>NC_087367.1:23392935-24017935 GCF_030014295.1 Loxodonta africana
AAACTCCATGGAAAGCAGCTCTACTTTGAAACACATAGGGCCATCATGAGCCTTTATCAGCTCAACAGCAGCTGGTTTGGTTTCATTGGCCAAAAATGAGGATTGTCTTGAGTTGCTATATTATTCATTTCAAAGTAAACTCTATAAGGAAAGATAGCATTTATGTTGTACAGTTTTATTCTCAGGGCTTAGGACAATGAGTCACATGTAGAAGGCATTAATTAGACAATTGTTAAATGTTACTGAACTCATGTAATTTAATTTTTCATGTATTTGTTTTTTGTTTTTGTCCCTAGTGAGATTGTATGTTACTTGGGAGATGGGCTCTGATATTCATTGCAGTCTCCAAAAACCAGCATGGTTAAGAAATTGTTCCTTAAATATTTGAGCATTTCCCAAATTGCATTTCATGACAAACTTTTCTGGGAAATATTAATAACGTATGGAGGTGAAATAACAGTGTTTAGTAGTCAAATGAGTTCGCAAACTAAATTTCGGTCTTAAAGATTCACAATGCACATTAGCATATTAAAAGCCTTGAAGACATCTTACGATAAAGAAACATAGTTTACTTTGGTTAACCAGTTTTCCTCACATTTGTGGGATATCAGTTTCTCGTGGAAAAATGTTCTGCGATTTACCCACCAGTTTGGTAATGTAGCCTTCAAGTCTGTATCTCTACAAATGAATGTGTCACCACATAACAGTACAGTGGAAAGAGAGTTAGCTTAGGTACCAGAAGAACACTGGTTCTCAGATTAACTAACAATAAGACTTAGTGCAAATGATTTCATGATGACTTGTTTTGGGTAGGGCTCCTGTCAAGAAAAGTTGTGGAACAATTAAAAAGCCGGTAGTGAAAAATATTTTTCTATTTTGTAAGATTAACATCAAAAACCCTGACATGGAGATTTGGGATCTGAATTCCAAGTTATCTTTTTAACTACCTCTGTGGCTTATAATGTCACTGATTCACATTTGAAAAGTGAATAATTTTACTTTAATATTGCCTTAATATTACACAAAGAAAGGAGCTGCTATAAAGAGAACATCAGCTAATTGGTATTGATTGGATCGTCCACCGTGGTAGAGGTTCCTTTCAACACCCATTCTCTCATTGTTCAGCCTCTCTTGCAGCTAGTGTAGCCATAGGGCTAAACTCTGGCCGGTAAGGTGCAAATGGAAGTGTCACGTGGCATTCAAGAACCTTAGGTGGCATGCACTCTTTGCCTCTTTTCTCACTTGTCCCGCTCTCTGTCCAGCACCTTGGATGGCTAGAGTTCATGAGGACAAGGTCCATACCCTAGGGGCAGAGTATCAATGAACAAGAAGGACCCCGAGTCCCTGAGGACTTGTGGGACAGAGCTACCATAGCAACCCTGGACGGCCAACTTCCAGACTATCACATGAGAGAGAAGTTCCTATCTTGTTTAAGTCACTGTTGTTTGGGGTTTTTCTGTTACTCTCAGGTGAATGTAATCCTAAATGATTCCAGATTTTATGCCTAGAAGTGGAGGGATGCACAGGATGAAACCTAAAATAAATACATTGACTTACTCCAGGCTGCTGGAGGAGAGTGAAAATCATTGTTAAAATCACATTATCAGTTAATGTGAGAACCAGGGCTAGAACCTGGTTCTTCTGGTGTCTAAATTAACTCTCTTTCCACTGTACCATTAGGTGAATAATATATTTACGTATCAAACCAAACCCGTTGCCGTTGAGTTGATTCCGACTCATAGCGACTTTACAGGACAGAGCAGAACTGCCCCGTGGGGTTTCCAAGGAGCGCCTGGCGGATTTGAACTGACAACCTTTAGGTTAACAGCCATAGCACTTAACCACTAAGCCACCAGGGTTTCCTATTTATTTACGTACAGGGACATAGAATTTACTGCATCTTCAAGCTGGAAGATATAGCAGGCCGGAGGGCTGGTATCCTTGTTCTGAGGTGAAAAAATATATCATGATTCTGTTCCCTACTCTACCTTAGGAGGCTGAAGCATTTGGAGGAAATGGTAGAAAAGAAAATCAGGATGTTATATTTTGGTGCTTTTTTGACTACAAAAGAGATAAACTCAGCAGAGAGCTAACTAGTTTGTAAGCTGAGTTGGGAAGTTATAAAGCTTGCTTGCAACTTGGAGCCTTGCAAGACTGAAAAAGCCAACTGTTTGCATACCTTGAACTGAAACAATGATAAGCAGGCTTTAAAGCTGCCACTTTCATAAGAAAAGACTCATGTCCTACCACGTAAAGGTGATACAAAGGTCTTAAAATTCCAGTGACAGAGACTGGGTTAAGGATGTTCCCTTCCCGCCCAAGCCCATTGTTTCATATGGGCTTCAGATAAAAAAAAAAAAAAAACAAAACACACAAAAAAACTTGTTGCTGTGGAGTCGGCTTAGACTCATGGTGACCCTGCTTGTGTCAGAGTAGAACATGCTCCATAGAGTTTTCAATGGCTGATTTTTTGCAAGTAGATCACCAGTCCTTTCCTCCAAGGCACCTCTGGGTGGACTCCGACTTCCAACCTTTGGTTAGCAGCCAGGTGGGTTAACCTTTGCACTACTCAGGAATTCCAGAAACAAAACGGGCAACATTAAATTGAGAGGGAGGAGAACGGCAGGGCACAGGTCCCGTAAGTAATAAACAAATAAAAAGCTACACTCTTCAAACTCAAAATTATGTCTAGACAAGACCTTGGTTATAGGCTACTTGCACATGGAACTGCTTAGAAGTTTACTAAATTTGTATGAGAATTATATAGCCAAATTATACAGGCTTGCAAAAGCGTATGATGGTTTAACCTGTTAGGACCACCGTGGTCCCCAAACTTTAATCAGCATAAAGCAGTCTTTGAAAACTCTGAGCTTCCTAAGAAACTCATACCCTCTAAAACTCCCTCAGATTTAGTCTTAGAAAATAGGACCTCCCTAATTTTTTTTTTTTTAATGCAGAGCCAGAAGCCACAAAGCCAGAAGACGACAAATAATAAGGGAATTCTCCCCTTGAAAGCAAGGAGCCCTGGTGGTGCAGTGGTTGAGAACTCATCTGCTAACCAAAAGGTTGGCGGTTCAAACCTACCAATGGCTCTGCAGGGGACAGATGTGGCAGTCTGCTTCCATAAAGATTACAGCCTGGAAACCTATGGGCAGTTCTACTCTGTCTTATAGGGTCACTATGAGTCAGAATCGACTCATGAGCACCGGGTTTGGTTTTGGTTCACTTGAATGTAGAACCTGGGGCTACAGACAAGCTAATCTAGGAATCTACTGTACCTCCTATACCTCCATGGAAAGGAAGCTTCACTCTTATTGCCCAGTAAGGCTTGATCGTTGCTGTGGAATACTACCTGTTAAGCATCTCCTCTTCTCCCCTTTTCCAAAGAGAAGTTTCATTGCAGTTATGCTATTGCTCCAGCACTTTATATTAGATGATTTAGAGGCAGAGAACTTGGTTTTACTTTATGGATTGTTGGACCATTAAACCCACATCTGGGATAAGTCCTGACTTTGAGGTTGGGTGAGACATGGTTGTCTCCCTTGGGGAGGTACCCTATATATGAGAAGAAGAATGTGCACGGATACTTTGGTGGTCAAACAGGCAGACTCTATCAGAGCCTTCTGGTTCTCATTCCAACTATTTTGCCTTTTCTTTGCATAATAATAACACCTCTAAATTTTAGCTGGGCACATGGATACCCAAAGTAAAGATGTGGTAGAAACAGTGAGAAGTGGTCAAATTCTACATATTTTTTTAAAGATGGAGCCCAAAGGATTTGCTTAAGAAGTGGAAGTAGAAGGGAAAGAAATAATGGAATCAAGGATGCCTCCAAGTTTTGTGGCTTGAGCAACTGGAAGGATGGAGCTGCCTTTTCCTGAGATAGGAAAGACTGAGGGAAGAACATGTTTGGAAGAGGAAAAACCAAGAGTACAATTCTGAATTTATTAAGGAACCTAGGTAGAGGTACAAGCACATAGTAAGATATAAACTGGAGTTCAGAAGAAGTGTCAGAGCTGGAGACAAAAATTTTGGAATTATTGGCTCACAGAGAACATTTAAAGTTCTAGGATGAGATGCGTTCACCTAGGCGGCACGTACATTTGGATAAAAGAATCCCCAAAATAACTCTGGGGTCTTCTAGTACTTAGAGATTGAAGATGAGGAGGATCCAGAAAGGACACTGAGAAGAAGCAGCCGGTGAACGGAAAGGAAGAGTCTCAAGAAGACACAGTGATGAACTGTGTCAAACGCTACTGGTAGTTTGACTTAGATGAGTCCTGACTAGCGCCCGTTGGATGTACAATGAGAAGATCATTGATAACCTTGTCAAGAACCTTTCTAGTATCATAGGAGGAGAGAAAGACAAAAACTTGATGGGAATTGAAAAAGGGAAAATGGAAACTTCATAGATAAACTGTCGGCGGCGGGGGGGGGAATTATGAAAAGCTTTGAGATAGTATCAGTCTAGTGCAGCCTTCCAAGTTGTCTCTGCCTTTCATTGACACTGAATTATTTTATAACTCTGTGAATTATAAGAATCTGATAGGAATGCAAATGATTCTTGTCTAAAGAGATGCAAGTGAAATTTGCCCAGTGGCGACGCAACTGATTTCCCCACTACGGAAAAGATTATTTCCAAACACACCATTTTATTGTGCAGTGGATACTGACCAGTTTTTTGTTTTTTTAAATCAGTTAGCAAGTTGATTCCCATATTTCCAATTACCTAGGTACGTGTCTGTTCTTCAGATTCTCTTTTGAACAAGTTCTAACATGTATTGATTCCCTTATTCACTGAGTTAAATAAAAAATCTTTGACATGTATCCATTTTATGTTTGTATGCAAGTCATGACTACACATTATGCATGCAAGTCCCTGGGTGGCACAAACAGTTAAATGCGCAACTACTAGCTGAAAGGCTGGAGGTTTGAACTCACTCAGACGTGCCTCGGAAGAAAGGCCTGGTGATCTGCTTCTGAAAGATCACAACCTTGAAAACCCTATGGAGCTGTTCCACTCTGCACACATGGGGTTGCCATGAGTCGGAATTGACTCAACAACAACTAACAACAACAAAGTCATGAATTTACCTTTTTGAAAGTTATCCTTTAATACCCTTTTTCCTCTCCCAGGTCATGTGAAAACATAATTTTAAAAGAATACCTCATAAAAGCACTAAAATCAAGAAAGTTGGCCATCAACAGATCGAAAATTAGAGGAATCCTTGAAGACAGATGGCACTTGAGATCAGAACCTGATGTAGGAAACTCACCCCTCCGCTGCTTGGAAGGGACGGGTGCTCCCCCGAGAGCCTGAGGAGCCTCAGAGAGGAGTCAGTCTTGAGGACAGTAATCCCATCAGGCCTCTCCTCCTTCCCCAAGGACGAGGGGTAGTAGCAATGTGCATTTGTCTACAGGATAAAGTGAAGAAAACCCCTTTTTAAAACTGGCAGATATTCTTGGAGGGCAGGAGAATGTTCTTAGCATGGGTACTGAGGGACTAACAGTACCAGAGAGCCTGAGGGAACTTGGATCTCTACAACAGAAGAGGAGAAAAGGGAAGTCTATTGAAACCAGGAGTGAGAATACACTAAGGCAATTCACCCCTGGAACAGAGACCCTTTACTCTGGCAAATGAAGTCGTCTCCAGATTGTGTGGTGCTATGTTTGGTCGCATAATGTACAGCCTGCACAATCACACTTTGCAGCCTGAAACACCTCCAAGCTCTAGTTCAATGTCAGATTTTTTTTTTTTTTTACCATTAAGCAATACGTAGACCTGACGATAACAACACTCAAAACACCAACCAGAATGCTTCACAGCATTCACACGTGATCATCCATAATGTCATACAATACCTTTTTCCTACATCTGAGTTCCCCTTAAAAGATGGTCACATCTTGGCCACAGACTTCAATGCTTTGACACAGTAATTAGTGGGGTGCTTTGGGGCACTGCCATAGATCCCAAAAGGAAGATATTTTGGAGTGCTGATCTTATTACCCTTAAAGCATGTTGTCGTTGTTGTTAGTTGACATATAGTGGGCTCCGACTCATAGAGACCCTATATACAACAGAACAAAACACTGCCCGGTCCTGCACCATCCTCACAATTGTTGCTATGCTTGAGCCCATTGTTGCAGCCACTGTGTCAATCCACCTGGTTAAGGGTCTTCCTCTTCTTCTCTGACGGTCTACTTTACCAAGCATGATGTCCTGATAACATGTCCAAAGTATATGAGACATAGTCTTGCCATCCTTGCTTCTAAGGAGCATTCTGGTTGTACTTCTTCCAAGACAGACTTGTTCATTCTTTTTGCAGTCCATGGTATATTCAATATTCTTCACCAACACCCTAATTCAAAGGCATCAATTCTTCTTTGGGCTTCCTTATTCATTGTCCAGCTTTCACATGCATATGAAGCAGCTGAAAACACTATGGCTTGTGTCAGGTGTACCTTACTCTTCAAGGTAACATCTTTGCTTTTCAATACTTTAAAGGGGTCTTTTGCAGCCAATTTGCCCAATGCAATGCATCTTTTGATTTCTTGACTGCTGCTTCCATGGGTGTTGATTGTAGATCGAAGTAAAATGAAATCCTTGACAACCTCAGTCTTTTCTCCATTTATTATGACGTTGCTTATTGGTCCAGTTGTGACGATTTTTGTTTTCTTTACGTTGAGGTCTAATCCATACTGAAGGCTGTGATCTTTGATCTTCATCAGTAATTGCTTCAAATCCTCTTCACTTTCAGCAAGCAAGGTTGTGTCTCTGCATAACACAGGTTGTTAATGAATCTTCCTCCAATCCTGACGCCCCATTCTTCTTCACATAGTCCAGATTCTGGGATTATTTGTTCAGCATACAGGTTGAATAGGTTTGGTGAAAGATACAACCCTGATGCACACCTTTCCTGACTTTAAACCATGCAGTAGTCCTCTGTTCTGTTCAACATCATCCATAATGTCATACATTATGCCTCTTTATCCATGTATAGGTTCTTTATGAGCACAGTTAAGTGTTCTGGAATTCCCATTCTTTGCAATATTATCCATAATTTGTTATCATCCATACAGTCAAATGCCTTAGCATAGTCAATAAAACACAGGTAAACACCCTTCTGATATTCTCTGCTTTCAGCCAGGATCTATCTGACATCAGCAATCATATTCCTGGTTTCACATCCTCTTCTGAATCTTGCCTGAATTTCTGGCAGTTTTCTGTCGATATACTGCTGTAGCCAATTTTGAGTGATCTTCAGCAAAATGTTCCTTGCACGTGATACTGATGATACTGTTTGATAATTTCTGCATTCGATTGGATCACCTTTCTTGGGAATAGGCATAAGTATGAATCTTTCAGTCAGTTGGCCAGGTAGCTGTCTTCCAAATTTCTTGGCATACACCAGTGAGCACTTCCAGCGCTGCATACATTTGCTGAAACATCTCACTTGATATTCTTTCAATTCCTGGAGCCTTGTTTTTTGCCAATGCCTTTGGTGCAGCTTGGACTTCCTCCTTCAGTACCATCAGTTCCTGATCATATGTTACCTCCTGAAATGGTTGAACATCAACCAATTCTTTTTGGTATAGTGACTCTGTGTATGCCCTCCATCTTCTTTTGATGCTTCCTGTGTTGCTTGATATTTTCCCCATAGAATCCTTCAGTATTGCAAGTCAAGGCTTGAAATTCTCCTTCATTTCTTCCAGCTTAATAAATGCTAAGCATGTTCTTCCCTTTTGGCTTTCTATTTCGAAGTCTTTGCACATGTCATCATAATGCCGTACTTTGTCTTCTCAAGCTACCCTTTGAAATCTTCTGTTCAGCTCTTTTACTTCATCATTTTTTCCTTTTGCTTTAACTACTTAACGTTCAAGAGCAAGTTTCAGAGTCTCTTCTGACATCCTTTTAGGTCTTTTCTTTCTCTCCTGTGTTTTGAACAACCTCTTGCTTTCTTTATGTATGATGTCCTTAATGGCATTCCACAACTTGTCTGGTCTTTGATCATTAGTGTTCATTGTTTTTCAAATCTATTCTTGAGATGGTCTCTAAATTCAGGTGGTACTTTTGCTCTTGAGGATTTGTTTTAATTTTCTTCAGTTTCAACTTGAACTTGCAGATGAGTAATTGATGGTCTGATCCACAATCAGCCCGTGGCCTTGTTCTGACTGCTGATATTGAGCTTTTCCATTGTCTCTTTCCGCAGATTCAGTCAATTTCATTCCTGTGTATTCCATCTGGCAATGTCCATGTATATACCCACTGGTCACCATTTACGTTGGTGAAAAAAGGCATTTGCAATGGAGAAGTATTGATCTTGCAAAATTCAATCATGCGGTCTCCAGCATCATTTCTATCACCAAGGCCATATTTTCCAACTACTGATCCTTCTTCTTTGTTTCCAACTTTCACATTCCAGTCACCAGTAATTACCGGTGCTTCTTGATGGCACATTTGATCAATTTCAGATGCAGAAATTGGTAAAAAAAATCTACAATTTCTTCATCTGTGCCCTTAGTGGTTGGTGTGTAAATTTGAATAATAGTCATATTAACTGGTCTTCCTTGTAGGTTTATCCTATCACTGATAGCGTTGCACTTCAGGATAGATCTTGAAATGTTCTTTTTGACGATGAATGCAGCACCATCCCTCTTCAAGCTGTTGTTCATGGCATAGTATACCATATGATTGTCTGATTCAAAATGACCAATACCAGTCCATTTCAGCTCCCTAATGCCTAGGATATTGATCTTTATTCTTTCCATTTTAGTTTTGATGATTTCCAATTTTCCAAGATTCATACTTCATACATCTCATGTTCCACTTATTAATGGATGTTTGCAGCCATTTCTTCTCATTTTGAGTCATGCCACATTGGCAGATGAAGATCCCAGAAGCTTGACTCCATCTATGCCATTAAGGTCGACTCTACTTTGAGGAGGCAGCTGTTCCCCAGTCAGTCACATTTTGAGTGCCTTCCAACCTGGGGGGCTCATCTTGAGGCACTATATCAGACAATGTTATGCTGCTATTCATAAGGTTTTCACTGGCTAATTCTTTTTAGAAGTAGATCACTGGGTCCCTCTTCCTAGTCTGTCTTATTCTGGAAGCTCAGCTGAAACCTGTCTGCCATGGGTGACCCTGCTGGTATTTGAATACCGGTGGCATAGCTTCCAGTATCACAGCAACATACAAGCCCCCACAGTATGACAAACTGACAGACCAGCGGGGCTTAAAGCATACTGTATAGAAATATTTCATTACGTGTGTATTATAATGAATCGTGTTCTTTTCATTTTAAAGTTAACTTCAACAGTGGTAAACAAATCAAACCCTAGCAAGACAATGAAAATACAGGAGAAAATGCCCGATGAGAATATGACACATCACTTTGCCTGGCTTGTCCCATAGGCCTCTGGAGTGTGAGGAGTGCAGGATGATAAAAGGGAGAATTTCCAGCAATCTTCTATATGCAGCTTCAGACTTAATTGAAATTTCAGGATTAGAAACCCCTTGAGCATCTTTGAGACAAGAGAAAGGACACTGAAGAACATTTAAATCATCTTTCCCTTGCAAAACAAATCAAAGAGTTGGGACATTTTTATGCCACATAATGGAAAGTCGGGTTTCAACCCTGCAGAAGAATAGATGATTTGAAATTCAAAAGCAGAGTTTGGGGATTAATAATACCATTAACATGTTAAATGCTATTCTGAGCACATGCACTAGAAAATTATAACAATGCGAAGCCCCTGTCTTTAACAGCTCACTGCTTCTACATATCCTGTTCTCATTTAGAGAAACATGTAAAATAGAAGAGACATATTTACCCTTTATCATTATGTGGTACACAAACAGTAGGCTTTTCCAATAGTCCCAATACTCTCTTAATGATCATTGTGGTCCTCACTTCTATCTCTTCTAAAACAAAGACAACAGGACTTCAACATGGAATCCTTCAGAGATACCCACATTTTTTTTTCCTCTTTTAAAATCCATCACAAGAAATTGCAATCATTTTCCATCTTTGTACATTAATCCAATTGTGCAATATCTTCAGTCCTCGGGGGCAATCAAATCTAATCTGCTAACAAGTTGTTAATATTTAGATATAAGGAAAATGTGAAAGCAAAATGTGAACATAACTCTTAAAACTGACAATGTAAGTTAAAGGAAAAAGCAAGCATGAGCATGCCATTTTCTCTGCATATTTTAGTTTTGTGTTTTCATCAACAGTAAAATCCCTGAGGCAGCGGAAGGGAACTATGCCTACTGAACACGTTCACCTTACTACATTTGTCTTTCTTTCTGTAGTATTAAGGGCATGCTTGGTCTAGAAGTAAAAAGACTTGGATTTAATCTTAGCTTTGCCACCTAGTATCAGTGTGGCACTGGTCAAAAAAGAATTTCTTGGAGCTTTGGTTCCCTCATTTATAATTCTACCCAGACCATTTCTTGAGTTCCAGATATATAAATCCAACCGTCTGACATCTCCACCTTGACAACCCGAAAGTACCCCAATCTAATAAGAAACTGACTTCTGATCTTCTGTTATGGATCTGGATCTTTTCCATTCTCCCTCATCTGGCCAGAAATCTAAAACCTATGGCTGACATCATCTGCTCGTCTTATGTCCTATCTACTACCAAGTCTTGCTAATTTATACCTTTCAATTCTGCCCTCCTCACTCCATGTCTACCACCGCCACTGGCTCCATCCAGTCGCTACCTCACCCCCACCAGGACTACTGTGAGAGCTTCTTCGCTGGTCTACCTCCATCTATTCTTGCTCCTCTAATCATTTGCCTTTTAATCAAGACTCTTTTAAAAATGTAAACCTGACCATATCACTCCTCCACCTGAAATATATCAGGGGCTTAGTCTAGCTATTCTGAAATCAGAAATGCTCTCTGAATCCTGTCACACAGTTCTTTCTGTTCCTTGAATGCACTCTGCTCCCACACACCACAGGGCCTTTGCATATGCTGTTCCCCTGCCTCTCCTCCAGTCAACATCTACTCTTCCATTGGACCTCACCTCAATGCTCACTTACTCAGGAAGATGGTCCCTTACCTCCCTTACTGTCAATTTGCCTTGTAATATGCACTTGTAGCATTTTTACTGTTGCAATTTTTTATTTCTTTTCTGATTATTTGAATGTTACCTGCTTTCCCAATAGACTAGAAGAAACCAAATCTCAATTTCCTAATATGGTATGTGCTCGATAAATATTTGTTGAATAATTTAACCAGTGGATGAATGAATATAAATGATTTAATAAAGCTATAATATCAACTACCTTCCAACACTAAAATCCTTCAGGTCTATCATATAACTTCTCTGGGCAATCCCTACCTGCCCTAAAATACAGCCTCATATCATATTTAATTGTTAGAGTAAACAAATAAGCCTTGACAAAATTTCCTAGCATACCTAACCTTCTTAACAGGAAGGCAAACCATTATCCAGACGCTAAGAGAAAGGTGGACAGGAAGAAAGCGTTTTGATGGATAGGTTAAGATCAGGGAGGAGAGATTTGTCCAGACAAATGCTGACTAAGGGAACAGCCTCTATAAAGCAGAGGGGAAGACAGGCCAAGGGGGTCCACGTGTGGAGCAGACAAACAAGGACCATGACTCACATAGGAAGAAGAAAAAGAGACTGAAAATCATGAAATAATAGAGCTGGGTCATTTCTTCCATGAACAGCCTTGCCTAACGCAGGCTCTGATTGAACAAGTGCCCTGAAAAACAGCTGAGGTCAAAAAGCTGACCTTTTTTTTTTTTTTTGCTTGGAACAGCAGTTTTACCGCAGTGCTTTCATTTTGGGCAGCCGGAAAGGTATTAGAGCAATGGTTGTCTCCTGCCAGCAGTGTGCTATTCTGTTGGCTGTGCTTGTGGCAAAACCATTTGGTTCTGGCTGTAAAGGAGCGTTTCCTGATTACCTGCATTAAAACCCCTGCTGAAGGCTTGTGAGCAGATGCTGGGACTGGGCAGCAGTAGAAGAGCTGCAGGAGCTCCAAGGGAATCAAACAACTACGAAGGGAGTGGTTCTCTTTACACACAACATAGACCTGATACCCACAGGTTTTTTTCACTCAGCTAAAAAGAAGAAACATACTGTCACCCTTATTAGAAAAAAGCACCTTCTGTGGAGAGCCCTCTTACCCAATGCTACAGTCACACAGTCAAAACTCTGACTGACTCTGCAGTTGGTTCAAGCCCTACCCACGTTTTTACACCTCTAATATTTAAATATTTTAGGAGAAGATTGTTATCCTCCTTCCTTGGTGACTAGTTAAATAAAAGTCCAACCATTTCTACCCTTCCTGGAAGTCCTGAACAGAGAATTTTCCCTAGCCCTTTCTCAAGGGAAACCCCTAGCCAGCAGGTAGACCTGGCAGCAGCACTCAGGGGCAGTCCCTCGTTAGCCCTCATGACTCTTAGCCTCATGCTAAGAGGTGGGATCCCACAGTACTGATGTTTCAGAGCCTCAGAAGGGTCTCGCTGAGCCCTCTCCTAACAACAATGTCTTATAAGAAACAATTTTTTAAAAGAACTTGTTCAGGATTTCTTTGTGTTACACTAAGGAGTCCAGATTCTGAAAAAGCACCCAGTTCGTGTTCTTCAAGTCTTCTGATCTCTGACAGAAGGCACAGATGTCCTGATTTTCTCTCAGTACTAGGTCTTTTTCACCTACGGGACAGTTCTACTCTGTCGCGTGGGGTCGCTATGAGTCAAAATCGACTCAACAGCACACAGCTATTTGGATGGAGTCCCTGGCTAGCACAAATCGTTAAGGTGCCAGGCTGCTTACTGAAAAGGTGGAGGCTCAAATCCACCCAGAGGAGCCGCAGAATAAAGGCCTGGCAAACTACTTCTGAAAAATCACCCATTGCAAACCCTGTGGAGCACTGTTCTACTCTGACACACAGGTTTGCCATGAGTTGCAATTGGCTGGAGGGCAACTGGCTTAACCGGTTTTAACTATTTGGGTTAGGACTCTTTAAGAAACCCACTTTTTACAGTTTGAGTAAGTCACCACGAATAGCCCCTTCTCATTTAACTTTAAGAAATACAACAAATTTTTTAAAAAACAGCCGTGTTTACCCACACACCCAACTGAAATATTCGCAACCTTTCAGAACCTGTGGGGATGCTGTAACGGAGCACAGGTGTTTCCTCCTGGGGGATTTTTTTTTTTTTTCCTAAGCTTGCCACTTGGCAGTGAAAGCCTGAACTCAGAGCTAAACTTGTGAGGACAGGTTTAACTTTAGGCTTCTGTACTTACGATCCATTTAGATTTTCAGAACCCAAGTCCAGACTGAATTTCCTAACCCCTAAGAAGCATTTTACTTAAGAGCAAAACGTTTCTTCCCAGGAGGCATCGGCAGATGTGGAGAAAGGACTTGGCTTCAAAGTGTAGCATTTTCTCTGTGGCGTTTCTTTCTGAACTTCTTAAAATCCAGCAAACCCTTGGTGATTAAAAATGACCCTCACTGGTGCAGCAACCACCCACAGAAAACGCTACCAAATAGCAAAGACAGTGGGGAAGAAGGGCGAGGTCAGTAGCGCTAACGTCCGCCCCCTCATGGCAAACGCTCAGATGTGTGATCCATTGACTGTACGGAAGCACAGGCAGCTATTACCTGCTCTTGCAGTGGAAGGGGCTCCCCGCTCCTGAGTAACGCTGGCTCGAGATAAAGTATGTGCAAGCATTACCCTACTTATTCTGCTGTTTCCCTCTTGCTGTGGTCATTTCACCCTACCTGTTGGGTAAGGAATTATACAAGAAATCTAAATCCTGGTCCATACTGATACTGGGCACTAAGGTGTGTCTAACTCAACCCATGGTCTTTTCAATCACCTTATATGCATGTGAAAGCTGGATAGTGAAAAAGGTAGACCCAAGAATTGATGCATTCAAAATGTGGTGTTGGCAAAGTATATTGAATATACCATGAAACTGCCAGAAGAATGAACAAATCAGTCTTAGAAGAAATACAACCAGAATATCCCTTAGAAGCAAGGATGGCGATACTTCGGCTTGCTTACATTGGATGTGTCATCATAAAAATCAATCACTAGAAAAGGACATCATGTTTGGCAAACTAGAGGGTCAGCGAAACTAGAAAATCCCTCAAATAAGATGGATCGACACCACAGCCACAGGTGAAAAAAAAAATAGACTCAATTATATCAATGATCATGAAGATGGTACAGGACCGGGCGACGTTTAGTTGTTATACACAAGGTCACCATGAGTCGGAGCTGACTCCACAACAACTAACAACAACAACAAAATAAGTCCCTGTGATGCTCCCCTTCATATAAAAAAAAATTTTAAGAACACCAGCATTACAAAGCAATCACAAATAAGCTTAATTTTTCTCTCAGTCCACTGTCAATATGAAAGACTAATTTAAGGTAGAGTGTGTGTGCACCTAAGTGTGTGGCATGTGGCTGTTTAGTACATGAGTATTCTTGCTAGTGATTTAAGGCAATATTTATATTTAAATCCACGTCCCTTCAATTCTGGTTTGGAAATTAGGCATATAAACTGCATCAAAACAATTTCTCACGCAGTTACTGCCACTTCAAACGATTAGAGATATGCTTGGAAGTTACCAGCTTCGCATTTATAGCCTAGCAGAGGTAAGAAAGAGAGAGAGATAAATAGGGGAAAAGATGTACGATCCTAGTTTCATCTGAGGACTGAGTGAGGACTAGTATTTCCCTAACTTTCAACTCCTAAGAAATAGCAGGTGGTCCTATAATCCTTTATTATTCCTCTTGACTATCTTCTTAAAATGTTTGCGTGGGTAGTACTACATGTATGGAGCAGTAATTGTCCTGAAGAAATATTTTCCACAATTAAGACTAATTTATAAAGGAAACAACAATAGTTTCTTAGACCAGTCTATATGCCAGAAATAGGCTAAGCACTTTACAAGGCTTCTCCCCACTTAATTTCTCAACAACCCTTTAGATAACTATTATTGTCTTCCTTATTTTACAGATGAGAAACCTGTGGCTTAGAGAGTCTAAGTAACATGACCAAGGTCACAGGACTGGTAAGTGGCAGAGCCTTAATTTGAACAGTCAGTCTGAGTTCAGATCTCTGCTCTTAACCACCATTTCTCTTGGGAATAATGCCATTTTTAAGATAATGAAGACCTATATAAATACCATGTTTATGGATTGTTTTTGTCAAAACTCAATTGATATAAAGATTCAATACAATTTTGAGCAAAATCCCAGCAAGCTTTTCTTGGTACAAATTGGCAGGCTGATTGCCAAAAAGTTATATGGAATGCTAAGAATCTGAAATAGCTTTGACAGTCTCGAAGGAAAGCTTGCAGCACTGGATATCAAGATTAATTATAAAACTATAGTTATTAAGATAATGTGATATTGCTACAAGAATAGACAAATAAAACAATAAAATGGGGGGAGGGGAATCCTAGAAACAGACCAACACATACATGACCACCTGCTACATTACAAACGCGCCGTTGTAATTCAGTGAGAGAGGATTGCCTTTACAATAAATGGTGCTGGATCAATTGGATATCCACATGGAAAAAAAAATGAACCTAGATTTCTACTTCACATCATACACGAAATTAATTCAGGATTGGTCATAGATTTAAATATAAGATATAAAACAATAGAGCTTCTAGAAGAAAGCATAGATTATCATCATAACCTTAAGATGGTCAAAGATTTCTTAAACAGAACACAAAATACACTAATTAAAAAGGAAAAATTTTAACTCTTAGTTGAAATCAGAAGCTTCTTTTCATCAATAGAAAACGCTAAAAGTGAAAGGGATACCATAGCCTGGGAGAAGATATTTGCAAAGTATATATCCAACAAAGGACTTGTATCTATAACACGTAAAGAACTTCTACTTCACAATAAAAAAGACAGACACACGATATAAATGGTCACAAGGCTTGGACAGGCACTTCACAAAGGAGGATATCCAAGTGGCCGTCAAGTACATGAAAAGTTGCTCCACATTACTATTCATCAGGTAAATGCAATTAAAACTACCAGGAAATACCTCTAAATACTCAGCAGAATGACAAAAATTAAAAGGCGTTGGCAACAATAGGGAGCATCTGGAACTCTCACATTGCTGGTGGGCAGGTAAATAACATAATCGCTTTGGAAAACTCTGGCAGTATCTATTAAAGCTAAATATGTGCCAACCTCATGATGCAGACGTTTTACTTCTATGTATAAACCCAAGAGAAATGAATATATATGTTCTACAAAAGACATGTACAAGAATGTTCATAGCAGCCTTATTGATAACAGCCAAAAGTTGGAAAAAATCCCAATGTTTGTCAACAGGAGAATGGACAAATGGTAGTATATTCATACAAAGGAATACTACACAGCAGTGAAAAGAAAGGTCTATTGCTACATACAACAGCATGGATGAATCATACAGGCACTTTGCTGAAAGAGGCTAGACCCAAAAGAGTATATATGTATGATTCCATTTACATAGCACATTCAAAAACTTACATGTTAATAGATATGTAACACTTAATATCTCTGATAATAGAAGACAAAATACTAGAATCGACTCAATGGCAATGGGTTTTTTGGGTAGGGGAGGTATTGAATAGAGAAGGGCATGAGGGAACTTTCCCGAGTTCTGGAAATATTCTATGACCTGGTTTTCTGAATGTATGCATAGCTTAAAATTCATTGAGTTGTACACTTAACGTTCATGCATTTTATTTTAACTTACGTATGTTATGGGTCAATTTTTTTAAATACTAGTCTATTTTCACACTTTAAAAAATGCATTATGTGGGACTTTTTGTTTATACCAGTTAAATTACCATCTCACAGATTTAGCTCAATGCTCCAAGCCATTAAGAAACTTTTGAATCTGATTCTATCATCCCTGATACTAGCTATATACATTTAAATGAAATAGGCTTGAACCAAGAATATAACTTTTTGGCACTAGAGAGCTTAGACAAGTTCTTTGGGTTGTTTCATTCACTGACATCTTTCTGACTGTATACTTAATGCTGCCCACATTTGTTCATCTTACCCCAAGGTTATCATGAAAAGCATTGTCAAATGATTCGCTGAATCATTTATTAATACATATTAAATCCCATTCATCTTCCAAATAACACTATTTTATTCATATTGTTCAAATATTTTATATCCTTACAGATGTTTTTCTGCTTGTTCTATCACTTGCCAGGAGAGATGTGTTAAATTTCCTACTATTATTATATATGTATCTATTTTAATTTTTACTTTCATCAATTTTTGAGGCTGTTTTATAAGGTGTATGCTAATTTAAAAGTTATATTTTCTTAGTGGATTGACTCAGGTCTTTATGAAATGTCTCTCTTCATCTCTAACTATACCTACAACCTTAAAATATATTTTGTCTGGTATTGGTATAACTATACCAGCTTACCTTTGGATAGTACACAATACATATTTTTTTTTATATCTTTTTGGTTTGAATCTTTCTGTAGTCTTCTATTCAAGGTGTATCCATTGTAAGTAACATATGGTCGAATTCTACTTTTTTAATCCAGTCTGGCAATCTTTATCTTTTAGTATATTTATCCCATTTATATTTGATATAGTCACTGATATAAAAAAACATTGCCGTCAAGTCGATTCAGACTCATAGTGACCCAATAGGCAGAGTAGAACTGACGCATAGGGCTTCCGGGGAGCAGCTGGTGGGTTTCAACTGACAACTTTTGGTTAGCAGCCTTAGGTCTTAACCACTGCACCACCAGGTCTATCTACCATTTACTATTGCTTTTTGTCCTTTTTTTTTATCTCTCCACTCTTGCTTTATTCTACATTTAGTAGTGTAAAAAAAAATTTTTTTTTTTTTAGTAGTGTTTGGCTGCTAACCAAAAGGTCAGCAGTTCAAGCCCACCAGCCATTCCATGGGATAAAGATGTGGCAGTCTGCTTCCATAATGATTTACAGCCTTGGAAACCCTATGGGTTCTCTCTGAGTTGGGATCAACTCAATGACAGCGGGTTTGTGTTTTTTTTTTAATTAACTTCCTAAAAAATAATAATAAAAAAAAAACTTCCTAGTTACACAATATTCTCTTACTTTTCTTTTAATCGTAACCATAGAGATTAAAATGTGCACCCTTGTTTTATTAAAATCTAATTTAGGAATATGTAGTTTTACCAATTGAGGAATAGTGCAAGGATCTTTCTTTGAACATTTTAATTCCTTTTACCCCCTTCTGTCTTTGTACTGTTGTTGCCATGTATTTTAATTCTATAAATACTTCAAACTCCACAAGACCTGACTACTTTGGTAGCTCTCTGATGTGTGTGTGTGCATGCGTGTACAACCACACACACACACACACACACACACACAGCTCTTCTAGTTGATTTCAATGGAAGAGTTGGTCTATAACAAGTTAGTCTGCTATTGTTGGAAATGGACATCCAAATAACTCTATTTTAAATGGGATTAGCGTACCATGATTTGTTGATTGTTGTGCCTAAAGATAACGTTTGTTATGTTCTTATAATACAGCTACTTGGTAAGAGATGTTTATATTTTCAAGAAATTGACTTTAGACATCCTTTATTTAAGTCAGGGGTTGAAAAACTTCAGCACTTCAGTCAAATAAGGGCTGGTGCCTGTTTTAATAAATAAATCTTTAGTGGGAAACAGCCCTGCCCATTTGTTACATATTACTTAATGGCTGTTCTGAAGGAAAGAGGTCACGTGACCTGCAAAACCAAAAATATTTACTACCTGGTCCTTTGCAGAAAAATTTTGCTAACCCTGACTTAATTCCTGAAATCAATCATTTTCCCATTTTGAAAATCAAGACTTTTATCCATTCCTATTTCTCTGTCTCCTTACCTCCACTGTCTATATTCCAACTCAGTCTGGGTATCATTGGTTAATTAATATTCTCAAACTCAGTTCTATTCATACTACTGTTTAGCTCAAAATGATAGTATTCTGCCTTATATGAGTTATTTGTATGTACTTATTTTACTCCCTTGCCATAGCATTTATAGTATTCTTTCCTTGAAAGAAGGATTTGTCCTTTACGGTTTATAACTCCTTTCTCTGTGCTATGCATTATTTATTTAATTGAATCGAGTAAGAAGTTTATTAATTGTTAGAAAATTTAAAATGTTCTTTATTACCCTATACTCTGAACATTAGTAGGTAGGCGTTTGAAATGACGCATATTATTTCCAAACCATTCCACTGCGATTTCACTTGAAGCAGATTCACCGCCACGTCCACTGGTCTGCTTCCTTCTTGGCCATGCATTATCCTGCATTGGACCCAATTTATCCTCTGTACCAGTCTCCCACTCTCACTGGCCAATCAATTTCTAGCTCTCTTAATCAACCAAACATGCCTCCTTCTAACCGCACGCTTCTTGGTGTTCATGGGATGTACTTTACCTTTTTTCTTTTTTCGAGGATCCCATCATCCTTTTGTTCAGAAGTCATGATGCAGTAAATAAAATCCTGCTCTGCTAAACTATATTCATAGCTAGCTCACTTCCCTACCCTCCTTTCTATTCTAAAGCCACAGAAGAAATAAATATAAAACCTGGGCAAACTTTACCCTACTCCTTTATTTTCCTGCCCAAAGACTCAAATCTGAGAGAACATTTTAGATAACTCATTTTAGGTGACTATGACTCAGCAGCTGTAGAGAAGTGTTGGGTATGTAGGTCAAGCTGCAGGCCCACAATGTGTATCAGAAATGAGTCTGAAAGGGCCTCTAGCCAACTCTTTCTATACCCCCTTTATTTATCATTGAGATGTATTAATTTAACACTGAGTTTCTCAAAATCTGTTTTTTCGAACATAGGCATCCTTAGAAGTGTTCACAGGGGTTGAGAAAAATGGCTTTTTAAGTTACAAATTAGCAAGTAACTCCCCAAGTTATTTCACTTTTGAAGGTCAGCTATTAACATCCTGACAAACTACTAAATGTTCCCTTTGAAAGTAATTTGGTCGATGCTGGTAAAACTCCTAACTAATGTTTGGTTTGGGAGGGGGTGAACCTTCTCAAGCAAGGGCACTAACGAAGATGCTTTTAGCACTGGTCCCTGGGTGGTGCAAGTGGTTTGCAATTGGCTGGTAACCTAAAGGTTGGTGGTTCAAATCCACCCAGTAGCTCCATGAAGAAAAGATTGGCTGTTCAGCTTCCATGAAGATTACAGCCAAGAAGACTCTATAGAGCAGTTCTACTCTGTAGTACATGGGGTCATCGTGAGTTGGAATCAACTTGACCACAATAGGTAGGATTTTTGTTGCATTATGTTCCTTCCATCATTTCTCTATATTGAAATAGTGTTGCACTCTCAACTTAAACTCAGAGCTTTCCTGAAAACTTAATTCCCTGAAACACGGTAGTCCCAGCAAGGCTTACCCTATCTGCCTGGGAGCCTGCCTGTGGGGCTGTAAATAGTAGCGAATCTCCTGGTGGTGGCTTAATTCTAAGTGGAAAAGCTGAGGCTAATCAGACAAAGCAACTAGCGAATACTCTAGTTTGGAGTCTTTATACCTCTGTATACTTTATTTCATTTTATCTTGTTTGTTTGATTTTATATCACTTTAGATGATGCTCAGGATTCAAAATTACACACTCCTGGGCCCCTCATCTTGAATATTCCCTTCTCTCCTCCCTCCCTCATCTCTTTGTTGTCTTAACGGAAAGTAGTCCTGCCTGGTTTGTTAATGTCTTTCCTTTTCTCTCTGGGTAAGATTATTAATCAACTGAGTATTGATGAGGCATTTATTACTTAGGCCAGCTTTTTGCTGAAGCAATTTTTTCAAACCTTTTTCTCACCTCCAACACACTGAGAGAGAAGTGCACGACTGGTTTATGAGCAGATATGCTCACGATTTCCTCCAATAATGTAACCATTGGAAGCACACTTAAGAACAAACATGGCAGTCCGGGAGCAGCTAGGAAGACACTCGTGATGATCAGAGAAACTTGTCAACATCCTGATGAGAAATGGATGACAGGGAAAGTTATAGGTTACTAAAATAATTCGTAGTAAGCTGAATTTTTCAAAAACCATTTCCATGCCTGTTATTTTACTACCAGTGGTGAAAGTAGAAACGGCTTCCTCTCAGAAACTTGAAATGTTCTTGTAAAGGATTGTCCACTTGCAGAACTAGTAAGCCATAAAATTGCACCCTCATGCATTTTTCGTATCTCTTCTCCTTTTCCAATTTGTATCCCAATTTCACAGGAGGTGAGAAGGGAAGCTTCAATGTGATTATTCAGGCCAAATTTGGACAGTCGATTCTCAATGACCCACTAATCTCACTCCTAGAAATTTATTCTAGAAAAATAAGAATTTAACAGAAAGCAAGTGCTAAGTACATAGAGAAATCAATATAACATTTATAGCAGAAAAAAAAAGAATATAACCTAAATATTTAATTATATAGAAATGCTAAATAATTTATGTACAACATAAAATTGCATAGCAATTTAAAAATGTAGATATAGAAATACTGTACATATTAAATGAGAAAGCAGAATGCAAAGTATATAAATCTTAAACCCTGAAAGAAATCTATATACATATGGATAGACTGAGAAATGTAAATTGATGCACTGAGTAATTTTTACCTCATAAAAATCGCATCATTTTAGGCAATGAGAGGTAATTGTTACTCTTCGTGGAGAAGTGTGTAGTACAGAAACCATCACAGTATTCTCGAGTTTTTCTGAGTCCTAGTTAGGGTTACCAAATTTAGTAAATAAAAATACAGATGCCCAGTTAAATTTGAATTTCAGATAAAAACCAAAGAATTCTTAGTATAATAGCATAATTTAGTATACTATTTTAACTTTAGTGTAATATTCATGCATTATTTGGGATGTAGTTAAACTAAAATTCATTATTTTTCTGAAATTCAAATTTAACTGGATGTCCTGTATTTTATCTGGCAACCCAGTCCTGGCACTTGCAAGACAATGAGTCTAATGGAGAAGTGGAAAGAGAAGTTGGTGTTTAGGAGGAAAAGACTGGTTAACCCTTAGTGACCCATCTTCCCCTCATTTATATCCTGATAGAGAAAGGAGATGTTTGGCTTGGTTTGTCTTTACCCAGTGTGGAGTTCCCTGTATGGGGTAGGGTTTCATATCAAGATTCTCCAAAGAATAGCTCATCTTGAGATGCCTTTGACGTAGACATTGATCCTTAGTGTGGCCAGACAGGGCCAAGGTAGCAGAAACGGTTTGTTTTGTCCTACCGCTGTAGTATAAACCACAGCATTTTCATGTAGAAATAAAAATTTGTACTGATTTTCTCATACGTGGGCTGTGAGAGCAACAGGCAGTTAGATTTTGTGGACTCCTCCCAAGGACAAAATTTCAAATGGAGAAAATAAAGATAAAATATAAAATGTTTCTGTAATGCCAACCTTAAAAAATTAGTATATCTCTAGGCAAACAAGCTTGTGGCCATATCATTACGACATTGCTACAGAAGGCAGAATGGTTTGTGGAAATAAGATTATAGGAATAACATCAAAAATTAATATAAATATTGGTATCCTTTCAAATTATTATTATTATTATTTTTCCTAACCATGCCAATGAGGGCAGTGGTGGTTCAGTGGTAGAGTTCTCACTTTCCACGCCTAAGACCCGGGTTCGATGCCCAGCCAAAGCTCCTCAAGCATAGCCACCACCCGTCTGTCAGTGGAGGCTTGCATGTTGCTATGATGCTAAACAGATTTCAGCAGAGATTCCAGACAAAGACTAAGAAGGAAGACCTGCCCATATACTTCCAAAATTAACTGATGAAAACCCAGGTTACCACAGTTCAATCCCATTGTCTGGCGTAGCCATGAGTCAGGGGCCCGCTTGAAGGCAGCTGGCAACAACAACAACCATACCAGTAGTATGGACACCAGAGTTTCCAATGAGGGAGACTCATAAAAATCTCCTCAGAAGAGTAGAAGATGTATTGAAGAGCAGCCATTAAAATACCTCATTTTGTAAGGAAAGATTGAGGCACAAACAGCCTAAATAAGTTGTGCAAGGTCACATCTACTTCAGCATCTCTTCAAGAAGAATAATTGTAAACAGTTCATTTTTCTCACCGATGAGAAAGATGATTGAGCACCTACCATCGACAGCAGCAGGTGATTTACTAGTGCAGGGAGGTGCCTGGTAAGTGAAAGACAAAATGCTAGGGCAACATCCATAAACCCTGACATTTTGTTTTCAGCACAACTCAAAGATGCATTCAAGACTGTGATACGTATTATTGAGTTCAGCTAGGAATATAAAGAATATTTGTGAATTATACTGATATCCATTTCACGAGTCTATCACTTTTTGCTATGGCAGCCTTAAATGTTGCGTTCAGGTGACTGTGTTGATGGATGTAGACAGGAGTGGGTTTTCTATAAAAGTATTTTATCAAACAAATAATTAAAAATAAATCCCATATCCATTTTTGCTCACACAGACAGAGGGATCTGGACATGTCTCTTGGAGAAATTGGAAGCTTAGCATTGTGGATAGTGACAATATGTAATTTTGTGACACTTTATAATAGCGTGACTGTACGTCAAAGACTAGGCTAATACCAAGAACCCAAAGTAATAAAGCCTGCACACAGAATCAAAATCCATTGTCAGATAAGATGGAAAAGGAACGTTTCCATAGCAGTTTAAAAGAATTTTGGAAATCGCTAACAAAGAAATACAGTAAAACTGGAGAAAGTTGGAACCTGCGTAAGGCTGAAGCCTGTCAGAGAAGGAAAACTCAAATATTTTCCACTAAAACGAGCTATGAAACAGTGGTAAGGCTGCACCTGGTTAAACGTAAAAACTTGCAGGACCCAGAAAAACAAGACAGTCCCATCCAGTTCCAGCTCTCACAGGTTTCGCTGTAGTTTCTTTCCTTGCACCCACATGTTGCAGAACAAAATATGGCTGCTTTTCCTTCAACAATTGATATGACAGTGGGTGAGATGGACTCAAAAAAAACTGCATTTTATTTCGTTCTCTTCAGTCTCTTCAAGGGAAGGGTGGCATCTTGTGGGCACAAACACAACATGCTTCAATAAGCTGACTTTTCCTAGGAGCAAAACAGTTTGGAAAATGACATCTGGTTCTAAGCAACGATGCGTATTTTTAAATTTCTCTTCCCTCCGGGACCAGCCCCTCTCCTGCCCTTTCGGGGCTACAGTTGCTGTCAGGGGAGAAAGAGCAGTGGGTGGAAGGTGCTTAGTTTAGTAAACACAATCTGGCAGCTAAACCACCACAACACAGCTGCACTCACCTCTCCCCGACCCTGTTCCACAGAGGGAGGCCCTTATTTTCAGATTTCCCAAGATTTTTCTCTCCTTGCTTACTTAGCCTAAGAGATTAGCCCTTCATTTAATTATGGTCTGAAGCACTTTGCTTCTTAAAGCACTTCTGGAGTGGAAAACGGTAGCTGTGGGTTTGGAGCAGCTCGATGTGAGGGTTTTAAACAGTGCAGGGATGGCGAAAAGCCCCCACATACTTGAAGCTATGAAAAAAGCAAAAATGTTCCACAAATGTTTAATTCCTGCTGAATAAAGTCGAGAACTCTGGCATTATAATGACTTTCATGGAAAATAATTTGTAAACTTTTGGCTTCAAAGATCTGGCTTGAGGGGGAGGCATTCGAAGGCCATCTTCTTCTGTCAGTGACGTATAAGCCTGAGGTAAAACTAGGCTTTCTTATCACGCTGAAATCACCAGAAGTTGTAGACAGGGCATGACAGACACACATACACAACACATAAACCCATGGCTTCAGCTCTTTTTTAGCCAGCCTTATAACAACCTATAGCTTTTCAGGCAGCATCAGGAGCCTTACAAGATACTTTAAACCATGTTTATTAGTGCCAATAGTTTCTAATTTCTCCCTCTTCTCTTTTATAAAAATATCATTGTCACACAACTTGTTTCACCAAACAGGTCATTTCAATATACACACTGTAAGTTGGCAACGTTTCCCCAAGTCATCACATAGTATTTGTTCTCTCACGTACATTCCCGCGATTATTAAACATTTAAGTCGTTCTCTTTGTAATATAACACTATATAAATCTTTGTGCACATTTCTGGTTATTCTCTTAGAGAAAAATTCCTAAAAGTGAAATTTCTCTGCAAAACGATATGAATATTATAAGAGTTTTAAAATGAATCTAGGAAAACTGGAAGTCATCAAAAATGAAATGGAACACGTAAAGATCATTAGCGAGCTGAAATGGACTGGAATTGGCTGTTTTGAATCAGATAATCACGAGGTCTACTGTGCTGGGAATGACAGATTGAAGAGGAGTGGCACCACGTTCATCATCAGAGAGAACACTTCAAGAGCTCTCCGGAAGTAGAATGCTGTCAGTGAAAGGATAATACCCATAAGCCTACAAGGAAGATCAGTTAATACAACTCTTATTCAAATTTATGTACAAATCACTAAGGTAAAAGATAAGGAAATTGAAGATTTTTACCAACTTCTGCAGTCTGAAATTGATCAAACATAAAATCAAGATGCATTGATAATTACTGGTGATTGGAATGTGAAAGTTGGAAAAGAAGAAAAAGGATTGGTTGTCGGAAAATATGGCCTTGGTGATAGAAATGACAACTGCAGACTGTAAGATCAAATTTTGCAAGACCAACAACTTCTTCAATACAAATACCTTTTTCCAACCACATAAATGGCAACTATACAAGTGTACCTCATCGGATGGAAAACAGAGGAATCAAATCTACTACACCTGTGGGAAGAGACAATGGAAAAACTCAAGATCATCAGTCAAAATAAGGTCAGGGGGAGGACTGCAGAACAGACCATCAATTGCTCATATGCAAATTCAAGTTGAAGCTGAAGAAAATCAAAACAAGTAGGTGAAAGCCAAAATACAACCTACGGTATATCCCACCTAAACTTGGAAACCACTACAAGAATAGATTTGATGCATTGAACACTAATGACCGAAGGCCAGGTGAGTTATGGGAAAACATCAAGGACATCATACATGTAGAAAGCAAAACGTCATTTAAAAGACAGGAAACAAAGAAAAGATCAAAGCGAATGTCAGAAGAGACTCTGAAACTTTCTCTTCAACATAGAGTAGCTAAAGCAAAAGGAAGAAATGATGAATGAAAGCAGCCAAACAGAAGATTTCAAAGGGCAGTTCAAGAAGACAAAGTAAAATATTATAATGACACGTGCAAAGACCTGGAGTTAGAAAACCAAAAGGAAAAAACATGCTCTGCATTTCTCAAGCTGAAAGAACTGAAGAAAAAAATCAAGCCTCAAGTTGCAATTTTGAAGGATTCTATGGGAAAAATATTGAATGACACAGGAAGCATCAAAAGAAGATTGAAGGAATAGAGAATCACTGTACCAAAAAGAATTGGTCCATAGTCAACCATTTCAGAAGGTAGCATATGATCAAGAATCAATGGTGTTGAAGGAAGAAGTCCAAGCTGCACTGAAGGCATTGGCAAAAAACAAGGCTCCAGGAATTGATGTAATACCAATCAAGATATTTCAACAACAGATGCAGTGCTGGAGGTACTCACTAGTCTATGCCAAGAAATGTGGAAGACAGCTATGTGGCCAACCCACTAGAAGAGATCCATATTTGTGCCCATTCCAAAAAAATTCCACTGAATGTGGAAATTACTGAAAAATATTAAGGAATGCCATTAATATCGCACTCAAGTAAAATTTTGCTGAGGATCATTCAAAAGTAGTTGCAATAGTACATCAACAAGGTACTGCCAGAAATTCAAGCCAGATTCAGAAGAGGATGTGGAACCAGGGACACCATTGCTGATATCAGATGAATCTTGGCTAAAAGCAGAAAATATCAGGAAGGTGTTTACCTGTGTTTTATTAACTATGCAAAAACATTCGACTGTGTGGATCATAACAAATTATGGATAACATTACAAAGAATGGGAATTCCAGAATATTTAATTGTGTTCACTAGGAACCTGTATATAGACCAAGAGGCATTGTTCTAATGGAACAAGGTGATACTGTGTGGTTTTAAATCAGGAGAGGTGTGCATTAAGGTTGCATCCTTTGACCATACTTATTCAATCTGTATGCTAAGCAAATAGTCTGAGAAGCTGAACTATTTGAAGAATGTGGCATCAGGTTTGGTGGAAGACTCTAACAATCTTCCATATACAGACGACACAACCTTGCTTGCTAAAAGCTAAGGGGACTTGAAACACTTACTCATGAAGACTACAGCCTTTGGTATGGATTACACCTCAACATAAAGAACAAAGATCCTCACAACTGGACCAATAAACAACATCATGATAAATGGAGAAAAGACTGAAGTTGTCAAGGATTTCATTTCACCTGGATCCACAATCAAATCCCATCAAAGCAGCAGTCAGAAAATCAAACAACGTATTGCATTGGTCAAAGCAAAGACGTCACTTTGAGGACTAAGGTACGCCTGCCCCAAGCCATGATATTTTCACTCACCTCATATGCATGCAAAAGCTGGACCGTGAATAAGGAAGACCAAAGAAGATACAATGCATTTGAATTATAGTATTGGCAAAGAATATTGTATATACCACGGACTGCCAGAAAAATAAGCCTGGCTTGGAAGAAGTGCAACCAGAATGTTCCTTAGAAGAGAGGATGGTGACTAGTCCCTGGAGAAGGACATCATGCGTGGTAAAGGGTCAGCGAAAAAGTGGAAGACCCTAGTCAAGGTGAATTGACACCGTGGCTGCAACAATGGGCTCAAACATAACAACGATTGTGAGGATGGTGCAGGACCAGGCAGTGTTTCATTCTGTTGTACATAAGGTTGCTGTGAGTCAGAATCGACTTGACGGCACCTAACAACAACAACAGTCTTTGTAGAAGCAAGCAGACTGCCACGTCTTTCCCCTGAGGAGCCGCCGGTAGGTTCAAACAGCCAACGTTTGGTTAGCAGCCGAGCATTTAACCACTATGCTGCCACCACAGTTCCTTATATATTTTTATTCCATATAAAATCCTTTTGTTTTTACTTGTTCAAGCCCTTTATCCTCTTTTCTTCTAAAGTGTTTGTCTTTTTTTATATTAATTAGAAATATCTTTTTTATGTTTTAAAGAAAACCAACTCTTTATCACACAAACCAAAAACTAAACCTATTGCCCTCAAGCCAATTCCAACTAATACTGACTCTTAGGACAGAGTAGAACTACTCCATACAGTTTTGCAGCTAGTGGATTCGAACTACCGACTTTTGGTTAGCAGCCAAATGCTTAACCACTGCACCACTAGTGCTCCTTAGGGAGACAACGCAAAACAAAAATAGGCAAAGAAAATAAGAAGGCAAGTTACAAAAGAAACACAAATAGCCAATCAAATATAAAAAAAAAGATCAATCTCACAATTAGGGGGGATGCATATTAGATCAAAATGAGGTATCAGGTTGCATCTATCAGATCTGCAACAAATAAAGAGTGACAACACCCAGTGCTGGCATGGGGGGGGTGGTCAGTTGAAAGTCCCTGTTGCCAGCAGAGTCAGCCCAAAGGAGTGGAGAGATGAGTAATCCGTCCAGCTGGTGTAATACTGAATTGTTTCAAAACCAACCTGTAATTGATGCTAAGTAAAAGCACTGTGACCCCATTAAATTTTGACCTTATTGAAGAAATAATACGAAACTATTAAAAAGATTCCCTCTCAGACCTCAGGGAAGTGGCTGACTCCAGGCAAGAAGGCAGGGCAGTGGACTGAACAAGTTTCTGGTTCACAGGGAGGGGAAGCTGCAGGTAGAAGGAAACAAAGCCAGAGTGCTCCTGGGAATGAGGACACTTGAGCACGTACCAGCAGCAAGGGCCAGCCAGGTCAATTCATCCTGCTATGATTAAACTAAGGCTGAAAGTACTGAGTTACTCTGAATTGCAAACATTAAATTTTCTGAAACAAGTGGAGTGAGGGCCAAAGACAGCAAATAATTTGAGTTATAAAGAAACAAAGATATTTTAATGTATCTGAAATTGATTATCGAAAAACTCATGTTTACTTCATACATAGTGGAATAATTTATTGAAATATTAATTTGTATTTTAAACAAACAAAACAGCATTTAAACAAACAAACAAAACAGCATTTTTGCATTTTGTTCTCTGCATTTTCCCTCTGATTCCTAAAGAATTTCTGTCTGTACGGGCCTCAGGGACATTTGAGTGGCTCCAAAGAAGCCTTTCTTCCTTACCTCTATGAAAGTCTAAACTATGTAAGAGATTTTGCAAGGTGATCCTGAGGTGGAGTGGAGGGAAGATGCAGAGTGGGTGTGGGGAGAAGTGCACAAAGGGGGTCAGTAGGGAATGGGTGCATGGATGAGAGAGAAGAGGAAAATTCCTCAAAAGTAGTATTGGCTTCTATCCCCTCCATTTCAGGACAGATGGAATTCTGTGAATCCTGGTAACAGTCTGTATGGTCTCTTGCAGAGCTCTGTGGAGGCACAGGCCTCCAGAAGGGAATAATGGCCTGAGGCGCCTCAGTAGGCTGGCTCCTAAGTGCAGAGGCCACCAGACTCAGCAAAGAATCCTGTACCCAGCCAAGTGCAGCAGGGAAGCTGAGTAGGAAAGTTTGAATAATGGGCATATGAATGACAACCCCTTATCAGTGCAGACCCCAGGGCCTCACCAAACATATTGCTCTGCATAAGAGAGCCTTCCCCCATTCCTGAAGGTTTAGGAGAAGATCCTCAGTGATTACTGAGCTTGACTTTCTCATCTCCCACAAAGTGTAGTGGGAAATGGGTATAACCATATTTAAAGAACGTAACGTGCTGAGGTTATTCTTGCACATCTCAGTTCATACTGACAGGCTCATATCTGATAAAGATAGATAGATATAAATATGGAATAAACAGGACCAAACCAAACCAAACCAAACCCAGGTCCATCGAGTCGCTTCAGACTCATAGTGACCCTATAGGACAGAGTAGAACTGCCCCATAGAGTTTCCAAGGAGCACCTAGCAGATTTGAACTGCCGACCCATTGGTTAGCAGCTGTAGCGCTTAACCACTATGCCACTAGGGTTTCCGTAATAAACAGGAGATCAAAATAATTCAGATTATATGTATTTTTAAACTCCTACTAAACAACAATACTCAGTGAAATGTGCAAAAAATTCAGAGAAGAAAATATACAAATGGTGGATATACATACAAAAAGGTCGCAAAATCTTTAGTAATCAGAGAAACACAAATTCAAACCTAATTAGATATCATTTTTTCACCTATGAAATTGTCAAAAATAAGTAAGATTGATAAAATCCAACCTTGGGAAAATGGTCAAAAACACTCATATGAGTGCAAATTGGCACAGCCTTTTGGGAAGGCAATTCGGCTATGCCTGTTCATGTTTTAAAAGCATAAACTCTTTAACCCATAAACTTTCAGGCATCTTTCCTGGAAAAATACTTGCACCTGGGCACAAAGGCAGTACAAGGAGTTTTTTTCAGCATTATTCTTAAATTTTCCAATTTTTCAGTTTTACAAAGCTTCCATCAATGACTATGTACAATTTTTTTTGTGCATATGTAAGTGTATTTCTATAAAAGTCATTACCACTGAGTCGATTCCGACTCATTGTGATCCTATAGAACAGATTAGAACTGCCCCATAGGGTTTCCAAGAAGCTTCTGGTGGATTCAAGCCACCAACCTTTTGGTTAGCAACCGAGCTCTGAACCACTGTGCCACCTGGGCTCCATTTCTACAAAAGAAAAATGAATTTGCTGAGTCAAAGAGAACACACATTTAAATTTTTATATTTAAATGTGTATATCTATGAGCATTAAACACACACGCACCAAACCCACTGCTGTTGAGTAGATTCCGTCACATAGCGAACTTATAGGATAGAGTAGACGGCCCCATAGAGTTTCCACTGTGGGGTCGCAGTGTGTCGGAATCAACTCCATGGAAACAGGTTTGGTTTTGGTTTAATCTTTACAGAAGCAGACTGCCTCATCTTTCTTCCTTGGAGCAGCTGGTGGTTTCAAACAGCCAATCTTTTGGTTAGCAGACAAGCGCTTTGACCACCGTGCCACCAGGGCTCCATCTGTGAGCATATCGCCCTCTAAAATAATTCTACTAATGAAATCTTCCACCAGCTGGGCTTGAGACGGCCTCTTTTCCTGTTCCCTTGCCAACACTAAGTATTTTCAACTTTTACCAAACAGTGGGTAAAAAAATATCACAGTTTAACAACGTGTAGCTCCCTATTTATTAGGCTCAAAAGTTCTAAATTTTTATGTAGTTAAACTTGAAAACCTTCACTCTTTTAACTTCAGAGTTTTGTAATTTTTTCCTAATATTAATTATTTTTAATATTGAAAAATTGGAAACAACCTACTGAAAAACAGAGAAATAGTTTAATAAACTATAATACACCCATACTTTTGATAACATGTATTATTTGTTTGTCTTACAAGATAGATGTAGATGTACTGAGCAGGCAAGAGGTAATAATGATTTAGACAAAGATTACCATCTTGGGTGTGGGTGGTAAAAAGTGCCCAGGTTCTGGATATATTCTGAAGTTAGAGCCAATAGTATTTAATTGGTTTCGGATTTGAGAGAAAGATGACACTAGGGCTTTTGGCCTGAGGAAAGAAAAGAATGGAGATAGCATTTCCAGAGATTGGCAAGATGGCAGGAGGAGCAGATTGGGACGTGCAGGAATCCAGAACAGACTTTTGGTCATGTTAAGTCTGAGATGTCTACTTGACATCTATATAGCTTACTTGCTGCAAATACTTGGATAATTTCAAATCATTCATTTTAACTTCACTATCTCATGACTTGAGATTAGACTAATAAGTTTTTTTTTTTTTTTAAAGGATTCAGTAACTTTAACTGGCTGGCTTTAAAACTGTCTTTTTAACATTGAAAGAAAAGGAACACCACATGTAAATATGATCTTTTAGCCAAATTTGCGTTTTAATATGGTGGCCACCTGCAAAAATGAGTCAATCATAATTTAACAAGATTTAAACCCAGTGCCATCGAGTGGATTCCGACTCATAGCGACCCTATAGGACAGAGTACAACTGCCCCATGGAGTTTTCAAGGAGTGCCTGGTGGATTCGAACTGCCGACCCTTTGGTTAGCAGCCGTAGCACTTAACCACTATGCCACTACAGTAAAATAATTTAGAGTGTAAAACAGAATATCACATTTTATAATTAACAAAACTGCAAGCTGAATAAAATGAGAAGTTCCATTTGTTACTATCTACCTTTCACCCCTACTGAAGGAAAACATAAAAGGGAGGACAGTCACATGAACTCCTTCAAGTGGCTGCATACAATGAAAATACCCATTTGGCAGGGACAATGACACTCAGTTTTGCATTGGCCACGATAGCTACTCCATAGTAGGCATCCAATTAACATCTGTGGAATTTAATCAAAGTCTATTCAGCTGTACAGGAAAATGTCACAGTCATTCTTCAATACGTTTGCACAAGCATTTATTATGGACTGTTCACACACACACAGAAGCTTAACTTCCAGCAAACTCAAGCATGAACAGCGCAGAGAGTAAGTGAAACAGGATTGCTTTTACTTGTACTTTACTGTTTAAGAGGAAACCCTGGTGGCGTAGTGATTAAGTGCTACAGCTGCTAACCAAAGGGTCGGCAGTTTGAATCCGCCAGGCATTCCTTGGAAACTCTATGGGGCAGTTCTACTCTGGCCTATAGGGTCGCTATGAGTTGGAATTGTCTCGGCGGCACTGGGTTTGGTTTGGTTTTTGGTTTTATTTTTTAAGAGGCCTAAAACCCAAAAAACCAAACCTGTCGCCATTAGGTCGATTCTGACTCATAGCAACCCTACAGGACAGGGTAGAACTGCTGCACAGGATTTCCAAGGAATGGCTGGTGGATTCAAACTACCAACTTTTTTGGTTAGCAGCCAAGCTCTTAACCACTACACAATCAGGGCTCCATTTAAGAGATCAGGGGCTTAGAATTATAGGCAAATTAAAATTCATTGGTTTAATAATTTAAGAGATTAAATTAGAAGCAGCAGACAGATGCAGCTACTTTAATTGAACCACACTGGCAAATGACAACTACAAATGAGGAAGGAATACAACTACAAGCAAAGGCACACAACAACAATAAGCAAAAGCAGGCTATGAACTTTACAGTCAGAAATGCAAAAGAAAGACACAATAAGATGTGATTTGTGGATGGGGTCCAATATGAGATCGATGTTGTTCCAGGTGAAGGAAAGATGAGGGAACTTTACTGGGAATAAGTAGGAGATTAAATAGAGATGGGAAACCCTGGTGGCATAGTGGTTAAGTGCTATGGTTGCTAACCAAAGGGTTGGCAGTTCAAATCCGCCAGGCGCTCCTTGGAAGCTCTATGGGGCAGTTCTACTCTGTTCTGTAGGGTTTCTATGAGTCGGACTCGACTCGAAGGCATTGGGTTTGGTTTTGGTTTGGTAAATAGAGATGTAAATAGGTTAGAACCATATTATGCAGCATATACATACTAAAATTAAGAATTTTAAAACATATTAAGGGTGAACATTTGAGGGTCATACAAAGATTTTCAGCAGGTGAATAACATGATAGGAATTTTAGTGGTGAGAAGATAACCTAACAATATTACGTCTTGCTACTCAAAGTGTGGTCCCCAGACTAGCATCATGTAAATCACCTGGAAGCATGTTAGAAATACAGACCCTCAGATCCCATCCAACCCCTAATAAACAAGAATCTACATGTTAATGAGATCCCCAAGGGATATGTTGCACTTTAACATTTGAGAAGAACTGGTATAAAATAGCTTGGAAGGTAAAGATTCTAAAAATGGGAAACCAATTAAGAATTGATTGCAATTATACAATCAAGAGATAATGAAAAATAGGACACCATTACTGCCATGCCCCGCTTATGTATCTGCAAGGATTCATCTTAAGTCGACGATTGCTTGTGGACATAACATTTATAGAATTTCTGGCCCTTCCTTCTTGAAGCCCTGGATGGAATCCTTGTTGTTGTTGTCAGGTGCCTTCAAGTCAGTTCCAACTCACAGCAACCCTACGGACAACAGAACGAAACACTGCCCAGCCCTGTACCAACCTCACAATCATTGTTATGTCTGAGCCCACTGTTGCAGCCACTGTGTCAATCCATTCTGTCCAGGGTCTTCCTCTTTTTTGCTGACCTTCTACTTTACCAAGCATACTGTCCTTCTCCAGGGACTGGTCCCTCCTGAAAACATGCCCAAAGTATGTGAGACGAAGTCTTGCCATTTTCACTTCCAAGTAGCACTCTCGCTGTATTTCTTCCAAGACAGATTTAATCATTCTTTTGGCAGTCCATGGTATATTCAGTATTCTTCACCAACACAATAATTCAAAGGCATCAATTCTTCTTTGGTCTTCCTTAGTCATGGTCCAGCTTTCACATGTACCTAAGGCCATTAAAAATATTATGGCTTGAGTCAGGTGCACCGTAATCCTTAAAATGACATCTTTGCTTTTTAACATTTAAAGAGGTCTTTTGCAGCAGATTTGCCCAATGCTGTACATCTTTTGCTTCCGTGGGCATTGATTGTGGAGCCAAGGAAAATGAAGTCCTTGACATCTTCAATCTTTTCTCCGTTTATCATGATGTTGCTCATTGGTCCAGTTGTGAGGATTTTTGTTTTCTTTATGTTAAAGATATAATCCATACTGAAGGCTGTAGTCTTTGATCTTCATCAGTAAGTGCTTGAAGTCCTCCTAACTCTCAGCAAGTGAAGTTTTGTCATCTGCATATCGCAGCAATCCTGATACCGCCTTCTTCTTCATATAGTTCAGCTTCTCAGATTATTTGCTCACATACAGACTGAATAAGTATGGTGAAAAGATACAACCCTGATGTATGCCTCTTTCTTAATTTTAAACCATGCAGTATCCCCCTGTTCTGTTGGAATGACTGCCTCTTGGTCTATGTACAGGTTCCGCATGAGCACAATTAAGTGTTCTGAAATTCCCATTCTTCATAATGTTATCCATAATTTGTTATGATCTACACAGTCCAATGCCTTTGCATAGTCGATAAAACACAGGTAGACATCTTTCTGATATTTTCTGCTGTCAGCCAAGATCTGTCTGACATCAGCAATGATATCCCTCATTCCACACCCTCTTCTGAGTTCAGCTTGAATTTCTGCCCTTTGAAATCTTCCGTTCGGCTCTTTTACTTCATCATTTCTTCCTTTCACTTTAGCTACTCTATGTTCAAGAGCTAGTTTCAGAGCCTCTTCTGACGTCCATTTTGGTCTTTTCTTTCCAGTCTTTTTCATGACCTCTTGCTTTCTTCATATACGATGTCCTTTATGTCATTCCACAACTCGTCTGGTCTTCGATCATTAGTGTTTAATGAGTCAAATCTATTCTTGAGCTGGTCTCTGAATTCAGGTGGAATATACTCAAGATCATACTTTGGCTCTCATGAATTTGTTCTAATTTTCTTCAGCTTCAGCTACAACTTGCATAGGAGCAATTGACGATCTGTTACATAGTCGACCCCTGGCCTTGTTCTGACTGATGATCTTGAGCTTTTCTATCGTCTCTTTCCACAGATGTAGTCAATTTGATTCCTGTGTATTCCATCTGGCAAGGTCCATGTGTACAGTGACCGTTTATGTTGGTGAAAAAAGATATTTGCAATAAGGAGAAATAGCTGCAAACATCCATAAATAACAGAACATGGAATGTATGAAGCACGAATCTTGGGGAACTGGAAGTCATCAAAAATGAAATGGAACCCATAAACATCAATATCTGAGGCATTAGTAAGCTGAATGGACTGGCATTGGCTATTTTGAATCATATTCTACTATGCCGGGAATGATAAATTAAAGAGGAACAAGGTTGTGCTCATCATTAAAAAGAACATTTCAAGACCTATCTTGAATTACTATGCTGTCAGTGATAGGATAATATCCATAAGCCTACAAGACCATTTAATACGACTATTATTCAAATTTACACACCACACACTAATGCCAAAGATGAGGAAATTGAAGATTTTTTCAAAATTCTGCAGTCTGAAATTGATCAAACATGCAATCAAGATGCTTTGATAATTACTGGTGATTGGAATGGGAAAGTTGGAAGCAAAGAAGGAACAGTAGTTGGAAAATATGGCCTTGGTGACAGAAACAATGCCAGAGATCACATGGAATCCTTAGTTACACCCAATACTATCATCCCCTTTTTATCCACAGCTTTTCCTGAACCCAACTTGTGTTTTATGACATAACCAAATCCTCTATCTGCAGTGAGAACATGGTTCTAAGGAACACTGAAAAGTAGTTTGCTAAGTCACTACCTAAATCACTACTCTAAATGTGAATTCCAGATATCTCAGAATCAACTTTTCTTCTGAAGGATTTTATTTTGTTTAAAGCACCATGATGCATTTTGAACTACTTTCCTCCTTATGTAGAATATTTTACTTTATATCCAAGGAGGTACTCCCTGTGCCTCTCTCCCACCACACAAACTTCCTCCAATGTAACTCTTCCCTTTCCCACTCCTCCTTGCTCTTACACATGTTGTTCCCTTCACTAGGCATCCCCTCCTACTGACCCCACCTGAAAAACTCCTATTCACCCTCCACATGTCTACAAGATGGCCCCCAAACTTCCTCTCCTCACCCTACAGAGTTAAATGAGCCTTCCTCTGTGTTTCTGTTTGGTCAGGCAGGACCAAGCCATTCAATAATTGAGCTTCATGGTCCACTTCAGAATTTCTTATAGATCCTAAAATCAGCCTCATACTGGAGATTGTAATCTGTAACATTAAACATAGCCAGAGGCGCACTTCAGTGGAGAGAAAAAAGAAGATAGGAAAAGAAAAAAAAATTAACTTTCAACATCTTAGCCAATTTTTCAATACTAACAGTTTCCAAGCATTTGCTCATTTGAAAATGAAGTTTGATGACATATTCTTTACTACTCTATGGTTAAACAATAAGCTATGATATTAATCATAGTGACTGAAACATCTTATAACTTTTTGACACCTTATTAAAAACACAATTTCTTTATTTTCAAGAGGTCTTTCTGTTATACTAGCTTCGCTATTGGTACTTTTAAAATAATTTTGTATTCTATTGCATTTCAGGCAATAGAATTCAGGGTTAAATTGCAACATAAATCTCATCGGATAATGGAAATTTATCAGCAGAAATAGTTTCATTTTCAAACCAACCTCTAGCTGGATTGCAATACTAGGCACAGAGCTTTAAAAAATAATGTATATTTTATTATCAATCTATTGCTAGAGCTATAAAATAAATAGATGTTTCCAGTCTGAAGTCCCAATTATTTTAACTGCAGGTTATTATGTAAAAAAATAAACTGATTCTTTGGAACAAATGCCTAAAATACTGGCCTACAGGAAAAATTATGCTTCTGGTATTTTTAAGATGATCTGTACCTTTGTCAAAATGTCAGTTTACATATGCCAGTAATTACAGAACAGCTGAGTGCTGGAGGAGCCCTTGGCTGCTAACCAATAGGTCAGTAGTTCAAATCTACCAACCATTCCTTGAAAACCCTATGGGGCAGTTCAGGGAGGTCTTTCCCCAACATCTCCTTCCCCCAAATGCATTTACCATCTAAATACAAAGAGCTTGCTCACCAGTCAAATACAGCTTCAAGCCCATACCAAATAAAAGTTCAATTTAAGTACACACACACTCATACACACAGAGTTTGATATATCCATTGGGGTAGGGAAACAAAATGTACACACTACGCAAAATTAATTTTATCTTTCTCTAGACTCTTATTCTCTCCGATGGTGGAAAATATTTACAATTTTAAACTGAAGCTTCATTATTGTCTAACTCAGTGTCTTTTGGATAGCACTCAGTGATTTCGGATTTCTAACCCCTTCCCCTCCTCCTTCGCAAGATGGCAGGTGAAGCTTGCACATGCTCTTGCATTGAAAGGGGACCTGCAGTGAGGCTGATCTGGCCTAATTCCCAGCCACAGGGGCTAGTGCTTGCTGAGGTGTAGCTGGCTCCTCTGTCTCTTCTGAAGTCTTCACCCTACCACCTCTTTCTTCTGAGCCCGGGCCTCTCTGAACTCCTGGTTCTTCCAGCATTTCTGTTCTCACCTGGAAGGGCTATGAATGCATGGATGCTTTCTCCACACCTTGTGGGGTTCTGTGAGTCTGCTCTCTGGCCCACCTACTTGGACAACTTAGTCATTTTGGAACTACTACCTGTGTGGCACCATGTTATTGTACCACTGTTCCAAACTAGGGCACTTACAGATGTCCCAGGCTACCTACCTATGGTAAGTAGAATAAGGACCCCTCCCCCTCGGCAAAGATGTTCATAATGAGCCCTGGTGGCACAAACAATTAAGTACCCAGCGGATAACCAAAAGATTCGTAGTTCAAACCCAGCCAGTGATTCCCCAGGAGAAAGACCTGGCAATCTGTTTCCATAATGATTTCAGCCAAGAAAATCCTATGGAGCAGTTCTTTCATATAGGGTCACTATGAGTCAAATCTGTCTTGATGGCATCTAACAGAAACAACAACAAAGATGTTCATGTGCTCAGAGCCAATGAATATGTTGTGTTGCATGCAAAGTGGAATTAAGTTTGCATGGAGCCCTGGTGGCACAGTAGTTAAGAGTTACAGCTGCTAACCGAAAGGTCAGTAATTCAAATCCATCTGTCACTCCTTAGAAACGCCATTGGGCAGTTCTACTCTGTCCTGTAGGGTCACTATGAGTCAGAATCTACTCAACAGCAACAGATTTAATCAGAGGGCCTCGAGATGGGGAGATTATCTGGATTATCCAGGTGAGTGCAATGTAACCACAAGGATCCTTAAAGGGTGCAAGTAGGAAGCAGAAGAGGAATCAGTCAGAGTAATGGGATGCGAGAAGAATTTGACTGGCTATTGCTGCCTATAAAGATGGGAGGGGCCAATGAAGCAAGGATTGCGAGTGGCCTCTAGAAGCTGGCAAAGGCAAGGAAACAGGTTCTCCCCTAGAACCTCCAGAAAGGATCACAGCCCTACTAACACCCTGATTTTAGCCCAGTAAGATCTATTTCAAACTTCTGACCTCCAGAATTGTAAGATAGTATATTTGTGTTGTTTTAAGCCAGTATTGTGGTAATTTATTACAGCAAAAACAGGAAACTAATACACTACCCCTAGTCAGAATTGGGAAACCCTGCTGGCATAGTGGTTAAGAGCTATGGCTGCTAACCAAAGGCTGGCAGTTCAAATCCACCAGGCAGTCCTTGGAAACTCTATGGGGCAGCTCTACTCCTATAGTGTTGCTATGAGTTGGAATCCACTTGACAGCAACAGGTTTGGTTTTTTTGGTTTTTTACTCTACATAAAGCAAGAAGCAATCCCCCACACGTGCCCTGAAATTTCCCCCCACAACTAAGGATGCTTTCTAGCACCCCACCAACCCCTCTCATTCAGCATGGACCATTGTGCAGGAAATGAGAACATTGTCCAGCTTCTTGACACTGCTCTGCTTCTCTCTTGTTCCCTTTCAGATCAGTAAAGAGGCACCCTGTCTCACTGCCTTTCTGGAAAGAGCTTCCCTTAAAGCATCACTCCACTACATCTCAAACTAAACTTGACTTCACATATACAATTTTTCTCTTGATACTAAAAGAGAGTTTTTTGAATTTAGAAATCTCTCTTCCCTCTCTTCAATGTTTAGCTTTCAAGAGAGTTAATTATCTTAAGGCTAAAGAAAGACCTTTTTGAAAGTCAAGAGTTTGCATTAAGTGGTATCTGCTCTCTCCCAGTAAGGAATAAAGCTTGATGAGTCTGTGAGTGGGAAAAGACTTCAGGAATTTAGATACAGAAATTTTATTACTTATCAGTATTGTGCATATATCCCCCACATGTCTGTCAGTTTGTCGTACTGTAGGGGCTTGTGTGTTGCTGTGATGCTGGAAGCTATGCCAGCAGTATTCAGATACCAGCAGGGTCACCCATAGAGGACAGGTTTCAGGTGAGCTTCCAGACTTGTACTAGGAAGAAAGACCCAGCAGTCTACTTCTAAAAAGCATTAGCCAGTGACCATTGTCTGATATAGTATCGGAAGGAGAGCCCCCCAGTTTGGAAGGCACTCAAAAGATGACTGGGGAAGAGCTGCCTGCTCAAAGTAGAGCTGACCTTAGTGATGTGAATGGAGTAAAGTTTTCAGGACCTTCATTTGCTGATGTGGAATAATTCAAAATGAGAAGAAATAGCTGCAAACATCCATAATTAATCAGACCCTGGAATGTCCAAAGTATGAATCTAGGAAAATTGGAAATCATCAAAAATGAAATGGAACACATAAACTTCAATATCCTAGGCATTAGCAAGCTGAAATGGACTGGCATTGGCCTTTTTGAATCAGACAATCATATAGTCTACTACGCCATGAATGACAACTTGAAGAGGAATGATGTTGCATTCATCATCAAAAAGAACATTTCAAGATCTATCCTGAAGTGCAATGTTGTCAATGATAGGATAATATCCACACGCCTGCAAAAAAGACCAGTTAATACCGGTATTATTCAAATTTATGCACCAACCACTAAGGCCAAAGATGAAGAAACTGAAGATTTTTATCAGCTTCTACAGTCCAAAATTGATCAAACATGCAATCAGAATGCATTGATAATTACTGGTGATTGGAACGCAAAAGTTGGAAACAAAGAAGAAGGATTGGTAGTTGGAAAATATGGTCTTGGTGATAGAAACAACGCTGGAGATTGAATGATAGAATTTTGCAAGACCAACGACTTCTTCACTGCAAATACCTTTTTTCACCAACATAAACAGTGACTGTACACATGGACCTCGCCAGATGGAACACACAGGAATCAAATCAACTACATCTGTGGAAATAGATGATGAAAAAGCTCAATATCATCAGTCAGAACAAGGCCAGGGGCCAACTGTGTAAAAGACCATAATTGCTCATATGCAAGTTCAAGCTGAAACTAAAGAAAATTAGAACGAGTCCATGAGAGCAAAAATACAACTTTGAATATATCCCACCTGAATTTAGAGACAATCTCAAGAATAGGTTTGACATGTTGAACACAAATGACTGAAGACCAGACGAGTTATGGAATGACATCAAGGACATCATATGTGAAGAAAGCAGGAGTCACTGAAAAGACAGGAGAGAAAGAAAAGACCAAGACAGATGTCAGAGGAAACTCTGAAACTTGCTCTCGAACATCAAGCAGCTAAAACAAAAGGAAGAAATGATGAAGTAAAGAGCTGAACAGAAGATTTCAAAGGGTGGCTTGAGAAGACAAAGTAAAGTATTATAATGATATGTGAAAAGAGCCAGAGATAGAAAACCAAACGGGAAGAACACACTCAGTGCTTCTCAAACTGAAAGAACTGAAGAAAAAATTCAAGTTTTGAGTTGCAATAGTGAAGGATTCTATGGGGGAAAAAATTAAACAACACAGGAAGCATCAAAAGAAGATGGAAGGAATACACAGAGTCATTATACCAAAAAGAATTAGCCAATGTTCAACCATTTCAAGAGGTAGCATATGATCAGGAACCAATGGTACTGAAGGAAGAAGTCCGAGCTGCACTGAAGGTATTGGCGAAAAAGAAGGCTCCAGGAATTGATGGAATATCAACTGAGATGTTTCAACAAACAGATGCAGTGCTGCAGGTGCTCACTTGTCTACACCAAGAAATATGGAAGCTTCCTGGCCAACTGACTGGAAGAGATCCATATTTATGTCTATTCCCAAGAAAGGTGATCCAACAGAATGTGGAAATTATCAAAAATATCATTAATATCACACACAAAATTTTGCTGAAGATCATTCAAAAGCGGCTTCAGCAGTACAACAGAGAACTTCCAGAAATTCAGGCCAGATTCAGAAGAGGATGTGGAACCAGGGATATCATTGCTGATGTCAGATGGATCCTGGCTGAAAGCAGAGAATACCAGAAGGATGTTTACCTGTGTTTTATTGACTATGTAAAGGCATTTGACTGCGTGGTAACATTATGAAGAATGGGAATTCCAGAACACTTACTTTTGCTCATGAGAAACCTGTACATAGACCAAGAGGCAGTTGTTTGGACAAAATAAGGGGATACTGAGTGGTTTATAAAGTAAGGAAAGGTGTGCGTCAGGGTTGTATCCTTTCACCATGCCTATTCAAAGTGTATGCTGAGCAAATAATCCTTGAAGCTGTACTACATGAAGAAAAATGGGGCATCAAGATTGGAAGAAGACTCATTAACAACCTGCATTATGCAGATAACACAACTTTGCTTGCTGAAAGTGAAGAGGACTTGAAGCACTTACTAATGAAGATCAAAGACCACAGCCTTCCGTATGGATTACACCTCAACATAAAGAAAACAAAAATGCTCACAATTGGACCAATGAGCCACATCATGACAAAGAGAAAAAAGATTGAAGTTGTCAAGGATTTCATTTTACTTGGATCCACGATCAACAGCCATGGAAGCAGCAGTTCAAGAAATCAAAAGACGCATTGCATTGGGTAAATCTGCTGCAAAGGACCTCTTTAAAGTGTTGAAAAGCAAAGATGTCACCTTGAAGACTAAGGTGCATCTAACCCAAGCCATGGTATTTTCAATTGCATCATATGCATGTGAAAGCTGGACAATGAATAAGGAAGACCAAAGAAGAATTGACGCCTTTGAATTGTGGTGTTGGCGAAGAATATTGAATATACCATGAACTGCCAAAAGAATGAACAAATCTGTCTTGGAAGAAGTACAACAAGAATGCTCCTTAGAAGCAAGGATGGTGAGACTGCATCTTATATGCTTTGGACATGTTGCCAGGTGAGATCAGAACCTGGAGAAAGATATCATGCTTGGTAAAGTACAGGGTCTGCGTAAAGAGGAAGACCCTCAACGAGGTGGATTGACACAGTGGCTACAACAATGAGCTCAAGCATAACAACGATTGTAAGGATGGCACAGGACTGGGCAGTGTTTTGTTCTGTTGTGCATAGGGTCACTATGAGTCGGAACTGACTTGGCGGTACCTAACAACAACAAATATATTTTTAACAACAACAATTGTGCATATATAAGAAGGAAAATGTAAGTGAAATAAATGTGTGAATGCATTTCTAAAACTTCTGGACATTCAGAGTCCAACTCTTCTGAATCACTTTTAGACTCAGAGTTATAGAAACCCATGTTTTTCTATGGAATATCATCCTCTGTGTTCCACTGTTAGCTCCAAGAACCTCTTCAAAGATGCTGATACCATTATGTTAGTTTTGATTCTGGAACCTTCTTGACTTTTACTAAAAGAAGGCATTGGAAAGTTTTCAGACATAAACTAGGACTCGTATTTCTCCCACAATGGTCTAGTTGACTGAAACATCAAGGGACTGTAGTTTATGCATGTGGAGACAATGATGGCTGTATCATGACTTCTGCTTACTGAAAATAATTATAAGATGCCATTGAAGTAGGCCTCATTTTAATTTCAGGGACTAAAATACGGGGGGTAATGTGTATTACAATTGTCAAAATACATTGTTAAGTAAAGAAAAAGGAAGGTGCAGTATAGTATGTATAGTATACCACCATTTGCATAAAAATGGGAGTAAAGAATACATATATATGCTTGTTAATGCATAAAATATCTCTGTATGAAAGAACACACACACATGCCCACATGCCTGTTGCCTAGTAGATGGGAACTGGGTGGCTGAGGTTCAGGTGGAAAGAAGAGCTTCATGGTATAGGCTTTTGTGTCTCTTAAATTTATTTTGCCAATCAAAAAATAAATACATAAAAGTTTTTAAAGACTTGCTTTTGCTGTTTTAAAAATAAAATTGAAAGTGAGGTGTCATTTTATTCTTATCACCAGTTAAAGCAACCATGTTCAATGCCAGATAGACTGTGCTTGCATAATAAATACCTGAGGTCATTATTTTATGCAGTTACTTCAAGAGCAAAAAGACCCCAAAGGATGCATTACTGAGTATAAAATCTAAATCAAAGTACAAATAAGTTGGCAAATCACCCCTAGGCTGCCATGTACGTCCTTACCTGGATTCAAAAAGAAATTTAAAATCTTTGCGATACAGGGCAACTGAAAAATGCCATTCTTTTTGAGCTGTGTGTAGAAATACAAAAGAGATGGCAGTTATTCACTCAGTAAACTACTGAGTGGCTATTATGATGGGAATACAAAGACAAAAGTTCTGATCTCAGGGACTTCAGATTCTGTTGAGTGTGAAAGATAAGTAAGCCTATAATAGGACTCAGTGGGGAATGCACATGACGCAGTTGGAATACAGGAGAGTACCTAACTTACCTTGAAAGTATTCAAGGCGACTTACCGTAGGAGCTGATGCTTAAACTGAATCCTAAAGGTCCCCAAACATGAGAGCCAACAATTTCAACGAAAGATGTGTTCAAACTGTGGTCTGAGAATCATCCCAACTCTTGAGCCCATTTGATAATTAATGGAACTAATAATTCTATCATTTAGCCATCTCTTGTATCCTCTACCCCTTATGTCATGCCAGCTCTTTAACTCTTCTGTCTTTAAGTAATCCTCATTTTCCCCCATGACCCCTTTCTACCTATTGCTCTCCTTCTTTCCTTTCCTTAACAATCAAGCTTTTTATATAACGTGCTACATTTGTTATTGCTGCTTCATCAGCTCCTATTCATTCTTCTTGCTTCTTCTTTGCCACCCTACTAATAATTATTCTTGCCCAGGGAGCCAATGATCTCCTGCCTGCCAAATTCAATTAACATCATATCATATCTCTTTCTCCTTCCTTGGCTTCTCAGATCTTTCAACAACTACTCTTTTCACTTTCCTATAAAATTCTGTGCTACCAACATGGCATGTTAGGACTTAACTGGCTTGAGAAACCTGTTTTCATTTCAGAGACAAATGCCTAGAGGAAAATATGCCACGGAAGAATCAAAAAAAAGAAGTTTATCATATTTAATGAAACAACCAATTGACAAATATGTCATAGTCAGGGATCTCTAGAGAAACAGAACCAGTGAATGATACATGGGGGGCTTGCAGGTCCAAAATCTGTAGGTCAGGAGACAGGCTGCAGATTTCTGCAGCCTTGTGCCCTAAAAGCGGTAAGTCAAGAGACAGAAAAATTAAAGAGTGTGGGAACTCTGGCAAAATGTCTTTTTATAGTCTGGAGGCAGAACACACCGTAGGGAAACTCCCTTTTTGTTCTTATGGCCTTCAACTGATTGGTTGAGGCCTGTCCATGTTATGGAAAATAATCTGCTTTACTAAAAGTCAACTTATTTAATCATATGTAACTACTTTATAACAGCAGCTAGTGTTTGACCAAACCACTAGACACCATAGCTTAGCCAAGTTGACACATAAAGTTAAACATCACAGCTTATTAGCCCAAGATTAGAAAACAAGCACCCAGAAAGGTAAGCCCAGTCACTCAAAGCTACATTTGCTCCAAAGACATTTGCCCATTAGGAAAAAGAAACTTTAAAGCTCATCTGTATTTTGGAGTCCTCTTGAGGCTAAAAAGACATAAATCAAAACCTGGAATGTGCCAGTGAATGGGACTACGATAAATTAATTTCCACTTTCAGATAGAATCATGAAAAGCAGGCCCTTAGGGTACGGGTGAACTAAAAATAAATAAGCCATTGAAGAAACTTGTAATCTAGCCTCCCATCATCTGGTTGTCCAGGAGCCTCAGGTTCTGAGCCAAAATTAAGGAGGTGACAGAATGATAGCAACCCCAAATACCTAGCAAAACCAACCAAAAATCCTCTCTAGGGGAAGATATCATCATCCTAGGCGTCGAAATATTTCCTCAAACATCTCTTAAATACTATACTCAGCATAGACTTAAAGATGACAAGGAACACAAGGAAGAAAACATCCTAAGCAAAAAACAATATAAACAGCATATAACAGAAACACACAGACAAATATATCACGTGTTGAAATGATCAGGCACAGATTACTTTAAAAAAAAATTGTGCTTATTATGTTTAAAGAAATAAAAGCAAGATTTAAAATTTAGGTAGGAAACTGAAAACTATAAAAAATAACATAGGAGACTAAAAGAAAAATAAAAGCCTAGAACTAAGACATAAAATACCTAAAATTACAAATTATGTGGCTGGTTTGAACAATATATTACACAAAGAGAAAAGTAGTGAATTGAAAGACAGGTCAAAAGGAACTATCCAGAATGTAGCACAGAGATTCAGAAAAAAAGGAAAGATACTTAGAGGATGTGTCAAGAAGTTATAAGATGTTTCACTGGAATTCCAGAAGGAGAGGAGAATGGGTCAGAGGCAACATCTAAAAGAGAGTAGCTGAGAATATTTAAAGACTGATAAAAGGCAATAATCTACAGATTCAAGAAGCCAAATAAATCACAAACAAAATACATAAAAAGAAATCCACACCTAGATACATCATATAAAAAATACAGAAAATCAACACGAAGAAGAAATTTTAAAACAGCCAGAGTAGAAAAGTAGATGAACCTTCAAAGGATCAAAAGTTAGAATTGCGGCTGACTTCACCACAGCAACAATGGAAGCCAAGAAAGAGTGGAATACCTTCAATGTGCTTGAGGAAAAAACTGCCACTCTAGAATTCCATACCCAGTGAAAATATCTCTCAAAAGTTAAGACAAAAATGCTAACATTTTCAGATTTTCAAAAACTGAGTTACCACCAGAAGACCCATGTTAAGGGAAATTCTATTTATGTGGTGGATTACGTTGATTGATTTTCTAATGTTGAACCATCCTTGGATAGCTGGTATGAATCCTACTTGGTCATGGGGTATTATTTCTTTGATATGATGCTGAATTCTATTGGCTAGAATTTTGTTGAGAATTTTTGCATCTGTATTCATAAGAGATATTTGTCTGTAATTTTCTTTTTTGTGGTGTCTTAGCCTGGTTTTGGTATCAGGGTTACACTAGCTTCACAGAATGAATTTGGAAGTATCACTTCCTTTTTTATGTTCTGAAATAGTTTGATAATACTGATGTAAGCTCTTCTCTGAATGTTTGGTAGAATTCTCCAGGGAAGCTATCCAGACCAGGGCTTTTTTTGGTTGGGAGTTTTTTTTATTGCTTTTTCAATCTCTTCTCTTGTTATGGGTCTGTTCAGATTTTCAACATCATTTCTTGTTAGTTTGGGTAGGTCGTGTGTCTCTAGAAATTTGTCCATTTCCTTTAGGTTTTCAAATTTGTTGGAGTATAGTTTTTCATAATACTCTGCTATGATCCTTTTTATTTCAGTTGGGTCTGTTGTAATGTCCTCCATTTCATTTCTTATTTGGATTATTTGCATTCTCTCCTGTTTTTCTTTTGTCAGTTTGGCCAGTGGTTTATTGATTTTGTTGATCCTCTCAAAGAACGAAGTTTTGGTTTTGTTGATTCTTTCTATTGTTTTTCCATTCTCTATTTCATTTTTTTCTGGTCTGATCTTAATTATTTCCTTTCTTCTGGTGGCTGTGGGCTTCTTTTGCTGTTCTCTTTCAATTGTTCAAGTTGTGTAACTAATGTTTTGATTTTGGCCCTTCTTTTTTGATGTGTGCATCTAGTGCCATAAATTTGCCTCTGAGGACTGCCTTTGCTGTGTCCCAAAAGTTTTGGTATGATGTCTTTTCATTCTCATTTGATTCTAGGAACTTTTTAATTCCATCTTTGATTTCTTCTATTACCTAATCGTTTTTAAGCAGGGTGTTATTCAGTTTCCATGTAACTGATTTTTCTTTCCTTACTCTTCCTGTTGTTAATTTTTACTTTGATGGCATTGTGGAAAGAGAAGATACTTTGTATTATCTCAATGTTTTGGATTTTGTTGAGTGTTGCTTTGTGGCCTACGATGTGGTCTATTCTGGAGAACGTTCCATGTGCATTAGAAAAGAATGTATACTTTGTAGCTGTTGGGTAGAATGTTCTATATACATCTATGAGATCAAGTTGGCTGATCATGCTCTTTAGCTCTTCCATATCTTTGTTGAGTTTCTTTCTAGATGTTCTGTTCTTTACTGAGAGAGGTGTGTTGAAGTCTCCTACTATTACTGTGGAACATTTCTGTTTTCAGTGCTGTTACAGGTTGTTTTATGTATTTTGGAGCCCTGCCATTGGGTGCATAGATGTTTATTATGGTTAAGTCTTCAAGATGGATCATCCCTTTAATATAGTGCCCTTCTTTGTCTTTTATGGTGGACTTTAAAGTCTATCCTATCTAAGATTAGTATTGCCACTCCTGATCTTTTTTGGTAGTTATTTGCTTAATATATTTTTTCCATCCTTTGATTTTTAATAAATTTAGGTCTTTGTTTCTAAGGTGTGTCTCTTGTAGACAGCATATTGATGGGTCCTTTTTTTTTTTTTTTTTTAATCTATTCTGTCACTCTGTGTCTCTTTACGGGTGCATTTAGGCCATTTACATTCAGTGTAATTATTGATGGGTATGAAATTATTGCCTTCATTTTGCAGTGCTTTTTTTCTGGTGCTAACCTTTTCTTTGTTCCTCTTACTCTCTTGTGCTGAGTTCTTTTTGTTTGTGGATTTCTTTTTTTTTTTTTTTTCCCGTAGGTTTTGTTTTTATTGAGATTTTGTTTGAGTAGGTTTGTTTACTTTCTTTATGGTTATCTTGAAATGTACTCTTTTTAGGTTTGAACCAGTCTATTATTACTTGATATCACCTTGCCTTCCTCTCTATTAGAAAGTTCTATACCTATACCATTTATTCCTTATTTTATCATTCTGATGTTGCTGTCATTTACCTCTCTAATCCCCTGTTGCAATTGTTTTGGTTTTGGATAGTCCTTGAGAGTTCACTTCCTAGGTTGGTACTGGCTAGAACAATTAGCATCCTAGATTCAGGCTGTGGTCTGATGTTGTTTGTTCTCAGACTGAAGGACTTCCTTTAATGATTCTTGTAAGTTTCGTTTGGTGTTTACACATTCTGTTATTTCCGTTTATCTGGCAATATCCTAATTTCACCATCATATTTGATCAAAAGTTTTGCAGGATATATTATTCTTGGTTGGTAATTTTATTTTTCAAGGTTTTATATATGTCATCTCATTGCCTTCTTGCCTGCATGGTTTCTGCCAAATAATTAGAGCTTAGTCTTATTGTTTCTTCTCTGTACGTGACTTTTTTTTTTTTCTTGAGCTGCTCGCAGGATTTTTTTGTCTTTGGTTTTAGTGAGTGTGATTATGATATGCCTTGGTGTTTTTCTCTTGGGGTCTATCCTATATGGGGTTCATTGAGCTTCTTGGATGGTCAGCTTTTCATCATTCATAATATTAAGAAAGTTTTCTGTCAGCAATTCTTCAATGATCCTCTTTGTGTTTTCCATTTTCTCTCCCTGTTCTGGAACTCCAAACACTTGCAAATTTTTTCTTTTGATTGTACCCCACATAATTCTCAGGGTTTCTTCATTTTTCTTCATTTTTTTCCTCATTTTTCCTCAAACAGAGTTGTAGCCAAGTGTTTGTCTTCCATTTCACTGATTCTGTCTTTCATCATTTCAAACCTGCTCCTCAGCCCTTCTATGACACTGTCCATTTCTGAAATCTTGTTGTTTATCTTTTGGATTTCTAATTATTGTTTTTGTACAATTTCTAGTTATGAATTTATTTTGGCATTTTGTTCCTGTATTGCTTTCCTGAATTGTTCTATTTTTTTGTCTGTATTTTCCATGAATTTGTGTGCCTTTCCCATAAATTTGTCTATTTTTTTCCTCATTTTTGACTGCTTTTTGCTTCAACTCTTGGATTGCTCTGAATATTAGAGCTTTGCATTCCCTGTCAGGTAGTTCTAGTGTTTTTTCTTTTACTGGAAAGTCATCTGGTGTTTTATTTTGGATGCCTACTGGAACCACCCTGTCCTGTCTTTTTTATATGTTTTGATATTGTCTGCTGTCTTTGGGACATTCAGTAGTTATTTTCTTTGTTTCTTGACTGTAGATTTGTTTGTTTTGCCCTGCTTTTTTGTTTTATTTGGTTATGTCTGAGGAGGTGGGCTGTGCATTCTTTGTTGTTTGCTCATCTGTAGTCATGATACTTTTCACCTCCTTGTCATATAGGCTGGGCCAGTCATTCAGCTATGGTGCAGCAGGGCAAGTCTAGCTGAAATGAAGGGGCTTGGATGTGTTGTTTGTGGGCCAACAGAAGGGCCAGGAATCAGTGCTGGGCAGGTTCCAGTAGGCCGTGACTGTGCTGCTCGGGGGCGTGATGTTCAGTGGACAGCGCAGGTAGGAAGGAAAGAGGGGGGAGGTTGTGATGTGTGGAGCTAATAGGGATATGGGAAAGGGGAGAGAAAGGAAAGAGAAACGGGAGCCAAAACAAGCAAAGAAAGAAAGAAAAAAGAGTGCTAAGGGAGCTTGCCATTGGAGTGGAGAGTTGAGAAATCAAGAAATGGAGAAAAGAAAAAGGGAAAAAGAAAGGAAAAAATAACTAGATAAAAATTTGGAAAGAAAAACAAAAAGCCCCCAGGAGTTCCAGAGTCCTACCAGTGGGGCTGCTAAGATGGGGAAGTGGTTCCAGTCTGTGCAGTATAGCCTGGCTAGAGGGGGTAATAGATGTCCCACAGCCTCAGGAATTCAGGAGGCAGGAAAAGAAGATAAATGTAGGGAGATGAGAACTGAGAAATCAAGGAAGACAGAAAGGGAAAAAGAGAGAGAGAAGAAAAAAAAGAAGAAATGCCCCCCAAGGATCCCACCTACAGGGCTGTGCTTATTGGAGGAGTGGCTCCTAAGCCCGGCAATGCAGCCTGGCTAGAAGGGGCTCCCATGCTATGAAAAGAAAAAGAAGACAAACAAACAAAACAGAACAAAGCAAAACAAGGGGGGAAAAAATCTTAAGGGATCCCACCAGCATGGTGTCACAGGCCAGTAGAGTGGTTCCCCCGTCGAGCAGGGCTCCACAGCATTTCAAGAAGTAGCAAAGATGGCACAGGGAGCCAGGTGTTCCAGAGACAGGAGAGGGAGGTGGTAGGAGGCGCAGAAGAAACCAAAAGAGACAGAAAGAACCAACACCAGCTCAGGGACCCAGCCAGGGTGGGCAGGGCAAATCCAAGAAGCCTGAGGCCAAAGCAGTTGCCTTTCTGCCAAGAGACTGCAGCTAGCGGGAAGCAGAGGAGGCCGAAGGGGTGAGGGGAAGAAGCGAGTGGTTAGGAAAGGGTACATCGCTCCTTACTGGGTGCTCTACCTCCTGCTGGGAACTTGGTGAAGCTGCTTTCCCGCACTCCCTGTCCGCTGATCTCCGACGTGGGTGGGGCAAATCCAAGAGGCAGGGTCGCTGCATTTCCCAGACAGCTGAGCCACCGCAGCCAGCTAGGAAACTTGGAAGTAGAGCAGCTGGGGGAAGAGAGAGGGGTTGGAAAGTGTGCATAGCTGGTTACCGGGTGCTCTGCTCCCGCTGGGAGTTCCACAAAGCTGCTTTCCCATGCTGCCTTTCTGCTCATCCCCAACAGAAGTCCAAGATGGCAGAGCCATGCTGCGTTAGCTGATAGGCCCTCTGCACGTATCTCTCCTCGCTCTCTATCCTTTGTCAGTTTCTAATTCCATCGGGTGCTTGGCTGAGTTCTTTATCTCTTCATTTGACACTTCTAGTCCCAGGAATGACATTTGTCTCTGTTTTACTTAGTTTTCCGGGTCTTCGTGGTGGAGGGACAGCGTAGTGCTTCTGTCTATGGTACCATGTTGGCAGAAGTCTAGGGAATTCTAAAGGATATACTTAAGACCAAAAAGGTGATTTGAAATGAAAGCAGCAAAGAACAAAGGACAAATAAAGTGCTAAATATAATCGGTAAATATGAAAGAACATAGACTGTATAAAATAAAAATAATGATGTCTTAGGACATTTAAAATACTTAGAAAATTGTCTAGCAACGATAACGTGTAAGTTAGAAGGGTAATAAATGGAGATAAAATATTCTAAGTTTCTTATATTATCTCAGAGAAGGGAAAAGATCTTGATTAACATTAGACTTTTATAAATTACTAATGCATATTGTGATAAATTGTAAATGCATCTTGTAATTTTGACAATAATCACTAAAAGAATAGAAATAAATGTATAATTTTCAAAGTAGTAAATTTTAAAAGAATTCAATCATAATTAAATCCAATAGAAGGCAATAAAGGAAAGAATTGTGATAAATTGTAAATGCATCTTGTAATTTTGACAATAATCACTAAAAGAATAGAAATAAATGTATAATTTTCAAAGTAGTAAATTTTAAAAGAATTCAATCATAATTAAATCCAATAGAAGGCAATAAAGGAAAGAAAAAGAAACAAAGGATGGGGCAAATACCAAAAAACAAACCCACTGTGGCTGGTGGATTCAAACTGCTGGCCTTTTTGGTTAGCAGCCAACCTTTTAACCACTGTGCCACCAGGGCTCTGTAGGACAAATAGAAGGTACAAAATATGATAATAAATTTAAATCCAAACACTTCAGTAATTCTAGTAAAAGGACAGAAGCCCAGAATTAGAAAGCCTAACCTACCCAGTCACAGTAAATGCCGAAGAATCGCAGGCATTCCCAAGACATAAGTAAGGGAAGCTGGCCCTATAAATTTTGCATCATGGAGAAGCAGAAAAAAACACCGGCTTTCTTGGGGCAATTGAGTCTCATGACAAAAGGAAGGGAAAGAGTCTGGACCCTGCGTAGCCCATTTTGTTCCCAAGTTCACCAGACAAATAATTCACTTCTTCCCTGAGAGGAAAGTGGCGGGGGATGGGGAGTGGGGGGAGAGGCCAAAAGTGTTGATGAGGCCAGGAGGAAAATGACCCATGCCATGGAAATATTTAATGTTCTAGTCTAGGCCACTGTGACATATTTGTTTTCGGGGGATGCAAGAAAGGAGAGGTTAGGAAGAAAGGGAGTGAGTGTATATACAAGGCCAATTTTAAGAAAACTGTTAAATCTAGGGTTAAAGAGGAGAAAAGAGTAAAGAAAATGTCTAGGATATTTCCAGGAGTTATTGGGACAAAAATAAAGAGCAAATGATTGGGAAAGCTAGGGAAGAAGAATTGCTAAGTAAAAATTTCAGATGAAATATAATTCTTTCAAGGCTGTATGTCTGTGTTTACCTACTGTGCCTTGAAAAATATCAATTGCACAAAAGCACTTTTTAAAAGGGTGCATTTTTCAGCTAAAATTGGAGAGCAGTTTCAATCAAAGAGCTCAAATAGAGTTAGAAAAGATATGATCGCAATCTTTCCATCTTTAAAAATACCCCTAAACCAGCCACCTCGGGAAGATATAAATACATCCTATACTTAGAGACTTCCAGAGAAAGATTTTACATGCCATCTCAGTAATTAATTTCAACGCTTAACACAAATGCTTTTTATCATCTAAATTAACCATCATTCAGACCTTCATATTTTCTTTAAAAAAAAAAAAAGCTAAATCAATTTAACCTACAACCTAAATCTTTTGTTTGTTTGTCTGTTTTCCTCAGAGAAGATAAGCTATTGTATGAGCTGGTAGTAAAATGCCCTGACAAACCCTCAAGTAAATCTCCCCACAAGAAGACGTACAAAATAGGAAGTTGCATGAAGAGCACCACTTTTTGTCATTGTTACTTGGCAGATCTGGTGCAGGTTCAGGATTTATAATGCTGAAGTGAATTGCTTGACTTTGTAGAAATCAATGAAAGTTAAATTCAATTTAAACTTTTTATTAAAATAACATAAAATTTAAGAGGTGGCTTTCCTATCACAGTAAATCATCAAGACTGCTAAGGATTACTAGAGGTAGAACCAGAAGGTCATCATTCAGGTACATGAATTACACCTTTGAAATTAGAGTTTTGGCCCTTTCAGGCCCATCACGAAAAGAAAATTTGAGCTGAGTCTATATAATACAGGCACAGTCACACTCAACTTCAGTATAGCATTCTACTCATTGCAGTGGTCCCCAGAGACAGTGATTGGTACAGTCAAGTCAATTAAACAATAATATGAATCGGTTATTAAATCAACTGAAATTTGGTCAGCAGCCGTGTTATCCACTGTCCTTTTCAAACAGAATGATACAGCTTGAGAACTGACAATATTATAAAGGGTGCTAACCAAAAGATTGGTGGTTTGAACCCACCAGCTGGGTTAAGAGCAATGGTTAAAAGGTGGGATGCTAACCAAAAGGTCAGCAGTTCCAATCAACCAGCTGCTCCTTGGAAACACTGTGGGAGCACTTTTACCCTGTTCTATAGGGTCGTTATCAGTCAGAACCAACTCAACGGCACATAACAACAACAAAAATCCCTTATATAGGCATTGGATATAGAGGCAGAGAGGAAAGAACTGGCAAAGCACAGACTCAGGACTCTGGCTTTAGAGCAGAACTTGGACCCAGAATATATAATTAATGATGCTTGGGAGAAGAGCTTAACTTTACATTTCTCTAGATAAATATCTTAATTTGAACATTCACTCAAAGGATAACCATAACGTCTGTACAAAAGAATCCCAGAGAGGAAGGCTCATCACCTTAGGTAAAGTTTCTTATAAGATTGTGAAGCTCTTTTGTGGGAAATCTCTGGAAATATTATCATTTATAGAAATACCATTTGACTCTTGACTGACATGGACTGTGTGTGCATCATGGGCTTCGTGAAATCCGATATCCTTAATGTGAAAAGTGGGAATATCCTATGCAATCATTGGAAACCTTTAAACCCAATTTTTTTCCTAAGGCCTTTTTCTTTCTTTCTTTCTTTCTTTTTTTTTCCTTTTTTGTTTAAAAGTCCTCAAAGACCATCCTGATTAGCTCATCAAGCCTAAACCCAAAACCAAAGCCTAGTCAATAGTTATTACACACATCATTTTAATTCAAACAATTTAGAAGTACTCCCAAAACAAACTCTGAAAAATTAATACCTTGAATTGTATCATTGCTTTTGTCAAATATTGGACTGGTCACATTAAAATTGATATTTAAATAAATTACATTATCAACTTCAAAGGAAAAAATAATTAGAACGAGTTCATTAACATTCCATCTTCTGATCCACCTTTTCTGTAGATGTACAGGAAAGAGATTTTCTTTAGTTTCTAAGTATTTTTATTGAATTAGGACTGTTAGGTTCTAAAAGTCAATTCCAGCATAGCTATGCACAAAACATATAGCTGTGTCGATTTTATAAATCACAGAAATAACACGAAGCAACTTTGAATTTAATACAGAATTTCCTGACTTCCCTGATATTTATTTACTGAACATTTGTTAAACAGTAAAAAGAAAAAAAAAAAATAATACCACATCACAAAATCTCATTTCTGTAAGCAATGGTAGTACTAATGTAATCAAGTAGAATAAACAGGATACAGCTTATAAAAACTCTTTCCAGTAGTGATTACTATTTTTTAAACTCATTCCTCAGGTTGTATCTTATCACACTTCTGTTTACACTTAATCCAGGATATAAGATTGAATGATTTGACTCCATCAGATGTTGAAGCCTGGATAAAATAAACAGTTTTCATTTTGTGCCATAAAACTTCAGACCAGAAGGCCATCACAATAACTCAGGGAGAAAAACAGAGCATACAGCATTCCAAACAGAACATTTTTTTGTCCTCTCATTTCATAAAATCAAGTCAGCCTGCAAACATGAAAGTGTAAAATATCGACAGCCGTAGATCACATTCCTTGAAGGCCCTGACCTCTAGAGACCTCTGTTTGCTCAATGTGATTTTTTGATGAGAGAAACCTCACAATTATTGGTTGCCCTAAAGAGAACATGGGGACCCCCATACATCGCGTGGTTTTGCTGAAGGGGAAGCTGTGTCCCTGTTGGTGGGTATTATTTTCACAGAAGTACAGCCTTTCCTTGGTTTTCAGTGTTTGTTCTGTTCCTCGCTCTCCAAGTACAATTTTTAAAAGAATTTTCTGTAAAGAAATAAGCCAAGGGGTAACTAAGCGAGAATTTTCCCCACTGAAATCCCAATAAGAACCTTTTGGTTTAGTTGATAATAATTAAATATTAATAGTATTCTAGCCCAAATAATGAGTTTTCTACCATTGTCTCAAAAATATTTTTTAAACTTTTAAAAAATGTTTTACTTATAAATGAATAACTTATATGCATGATTTTTATAAATATTAATTGAAGTACGATCTCCTGAAAACTCTAAGGAAGATGAATTCCTATATGTATATCTTTCTTACTTTTTTGCATTTATGGCTGATGAGGTTTCCTCCGGAACTCACAAAACTGCTTTTCAATTAACCAAAGCAAGCCAGAGAGCCCAGAGTAGGAAAAGTAGCATCCTCCTCTGCCCCATATATCAGAGAAGAATGACCATTACCTGTCATATCCCTTCCCTGTTTCCAAATAGAGCAACACACTGCCATTGTACTGTCTTTCTATGTCAAATCCTACTAAAATAAACCAAGGACAAAAGGGAACATGGTGCTCTCACATCCTCATTAACCTAGACAGGAACTCCCTTCTCTTCGTAGGACGTGAACTCCCTGAACACAAACCTTTCCAAGCTTGCTCATTGTCATATTCCCAGCGCCTAGAATAGACATGGTATGTGCTCAAAAAAATGTTTGCTGAATGAATGAATAAAACTTAGAAAGAGTGTCCTTTGTGATCTGGTCACCTATTACCTTATAATTTCATCCTATTACTTTGCCCCTCTTTACCTCCACTCTAGACACATTAACCTACTTGCAGATCCTTGAATGAGCCACTCAAATTCCTTTAGTCTTTTGCACAAGTTGTTCCCTCTGCATGAAAAGCTTTTCCTTGAGATATTACAATGACTCATTCCCTCTTTCTTCAAGTCTTCGCACAAAGGTCCCTTTCTCAAGGAAACCTGTCCTCATGATCCTATTTAAAAATTGTCAAATATATGCACACACTTACACGCAAACCAACCTTCTTTAAACTCTTTGTACTGCTCAATTTTTTTCGAAATATTTATCACTTTCTAGCATACTATATATTTATTTATTGATGATGTTTATAGTTTTCATCTAGCTTACCCTACTAGAATCTGAGTTCTTTGTGGGATTGGACTTTCACTCATTTTAATTCCCTAGAGCAATGTCTGCCACAAAGTAGAAACTCCATAAATATATGATGAAGGAATGAGAAAGTGAATGAATGAACAGATGAAAAGGGATTCACACTTTCAGATACCTGCCAAATATTTTCCAATAAATTGTTGTTAAATTGCCTTTATTCAGTTGGTAACAGTCAGATTCCAAACAGAAATCTTTGAAAACTCTCCCTCATCATAAAAAGAATTAGGACAAGAATTAGGTAGGAAGAAAACAGCATTTACATAAAATGCTATAATTATATTTTAAAGACCTCATTAAGTAAGTACATTTAGTAAAAGATGTGGTTCAGTTCAACAGCCATTCTCACTATAGCTAACAAAGTAGTATTCTGAATGAAAAAAAACCAAAATGTTCTCAATAATGTCCCTTTTACAATACTTGTAATTTTTAAAAACCATTGTTTTTTCCATAAGTTTGAATTAAAGAAAATAATGCCAACATTTGGTTTCCAAAGATTATACACCATAAAATGAGAATGTAATATAGAAAGGAGGACATATAGTCTCAACAGAGTCAAGAATGAACACTTTTCCACTTATCAGTGCTTAACAGATTTAAACTTCATTTGCCCTTTGCAGAACACTTATTGGTTATATTACATATTCGGAAAGCAAATCTAATCTATAAGTTTATATTATTTCATTCCGTATACTCATGCCATTATCTAATTATGTAAACACATATCAAATGTCAAAAATGAAACCTTGGCCATCCAAGATACAACTATTGGTCTGTACTCATTTGGAATACAAGAGAAAGACGGAAACCAATGACTCAAAGAAGAAACTAGTCTATAGAACCAATAGTCTGCACAAACCATGGCTTCATCTACCCTGAGACCAGAACTAGATGGTGCCTGGCTACTACCATATGGGAGAAAAAAGTAGAATAGAAACTCAAATTCCTAAAAAGAAAAACCAAACTTACTGCGCTGGTTGAGACTGGAGTACTCCCCGAGACTATTGCCCTGAGGTGCTCTTTAAGACTTGAACTGAAACTAGCCCCTGAAGCCACCTTTTAGCTAAATAACAGACTGACTCACAAAAATAAAGAATATCACCCATGAGTACTGTCCTCCCTTTAAAAAACTCATCTATACCAGACCAAATGCTCAACAATTACTTGAAAACAAAGATGAGGATGTAAGGGAGCAGGAAAGTTAGATTAATGGAAATAAGAACAACCAGGATGTAAATATTGAGACCGTTCATGCATTGTGAAGAATGTAACCAATGTCACTGAACAGACTGTGTACAAATTGTTGAATGGGAACCTAAACCGATGTGTAAACCTTCACCAAAAACAGTAAAATATTATTTAAAATAATAAAATAAAGTCTTGTCTGTGAAGTCTGCCTTCTCCACCTGACTTAAAATTGTAAATCCTGCTTTCTCCTGCACTCCTGATCCCCTTCTCTTTTATTTTCTTTTCATAGCACTTATCACCTTCTAATATACCATGTGTTTTATTTACTTAATATATTGATTATTAATTTTCTAGCCTCCATCACCCCCAACCAAAATATAAGTATCACAGGGGTACTTTTCTGTTCAGTGATATTTACCATGTACTTAGTACATCACATCCTCCCCCTCTCTCCTGCCTATCTGCACCGTATGCTGAGCATCGCACCCCCAAGCAGCACAGGCATGGTCTACAAGAACCTACCCTGAACTGCCCCCTGACCACACACGGTTGACCCCAATATGTGCCACAAACAACCCATCCCAGGCCCCCCTCCACTGGACACGCCCTGCTGCACCATAGCTGAGTGATTGGCCCTGCCTGTTGGACAAGGCAAGAGAAGTGTCATGCCCAGAGACGAGCAAATAACAAAGAATGTACAGCCCTCCTGCTCAGACATAACCAAATAAAATAAAAAAACAGGATGAAACAAACAAATCCACAATCAAAAAAAAAGAAGAAAATAATTACTGAATGTCCTGAAGACAGCAGACAATATCAAATCATATACAAAACAGGACAGTATGGTTCCAATAAGCATTCAAAATAAAACAGCAGATGACCTGCCAGTTGAAGAAAAGGTACTGGAAGTACCTGATAAGGAATTCAAATCCTGAATATTCAGGGATATCCAAGAGATGAAGGAAAAAGCAGACAAACATGAAGAAAAAAAATAGACAAAATCACGGAAAGTACAACAAAACCATGGAAAAGACTGACAAAACAATGGAAGAATTCAGGAAAATAATATAGGAATGAAATGCCAAAATAAACTCACAATTAGAAATAATACAAAAACAGCAACTAGAAATTCAAAAGATAAACAACAAGATTTCAGAAATGGACACTGTCATAGAAGTTTTGAGGAGCAAGTTTGAAACAATGGATCAGGGAAACTGAAAACAAATTGTTGGACACCACTTTGAAGAAAAAGCAGAGAAAACAACAAAGAAAAATGAAGAAACCCCGAGAACAATGTAGGATACAATCAAAAACAAAAATATGCCAGTGATTGGAGTTCCAGAACAGGGAAAGAAAATGGAAAACACAGAGAGAATCATTGAAGTATTGCTGACAGAAAACTTCCCTAATAGCATGAAAGATGAAAAGCTGACCATCCAAAAAGCTCACAGAACCCTGTATAGGATAGACCCCAAAAGAAAATCACCAAGGCATATCATAATCACATTTGCTAAAACCAAAGACAAAGAAAGAATCCTGAGAGCAGCTTGAGAAAAACAAAAAGTCACATACAGAGGGGAAACAAGAAGACTAGGCTCTGTACTCAGCAGAAATCATGCAGGCAAGAAGACAATGAGATGACGGATATAAAATCTTGAGTGAAAAAAATTGCCTTACCAAGAATAATATATCCTGCAAAAGCCTTGCTGAAATATGATGGTGAAATTAGGACATTGCCAGATAAACAAAATTAAGGGAATATGTAAAAACCAAACCAAACTTACAAGAATTATTAAAGGGAGGCCTTTGGATAGAGAACCAACAACATCAGACACCAGCCTGAATCTAGGATGCAGGACCACATCAGCCAAATACCAACAAGACTGGTTCAAACTTAGGAAGATAAGAGAAAATTCAAGGTAACTACAAAGAAAGTTAACAAACCTACTCATCAAAATAAAAAACAAAAACATAAAGTCTCAGTAAACATGAAATCTACAAAAACAAAAGAAATGAAAAAAAAATCCACAAACAAAAGGAATTCAACACGGGAAAGAGGAATAAAGAAAATGTCACCATCACACACACACAAAAAAAGGCACTACAAAATGACAGCAATGAACTCACACCTATCAATAATGACACTGAATGTAAATGGCCTAAGTGCACCCATAAAGAGAGAGTGACAGAATGGATTTAAAAAAAAAAAAGGACCCTTCAATATGCTGTGTACAAGAGACACACCTTAGAAACAAAGACACAAATTTATTAAAAGTCAAAGGATGGGAAAAAGTGTGTCAAGCAAACAGCTACCAAAAAACAGCAGGAATGGCAATACTAATCTCAGATAAAATATACTTTGAAACAAAATCCACCATAAAAGACAAAGAAGGTCATTATGTCATGATTAAAGGAACACTCCATCATGAAGACATAACCATAGTAAATATCTACGCACCCAATGACAGGGCTCCAAAATACATTTAAAAAAAACTCTTAACAGCCCTGAAAAGAAAAATTGACAGTTCTACAATAACAGAAGGAGTCTTCAACACACCACCCTCAGTAAAGGACAAAACATCAAGAAAGAAACTCAGCAAAGATAAAGAAGATCCAAAGAACACAATCAGCCAACTTGACCTCATAAACATATATAGAACACTCCACCCAACAATTGCAAAGTACATATTCTTTTCCAATCCACATGGAACATTCTCCAGAATAGACCATATCTTAGGCCACAAAGCAACCCTCAACACTGAGATAATATAGAGTGTCTTCTCTGATTACAACACCATCAAAGTAGAAATTAACAACAGGAAAAGCAAGACCAAAAAAAAATCAAATACATGGAAACTAAATAACACCCTGATTAAAAACCACTGGGTAGTAGAAGATCTGAAAGATAGAATAAAAAAATTCCTAGAATCAAATGAGAATGAAAACACGTCATACCAAAGCTTTGGGACACAGTAAAGACAGTGCTTAGAGGTCAACTTATAGCAATTGATGCATACATCAAAAAAAGAAGGGACAAAATTAAAACAGTAGCTACACAACTCCAACAAATAGAAAGACAAAAGCAAAAGAAGGTCACAGTCACCAGAAGAAATGAAATAATAAAGATCAGACCAGAAATAAATCAATAGTGAATAGAAAAACAATAGAAAGAATCACAAAACCAAAAGTTGCCTCTTTGAAAGGATCAACAAAATTGACAAACAATTTGCCAAACTGACAAAAGAAAAACAGGAGAGGATGCAAATAACCCAAATAAGAAATGAAATGGGGGACATTACAACAGACCCAACTGAAATAAAAAGGGCCATAATAGTGTATTATGAAAAACTATACTCCAACAAATTTGAAAACCTAGAAGAAATGGACAAATTTCTAGAAACACACTACCTACCTAAACTAACACAAACTGAGACAGAAACACATTCCCTTTGAGAACAAGACAAGGATGCCATTTATCACCACTCCTATTTATCATTGTGCTGGAAGTCCTAACTAGAGCAATAAGGCAAGAAAAAGAATTAAAGAGCTTCCAATTGGTAAGGAAGAATTAAAACTGTCCCTATTTGCAGATGATATGATACTATACATAGAAAACCCAAAAGACTCCATGAGAAAACTACTGAAAATAATAGAAAGATTCAGCAGAGAAGCAGGATATAAGATAAAAATATAAAAATCAGTTGCATTCTTATACACCAACAAAAAGGACTACAAAAAGGAAATCGGGAAGACAATACCATTTATAATAGCCCCTAAAAAAATAAAATACTTAGGAATAAATCTAACTGGGGTTTTAAATGACCTATACAAAGAAAACTACAAAATACTACTGCAAGAAACCAAAAGAGAAATACATAAACGGAAAAACATACCATGCTCATGGATAGGTAGATGACTCAAAGTTGTGAAAATGTCACTTCTACCCAAAGCAATCTATGAATACAAAGTAATCCTGAACCAAATATCAACAGCATTCTTTAAAGAAATGGAAAAACTAATCATTAACTTTATATGGAAAGGGAAGAGACTCTGAATAAGTAAAGCACTATTTAAGAAGAAAAAAAAAGTAGGAAGACTCCAAACTACCTAACCTTGAACCTATTATACAGCTACAGTAGTCAAAACAGCCTAGTACTTGTACAAGGACAGATACATTGACCAATGGAACAGAATTGAGAACCCAGATGTAAATTTATCTACCTATATAGTACTTGATCTTCAACAAGGGCCCTAAGTCTATCGGATGGGGAAAAGACAGCCTTTTTAACCAATGGTGCAGGCAAAACTGGATGGCCATCTGCAAACAAATGAAATAGGACCCATGCCTCACATCATACACAAAAACTAATTCAAAATGGATCAAAGACCTAAATATAAAACCAAAATCTATAAAGATCATAGAAGAAAAAAATAAGATCAATGCAAGAGGCCCTAATACACCGCATTAACAGGATACAAACCATAACTGACAACACACAAACTCCAGAAGATAACCTAGATAACTGGGATTTTCTAAAAATCGAACAGTTACACTCATCAAGAGACTTCACCAAAAGAGTAAAAGAAGAACTTACAGACTGGGAAAATATTTGGGGCTATGACATCTCCAACAAGGGTCTAATCTCTAAAATCTATGAGACACAGCAACACTGTAGCAATAAAAAGACAAATAATCCGATTAAAAAATCAGCAAAGGATATGAACAGACACTTCACCAAAGAAGACATTCAGGCAGCCAACAGACACCTGAGGAAATGCTCGAAACTTTAGAGAAATTAGCCATTAGAGAAATGCAAATCAAAACCACAATGAGATACCATCTCATCCAGACATTACTGGCACAAATCAAGAAAACAGAAAATAACAAATACCGGAGCATTGCTGGTGGGAATGAAAAATGATACAATCATTTTGAAAAACGATATGGTGCTTGCTTAGAAAGCTAGAAATGGAAATACCAAATGATCCAGCAATCCCACTTCTAGGAATATATTCTAGAGAAATAGCAATCTTCACACAAATAGACATATGCATCCCCATGTTCACTGCACCATTATTCACAATAGTAAAAGAAACAACCTAGATGCCCATCAACAGATGAAGGGATAAACAAACTATGGTATGTGCACACAATGGAATACTACCCAAGGATAAAGAACAACAATGAATTTTTGAAGTATCTCACAACATGGATCAATCAGGAGGGCATTATGCTGAGTGGAATAAGTCAATCACGAAAGGGCAAATATTGTACGAGACCACTACTATAAAAACTCATGAAAAGGTTTACACACAAAAAGAAACAATCTTTGATGGTTATGAGGAAGAGGAGGGGTGGGGATGGAAAACAGTAAATAGACAATAGATAAATGGTAACTTTGGAGAAGCATAAGACAGTACACAATACTGGGGAAGCCAGCACAATTTGTACAAGGCAAGATCATGGAAGCTCCATAGACACATCCAAACTCCCAGAGGGACTGAATTACTGGGCTGAGGGCTGTGGGAACCATGGTCTCAAGGAACATCTAGCTCAATAGGCGTAACACAGTTTATACAGAAAATGTTCTACTTTCTACTTTCGTGAGTAGCATCTGGGGTCTTAAAAGCTTGTGAACAGCCATCTAAGATATTCCACTAGCCCCACCCCAACTGGAGAAAGGCAGAATGAATAAAACCAAAGACAGAAGGGAAAGATGAGTCCAAAGAACTAATGGACCACAACTGCCACAGCCTCCACCAGACCAAGTCCAGCACAACTAGATGGTGCCTGGCTACCACCACCAACTGCTCTGTCGGGGATCACAATAGAGGGTCCCAGACAGAGTTCGAGAAAAACACAGAACAAAATTCTAACTCAGAAAAAAAAAAAAAAACAGACTTACTGGTCTGACAGAGACTGGTGAAATCCCAAGAATATGGCCCCAGACACCCTTATAGCTCAGTAATGAAGTCACTCCTGAGGTTCACTCTTCAGCTGAAGATTAGGCAGGCCCATAAAACAAAATGAGATTAAATGGGCACACCAACACAGAGGCAAGGACAAGAAAGCAGGAGGGGACAGGAAAGCTGGTAATAAGGAACCCAAGGTTGAGAAGGGGAGAGTGTTGACATATTGTGGAGTTGGCAACCAATGTCACAAAACAATATGTGTACTAATTGTTTAATGAGAAGCTAGTTTGTTCTCTAAACCTTTATGTAAAGTACAATAATATATATATAAAGAATCTCTTCCCTGATACCTTGATTATAACACAATAGCAGATATTCTGGTTAAGGAGCTTTTAAATTCTGTTTGGACCATTTGAGAGGTTTTAAAAAAAAAAAAAGGTTTCAACATATAATAAATTAATTTGGAGAATAGAAAAAAAAGGAAAAGGTTGCCAATCTCAGGGTTCACCAATATTATTAAGGATCTAGACCCTCTAACTTTCTTTTTCTCCATTCTTGTGAATTTTTGTTCTTATGCTTGTTGTCTCATGGGTGCAAGATTGCTATCATAGCATAAGACATCACATCTGCATTTAAGGCAGAAAAAAAAGAGGAAAGTTAAGCCCCATTAAGTTCCCTAAGTTCCCTGATACTTGTCCCTTTTATAGGGAAAGCAAGAAGTTTTCCAGAAGACCCCCCGAGACTCTCAGGTCAAAACTAAGTCACATGGCCAGCCCCCAAGGATTAAATAGGCTGAGAAAGCAAATATCTAGTGAAGAAAAACAGTATTGCCTAAATATGTTTCTTTACTCTGGCAAGGGATTTTTGAAATCCTAATTGGTAGGTCCCCCCTTCAGACCAATTAAATCAGAATCATGGAGAACAGTAATCTGTATTTTTAAAAAGCTACCCAAATGATTCTAATGTGTAGGCAGGGGCTAGACCACAGACATGACCATTCAAGAATCATTGCTAAGGGAGAACGAAGAAAACTAAAGACACAAAGGAAAGATTAGTCCAAAGGACTAATGGACCACATCTACCACAGCCTCCACCAGTCTGAGTCCAGTACAACTAGATGGTGCCTGGCTACCATCACCAACTGCTCTGACAGAGATCACAATAGAGGGTCCCTGACAGAGCTGGAGAAAAGCGTAGAACAAAAATCTAACTCACAAAAAAAGACCAGACTTACTGGCCTGACAGAGACTGGAGAAACCTCAAGAGTATGGCCCCCAGCTACCCTTCTGGCTCAGTAACGAAGTTACTCCTGAGGTGCACCCTTCAGCCAAAGATTAGATAGGCCTATAAAACAAAACGAGACTAAAGGGGCACACCAGGACTAGGAGTCATGAGGGGACAGGAAAGCTGGTAATAGGAAACCGAAGGTTGAGAAGGGAGAATGTTGACATGTCGTGGGGCTGGTAATCAATGTCACAAAACAATATGTGTACTAACTGTTTAATGAGAAACTTGTTCGTTTCATCTAAAGTACAATTAAAAAAAAAAATCATTGGTAGGCGGTCACAATCAATCCACTTGACCTCATAGACATATATAGAACACACCTCCCAACAGCAGCAAAGTACACATTCTTTTTCAATGTACATAGCACATTCTCCAGAAGAGACCACATTTTAGGCCACAATGCAATTCTCAATAAAATCAAAAATATCAAAATAATACAAAGCATCTTCTCTGATCACAACGCGATAAAAGTAGAAATGAATAGCAGGAAGACTAAAGAAAAAAACTTAAAACTTGGAAATTGAAGAACACCTTGTTTAAAAACCACTGGGTAATAGAAGGAATCAAAAATGGAATAAAAAAATTCCTAGAGTCAAATGAGAATGAAAACACATCGTACAAAAACCTTTGGGACACAGCAAAGACAGTGCTCTGAGGCCAATTTATACCAATAAATGCATATATGAAAAAAGAAGAAAGGGCCAAAAACAAAAAGTTAGCCCTACGACTCATACAAATAGGAAGAGAACAACAAAAGAAGCCAAAAGTCATCAGAAGAAAGGAAATAATAAAGACCAGAGTGGAAATAAATCAAATGGAGAATAGAAAATCAGTAAGATCAACAAGACCAAAAGTTAATTGTTTGAAAAGATCAACAAAAGCAACAAACCATTGGCCAAACTGACAAAACAGAAAGAGGAGAGGAAGCAAATAACCTAAATAAGAAATGAAATGAGAGATATTACCACAGACCCAATTGAAATAAAAAGGATCATAACAGAGTGTTATGAAAAATTGTACTCCAACAAATTTGAAAACCTAAGGGAAATGGACAGATTTCTAGAAACAAACTACCTACCTAAACTAACACAAACTGAAGCTAAAAATCTGAACAGACCCATAACAAGAGAAGATATTGAAAAGGTAATTTAGAAAACTCTCCCCCCTCCCCCCAAAAAAGCCCTGGCCTGGATGGCTTCAGAGGAGAATTCTACCAAACATTCAGAGAAGAGCTCACACCAATACTGCTCAAACTATTTCAGAGCATAGAAAAGGGAGGGATACTTCCAAATTCATTCGGTGAACCCAGCATAACCCTGATACCAAAGCCAGGCAAAGACACCACAAAAAAAGAAAATCACAAACAAATATCTCTCATGAATATTGATGCAAAAATTCTAGCCAATAAAACTCAGCATCATATCAAAAAAAAGAATACACCACGACCAAACGGGATTCATCCAAGGTATGCAAGGATGGTTCGATATTACAAAATCAATCAACGTAATTCACCGTATAAATAGAACAAAAGAAAAGAATCACATAATCACCTCAATTGATGCAGTAAAGGCATTTGATAAAGTCTACCACTCATTCATATAAAAACTCTCAATAAAATAAGACTAGGACAATTCCTCAACGTAATAAAAGGCCAATGAATCTATACAAAACTGATGAATCGACTCAAGATCAACTTGTTTGTTTGTTTGTTTTTATACAAAACCAACAGCCAACATCATTCTCAACAGAGAAAGCCCAAAAGCATTCCCTCTGGGAATGGGAAAAGACAAGGATGCCCTTTATTACCACTCCTATTTAACATTGTGCTGGAAGTCCTAGCGAGAGCAATACGGCAAGAAAAAAGAAATAAAGGTCATCCATATTGGGAAGGAAGAAGTAAAACTATCCGTATTTGCAGACTGTATGATACTATACATAAAGACCCCTAAGCATTCCACAAGAAAACTACTGAACGAAGAGAATGATTCAGCAGAGTGGCAGGATACAAGATTAACATACAAAAATCAGTTGGATTCTTATACACTAACAAAGAGAACTACAGAGAGGAAATCAGGACAAAAAAAATTATAATAGCACCTAATAAAATAAAATACTTAGGAATAAATTTAACCAGGGACGTAAAAGACTTATACAAAGAAAACTACAAAACTCTACTGCAGAAACCAAAAGAGACCTACATAAATGGAAAAACACATAATGCTCATGGATAGGTAGACACAACATTGAAAAAATGTCAATCCTATCCAAAGCAATCTATAGATATAATGCAATCCCTATCCAAACACCAACAGCATTCTTTAATAAGATGGAAAAACTAGTCATTAAGTTTATATGGAAAGGAAAGAGGCCCCGGGTAAGTAAGGCATCATCGAAGAAGAAGAACAAAGTAGGAGGCCTCACAGTACCTGATCTCAGAAAATACTATGCAGCCACAGTAGTCAAAATAGCCTGGTACTCGTACAATGACAGACATACAGAACAGTGGAACAGACTGAGAGCCCAGATGTAAATCCATCCACCTATGGTCTGCTGATCTTTGACAAAGGACTAAAGTCCATTAAATGGGAAGAAAGACAGTCTCTTTAACAAATGGTGCTGGCAAAACTGGATGTCCATTTGTAGAAAATGGAACAGGACTCATGCCTCACACCATTTGCAAAAATTAATTCAAAATGGATCAAAGACCTAAATATAAAACCTAGAACTATAAAGATCATGGAAGAAAAAATAGGGGCAATGCCAAGGACCGTAATATATGGCATAAATAGGATACAAACCATAACTAACAGTGCACAAACACCAGAAGATAAACTAGATAACTGGGCATTCCTAAAAATTAAACACTTCTGCTCATCAAAAGACTTCACCAAGAGAGTAAAAAGAGAATCTACAGACTGGGAAAAGTTTTTTGGCTAAGACATTTCCAACAAGGATCTAATCTCTAAAATCTGTAAGACACTGCAACACTATAACAATTAAAAGACAAATAATTCAATTAAAAAATCAGCAAATGATATGAACAGGCACTTCACCAAAGAAGATATTCAGGCAGCTAATTGACACCTTAGGAAATGCTGGAGATCACTAGCCATTAGAGAAATGCAAATCAAAATTACAATGCGATACCATCTCATCCAGACATTGCTGGCACAAACTAAAAAAAAAAAAAAAACAGAAAATTTCGAATGTTGAAGAAACTGCGGGGAGACTTGAACTCTTATGCACTGCTGGTGGAAATGTAAAATGCTACAAGCACTATGCAAAACAATATGACAATTCCTTAAAAAGTTAGAAATAGAAATACCCTATGATCCAGCAATCCCACTCCTAGGAATAGCTCCTAGGGAAATAAGAGTCACCTCACAAATAGACATATGCACCCCCAGGTTCATTGCAGCATATATTCACAATAGCAAAAGATGGAAACAACCTAAGTGCCCATCAACAGATAAATGGATAAACAAACTATGGTGCATACACTCACTGGAATACTATGAAAGGATAAAGAACAATGGTGAATCTGCAAAACATCTCACAGCATGGATGAATCTGGAGGGCATTATGATGACTGAAATAAGGCAATCACGAAAGGACAAATACTGCTATTACAAAAAATCAAGAAAATGTTTACTCACAGAAAGAAGGAATCTGACGGTTATGAGCAACGGGAGGTGTGGAAAGGGGAAATACTAACTAGATAAGTGGTAACTTTGGTGAATGGAAAAATGGTACATATGACGGGGGAAGTCAGTACAACATGACTAAGGCAAAGTCATAGAAACTTTGTAGACACAACCAAACACCCGGAGGGACCAAGTAACTGGGCTGAAGGCTGGGGACCATGTTCTCGTGGCCATAACATAATTCATGAAGAAAATGTTCTACATCCTACTTTGGAGGACAGCATCTGGGGTCTTAAAAGCTTTTGAGTGGCCATTTAAAATGCTCCACTGGTCCCAACCCTCTGGAGCCAGGGAGAATAAAGAAAACCAAAGATGAAAGGGAAAGATTAGTCCAAAGGACTAATGGACCACACATACCACAGCCTCCATCAGAATGAGTCCAGCACAACTAGATCGTGCCCAGCTACCACCATCAACTGCTCTGGCAGGGATCACAATAGAGGGTTCTAGACAAGGCTGGAGAAAAATGTAGAACAAAATTCAAAATTCACAAAAAAAGATCAGACTAAGTGGTCTGACAGACACTGGGGGAACCTGGAGAGTATGACGCCCGAACTCACTTTTAACTCAGAACTGAAGTCACTCCTGAAGTTCACCCTTCACGCAAAGATCACACAAGTCTATAAAACAAACAATAACACTCATGAGGAATGTGCTTCTTAGCTCAGTCATGTAAATGAGACCAAATGGACAACACCTGCCCAAAAGAAAAGACGAGAAGGTAGGAAAGGACAGGAAAACTGAGGAATGAAAACGGTGAACCTGGGGTGGAGAAGGGGAGACTGTTGACAACATGGCAGGGGTTGCAACCAATGTCACAAAACAATTTGTGTATAAATTGTTTAATGATAAACTAATTCACTCTATAAACCAGTAAACTTTTACATAAAGTGCAATAAAAAAGAAAAAAAAGAACTACATTAGCCCTCCCCACCCCCATCCGAGGTTTTGCTTTCCACAGTTCCATTTACCTGCGGTCCAAAACTGTTCAATGTGTAGCATGATGAAATCTTGCACCATCCTGCTCCATCCTGCCCCAGGATCACATTCACATAATTTTTATTACAGTATATTGTTATAACTGTTCTATTTTATTATTAGTTATTGTTGTTAATCTGTTACTGTGCCTCACTTATAAATTAAACTTTGTCATTTTTTTTTTTTATGTATGTATAGGTCAAAACATAATATGTATAGGGTCTGGTACTATACATGGTTTCAGGCATCCATGGGAGAGAGGGATCTTGGGATGTATCCCACGTGGATAAGGGGGGACTATAGTAATTAAAATCCAATTTGATAACTGCTAAAAAAAAAAATCATTGCTAGGGCTAAGCACAATGCCTTCATGAATAGTATCAGAGGTTGGTTAAAAAGGGAAGAAATTAAGGAGTTGTGTGAGGAAAGCAAATAACAGTGCCAGCCACATCCTTCAACTCTTATTACCATAAGTCTATTTGAAAAGACTTGGTCCTTGTTCATTCTCTCCTTCATTCCACAGACACCTACTAAGCGTACACTATGTGATAACCACTGATGTGTTAGTTTCCTAGGGCCACTGTAACAAAATACCACAAAGTGGGTGCTTTAAGCAAAAGAAATTTATTGACTCACACTTTTGGAGGCTAGAAGTCCAAATCAGTATGTCAGTCCAGCCATGCTCCCTACGAAGTCTTTAGGGGAAGATCCTTTCTTGTCTCTCTAGGATTCTTATAGCCCCAGGCATTCCTTGGCTTGTAGATTCATCCTCACAGGGTCATCCTTCTTCTGTGTGTCTATCTGTGTCTCCTTTCCTCATCATAGGGACCCCACTCAGATTGAATTACAATCCGCCCTACTCTGGTATAACCCCATGTTAACCCACGTTAACTAACAACATTTTCAAGACCCTATTTCCAATCAAGGTCATAGTCACAGATCCAAGGAGTTAAGACTTCAATATATCTTTTTGGGAGACACTCTTCAATCCATAACAACTGGGTACAAAAAGTGAGTAAGTTTCATAAGTTAGAATTTAGTGGGGGAGACAAACACATAAAAAAAAATCATCAAAACTCAATGTGGCAAGTCCTAATAACCCGTTGCTGTTGAGTCAATTCCAATTCATAGTGACCCTATAGTCCTAATAGAGGAATAATGTTAAAAAGCTCACAGGAGAGGAATGGACTTTTTTTTGTTTGTTTGTTTCGTTTATCAAACTCTTTCAAAGAGGATCATCACCTAACTATCCTTTTCAGTAACCATCTAACTCTTCTTGCTTTGTAAGTTAAACCTTTATGGACTGAGTTTTGGGACATTTACCTCACTTAGAAGGTCCCTGGGGGGTGCAAATAGTTTCTGCTTATCTACTAACCTAAAAATTGGCAGTTCAAACCCACCCAGCTGCATGTGGAACAACCCGCCCAGCACGTGGAACAAAGGCCTGGCAATCTGCTTCCATAAATATTACAGCCAGGAAAACCCTAAGGAACAGTTCTACTCTGTAATACATGATGTCACCATGAGTCAGAAATGAACTTGACAGCAACAGGTTTTCTTTGATTTACCTTCCTTAGAGTCCCTGGGTAGCGTAAACGGTTAACAAGCTTCGCTCCTAAGGAGCTATGCCCCTTTCTTAGTCCTCTTTGTCAGCAAGCCAGTCTCCCACTAATGATCCCATTCATATTTTTGGAAATAATTATGGCCTTCCATAGCCCATTCCAGCAAGCTAAACAATTTCAGCTTCTTTTAATCTTGCCTAAAATTGATTTTCATTAGTTATTTTTGTCTTTTCGCATGAACTTTCTCTACATTCATATATGCATCAAAAATGTAGTTAGTATAATAAATGTCAGAAAAACACTGCATTAAATAACAAGTAATAAATATAAATCTGTGATCAGTTTGTGGTCCACTTTCAGCATTCAAGATTATACCAGATAAATTTGGATTAAACTTGTACCTAGCCAGTCTTTCTCCAATTTTTCCTTTCTTGTGCACTCATTAGATTTATCTTATTATTGAGAAATTATTACTCAAGTTTTTTAATATCATTTTGGCAGTGTCTGAATGTGAGGCCAACTATACCTTGAAGAGCTGTTTATAAGGCAAAGAATTTCCAAATAAAGTTGTCATCTAACACAGCTTTCAATTAAGTGATATATACAACTTTTTTTTTTTAATTATAAGTATGCCCAGTTTGAAATAGAAAAGACCATAACCGGGTAGTGCATTTAAAATATATGGGTGTTGTATTAGTTTCCCAGGGCTGCAGTAAAAAATTACCACAAAGTAGGTGGCTTGAAACCACAGAAGTTTATTGTCTCACAGTTCTGAAGGCTAGATGTCCGAATTCAGGGTATCTGTACCAGCATGCTCACCCTGAGGGCTCTAGGGAAAGGCCCTTTCTTATCTCTCCCAGCTCTGAGTAGCCATAGGTGTTCTTTGGTTTGTATGGTGTAACTCTACTCTCTGCCTCCAGCAGTTTGAACCCACCAGCCACTCTGGGGGAGAAAAGACCTGGTGACCTGCTCCCATAAAGATTTCAACCTAGGAAACCATATGGGGCAGTTCTACTCTGTCCTATAGGGTCACTATGAGTTGGATTTGACTCAGTGGCACACAGCAATTACATTTCCTGTTGGAAAATATTTTATGAAATATTTATTTGTCTAAGTTGACACTGCAGGCCGCATTCATTTTTTATCTATATTGTTCTTTTCTTTTTAGCCAAGTAATTCAGACTTATTTTGAAAAATTATAGCATTAAACATAAATAGTACATTTATAACTATTAAGTTTCTAACTTTTTAAGAAAAAGTTGTTAAAAGACAAGCCTAATTATGTGTGGCTTTTCTTCTATGTGTCATAACGCATGATACATAAGGCAGTTCAAATCCGCCAGGCGCTCCTTGGAAACTCTATGGGGCACTTCTACTCTGGCCTATAGGGTCGCTATGAGTTGGAATCAATTCGACGGCATTGGGTTATGTGTCATAAAGCACTTTTTCAATGGTGCCAAAATCTGTTTTCAAAACAGTACATAATATCTGTGAGCAGCAAAGAATTATCCAGGGCTTCGAACTGGTTCATTTTGGTTCAGACCCCTGCTGAGAATTTTAACAATAATTTTAACATTTTAACAAGATCCCCAGGTGATTCTTACATATGCACAAGGTTTTTATGTATCTTGTTAAAATGAAGATTCTGATTCAGTATATCCGGGGTGAAAATGCAAATTATCAGCAGGGGCCTGAACTGAAAACAAAACGGTTCCAAGCCCTGGAATTATCACCCTTCAACAAGCAGGAAAATAGAAAGAGATAAATACATGGTAAAGTCTGCTTGCTTGTCTCACAGTCAACTCAACCCTTCATGCTGACAGTAGGAGTAAAGTTAACTGAACTAAACCAACATTATAATAAGCTCTTCAGATTCTACTCTGCCAAAAACTGTCACATTAAAACGTGGTACTGTGTCTGTGTTTCTGAGAAAATGAAATCTGTGTCCTGGTTGTTGTTGTTTTTAATTTGTAGCTCACATCTGCTTGAGTTTCAAGGTGATTTTGATTACCAGTGAGAGAACATGAGACATAAATGACCATCTAGTGAGAGAAAAGGGAGGCTAACGAGAAAACAAAAGAGGTATATATCAAAATATGGGTATCCTCAGCTAGTTGGGGGCATTTGTGGGGTTTTCTTTGAACCAAGACATAGAAAAAGATAGGTAATATTAAATCTCTAAAGGAAAATAACTTGTAGTAAATACAAACATAAAAGCAGCAATAGAAAACGAATATGAAAACAACAGAGTGAGTGAGATGAGTATGACTTCAAGAAAGAAATGGCTTCCTTTTATTTAGGCAATACAGTTCATTCAAGTAAATTGAAGAAAACTGCAGATTCAGTCATTCAACCATTCAACGAATGTATCAAAGAAATCATTTATATGGTGCCTTCCTTCTAGGGCATAATAAGGCTTTATTAGATATGGATATAGTTTTATGGGCTCGAAATCTACTTAAACAGATAAAATCCACACCAAATAGCCTAATATTTTGAAATATGTATTAAATACCTAGCATACTTTTCAGAAAAGGTACTGGATACCCTAGACTATATTTGTACATTAAAATAATAATTCAATGCACCGCATAACTAAAACAAAACAAAACAAAAAATAATTGTTTCTCTAGATCAGAGTGGGGCCCTGGTAGTGAGGTCGTTAAGAGCTCAGCTTTTAACCAAAAGGAAGGTAGTTCGAATCCACCGATCCACCAGGCACTCCTTGGATACCCTATGGGGCAGTTCTACTCTGTCCTATAAGGTTGCTATGAGGCAGAATAGAATCAAGGAAAGTGGGTTTGGCTTTTTTTTTTTCTTTCTTTCAACTAGGGTATACAGGAGTAGAGGGGGCTGGCAGGCATGCATATTGACAAGACCCCCAGGTGACTGAGACAAATATTTCAGGGTAAGGAACATTATTCATAAGGTATGTGGGGAAGAAAGAAGGATGAAGAAGTGGAAGGTAGCAGGCAAAGTTGTGAAGTTTACTTTTGGAGTCCACCTACCCTTTTACGAGCCCTGGTGGCACAAAATAGGTCAACATTCAGCTGCTAACTGAAAGGTTCATGGTTCGAACCCATCCAGCAGCTCTTTGGATGAAAGACCTGGTGATCTGCTTCCATGAAGATTACAGCCAAGAAAATCCTATGGGGCAGTTCTATTCTGTCATATAGGGTTGCTCTGAGTCAGAATCAACACGACGCATCTAACAACAACCTATCCCATTAGTGCCCTCCATTGACCCTCACTTCCCTACCCTGTTCTTATATTCCATCCGTAAAGGCTCCTGCTGATATAGTGGTTGGACTGAGAGGGACTTAGTTTGTTGGGGCCTTACAATTGGTCACAGTCCATCCAATTCAATACACCTTGACTGAGAACCTACCATATGCAGGCCAGTGTATTCTCTAAGAATGCTCAGACGACTGACATTGACTCCGTTCTCAAGGATTTCACAAGCTAAAACATTGGCATTTTAATATGTAAGTACACACATCAAATGCTTTTAGGAACTAAAGGAATTACTGGTCACAGCAAAATAGAGAGATTCAAACAAATGGTCCTTCCCTAAGTTCCTAAAGCGCCTTACTCTAAAATTGCCCCTGCCAGCTTCCAACTTCCTACACACTGAATACACAATAGTCAATAAGCAAAACCCGGTTGGATATGCTAAACGCATCTACAGGGACCAGCAGATCTTTTTCAGTAGAGACATTTATTAATGAGTAGCAGAAATGTTGGAGAGAGGAGCATGTGAGTAATGGGTGTGAGAATTCCAGGCAATTTTCCTCCCGGGAAGAGGCAGAACTCCATCTACTCCATCTCATGGTAGACATTTTGTGAAGGGTACTGGTGGAAGTGATGCCTGCAGTAGGGCCCAAAGGTGAACAAGTGCACATTACAGCCCAGCTGCAGCAAGATCAGCCCCTGACCTTACTGACCAAGGGAGGGGAAAAGACATGAGAAGAAAGAAAGAGGTGTGGGGAGAGGGAGAAGATTGTTTCTGCAGGACTGCAGCCTCAGCTCAGGAGAGCACACTGCTGGCCGGCGCTAGGCTGGAAGTCATTTTTTCAACTACCCTTGGCAGCACTGCCATAACCCACCCCTGCCTTGCTCTCTACCTGTTACGGATTGAACTGGGTGCCCCTAAAAGATATGTTGACATCCTAACCCCTGGTACCTGTGAATGTGACCTTGTTTGGAAATAGGGTTTTGACGATGTTCTGTCAGTCAAGTTAACATGAAGTCATACTGGAGTAGGGTGGGTCCAAATGGAGGAAGAGTGGAGAAGAGACACAGGCACACACAGAGAGAAGACAGTACGTGAATACCGAGGCAGAGATGGAGTTATGCTGCAGCTCCAAGTCCAGGACTACTAGAACCTGGAAGAGACAAGAAAGGTCTTCCCTGAGGGTCTCTAGAGAGAGCCTGGCCCTGCTCACACGCTGAATTCAGACTTCCAGCCTGCAGAACAGTGAGACAACAAACTTCTGTTCTTAAATCCACTCATTTTTTGGCGCTATGTTACAGTAGCCCTAGGGAACTAATACACAACCCTTATCATACTACCCTTGTGTCTATCTACTCCTCAACTCCCCAACTTCTAACTGTGCTGTAATAACACCTATTTGCCATGACCTTTCTACTCCCTCCTACTCCCATGCTCCCCCCACACACCTTTTCACCTCCTGCTCCTTCTACCTGAAACATACCATTACTACATCCACTATCTCCTTTCCCCACTTCCACCCCCATCCCAGTAAGTCACTTAAATAATTCTTACACTTCCTTCAACATTTGACTCAGGAGCGATTTCTCCAGGAGACTCTCCCTGCTTCCTTCTGTCTGTGGGCTGCTTAGCATCCTGGATATGGCCCAGGTAAGTCAGTCAATCTCACCATCCTATAAGTTCCTCCTGAAGCCTCTGAGGAGACATTCCCCCACTCCATCGTGGTCCCCCCCACACACACAGCCCACCAAGCCACAGCTTCAAACTGCTGTTTGGCCCGACCACACTGCGGCCCTAACCACAGTTTGAATTTGGTGCCAGAATCTCACGCATGCGCAAACCAAGATTTTAGAGCATGCGCGGGACCTGAAGAGCTGTGTCCTCAACCTGTCCTTGGACCTCAACATCACCGACATGATTCAATATCCGGACCTCCAAATGTGGACATGGGAGGGCTAAGGGCAGAGAGCTCCGGTCACCAAAACCAACCCCCGGACGCCACTGGAAATAAAAAGCTCCCCAAACCCCTTGGACAGCAAGCATGTGGCCTTACGGTCGCTAGACCCTGCATTGCGCCTTGACAGCACAGACAATAATTTCCACCTTCTGTTTCCCTTGCAACTGGTGGTGTGGTGTCCATCTTATTTCAATCGGCTAATAGGACAGGACAAGAACCCTCTTTCGGTTACACTCCCAGGGAAGACCCTTGCTTACTCATCTTTGAATCCTCAGGACTTAGTGTAGCGTCTGGCAGAGACACCATCGATTGTTGTTAACTGCCATTGAATTGACCCCTGACTCATGAGGACCCCATGCATAAGTGGAACAAAAACACGATCCTGCACCATCTCCATGATCATTAGGGGATTGGATTGTGTGATCCATAAGATTTTCAATGGCTGATTTTAGTAACTAGATCACCAGGTCTTCCTAGTCCATCTTAGCCTGGAAGCTCTGCTAAGACCTGTTCAATATCACAGCAACACACAAGCCTCCACTGACGGGTGATGGTGCAAATGAAGTGCATTAGCCAGTATTCCGGCATGGAGGGCAAGAATTCTACCAGCGAACCACCAGGAAGTAGGTGTCCAATATTTGTTGAATGGGACGCATTGCGTCTGTGTACTCTGTTGAGTACAGAACGCAGGAAGTAGTAAGGAGGTTTTATGATGCTCCCTAGACAGACTTACAGACTTGAGTTGGAAATCTCAGAGGATAGTGAAGTTGGAGAACAATGGTCTGGAGGCAAAGAAAGAAAAGAATTCACCCAAATGGAAGGGTCTGAAAAGGAGTCATGTTTCATGATTCCATGAAGAATTTTCATGATGCTGTCCCAGCAGATCGCGAACTGGGGAGCTGTGGTCATGTTATTCACACGGAAGACACTTGCCAGAGAGTCATTTATTTAACGTTGTTGTGAGGTGCCCTCGAGCTGATTTCAGCTCACGGTGACCCAGTGTGTGCAGAGTAGAACTGCTCCCTAGGGTTTTCAAGGCTGTGACCTTTCAGAAACAGATAATCAGGACTTACCATCGAGATGCCTGTGAGTGGGTTCAAACTGCCAACCCTTCGGCTAGTAGAGCACTTAACCACTTCCGCCACCCAGGAAATCCATTTATTTAATAGTTTCTATATATCTAATTATCTAATTCCATATTTAGCTAGAAGCCCTGGTGGCACACTGGTTAAGCACTTGGCTGCTAAGGGAAGAGTGGACTGTCTAATTCCATATTTAGCTAGAAGCCCTGGTGGCACACTGGTTAAGCACTTGGCTGCTAAGGGAAGAGTGGACTGTTAGAACCCACCAGTAGCTCCTCAGGAGGAAAGACTGGCAATCTGCTCCCCTAACGACTGGAAACCCTACAGAGTCGAAATCTACTGGACTTTTACCACAGAACGATAACGTATGTAGCTACAGAACTAATTCAGTGCTTTTTTCATTTTGTAATATCGACTCTATGCCTCGCAAGAAATATTTTCAGTGCCGTTTTAAAAAATCCCTTCAAATAAGATTGGGAAAGCCAGTCAAATCAGGTGGCCCAACTGGATGGTGCATTCATTACCTTGAAAGAAATTTAAGAAATGTGACCTATTTTGTGACCATAGGCATTTTGTTGGAGAATGGGAGTGTCTGGTCTTGGTTCTGGGGATTCCCAAGCTGGTTCAATTCCTGGTGAAGACAGAACAGAGCTCCCTATTTGAGTAGAGTGGCGGAGACGGATGAAGGAGAGGAGCTGAGAGGGATGGAGAAGAAATTAGATTAGGTATCCAGAAATCTAGGTTCCGGCCTCAGCTATGCTGCTAACTCGCTGTCCTTCAGCCTCTCTAGGCCTCAGTTTCCTCAATGTGGAAATGAGACAGACGGATTAATTAATTGATCAATTATGTCCCCTCCACCTGTAATTCTAAATGATTGCAGATGCCTGATCAAGGCGGTTCTCGGTAGTTAATTAACCAAGAAGGCCCTCAAGGGCCACTCCTCCGAGGCCACTCCGCCGTGACTCAATCCTCCAGCGTCTCCGGCACCTCCAGCGTCCTTGGCACCTCCGGCCCCTGCGCGCCGCCGCCTTGATCGCGGGAGCGCGCCGCGCGCCCGAGGCCACGTGACCCAGCGCCGCGGGGCCGCGCCCGAGCCACCATGTCCGGGACGCCGGGAGGGGCCGGGCCGCCCCGGCCTGAGCCCGGGTCACCGCTAGCCGAGGGCGCCCGGTTCTTCTGCACCGCAGGCCGCGGCCTGGAGCCGTTCTTGATGCGAGAGGTGCGGGCGCGGGTGGCGGCCACGCAGGTGAGTCCGCCGCGCTGGGCGCCCTGGAGGTGGACGGCACTTCACGTCCCCGCCGCGCCCGGGTGGGTCCGTCCTAGCCCCGGGAAGCGACGCGAGAGCCGCGCGCAGCCCCGGAGCGACCGTGGCGACGGTCCCCGCCCTGGGGAGCTTACCGGCGGGTCCTTTAATTCCTGCCGGAACAACTGCCGGTCGTTTCTGTCCCTGCAGGTCGAACCTCATTACTGCGGATCTGTCACGGCTGAAGTTTTAAAGAGAGGGGGTTGGGGCAGTTTATGTCCTAGACTTTTTAGAAGGAGTTACTTGGTAGTGCTTAGAATTAGATCTTAGTATCCTCTGTTCCCTGATAGAAATGTAATCCTCAGGTTCAGTTACTTAAATCTTGATTTTCAGTTTCCTGACGATCATTGTCTTACCCTCATGCAATATTGTGAAGATTGTCATGTGTGCACTATAATGTACATTTTATAATAAAAAATCTGTAAATGGTAGCTAGAATTACAATATACTCATAGCCTCAACTTCCGGGGGAAGTTAACAGTTGCTGGTTGTATTTTTTATGTTGTTAATTTCAGTGACATGAACAAGATTGTTCAGGTTTTAGAACCCACTCAGTTGGTTTCTTGAAAGCAAAGAAAAATGTAATAGAAGAGACTCCAGTTATCATGATGGGGTATATATGACACTATAAATGATGTGTTATTGGAAAAAGAAAACTTCTAAATTGACCACTCTGCTCCGGAAGTTCCTACAGCGTGGAAGCCCCAAAAGAAGTTTTTGCAGTCGGTGGGGTGTGTGTGTGTGGGAAGCGGGGTGTCCTGAAGAATAACATCAGCCATATTAGACGACCTGCTATAGTTTTGGTCACAGAATTTAATAGTGTTGAATGTAGCCAATCTAAAAAAGGAATAATAGATAATAATAATTGATAACATTTATTAAGATTCAGTATGCAGCAGGCACGCCTTTATAATTTTACCCTGTGTTCAGTTGCTTAATTTTCACAACCATAAGCCTTGGAAACCCTGGTGGCATAGTAGTTAAGAGCTATGACTGCTAACCAAAAGGTTGGCAGTTCAAATCCACCAGGCACTCCTTGGAAACCCTATAGGGCAGTTCTACTGTGTCCTATAGGGTGGCTATGAGTCGGAATCAACTTGACAGCAGTGGGATTTTTCTGGGTTTAAGGTTTAGCTGCTAACCAAAAGGTTGGCAGTTAGAACACACCAGCGGTTCCATGGGAGAAAAGACCTGGCGATCTTCTCCCATAAAAGATTATAGCCTAAGGCAGAGCCGAGATGGCGGAGTTCACAGACACGTCCATCCAGCCCTCTTTACAACAAAGACTTGAAAAAACAAGTGAAAGGAGTATATTTTTACAAGCTGGGCATCCCGAACATCAAATGCAAGCTTAGACAACGAACTGAGGGGCAGGGGAAGGAAGAGACCAATCGGAAGCAGAGAAGAGTTGCCGGACCTGAATCACGGGGAGCCCTCAGGCACCATTCCCAGAGGGGCTGCGGGCTGCGGCAGTGGTGGCGGCGGGCTGGTCCTAGTGTTGGGCCGCAGTTTCCTTAGGGAGAAGCAGCCAGCCACACAGCCCACTCACACCTCCGGAACCTGAGAAGGGCGCTCTCGGCAAAAGCTAAGTACTTGCATATATTTTACCGTGCTCCCCGCCCCCCACAGCCCAGCTCAGTGGCTGAATCCCTAGGTCTGAGATAGACCCTGGTGAGCACCTGGAGCCGTCCTCCCAGCCTTGGGGAAGGAAAAAATTTGCAACTGGGGGGAAAAGAGAATTTGCTAGCTCCATTAACTGGGGGAGCTCAGGACAGAAGCGGCTTCCGTCCAGGCATAAACCGTCTGTGGGCCTTGAGCACCTTTCCCTTCTGCATGGACCTGTGTGTGGGCCTATTTCGGGAGAATAGGCCCTTGTTGGCAAACTCCAACCATTTCAGTGGTGTGGTGGAGAGGTGGGTGTTTGATGTTTGACATTGCTTTGCCTATTAATCAAGGTTCTCACCTACCCACAACGGGGACCTAAGGACTGGTGACTCCACTCAGGTTGCCCAGCCACCTGCAACAGGGGTCCAGGGGTAACTGGTACCTCCCAGTCCTTACAGTAAAAATGTTGGGTGCCCATGGTCTCTCTGCAGTGCCCACCCACCAGCACGCTCTAGGGAACAGAGACGTGTTTTCCTCAGAGACACTTGGGGGTGGGTTCTCAGCCCCCTGCCTTGTTCAGAGCGTGACCCCCTGCAGCAATCAGGTGCAGGTATATATGCCAATCACCCCTGCCCCTCTAAGACTGTAGGACAGAGCCTGTGCCACACACTTGATATCAGCTACCTAGAAACCTGAGCTGAATTCATACAAGAAAACTGAATGGACTCCTAGACTGACATATCTGATAACAGCTCTAGCCAGCTGGGGAAAGGACACCAGAGCTCCAAAGGCGAAAATAATCAAGCTAGCTCACTCAAACAACCCATAGGGGTATACCAAAACAAAACAAAGCAAGCAGCTACGACACAGCAAGCAAGCATAAACTAATACAATAACTTATAGATGCCTTGGAGACAATAGTCAGTATCAAGTCACATAAAGAAACAGGCCATGATCACCTCAACAGGCTCTCAAAACAAAGAATCCAGGGATCTTTTAGAAGAAAATGCATTCCTGGAATTACCAGATGCAGAATACAAAAGTTTAATATACAGAACCCTTTAAGACAGCAGAAAGGAGATGAGGCAATACGCAGAACAAGCCAAGGAACACACACATAAAGCAACTGAAGAAATCAGAAAGATTATTTAGGAACATAATGAAAAGTTTAATAAGCTGGAAAAATCCATAGGCAGACAGCAATCAGAAATTCAGAAGATTAACAATGAAATTACAGAATTAGATAACTCAATAGAAAGTCAGAGGAGAAGAATTGAGCAAGTTGAAGCTAAAATTTCTGAACTCGAAGATAAATCACTTGGCACTAATATATTTGAAGAAAAATCAGATAAAAGAATTAAAAAAAAAATGAAGAAACCTTAAGAATCATGTGGGACAAAATCAGCAACAACAAATATGAGGAAAGAAGAATATATAATCTACTCAGCACATAAAATTAAGTGGGAAAAAGAAACTGTCAACAACACACAAAAAAAGACATCAAAACAATAGCAGTAAATTCATACCTATCCATAATTACCCTGAATGTAAATGGACTAAATGCACCAATAAAGAGAGAGTGGCAGAATGGATTAAAAAACAAGATCCATCTATATGCTGCCTACAAGAGACACACCTTAGACTTAGAGACACAAACAAACTAAAACTCAAAAAAAAGAATGGAAAAAAATGTATCAAGCAAACAACAATCAAAAAGAGCAGGAGTGGCAATATTAATTTCTGACAAAATAGACTTTCAAGTTCAATCCATCAGAAAGGATAAGGAAGGACACTATATAATGATATAACCATATTAAATATTTAAGCACCCTATGACAGGGCTGCAAGATACATAAAACAAACTCTATCAGCATTGCAAAGTGAGATAGCTCCACAATCGTAGTAGGAGACTTCAACACACCACTTTCGGTGAAGGACAGGACATCCAGAAAGAAGCTCAATAAAGACACAGGAGATCTAAATGCCACAATCAACCAAGTTGACCTGGTAGACATATACAGAACACTCCACCCAACAGCAACCAAGTATACTTTCTTTTCTAGTGCACATGGAACATTCTCTAGAATAGACCACATATTAGGTCATAAAGCAAGCCTTACCAGAATCCAAAACATTGAAATATTACAAAGCATCTTCTTTGACCATAAGACCATAAAAGTGGAAATCAATAATGGGAAAAGAAATCAAACACTTGGAAACTGAACAATACCATGCTCAAAAAAGACTGGATTATAGATGACGTTAAGGATGGAATTAAGAAATTCATAGAATTCAATGAGAACGAAAACACTTCCTATCAGAAGTAGAAGAACATAGAAGAAAAACTAGATAACTGGAAGCTCCTAAAAATCAAACACTTATGCTCATCCAAAGACTTCACCAAAAAAGTAAAAAGACTACCTATGGACTGGGAAAAAAGTTTTTAGCTGTGACATCTCTGATCAGCGCCTGATCTCTAAAATCTACATGATACTGCAAAAACTCAACTGCAAAAAGACAACCCGATTAAAAAATGGGCCAAAGAGATGAATAGACACTTCACTAAAGAAGTCATTCAAGTAGCTAACAGGTATATGAGGAAATGTTCATAATCATTAGCCATTAGAGAAATGCGGATCAAAACTGCAGTGAGATATCATCTCGCTCCAACAAGGCTGGCATTAATCCAAAAAACACAAAATAATAAATGTTGGAGAGGCTGTGGAGAGATTGGAACACTTCTACACTGCTGGTGGGAATGTCAAATGTTACAACCACTTTGGAAGTCGATTTGGCGCTTCCTTAAAAAAGTTAGAAATAGAACTCCATATGATCCAGCAATCCCACTCTTTGGAATATATCCTAGAGAAATAAGAGCCTTTACATGAACAGATATATGCACACCCATGTTTATTGCAGCACTGTTTACAATAGCAAAAACATGGACGCAACCAAGGTGCCCATTAACGGATGAATGGATAAATAAATTATGCTATATTCACACAATGGAATACTATGCCTCGATAAAGAACACTGAGGAATCTGTGAAACATTTCATAACATGGAAGAACCTGGAAGGCATTATGCTGAGTGAAATTTGCCAGTTGCAAAAGGACAAATATTGTATAAGACCACTATTATAAGAACTTGAGAAATAGTTTAAACGAGAAGAAAACATTCTTTTGTGGTTACGAGAGAGGGGCGGGAGGGAGGGTGGGAGAGGGGTATTCACTAATTAGATAGCAGAGAAGAACTACGTTAGGTGAAGGGAAAGACAGCATCCAATACAGGGGAGGTCAGCCCAACTGGACTAAACCAAAAGCAAAGAAGTTTCCTGAATAAACTGAATGCTTCGAAGGCCAGTGTAGCAGGGGCAGCAGTCTAGGGACCATGGTTTCAGGGGACATCTCAGCCAATTGGCATAATAAAATCTATTAAGAAAACATTCTGCATCCCACTTTGAAGAGTGGTGTCTGGGGTCTTAAACGCTAGCAGGCAGCCATCTAAGGTGCATCAATTGGTCTCAACGCATCTGTATGAAAGGAGAATGAAGAACACCAAGGACACAAGGTGATTACGAGCCCATGAGACAAAGAGGGCCACATGAACCAGAGACTGCATCATCCTGACACCAGAAGAACTAGATGGTGCCCGGCTACAACTGATGACTGCCCTGACAGGGAACAAGACAGAGAACCCCTTAGGGAGCCGGAGAGCGGTGGGATACAGACCCCAAATTCTCATAAGACCAGACTTAATGATCTGACTGAGACTGGAAGGACCCCGGTGGTCATGGCCGCCAGACCTTCTGTTTCCCCAGGACAGGAACCATTCCCAAAGCCAACTCTTCAGACATGGATTGGACTGGACAATGGGTTGGAGAGGGATGCTGGTGAGGAGTGAGCTTCTTAGATCAGGTGGACACCTGAGACTTTGTTGGCATCTCCTACCTGGAGGGGAGATGAGAGAGTGGAGGGGTTTAGAAGCTGGTGAAAAGGACACAAAAAGAGAGAGTAGAGGGAGAGAGCAGGCTGTCTCATTAGGGGGAGAGTAATTGGGAGTGTGTAGCAAGGTGTGTATGGGTTTCTGTGTGAGAGACTGACTTAAAGCACAATAAAAATTATTTAAAAAAAAAAAAAGAGTATAGCCTAGCAAACCCTATGGGGCAGTTCTATTTTAAAGAGTCACTGTGAGTCGCAATCTACTTGATGGCACACAACATGAGGTAGGTGAGAGCCCTGGGTGGCATAAATAATTAAGCATTTGGCTTCTAACCAAAAAGTTTTTGGCTGGAATCCATCCAGAGGGGCCCAGCAATCTGCTTCTGAAAGATCACAGTCATTGAAAACTGCAGCGCTGCTGTACTCTAAAACACATGGGGTTGCCATGAATCAGGATCAACTCTACAGCAATGGATTTTTGTTTCTGTTTTTTTTTTTTTAATAAGGTAGGTACTCCATATTTAACAAATGAAGAAAATAAAGCACAGATAAGTCTAATAATTTAGTCAGGTCATGCAGCTAGAAAATGGCAGAGCTAGGATTGGAACCCAAGCTGCCTATGATAATCAGGCATGAGAATATAATCATGTTCCACCCAGATAGCCTGGCTCCAGGGCCACTCTCCTTGACAACTACGTAGCTTTGACATAATGCTGTGCAGATTTTTTTTTTTTATGTTAACTTAGAGTGCTTAGCATGAAAATAGAAGGCTGTGGGTTGACCTAATCTGGGTGTGTAGATTATTAGAAAAAAGAAAATCTTCACTTGTTCTCCATCTTCTCTAAAGACAAAAAAAAAGGGGGGGGGGTGGAATTTAATTGCACCAAGAAAATTTTAAGTATAAGGAAAAACTTCTTGACAATGAGCTTAATTACCTAAAGGCCAAGGTATTTGGGTATTTCCGTATTCTGCTATTGTTAGAAATAGAATATTCAGCCTTTGTCTTACATTTTTATGGGTAGACTTTTGAGATCCACAGGGTTTTCACCAGCTGTTTTCCGAAGCAGATCACCAGGCCATTCTTCCTAGTCTGTCTTAATCCAGAAGTGCTGCTGAAACATGTTCAGAATTATACCAACATGCAAGTCTCCACTGGTTGAAAGGTTATGAAACTGCTTTGTAGTGTTTTCCTGGCAGTACAGAAGCAGATTGCCAGGTCTTTCTTTCGCAGAGCTGCTGGGTGGGTTTGAGTAGCCAACCTTTTGGTTAGCAGCTGAGTGCTCTACCATTGTGCCACCAGGGCTCCTTCCATGTAACATGTTGTTAGGTGCCATCAAGTCAATTCTGACTCCTAGCGACCATATAGGACAGTAGAACTGCCCCATAGGGTTTCCAAGGAGCAGCTGGTGGATTTGAACTGCTGACCTTTTGGTTAGCAGCCAAGCTGTTAACCACTACGCCACCAGGACTCCTCCATGTAACATAACCATGTAACATAAAAAAAGTGCCTGGAAAATAGTAGGTACTCAGTAAATGTTCCTGTAAGGTGAATTGTACAGGAATACTTAAAAATCATTCTTGCAGTGACAAGAGAGTACTAGAAACTTGTGGTTTCTTGCTTAAAGAAAATCTAAAATCTGAATTACAAAACAAATTAATTCAGAAGTGATTGTTTGCTTTTAAAAAATAATTATTCTAATCAGTGTTTTTCCAATTTTAGTGAACATGAGAATCACCTGGGGAGCTTGTTGGACGTGCATACGCCTGGTGCCAGCCCCAAAAGCTTTTCAGTGAGGCTGCCAACAAGCCCAGGTGTTTAACAAGCAAACCCTTTCCCCTCCCAGGTGACTGATGTAGGTGCTTCCTCCAGCACATAGTTTGCAAAAGAAAATCTCCTGTATATTTTTTTAGCTTTATATCATGGATAAATGCAAACATATAGTAGACAGAATAGTATGATGCATGTTTATCAGCCAGCTCCAACAGTGATCAACCCATGGAGAATTCTGCTCCATTCACTCCTTCATCCACCCCCCACACCGTATTATTTTGAAGCAAATTCCAGATATCATTTTATCTTATCAGTAACTAAATCAGTAAATCTATAGAATATAAAAACCTTTTGCCGTTGAGTTGATTCCCACTCATACCAACCCTGTAGAACTGCCCCCGTGGGGTTTCCAAGGAGCAGCTAGTGAATTCAAACTGCCGACCTTTTGGTTAGCAGCCAAGCTCTTAACCACTGCAACACCAGGGCTCCATTATAAAGTGTAAAGACTTTTTTAATAATATATGTAGCATAATATAAAAGAAATAAATAATAAAAAGGCTCTTAATAATATAAGCCACAATACCATTATCATATGTAAAAATTAATAATTTCTTGTTAGCAAGTATAAGTTAATGTTCAAATTTCAGCTTGTCTCATAAATGTCATTTTTGTTTTTCAGTTTGTATATTTGAATCAGGTACAATTGGCTGATACGCTGTCTCATAATCTGTAGGTTTTTTCCTCCATCCCTCTTTTTCCCCTTGTAGTTTATTTGCTAAAGAAGCTGGGTTGTTTGTCCCATAGTCTAGAGCAGGGTTTGGCACATGTTTTCTGTTAAGGGCCAGATGGTAAATACCTTTGACTTTATGGGTCACGTATGGTTTCTATACATATTATAATTTTGTTAAGTTTTATTGTTTTTGTGTCTGTTTAAAATCTGTCCAGTAGGGTAGCCACTACCCACATGTGGCAATTGAAATTGAAATTAATTAAAATTGAATAAAATAAAAATTTTACCCTCTCAGATACATTAGTCACATTTCAAGTGCTCAGAACCCACAAGTGGCTAATGATTACCGGCCAGCACAGATTATGTGACATTTCCTTCCTCCCAGAAGGTTTGACTGGACAGCAGTGCTGGAGTTTCCCAGGGTCTAGAGTCTCTGACTGCATCTCCACGGTGTTGCTTAACATGCTCCTCTGTCCTCTCTATTTCCTTTAAATTGGTCGTTGGATCTAGCGCTTGGTCAGAATCACGTCTGATGTTTTTTCAAAATTCCCTGGTGATGGGGCAGAGTTTGTTACAGGTTCCTGGGTGTGTCGTGCATGTAATATTTAAAAATACCCAGGAGTCTATGTAAGTTTTTTTATTCAGTTAGATTTTGGAGAAATACACTGGGGAAAAAATTAAGCTTTACCTTATAACAATGATTAATGTATCGAATACTGCTATTTGTTGTACGAACAACAGAAACAGTTGTTTTAAGATAAAATTGAATTTATTCATGGTGTCCTTAATGCCAGCAGGGCCCTGTCAATTCATTCATCCGTCTTTATAAACCAACATATCAAAGCCTATTATCCGAAGTCCTCAATAGGCGGGCCAGTTTTTAGTTTTTTAATGGGGTCATGATGGTAGGGGTAGAGCTAAAGCAGATAGCCAAGTTATTTCATAGTTATTTAATAGGAGGACTGTATAAGGTTGCTTTTTTCAAGAGTCTGCATTTCCCTTAGATTGAATGCCGTTTTAAAATTTAAATAAAGTATTTTTTGAGTTCTCTTCTAAAATGAACCAGTTAACTTAGCCCTTCACTTAGCACTTTAAAATTAGTTCTCGAGCTAAATGGCATCTGTAGAATTAGGAGACCTTTGATACCTCTCGATGTTATTAAACATTTTTACCTAAATTTAAAGTTTTAATCTTTGTGTTAGACTTAGTCCATGAATTTTAAAAAAGAAGGGCAAAATGCTAACTGTTCAGAGCTGTTACTAACTTTAATAAAGGCCGTTGTTTCATCTTTGGAAGTGTTAGATGTAAAACTAGCTGGTTTTAGACACTTGGTTATGATTTGGAAACCCTGGTGGCATAGTGGTTAAGTGCTACGGCTGCTAACCAAAGGGTCAGCAGCTCGAATCCGCCATGCGCTCCTTGGAAACTCTATGGGGCAGTTCTACTCTGCCCTATAGGGTCGCTATGAGTCGGAATCGACTTGACGGCACTGGCTTTGGTTTTTTGGTTTTTTTTTTTTTTGGTTATAATTTAATTCCAGTGGGAAAAAAAGCAAATTGTATATATAAATAAATTCTCAAGGATAAAATATTCTAAAATGGTACATTTCTCCCTAAGTCTCGTGGTTGGATGTGATTGGTTATAAGCAGTGCACACTAAAGGGAAAACTCTAGCTTCAGCAGTTTTTCTAATCATAAGCAATTAAATTCATTCTTCCTACAGCTTTGAGGCATAATACCTTCTCTTCACAAAGGGTAAACGTTGAAGTGCTTCCACATACACAATGGATTACATGCTAATTACTTGTAAGGGGAATGTAGGCCTTGTGTTGATTTTTAAATGTTGCTGCTTTCTGTTTTTAGAATGTTTAGCATTCAAAGCATCAACATATTCTTAGGACTTGACACACTATATAAATTAAACTTTTGGGATCCTATTAATTAACTTAATATTCAGCCATGTTCTTTTTGGAAATTCTCCCTCTTCCCTTCCCCCCCAAAAAGAAATTATATTTTGAGGAAGCTCATTGTATAAAATGTTTCCTTTGATGGTCAAGTAAGTAAGAAAACATTTTTGTACAATTAAGGAACTATAAAATCTAGATCACTGACTACTTAAGTGAAAATCACTGGTCTAGGTATTTACATCAGTTTATCTGTTTATAGGACTTGACTCTTAAAACCATACATTTTTAGTAAAATATTTTGTTTAATGCACCCAGAATCTTGGCAAGATATTTCATGTGTGTTAAAATGTTTAATAATGGCTTTTTTTTTTTAATATCAGTTATATTTTATGTTGGATAACATAAAATCTGAATTTTAAAAAAAGTTTTTAAACTTTGTTTTACACATGTGAGCGTTTTGAGGTATGTATAGGGTTGCTATGAGTCGGAATCGACTTGATGCTGTACAGTGGGTTTGGTTTTGGTTTTTATTTAGTTTGGACTTTAGTGGGAAAACTTTAGCTTTGTGATGAAACAGAAGTAAATTCTATAAGCCAGAAGTTATTCCTGTGGTCACTTCATTATCCCGTTTAAATATTGATTCCTAAACATTCTCTAAGGTCTCTTGGTGACGCAAATGGTCTGCCCTAGAGCAGGTGGTTGGTGGTTCAAACCCACCCATCAGTGACATGGGAGAAAAGACCTGGTGATCTTTTGAAGATTACAGCCAAGAAAACCCTATGGAGCAGTTGTGCTCTGCACTCATGGAGTTGCTAGGAGTCAGAATGAACTCTACACCAACTAACAACAAACGTTCTTCTCATTCCCCACTTCTCCCCATGATGTCATCAGTTCCTCCATCTCTTGTGGTCAATTGCATTGCTGGTACCTAATCTATTTGAAGTTTAATTGATGCCCACCCAGGGCTTCCTTGGCAGGGATTCTCCTTCATCGACCTGAATTGGTAACACCAGAAACTACCATCCCAAAAGCTTCATTAGACCATGTCAGATCAAAAACAAAAAACCCTTGGAGGGGGTTCAAGTTCCTACTGAATGAGACCTACCTAAACACATGGAATATCCCACATTTTGTGGTGCCCCAGTTCTAGGAGATGACTTAGAACCATGTTAGTCAGCCCACGGCTACTGCTAAAAGAAGGAAAATTCCAGAGCAGCCCACATCCATCCTGAACTTAAGAGGGTTGGGGTGACCCAGAAAGGTTTAGGATTCCATTGTCCTTGAGCACCATTTGCCACACCACATTTGACCCCCCATAAGTGGTCTTTTTATTTTCCTTTTTCCCCTCACTTACACCACATATCCATCCTGTCTCCAAAGCTTGTTTCTGTTTGATGCGTATTTCTTGCTTCTATCCCTTTGCCAGTTCCCACAGCCAAATGTCTCATCATTTCTACTTCAGTGATATACTTCTCCCACTAGCTTCATATTCTACACTCAGTCCTTATGCCTTTTCCAAAGTAATTTTTCTACCAGCCAATTCATGCTGTCACCATTTTCATCAAAAGTCTGTAATGGCTGACCATTACCATATGTAGTACTCAAAATGGCATGACCATTTATCAGGCTGGCCTAAGCGCCTTCACCACCCACCCCTCTGACGCTCTCAGTGTAGTACAATAAAGGGTTCCATGCTAACTTACAGTTTATTTCCGCCTGGTTTTCACTACGACTAATGCATGTTGCCCTCGTTCTTTTGTTAGACTCCCTTGTCCCAAATCTTAGGGAATTTTCCTCCCAAAACTTTTACTAATGTGGGCTTCCATATCCAGTGCCACTTATTGTGCCTACAGCTTATCAGTCTGTTATAATATTAAAACTTTTTCTTTTCCTTCTTGGTTTAATTTAAGTTACTGCCTTGTTAATTTTATACTTTAATGTGTATGTCTGTTATATTATTATTCATTTTTAAGAAATATGATGTATGCTTCCTGGTTAGACCACAAGATAGATGCTTAATAAATGTCCACTGATACTAACCTTGGACTACACACTTGATTTCTCCTGTGTATTATACTTTTCCTTTGCCTGCTTTTAAATAGTATGTGAAGTTTGCTAATTATTGAGTATTTTCAGTTCTGTTTTTCTAGTAATATACGTAAATACACGGGCACGTGTATGTGTGCTTTACAAGAAGTAGTGTAACATAGAAAGATTACGACCTTAATCGCTGACTGTGTAGCTTTACAGAACCCTCAGTTTCCTAATCTGTAAAGTGGGGATGATAAACTACCTTTAAAAAAACCAGTTGCTATCAAGTCCTATCTGACTCACGGTGACCCCACGTGTGTCAGCGTAGAACTGCGCGCCCTATGGCGTTCTGTTACTGATTTGGGGAAGTAAATTGCCAGGCCTTTCTTCCGAGGCACCTCTGGGTGGACTCAAACCTTCAGCCTTTTGATTAGCAGCCAAGCGCATTAACTGTTGGCACCACTAGTGACTCTGTAAATTACTTTACAGGGTTTTATAAGCATGAGGAAAAAAACGTTATGTGGAGTGCCTAGTAAATGCCTGACAAATAGTAAGATACTAAGAAATGGCCGTTTTTATTACTGTTAATCTAGATGGTATTGCATTTAATGGGAAAAAATAGGAAATGGCTGTTATTCGGTTACTGGGCCTCATTAATATCTATTTTTCTTTTTTCTTATCTCTAGGTTGAATATGTTTCAGGAAAGGTTTTTTTCACCACCTGTTCTGATTTGAGTATGCTGAAGAAGTTAAAATCTGCAGAAAGATTATTTTTGCTGATTAAAAAACAGTTTCCACTTACTGTTTCTTCTGCAGGTAAAGGTATGATGTGTGCCTGTTGTTTTTACACACGTGATATATTGTACTCCAGAGTTTGCTGCTTGATAATGAATATCTAGACATTTCACATTTTTAAGATTCATTCCTGCCTGTGGGGTCGTTAATTGTGTATTTGTTACTGTATTTTCCGGATATTAATTATCACCTAACTGTAGCAGTTAGAGTCTATCTCTTCTCTTTGCAATCTGCTTTCTGTCTTCAGAGTATGTGTCCTAAGCCACATTTTTTCTTTGAGAATTATGATCAGGCGTCTTCTCTAGAGATATGCGCTAAGCATATAATAACTCAAAATGCATTATTTTAATAAACTGATCAAAACCGTCACCTTTAGCTGGTAAGTGATAGAATTGGAAAAATGCTGCATAGTAAAATTTCATATTTCTGGGACCTTCAATGTTTGGAATACATTTTTGTCCATTTATAAAGCACTAGAGCTGAAAGGGCCTTAAGGGAAGTCTGTCCACTCCCTAATTTTACAAATTATTCTGCTAAAGTAATTCTAAAAGCTTACTGAAAACAGCAGAGAAGTGTCAGACGCCTCAGGAGAAAGCTGCCTTAAACTTCAGTTTGAGTGCCCATTTTGCACAATTGTATTTTCTGCAGTAAACTGATTCAGGAAAGATACAGATGGCAAGAAATCAAGGCAGGGTAGGAAAAGAGTGTTTTAAAGTGAGTCCCAAAGTATTATACTTTGGGATCAATATAATTTCATCCCAGTATTTCACACTCTCTCATCTTTCGGGAATCACAGTAATTACTCTGGGACCCTCTTGATGGTCTTTGCTCATCAAAAAAAAAAAAATTATGTTGACTGTGCTGATAATCCCTGAATTATGAGGGAGTTGTATGTCTGAAGAGTTGCTTTATGGAAACTCATTTTCAGATATGTGCTAATACTGTAAGGTCTAAAATGAAATACTCCCAAGATTCAGTTGCTCTCTTTTTGAGCTCTGTGGTTTGCAATTTGATCTGTTTTTTTTAACTTAGTTTTTTTGAGTTCTGTGGTTTGTAATATTCTGTATTTTAAACTTAATTTTTATAGGCAAGATCAACATTATTTCAAAGATAGATATGTACTCTAAATCTCTGCATATGTTGAAGGCATATATTGTCATAGGATAAGGATCTTACTATAATATTATATGATAATTCTGTAGGAATTTTAAAACATTAAATATAGTCCCTAGTTTTTTTTTTACTCCTAATTCCTATGTTTAGGAAAGCTTTCACATTCTTCAGTATTTTAAGTTATATACCCTCCATAGGTAGAGCACCTCCTCAAGCTCTTTACCAGTCTCAGTATGATTTGTTGTAATAAACATACTGCCTTACTAATTATTTCCAATTCTTAAATATTTGTATTAAAGTATTTATAGTTTAGAGAAATCAATTCATTTTTCATTCACTCATTCCACAAATATTTATTGAACGCCTGCCAGATGTAAGGCATTCTTCTGAGCGCTGGGGACACAGCGCAGCAGTGAAAACAGTAGACAAACATCCCTGCCCTCGTGGGCCGTGTTAAGTGAGATAGAGAACAGACAAGTAAAAACATATAAAATGCAGTATGTCAGCTGGTGGTAAGTGCTATGGATTAAAAAAAAAAAAAAAAACAGGAAAGGAATATAAGACTTGCCATGGGTGGTGGGGGTGTATGTTTTGAATTGAGTGGTCAGGGAGGGCCTCACTGAGTGAAGACTAAGGAGGTGAGAGAATGAGCCCTGCTGGTGTCTAGAAGAGTGTTCTGGGCAAGAGGGAGCAGCGAGTTCACATGCCCTGAGTTGGGAGCATGTTTGGTTTGAGGAACTGCAGGAAGGCCAATATGGCTGGAGGGGAAGGTGCCAGTGGGAGTGGTGTACAGAACAAGTTCAGTTAATTTTGGGGAATTTATTTTAGGTCATACATCCCAGAAAAAAAAAATCACAGTTTAGGTGGTATGCATACAATATAAGAATGAGCTTTCTTCTGGAAAATGTCTTTTGATAAATTATATAAATTCCAGATTAAAGTAAAATCACTACTCAAGTAAGAATTTAATAAAAATTATTTTTAAAATGTAAATGTAAAGGAATTCAGGGGACATGAGTATGACAAGCTGTCTTTAAAGCTTCAATATGGGATTAACTGAGATGTCATTTGTTTAGGAAAAATGCTTAATGAAATGCAAGGACTTATAAATGATGATCCAGGCAGTTGGTTGAATGCCATTTCACTTTGGAAAAGCCTTCTTGAACTTGATGCAAAAAATGAAAAACTTTCTCAAGGAAGTTCTCACCCACTAAAAAGAAAAGTGGAAGAGAATGAAACGATCATTGCTAAGAAATTTAAAACAGAGCAAATGCAAGAGATAAAAGAGAACAAGGACTGCCACCCGGGAAAACGAATAGGAGAAGAAACACTGCAGCAAGAAGATTTTATCACTAAAACAGAAAATTTTCAAGAAGAAGAGTTTCGGAACGATGTCGAGAAAGCAATTGTTGGTCATAACCAGAAAGACTTGACTTTCAGAGTGTCTTGTCGCTGCAGTGGGGCTGTTGGAAAGACCTTTACTGCACAGGTATGTTCACCTCCCAGAGTGGTTTCCCATTTCTTAAAAGAAGTACTCTTTAGACTTAAAAAGAGACTGAAATCTCTCAGAGAACGGATAACTAGGCCTAAACAGACAACTAGGCTTAATCATACAGTTCAGCATCTTTAAACGTTCAGTTTTTCTTGACTTTACCTGAAATGTTTTAGAAGAATATGTCCTTCCACAGAATGACTCTTAATTTCTGCCTAAGAATTTCCTTAAACTCATAAATGTCCTTGGCACTTGGAAACCCTAATATCACGATCCTAGTTAAGAGCTTGGCAGCTAACCAAAAGGTCAGCAGTTCAAATCCACCAGCCGTTCTTTGGAAATGCTATGAGGCAGTTCTACTCTGTCCTGTAGGGTTGCTGCGAGTCGGAATCAACTCAACGGCAACAGGTTTGGGTTTTTTTTTTTTTGGCTAAGCTTCCTCGAGTTTCTTTTCAGTTTGATTGCGTGTTTATTGAATGGCCACGCTGTACCAGGCCCTGTATGTGTGATTTTCTTGTGGACCCGAGACTACAAATGCATAAATAACTCAAGAATCGAAGGGAGAGTAAGCACCGCAAAAAGTTTACATCAAAAACCTTTTTGGTTAGCCCTGCTTCACAAAGCTCAGTGATACAAAGGGCAAAGTTTGAGTATTATGCTTCTGATCTGGTTATTTTTAAACATGTAAGATTGTGGTAGCTGAAACAGTTCTTCCAGCTCTCATCAATTTCTTAAAACCGGGTCATGATCTGGTTATTTCCTGTAACTAAATTGACTAGAATAGAGATTACAAATGAGTAGATATTGATGGCACAGGGTGTGTTTGGAATGCGGAGGAGGTAAAAATGCAGCCTTACTGCCTTCAATGGAAAATGCTATAGTGTAGTATTATAGTATTTGTTGTTGTTGTTAGGTGCCGTTGAGTCGGTTCCGACTCATAGTGACCCTGTGCACAACAGAACGAAACACTGCTCGGTCCTGCGCCATCCTTACAATCATTGTTATGCTTGAGCTCATTGTTGTAGCCACTGTGTCAATCCACCTTGTTGAGGGTCTTCCACTTTTCCGCTGACCCTGTACTCTGCCAGGCATGATGCCCTTCTCCAGGGACTGATCCCTCCTGACAACATGTCCAAAGTATGTAAGACGTAGTCTCACCATCCTTGCCTCTAAGGAGCATTCTGGCCGCACTTCTTCCAAGAATTGTAGTATTGCAACCCTAAATTACCGTCAGATAGTATGGCTTGCCTTGCTACAGGTTTTATTAATTTTTGATTATTTTTAATCTTAACATTTTTATTTTTAATACTTTTCTATTACTTGCTACTTTTCCAGGAAGTGGGAAGAGTAATTGGAATTGCTCTTATGAAACAGTTTGGGTGGAAAGCAGATTTGAGGAATCCAGATTTAGAGGTAATGAACGTTTCATTTCATATACTTAGAGAATGTATTGTAATAGTCTTTAAAGACACTGTCAATGGTGTCAGCCCTTCTTATTGTACTTTCAAATTTTACTCTGGATTTTTTAAAAGCCTACCTACATGAATCCGAAAGTCTGTTTTCTCTGTAGCAGTAGAATAGTACAGATAGTTTTGGCTGATAATCTTCACGATGAAAATGTCTTATCCAAATAGGGCTTTTTGAAATAGGGCTGTTCAGTCACAGTTGAAGAAAAGGAAAACATTTATTTTAAGGTTGTAAAGATGGCAGTCTCTGCAGTCTCTGGAACCCATAATAAGTCACTACTGTCTATAATAAGACAGGCCTACACAAAATTCACTAAGTTTTTCGTAGTTGCTTTGTTAGGGTTGTGGGGTTATGGGGTTTTTTTCTTTTTCTCTATTTTCCAGATTATTCTAGTGAGTTTACACTACTTTTATAATGGCATCAAAGTCAAAACATGGGAGGAAATTCTAGCTATAAAAATACTCTTCTATTTTTTAAAAACCGTCTCACAAATTTGACAGATATTGAGTCATTTTTATGATTCTTTAATTCATAAAATTATTACTCGTTATCTGCCTTTAAATGGATTAATAGCTGGCCAAATAAACCAGGACATTTTGTGTTGTTTAATGTTTAATTTTTTCATATGATGTTCTTCAGCATAAAAAAAATAATACATGTCTATGGTATCAAGTGAAGCAGTACATTACAAAGATGTATGAAAGCAAGCCTGATCCATTGCCTTGTCCTTCCCCTCTTCCACTTCCCGTGTTAACAGCCTTCAGTGCTTTCAAAGTACTTTGATCCAGGGTTTTGAACTGGTTCATTCTGGCTCGAACCTCTGCTGAGAATTTGCATTTCCACCCCAGATACGCTGAATCAGAATCTACATTTTAACAAGATCCCCAGGTGATTCTTATATATAACTTCCTGGGAACTTGTTAGAAATGCATATTCTCAGCAGAGGTTCCAGTGGGTTGGAAGCCCTGTTTTGACCCCAAGAATATTTTGTCAGGAGGATGTTTTCCCTCTCATCTCCCCCTTTCTAGTTCTCATAGCTTCTCCTCTCCTGATTTCCTCCTCTCTATCTCCCTCTGACTCTGTCTCTGTCTCTCTCAGAATTACTCAGAATTTTTTCATAGATGAGCTCATAAGTGAAGAAATGTAGCTAATTTAATTTCTATTAGCCATTTCCAGTAGCCAATTTCTTCTGCAACTAATAATAGCTATTATTGGTAGCAGTAATCAACACAAAACAAAACTGGTATCACTAAAATAGCACATGGTAAAATTTGCAGCTAAAAATTGACAGAAGAATCAAATATTAAATTTTGTTCTGAGGAAATTGATGGAAGAACATGGGCACAAAGAAATTTTATGGTGGGAGAAGCTATTCTTAATAACATTCAGTATGTAAAACAAGATCACTGTATCAAATCTTCACCGTAAAGTGTTAATAGGAAAGAATTAAAATATCAATAAATAATTTTGCTAAAATGAATAATATAAAAAAATAGATTAGTTGTGGTGTATCGCTTAATCAAAGAATTAAATTGACTATTTGGAGTTCACCCCAGATAATTTTTTTCTTGAAAATTCATCAGTATTAGCATAATTCTGATCAAAATTCTTATATTAAAAATATCTTTGAGATGAAGGTATCAGAGATCAAAGTACTCTTTAGGACTAAAACAACATTGTTAAAGTATTCCATAAACCTCATCAGACTACAAAAGTAAGAAAGCTTCTTATTTTTAGAACTTACGTGGGCTATGGTTATATGAAGCATTTAAATCTTCTGCGTGGCCTAACAGAAGAAAGAAAATAAAGAGAGGGAGAAACCCCCTTGTAGACTGTAGAGAGAGAATAGGGGCACTTTTGCTTCCCAGTATGTGGCTTGAAGAAAGCTTTCTGTTCCCAGTGAGTGTGTATAGACTGTGAAGGCTCTGTGTGCCATAGAATCTTATTAAAAGAATTTGGGTGGGTTTAGGAAACCCCTAGCCCAAATGCTAGAAAGTGATTCGTTTACAATAATTCAAAGATTTTCTGGTGAGGAAGTTTGTACTGAGTTCTTCATAAATGATTCTCCATAAAATTTGTATACCCATTTTGACCTCAGAATTTTTCTCCAAAACGTACTTACAATTTAGTTTGTCACTGCTGAAGAAACAAAAACTTATCTCCAGTTTTCCAGGTATGATAAATAAGGCCTTGTAATTTTTTATTAAAATATAGCTTGTATAGGTTCAAAATTGAAGTTTTCAAATAATTTGCTAATGGAGCTTCTTAATTCCTTTCTAACTTCTGTCTTTGTTCTTTCAGATCTTTATACATCTAAATGACATTTACTCTGTGGTGGGGATTCCTTTTTTCAGGTAAATACTTGTATTCTAAGCTTTGAGATGGTCCCTTAGGAGATTTTGTAAAATTAAGAACTTTATAGTTTTTATTTATAGTATGAAACATTGATATAACAGAGGGAGATGAAGGCATAGAATTTGAGTTCTTTGTGTACGCTAACAAAATGTTTTCCTGGCGCTTGGTGGATACGATTTGATCTGACCATTTTGAGCTGTGAAAGGTTTGATTATAGTAACACACTGATTACATGATTAATACTAAAAATTATGTCTAATTCTATCATTATATTATTTCTATTCTATTATGATTTTTATAGGCTTAAATTTTAGCCTGTTGGCATCTTGGAGTTTTAATTAAAAAAATGGAAAATACAGTGTAATTTTTAAAATTTATCTTGTATATTAACATAATTATTTTAGTATGGGAGATTATTGCCAGTTTTTTAAATTAAATCTTCAAGTACTTTCCTAATCATGCAGGGTCCTATATAATAATAAGTACAAGTGGTACCTTTCTCTATTTAAAACTATTTATTGAACCTTTATCATGTTACAGGTACCTTTCTAGGTACTTTGGGAAGAAAGAGCTGATTGAATCAAAATAGTTATTTTCAGTTTCTTGGGAGTATGTAAATACTATAGACATCTACAAAAGATTTTATATACATAGCCTTGTGTACATAAAACAAAGTGATTTCGATACCTTTTTCTAGGTGATTTTAGTAATAGAATTTTTTTAAGGTCATAAAGTTCTATGTGTTTAAGGACTCAGGAATACGCCATTTGCCCTAAGCTCACGCATATAAATCTGCAAGCTAGAACTAGGATTTAAAAAAAAAAAAAAAACTGCCTTAAGGTTATTGTCATAGCTTTCATCTGGTGATGAGCTATAGTAGTTGATGAGCACACTGTTGAGAACATTATAGATATTTAATAAATGTTGAATGATTAAGCTCTTGCCGTGTGCTACTCATGAAGTAGGCCCTATCAGCCTCTAGAGTACAACGATCATGAGCTAAATAAAATTTCTTGTCACCGTAACACCTGTGAGGTCATCACATGCCTTGATGTCTTATTGGTTTCCCTGGCCCCTGCATACCTCAGTACTTTACAGTTCTCCCAGGCCAAACCTAACCCACTTTTACACCTACACTTGAAAGACTCCGAGGCTACCCTACTCCCTTGCCTATGGAGCACCAGGCCCTAACACCTGCAAAGTATTTGTAAAATAGATTGACTTTAACTTGAACAATTTCGTCCATCTGACTTTTTAAAATTCCATAAAAGTTTAAATGTAGCACGTTAAAAGCAGTGAGCGAGAGAGGTACTGACAAAAGTAGGTACAGTGACAGCAGAACACAGCAGAAGGGGTGGGAGAGAACTGAAATATGGCCACGTTTCAACCCAGGAAGTTATTGATGGTCACCAAGAGAAGGGTAAGGAAGAGTAACAGCAAATTTTGAAATATATTTTTTAAAGAATTCATTAAGTAGTTAAACATTTTTAAATCTTTGGCCCCTAAAAGGCTGAGCTTATGTATCTAGAAGATTGACTTAGGAGGAACATCTCCTCTCCAACAGTGCCAATTAAGTACCACACCGATGTATTTAAATTCTTAGTAGCAAATTAAAGACAAGTTTTTAGTTGTGTATAAATATGCTACATTTTATGCTATTTTATTAACAAATATTTATAAACTTTTTATGTGACTATTTTTTAGAGGCATTATATTTTATTTTTTGAATACTTGCTAGAAACACTGAAGAAGTCCTGCTTATGGCATCTCAAATAATAACTGCTAACATACCTAAAAGTTTACAGATGAAAAGTGTGTATCTGAAAATTAAGACTCAGACCCTGAATGAGCAGTGGTTGAAAATACGATTGCATTAGATGTTCTGTGATTAGTTTGACTACCTCAGCGAAGGAAGGAAGCGGTCTCTATGATTCATGTGGCTAAGAAGAACAGTTTGTTGATGTGTGAGGGAAAGAGGGAATTGAATAGCAGATGGCAGTGACAGTGGAGCTCAGAGGCTGCAGCCTAGTGATCTTGATGGTAGTAAAAAGTCACAAGTGACGAAACAGAGGATAGAGCAACCATGCAGTGTGAGAACCACATAAAAATTTATGTCTCAGTAGTCCCTAAAGACATTAATCGTAATAGAGCTCTGCTTTCTTTGCAGAAAAGAACCCTTGGGATGTCAGTAGCCACACAGGGCATTAACTATATACAGCTGTGCCACACTGTACACATCACATAGTATGGTATAGCCTAGTGGGTAAGAACCATGGATTTGAATTCTACCTTCTCCACAAGTTAACTATTCAACGTTAGGCAAAGTGTCAGGTTCCTCTGCTATAAAATCAGAAAAATAATAGTACCTACTTCAGGGATTTGTCATTGTTGCTAGGGGCCATCAAGTCTCTTCCAACTCATAATACCCCATGTATAACAGAATGAAACACTGCCTGGTCCTGCACCATCCTCACAATCATTACAATGTTTGAGCCCATTGTTGCAGCCACTGTGTCAATCCATCTTGTTGAGGGTCTTCCTTTTTTTTTTTTGCTGACCCTCAACTTTACTAAGCATGATATCCTTCTCCAAGGACTAGTCCCTCCTGACAACATGTCCAAAGTGTATAAGACGAAGTCTCACCATCCTCGTTTCCAAGGAGCACTCTGGCTGTACTTCTTCCAAGACAGATTTGTTCATTATTTTGGCAGTCCATGGTATATTCTATATTCTCTGCTTACACCATAATGCAAAGGCGTTAATTCTTCTTTGATTTTCCTTATTCATTGTCCAGCTTTCATATGCATGTGAGGTGATAGAAAATAGCATGGCTTGGGTCAGGCACACCTTAGTCCTCAAAGTGACATCTTTACTTCCTAACACTTTGAAGAGGTCTTTTGCAGCAGATTTGCCCAATGCAATACATCGTTTAATTTCTTGACTGCTGCTCCCATGGGTGTTGATTGTGGATCCAAGTAAAATAAAATCCTTGACGTCAGTCTTTTCTCTGTTTATTATGGTGTTGCTTACTGGTAAGGAGGTTTGTCTTCTTTATGTTGAGGTGTAGTCCATACTGAATGAAGGCTGTAGCTTTTGATTTTCATCAGTAAGTGCTTCAACTCCTTTTCACTTTTCAGCAATCAGTGCTTTGTAGTGAAGCTCAGATAACTCATTTGAATATCCTTGACACTGTTTCTAGGATATAAAAAAAAAAAAAACCAAACCCACTGCTGTCGGGTTGATTCCGACTCATAGCGACCCTATAGGACAGAGTAGAACTGCCCCACAGAGTTTCCAAGGAGCACCTAGGCAGATTGGAACTGCCAACCTCTTGGTTAGCAGCCGTAGCACTTAACCAGTGTGCCACCAGGGTTTCCTTCTAGGATATAAAAAAGCTAAATAAATTTCAACTATTACATTTTTTAAATGGTTCAGCAACTAGGGAAGGAAGGGAAGAAGCATTTACTAGAGTAAATAAGGTTATTATTTTTTAATGAATTTCCATTGAAATGTCTATTAAGTACTTACTATATGGTAAGCATTGTTCTAAATGTGGAAAGTTCTAAGATGAATAAGATGGTTATTGAGTTCAGTGAATTGAGTATAGTGGTGGAACAAATGTGATAAATGCTCCACTGGAGTTAGGAGAGAGGATCGAACTCTGCTGGAGGATGGGTGATCAAAGACTGTGTAGAGAGAAGGATCGCCTAAGTGGAGACTTGAAGGATAACAAGTAAGGGTTTGCCAGGTGGGCAAGAGAAGACAACGTTACAGGCCAAGGAGTGGCATGTGCAAAGGTACAGAGGTATGAGGAAGCTTGATTTGTATGGGAGGCTGGCAAGTAGTTTACTGTAGATGGGACAGGGAATGCGTAACAGAATGGAAGAAGATGAGACTGAACAAATGTCTTATAAACTGTCTTAAACAACTTGGATTTTACTCTAAAAGTAATAAGAATTTTAAGGAAAGAGTGATTCGATCAGATTTGTGATTTTGAAAAGTAACCAAAAAGGTTACATTAAAAGAAAAAAAATGGAGGTATGTAAAAAGAGAGGCAGAGAGATAGGTTGAATCTTATCATAATCTAGGTGATGAATGATGAGGGACTAAAACCAAAAACCAAGCCCACTGCCATCAAGACAATTCTGACTCAGCAACCCTATTAAACAGGGCAGAACTGCCTGATAGGGTTTCAAAGGCTGTAATCTTGACGGAAACAGACTGCCTCATTTTTTTCCCACAGAGCAGCTGGTGGGTTCGAACTCCTAACCTTTTGGTTAACAGCCGAGTGCTTAACCATTGCACCATCAGGGCTCCTGATGAGGAACTAAACTAAGGCAAAACAAAAGGAGGCCGCAAATTCAAGAAATAATTAAAGAGTCTGGAATAACTTCCAGATTTCTGATTTGGGCACCTAGTAGATACTGCTGTCAGTCACTGAACTACAAAATCCAGGGGAAAAAAAGTGTACTCAGTGAAAACAGTCCAAGTAGATATGTAAAGAGAAGGTCTGGAGTTGAGGTGACAAAGTGTAGATAGGTATAGATAAAGATACCCAATATATAGATGGTAAGAGATGCATAAGAAAATAAAAAATGTGCTGAGGTACGAATACAGGAGAGTATTGAGTTTATACTTGTTGAATTTGCAGTACCTTGTTAAGCTCCAGGTGAAAAATGTCCAAGAACATATTTGAAGAGAAAGATCTGAAGTTCAGGTGACAAGTCTAGGCTAGAGATCTAGATTAGGAAGTATTCAGCTTGATGATAGATTGTGTATAAGAGAGTAAAGAGGAAATGCATACATGAGAAGAGAATCAAAACCACATGTAGTTTTGCGTTATGTAAAGGCCAGCTGAAATCTGATTAAAACCAATAACCAGATTCTATGAGAGTAGAGAATTATTTTTAATTTCAAGGAGTTTATTCCTGAACACAGCCTGTCCCCTGAACTTGTGTAACGGGGCCCTTTGTTGAAGTTACAGCAGATCACCTTTGCCCAGGTTTAAGCCAGCTCAGAAGACATTTGCTTTTGTCACATAGTAATGTGGTTGGCTTTTGTCACATAGTAATGTGGTTGATTCCCCTAAAATAAAAATTCTTGTTGGTAAAAATGTATACATAATTGTCAAAAGCTTCGAAGATTCCACATAAACAATCCCTGCTTACTGGACAAAGACTGTTTTCATTAGTGAGTCTACTTTTTTTTTTGGGGGACCTAAAATAAAAAAATAACTTCACAATTCTGGTTTTAACTACTATGTTTTGTAGCAGGACAATTGCAGAATGTATCCTGTAGGAGCAAGATACTTTTATAAGCAAATATTTTATAGTCTTTGCACCTGCAGTTTACTTGTCTGATTGCAAGTCCATGGGTACAAATATGAATTATAGTGTGAATTGTTTTTTCCTGAAGAAATTTTATTAAAAGTGACATTCCCAAGGGTTTATCATGCAAAACTTCTTTGTTATAACAGTAAATATGCAGTTATACTATTTTATACACTGTCTGATTCTGAGATTTTAGGGGACTTGAAATAAATGTACCAAAAACAGGATGACTGAAAATAAAGTCAAAGAAAGATGAGAAACAAAATGGTGAAAGAGATAAATACTTAATGTTCGTATGCGTGGAATTCTGTTGAAAGCCTTTAAAGAGGGTTTGGAAAGCGTTCTGGCTTTGCGTAATGTTTGTAGAAGAGCCTTCTTAGTGGTTTTGGAATAAGCCTACCTCAAATTATTGAAATCAGATTTTCATGTCTTACCAACAAATTATACAAGGGAATTAAAAATATATATACATTGAAATCTCCTAGGAGATGCCGCTTGTTCACTGCATTAGAAAGGTAGAAATAATATTTCTAACAAATCTAGAAACACTGATAGTAGCAATGATGAGGTGGTGGGTAAAGTATGAAAAGATAAATAATGTAGAGCAGTGAGTCATATGGACATGTCTGCTTCAGCCCTGAATTCAGTCATTTATTGTAGACAAAGCAGTGTCATGTTTATTTCATCTTTGGAAAAAGATGCACATGAGCAAAAAGCAGGTTTACAAAAGGCACTTGCAGAATGCAGATTTCAAGTGTCAGTATCCGTTCAGTCCCACTTCCCGTGTTACACCTGTGTCTCGATACACTGTGTTCTCAATAACTCCACATCAGTGGGAAAAGGTCTGTTCTGTATGAGAAGACAGGGAAGTATTTAAGCACTCTAGAAAGATTTCCCTCATATGTGATTAAATTTTCATAAATCAAGTACATAAGAGTTTAAATTTCAATTCTTAAAAAATTTTTACGTTTTTGAAGTACCATACTGGCCAGTTAGACAAGGCATTTTTGTAATAAGGTTAAACTATTCTCTAGCTTAGGGAATACTCTAGTGTGTGTTGACGAATATGTTAAAGTGATTCACAGGGGTGGACGGGTTAATCATTTTTATTTCTATCGTGTTCTTCTTTTACATATAGGAATATTTGGTAGACTGACACAGTGGCTGCAGTAATGGGCTCAAACATACCAAAGATTGTGAAGATGGTGCAGGAACAGGCAAATGTCTCGTTCTGCTATATATAAGGTCACCACGGGTCAGAGATGACCCCACAGCAGCTAACAGCGGTATTTGCTGTATAACCAGGCTCTTTGCTTTCTAGGGTTCCTTTAGCCAACAGAGCTTATATCCAGACAGCAGGGCTGCGATCAACCATAGCGTGGGCAATGGCGTCTCTCGCTGAAATTCAAGTAAGGAAGATGTTTTCATTCTTGTTTATAGCAATATCCTTTCCATAATTAACTTACCCAGTCTCTTACTGATGACATCTGGTTTCTTTTTCTTTTTTTTTTTTCCCAATTACGCTTACAAACTGCTGCAGTGATATGTGACTGTATATTGTTGAACTTCTGAGAGTATTGGCTGTGGAAGTGCTGAGTCAAAAGATTGCTACGTTTTCTTTATTTTTTTTAGTCACATTCAGAAAATGTAAAACTCTACTTCTTAAAATCTGTCTGTTGTATGATCAGAATCTCGATCAAGCTTTGTAAATGTTCTGTGGACTTAAGAAAATAATTGTATTTTCCAGTCAAGGGATGTCCTCTGTATATTCACTTAATGTTTTCTCTACAGATCTGTTTAATTCTGAAAGAGATATTTTCAAATTCATACTGTCATTTTATTTTTTAAGTTTTTACAGTTTTTTTTAGTTATTGCATCATTCACCTGCAATGTGACTTGGTAATATACATGTTTACGACTGTTACCACTTCATCATGAATTGTGTGTTTTTATTACGTAAGTCCTCTTTACCCTGATAGTGAGTTTAAACTTAAATCTTACCATGCCTTTTATTAATATTTTCACTCCTTTGTTTTTGTTTGCATTTGCCTAGTATTTCTTTATTTTTAACATTTATCACTTTGAGTGTGTTTCTTACACATACACTATACAGCTCTGTTTTTATCCCACTTACAGTTTCTGTCTCTCAATGAAAGAATTTAGTGTTTTATGACAGGTACCCCTGATTGTGTTCTTCCTATTTTACTGTTACTACTTATACTGTTTAATCTTTTTCTTTATTTTTGCAGTTTGATTAGGTTACTTACTAATCATTACATTGCAAGTCAGAGGTTTTATTTTATTTTTCCATTCCAATGATGGTTCCCTTTTCCAGTTCTGTTAAACACCTATCACTCTTACTTTAAAACAAGATATCAACTCTTTCCTCTGCCAAGACATACTGTTTTTTCCACCAAGACATTCTAATTTTCCCCAGCTTCCCCCTCTACCCAGTCATAAGATGAGACCTCCAGAGTATTTTTTCTCTTCCCTTCCCCAGCTTTACTCATCTGTATGGTGAAACCTTTGGAATATTTTTATTCCTCTGCCTCCCTCAACCCCCAACTACTGGATCGAACTAGACAGTTTATTATGTGCCAGAATTTCCTTTAAAGCGTGCCCCTTCTGTTTCAGAAGTTCTTATTTAGCATTTATATTGTCCTTTATTATTAAGATTTAATTGTGTGAAACACACCCACATTTTTGTATATGCACACAAAGATGTATGCAAAGTGCATTATTTCTCACCACTTTTGTTCTCCTCTTCATCTTTCCCCATTTAAGATTTCTACTCTGGCTTATTTGTTGCTTGGGTAAAGTCTTTTCTTAGGTTTCATCCTCAGATATGTTACTTAAATCATATACCATTTGAGTTTCTATGTATCCTCAGATCTCTCCCTTTCATCCTGCCAGAGGTATGATACCTTGGCTGGGTATAAGATACTAGAGGTGCAGACCTTTTCTCTCAGAAGTCTATAGATGCAATTCCATTGTCTTTTAGCTTCCAGTGTTATAGGTGAACAGTCCAATGCCAGCCTGGTTTTTCTTTTCCTCTGTAGCTACCTCCTTCCTTCTGTTTAGATGCTAGTAGTATTTTTCTCTTTAAAGTTTAGGAACATTACCATGATATGCTTACATATGTGTCCTTTCTTTTGTATTCAGCCTGAAACTTGGTAAGTCTGATTGCCTGGGTTCTAATTCTGGCTCCACTGTGTACTGGCTTGGAAACTTTGGGCAAGATATCTAACATCTCCGTGTCTCAGTTTCTCATTTGCAAAATGAACATAATAGTAGTATCTCATAGAGTCATGTGAGGATTAAATGAATCAGCATTTATAAAGTGATTAGAACAGTGCCTTGGCATATAGAAAGTATACAAGTATTAGCTGCTATTATTATTTTTCTCTTCTTCATCTCTTTTTTTTTTCATCTCAGGGATTCTTTCTTCCATTACTTATTAACTGCCCCAACTGTTTAGTGAGTTTAGCCTTAAGCTTTCCTTTTTCTAGTTTTGAAATTCTCATTACAAACATGTTAAGTTTCAGGATCTCTCCTCCAAGTTTCTCATCCTTTCTCTCATGGTTTCCATCTCAGTATTTTGGCTCTGCATTTTGAGTTGTTCTTGAACTCTATCTTCCAAGCTATAACAAGAGTTTTAGAGATATGCCCTACTTTAATTCATTTATTGAATTTTTTAGTTTAAAAATATATATTTTTTAGTTTCAGAAAGCTTTTTTGGTGTGACATTTAAATATCTTTAGAAGCTCTTCTATTATTCAAATATTTATCTGTCTCTTCCAGTAGTTCTAATTTCATCATGTGTATGTTCTGATTCTTTGTACTCTCTAGCTACTGAGCAGCCCTCTTCCATTAGATGGGCCATTGTTTTCTCTGTTGGCTCATTAGAGAACTCAAGGGTGGTTACTGAAATATTTTAAATGGTGAATCCTCTAAATAGTAAAAGGCAGTGGGCTTGGCAGCATAAGGAGAACCTGTTAGCCCCTGCTGAGACACTTGCAAGAAATTTCTGTATTCACTGGTCTCCCTACAGGTCCACTGCTTTCTAAAGACAAAACTTTCCCCTGGATTCATTGGTTCTCCCCGCTGGCCTCTATTGCTGTTTGCTAATCACTTACCCAGTCCACTGCAAGGAGACTCCCTACCCGTCCTTTCTCCTGGGACCCCAACAGAGCCCAAGGCCTCTCTCAGCACCAGTTGCTCTAGATCTAAGCATTACTTGGCTCAGATGAAGTAAGTAGTTAAGAGTTAGGAGAAGAGGAGAAGGCAGCTCCTTTCAGGTTATGTTCCCAGAATCCATGATTTCTTTTTTCATTTAAATCTTTAATCCATCTGGAATATTAGGAGAGAGTTATCATAACATCTTACTTTTTCCAAACCGCTAGTGATCTCACCACAGTTTATACTTAAATATAAATTTATCTATCTAATAACCTACAGATTTGAAATGCTATCTTTATATAAAAATGCATTTTTAAGAAAGGTCAAAAGTAAATGGTCAAAAATATTCAAAGGTAACACTAAAATTTTTTCTGTCACTTTACCCTCCTAGGACCAAGAATAAGCAGTGTTTCTCTAAATATAACCAGCAGAGGAGGTCTGTTAAAGCCCGTGAGAGGCAGCACAGCAAAGTTGCTTTGGCGGGGACACAGTGATGCCCTACAGTGTAAGGGATCCCAGTAGATCCAGCCTTGATCCAGTCTCATTTCTTGAGCTTTGTACCCAGAGCAGTGTCCAGACAGCTCCACCTTGAGTAGGCCAGTGAATGACATTTAAAATGGGAAGGTTAGATATTGTTCGTATTTTCTATAAACTGTTCACCTCCCAGCTTATCATAACAATAAGGAGGAATATCATGTTCTGTAGTTCTTAATTGGTATAATAAGCATACAGAAATAAACACGTCTCTGCTCTGCCCGTGTACATAAATGTCATGGCTAGAAAAGCCCTAAGGTAAAATAAAGTTAATTTGGAGCTACTTAAGGGCAGAACCATCTCATTGAACATAGCCCTTGGGAAAGGAAGAGCTCAATGTTTGGTACATTTTAAGTTCTTAATAAAAATTAGTTCTCATACTATTATTAATTTTAAACAAAATAGCCATTTAAATTATTGTTCCTTGTGTTATTTACTACCCTTCATGAGGGATCCATATGATATTCTCCTTAGAATTTAGTGCCAGGGGAAGTTTCTGTCTCCTGAAGAACATTTGTTTCCTTCCATTAGGTGCTATGTGGCTCTGACTGACTCCTGGCTGTCCACTGAGAACTCTGCTTCCTCTGTAGCCATATCAGGTGATGGAAGTTTTTTCTCCCACATCCCATGTACTACTGGGCCTAGAGGTCGGGTAGGTGTCCTGCTTGCTCCTCATTGCTTCTTCTGGATCATTGCTTCCTCCTTTTTCCTGAAAACCTCCCAGCACCTTTGTTGAAGCACATACCATCAGATTATCTCCATCGTATACAAATCTCCTTACCATTCCTGTAAGAGTGGAGGCCATCATTCCTGCCATAATTCTTTGTGATTCCAATATCCACTCAATAACCTGGCCTTAGTTCCTTGGCTTCCCCACCTCTAGTCATCTGCATTAGTCATATCCTAGACCTTATCATTACCCATACAAGGGCATCTCTTCCAAAAATCTCAGTTTTAAGAATCCTGCTCTTAACCATCTTCTCTATTTCCTATTTCCTTCCTCTAGTATCTTAACATCATTTTCTGACCTCCACAGAGAGCACCAGTCATTGGCTGCTATTCATTACACGCTACCAGTCCTTGTCCCGTGTTCACAACTGGGATTTTATTTTCTCTCATTGAAGTCATTCCCTTACCTATACTTTCAACTCTCTTGCTTCTTACTTCATGTAAATGTTAGAAACAAAGAGAACTTCAGTATGTCTCATCACCAGATCTACCAACCTATTAGAATCTGTGCCTACATACTCTGATTTATCCTCATCACAATAAGTGAACTGTCCTTGTTCCACTCTACAACCAGCTGTGATACTATATATTGGATCACGTTCCTGGTCTTCCACTTACAGACTTTTGTCTCTACTGGACCATTCACATCAACATATGCACTTCCTGTAGTATCTTGCAACTTAAAACCTGAAAGTCCTCTCTTGAACTCACATTCTCCTTCAACTATCACCCCCTTTCTCTGCTTCCCTTTACATCAGAACTCCTAAAATTGTTGTTTGTATTTGCTGTCCCTGCTTCCTTTCCTCCCATTCTCTCTTGTACCCACTTCGTTCAGGCTTTCATTGCCATAACTTCATCGAAACAGCTCTTGTTGGAATCACCACTCACTTCCGTGTTGCCAGATCCAGTAGGCAATCTCAGTCCTCATCTTACTTAGCCTATTAGCACTTTGATACCACGATCACTCTCCTCCTTGGAACAGTTTTTTTTTTTTTCACTTTGTTTTGGGAACACCACTCTCTCTAGGTTCTCCTCCTGCATCACTATGCACTGTTTCTCAGTATGCTTTGCTGATTCTTCATCTTCCAGACATCTATACTTTGGAGAATTCCAGGACTCAATCCTAAATGATCTCATTCAGTTCTGATGTCTTAAATACCATTTATAAATTGATTAACACTAACTGCTCCTAATTTATATCCGTAGTGTCAACCTCTCCCCTGAACTCCAGACTCATATAGCCAGTAACCCACTTGACATCCATACTTGGAAATCTAATAGGATTCCAACAGTTAACAATGTGTATGACTATACTCTTATCTCCCCCAAAGCTTTTCCTCCCTAACTGTCTCAGTAACAGGCAGCTCCGTTCTTCCAGTTGCTTTTAGGTAAAAAACTTAAGTCGCCCTAGCCCATTGCCTTTGCTTTCACATTCCGCATCCAATCCATCAACATACCCTGTTGACTTCACCTTCAAAAAAATATCCAGAATCCAACCACTTCCTACCACCACCAGTACCACTCTTAAGCCACCATCTTCTCTTGCCTGGACACCCTAACAAGTCTCCCTGTTAACAGAGCAACCAGAGTGATCCCTTGGAAATATAAAGTCATGCTACACCTCTGCCGTAAACCCTCCACTAGTCACCCACCTCTTCCATGATAAGATCTAGAATCTTTACTATACCTCCAAGATCTAACATAATCTAATGTCCAGAGTGGGAGTAATTAGTTTTACCCTCCAAACTTCCAGTTCTCCTTCCAGATACAAGTAGGATTACACTTCCCTGGCCCTTTGAAATTGTGTGTGGCTGTGTGACAGACGTGCATTAGCCAATTAAATGGTGGAGCGACGTGTGTCATTTCTGGTGGCAGCATTAAGAGCCAGTGCACAATTTGCCATGCCATCTTTCCCCCTGCCACAGCAGAGGCAGTGTTTCATGCAGATGGTGACCACTTCATCATCTTGGGTTCCAGAGTGAGGAGCAGAGGGCCCAGATGACTCACTGTGGGCATATAGCAAGAGTGACATGTTGCTCTAAGCCTCTGAGTTTCAGGGGTTATTACTGCATGCAGCACAGCCCAGTTCATCTTGACAGAAGCACCTGGCTTCCTCACTGATACTGTCACTGTGTTCCCGCTCCCTCACTGTGCTTTTGGCCACAGTGGTCTCTTTGCTATTCTTCAGACATGGCGGACATACTCCTGCCTTAAGCCTCTAACTACCTGAAATTTCTAATAAGGTGTAAAAAGCAAACTTTATACTTAAAATATTGATTCTTCAAGTTTTAGATTTCTTTATAAAACTTGTTTTGATAGACTTAATACCTACATCAATATTTCTGTCTGTAGGCTGGAGCACTCGTTTTAGATCCAATGTGTGGGCTTGGAACAATACTTCTGGAAGCTGCTAAAGAATGGCCAGTAAGTTCTGAAATTTGGTAAAACAAGCAATATGTATCTATTAATATACATTAATATGTGTATGTTACTCATAAGTAGATTGTAATGTTTAATTATATGATTTGCTATTTAGTCAAAACAGATAATGAAGGGCTAATTATATTACTGTTATTTCCTTAAATACCTTGGTAAATTTAGAAAAGTATAACAGAACTCTGATAGTTCATCATGACCTAGGTTATACAAATCTCTCAACTCCGTAGCTATTTTAATTGTAAAATATTATCAGATTTCAAAATTTTAACATAATTTTTAATTTTTTGCTATTAAATGTCATTTTAATGGAATATTCTATGTATGTTTTAGCCTGAATTAACAAATCTATTCATTTCACTTTCATCATTTGAAAGAACAATGCAAGTATATTTTTTTACACTATATGAAATAGTTTTATTTATACTCAAAATTTGAATTTCTTTCCTTGCAGGATGTGTATTATGTAGGTGCTGATGTCAGTGACTCGCAGTTACTAGGGGCATGTGAGAATCTGAAAGCTGCAGGCCTTGAGGATAGAATTGAACTCCTTAAAGCCTCTGTTATAGGTAAGATATTAAAAATGCAAAAATGTAGGAAAATGAATGTATATAAATATACAGAGAATCATATCAAAATGAGACTTACTTCCCATATGTAAAGCTTAATTGTTCAAACCCTGTAATAGAACTGTGGGATTAATGCTCAGTTTTTATTAGAGTATCATAAGTGGAACATTTTTATTTTTCACAAGATGCGTTTTTGGGAAGCAACAGTTAAATAGTTTCCCTAAGCATTTAAGTAAAACATGCCTTTTAAAGATATATGTAATGTATTTGAACTGTTTCTCATATTGTAACCATGGATCAGTTAATATAGGCATAAAATAAACAGTAATAATAGAAACTCAGTTTCTTTCAGCTAAGCTAATGGAAAGTTCTGAATTATCTTACCTCCTCCCACTTGCCCCACAATGGACAGCAGTAGCTTTGCTAAACCCAAGACTCTCAGTGCTACAGTGGGAAATTCCCAGGCAATCTAGGATAGGTGGTCGCCCTGGGAGGTAGAGGGAAAACATTACCCCTTATTTACTGATGTGGAATCAACACTAATATGACTAATAAGACTTGGAATCAAGTCTACTGAGTCGGATCAAAGCAACATTTCCCTAAGATCCATGGTATTTAGATTCTTTTAGAGAAGCCTCACATTCCTTGTTTCTTTCCATTCCTCTTAATACTCTGTCTTAGTTATCTAGTGCTGCTATAACAGAAATACCACAAACAAATGGCTTTAACAAACAGAAGTTTATTCTGTCACAGTTTAGGAGACTAGAAGTCTGAATTCAGAGTGCCAGCTTGCTTTTTCTCTCTTGTTGGCTCTGGGGGAAGCTCCTTGTCCTCAGTCTTACCCCTGGTCTAGGAGCTTCTCAGTGCAGAGACCCCAGGTCCAAAGGATATGCTGTGCTCCCAACTCTTCTTTCTTGGCGGTAGGCGGTCCCTCTCCTCTCTGCTCGATTCTTTCGTTTATATCTCAAAGGAGATTGACTCAAGATACAACCTAATCCTGTAGATTGAGTCCTGCCTCGTTAACATAACTGCCTCTAATCCTGCCTCATTAACATCACAGAGGTTAGGATTCACAACACATAAGGTAATCATATCAGATGACAAAATGGTGGACAACCACACAATACTGGGAGTCATGACCTAGCCAAGTTGACACACATTTTTGGGGGGACACAACTGAATGCATTACATACAATCTTCCTCTCTAAAAAAATTAGCACATTTAATTCCCAACTGAGAAAATTGTTTTCTCTTGTCACTGAATAGGTAGTAGATAGGTCCTGGTATTGAATCTATAATTGGAGGAAAATATTATTTAAAAATTTTTTTTATTGCAGTGAAAAAGCAGGAAAGTTGAGTTTCAACAGGAAGAAAATATTAGGATAGTTTCTGTGTAAAAGCTTAATAAGCCAGCCCCAGGGAAGAAGTTACATTGTTGATTAAGACCTCATAATTGTTTGCTGCCAATGACTATTTTTCACCTTTCCTCCAGGGTTTTTAATAGGACCCTTTGTGTATAAGACACAAGTTTCTGTAGCAAACCAAACTTCGGTGAACCCTAACTTCTTTAAGGATGCTGTGTTTTGAGACCCTTAAGAAAACCGAAGGAGCTTTGCAAGTTGCTCCAAAGCAGTGGTTTTTCAGATGCTTTGCATTCTTTGAAGTGCCCTGGAGGCACGCGGAAGGAGGTGTTGCTTTGGGAGAGCCAGAATCTCTGCCTACTGCAAACGCAGCCCAATTTTATCTATTTTCACTTTGGGGAGCATTTTTTTTTCAGTTCACTTTTATTTGTTTTCACTTTGGGGAGCATTTTCCATAAGATTTCACTTTAAAAACGAACAAATGCCCTACTTTAAAAAAAAAAAAACTCTAGAGCATGAGGTAGCTAAATAAATCCTAGTTTTTGTAAGGATTGCTCTGTCATGTTAAGAATAGACCGTAGTGGGTCAAAGATAGAAACAGAAAGAGTAGCTAGGAGGCTATTACAGTAATCCAGGTAGGAAATGATGGTGGCTTGAGCCAAAGTGGTATTCATGGTGGTATTGAGAGAAAGTCAGATTGTATATATATTTTGAAGGTTGAGCCAACAGGATTTGTTGTTGGATTAGACATGAGGTACAAGAGGAAGAAAAAGAATGACTCCAAGCTTTTTTGTTTGAGCAGCTAGAGGATGGAGTTGCCATTTACTGACTTGGGAAAGATTCCAGGGGGAACAAGTTTGAGTTTTGGACATGTTAAGTTTTATGAGAAAATACATTATTAGACGCCAAGTGGAGGAGACATCAAGCTGGTAGCTAGATATATTGTGAGTCTGGAGTTGGGGGGTACATTCCAGGCTCAATATATAGATTTGGGCATCACTAGCATACATAGTACTTAAACACATGACGTTGCCTAGAGAATGAGTATGGAGAAGAGGAAGAGGCCTGAGGACTGAGCCCTGGAGCACTCTGATGTTTAGAGTGGTAGAAGATGAGGATCTAGTAAAGGAATGGCCAGTGATATAAGAGGATAACTAAGAAAAGGTGTTCCAGAATCCAAGGAAGAGAAGATAATCGACTGTATCAGATGCTGCCAATTGGTCAAGGGGCAGGTGGAAGGCCTACCTGGAGTAGGGCCCAAGTTCCAGACAGAATGGGAGAAGATGACTTAGAGACAGCTAGTTTAGATGATTCCCTTGAGGAGTTATGCTGGTAAAGGGAGCAGAGAAATGAGGCAGTAAGGAAAAATGCAGAGATTGGGAGTCAGGCAGGGTTTTTTTAATAGAAATTGGAATTTAACCTTTAAAATGTACATGTTTGTATGCTGAAGGGAATGATCTAGTAGAAAGGAGAAACTTGGCAGTGCAGGAGAGAGAGGCGAATTGCTCGTGGGATATACTGGACCTTGTGAGAAGGGATGGGATCCAGTGCACAAGTGGCAGGCCCTTCACTCCTAGTGACAGGGAAGGCAGAGTGGATGAGAACAGATGCAGGCAGGCTGGTCACTGTGGTGGGTGGGAATTCGTATAAAACATAAGGCGTCAGGTAAGAATAATATGCATCTATAATTATGTCCTTAGGATAGAGCCCCAAAGAAGAAGTGTAGGTCCACACATGTATACCTTTACCTCCAGAAAAGCTGTAATAGTTCACACCAAACCAGCAGTGGACATTACTGCTTATTTTCTAAACCTTTGTTTACTGGATATTATCATTTTTAAAACTCTTTGCAAACTTGATAGATGACATATTATTGTTTAAATTTACCTTTCTTTGATGACTAGTGAGATAAAATGTTTTTTACATTAGGCTATTTGTATATTTTTCTTTTATGAATTGTTTTTAGCATAACTTTCTAGAGGAAAGAGTAAAACATGTATTTTAAGCCTGTTTCATCATCACAACCCTCTAATATAAAATTTCCACCTGGAGAAAACTGTATGTCTTGCTAACATGGGGACCAGTATTAACCATTTGATCACCCGTCATTGTATATCTCTACTTGATTGTCGTCGTTAGGTGCCATCGAGTCAGTTTTTGACTCATAGTGATGCCACGTAATAGAGTAGAGCTGCCCCAGAGGGTTTTCTAGGCTGTAATCTTGACAGGAGCAGATCTCCATGTCTTTCTTCAGTGGAGCCACTGTGTGAATTCGAACCACCAACCTTTTGATTAACAGCTGAGTGTTTAATCGTTGCACCACAAGGGCTCCTTATCTCTACTTCAGAGGTGGATATTCTAGCTAGATAAAAGTGTTCGTTTTCTTCATTAATTTATTTTTACCTATTAGTTGGCAAAGAGCACCTCTTTTATTTCTTAGGGAATGAAGGAGAATAACAAATGGCACGTTGTGTTGGCAGCCAGCCAGGAGGAGAAACCACAGCAACATGTACCTGCGTTGGAATAGGAAATGCTGGGGGCTTAATGTTAGGACCCAAATTCGTCCCTTGTTTTTCGGCATTCTCAATCACCTTGGAGGAGATGCCGTCAGAAGAGTTGCAGAGTGGTAGTGGTGGTGTGTGTGCACACTTACACGTGTACACATGCACACACAGGGAAGGGAGCAGTGCATGTTATTTTGTTTCACACCAAAAACTGCTGCTTTTTAAAGAATTTTATGTTACTGAAAAAAAGAAATCAAAAGAGAAAAGAACTCTAATATAACAAACACAATTTAGAATGATGACAGCCATGAGTCCTCTGTGCAACCTTGACAGCTTTGAGGATTTCACACCTTTTTGCTGTAGTTTTTTTTTAGTTAAGACCACACGTGTGTGTTAGGGTCAAACAGTCCTGAGTACAAATCCTGGCCCCACCATGGCTTAGTCACTGTGTGACCTTCAGCAAAACGCTGAACCTCTCTGTATTTTCTCATCTATAATGTGAAGACAATAACACCTACTTCGTAGAGCTGCAATGAGGAATTATTACATACTCATAGAGTACACTGCTGACACATACCCTGAAATAAAGACCTTTATAGATGTTACTCACGTCTAGGAAGTTAGGAAGACTCTGGATCATGATTTATGTTTCTGCAGAATCACTGTCTTCACTCTCTTGGCATGCTTTAATGCCTTATTTGTTATTTCTACTTTTTTAGTAGTATTTATTTTATTTAATGACTCTCTGCTAGTATAAGATGATCACATTTACCATACAGAACAGAAATTACATGTGTTTATTCCTAAGTTTTAATATCATAAAAATTTGGAGTCAAATGAACGTTACGTTACAACCTATCTTAAGGAATAACAATCATTGATTAGGCTTTTTTTTTTTTTAATCTAGATATATTTTAAATCTTAGTATAAAATGGGGAGCTGTTATATGTTCAGATTTGAGCAAAAGAAGCATATCTGATTTAATTTATGATGAAATTACAGACTGGAAAAAGGGAATCTTTCCACTCCTTCCAGTTCCACATCCTGTAGCACATGTATGTGTTTATGCAGTGATTTGATGAACCACAGCATCATGGTAAAAAATAATGTTCTTCCTAAATAAACCTATGGGGCAGACTTGTTCTTGGGATTTGACACGGTGCCCATATAATGCCCAGTTACATTCAGACAAGCTGTAAAATACTCAACTTTTTTTTTTTTTAGATATGCACAGAATAACTGAACTGCAAACTATCGTGATAAAGGTGGTTGAGTACAAAAAGAAAAAATAACTTCCGCGTGGCAGTAAACACTTTCTTGCTTGTCCATCAGCAGTTAGGCTTAGTTTTAATATGTCAGCGCCTTCAGAGACCTATCAGCCAAAGTGTCCTATGATGCTGCTAAACTTTTTTATAATCAAGTTGGCCAATTGTAGTTGCCTTCTGTTCGGAATTTGTTGGAAATCTGTAATCGAAGGATTCAACAAATGGAACACCAAAAAACTTTACCTTTTGAATTTTTTGGTGAATTGCAGTTATTGAAAACAAAGCTTGCAGCAGGAAGATGTCAACATCTATCCCTTAAAAAAAAAAAAGGAAAAGCTGAACAAATTAAATGGTGAGAGCCCAGTAATACACAAAATTTAATTCTGAAATTCTGTAAATATACTTTAGATATTTCACGGGAAGAATCGCAATGGCTCTTTTTTAATTGCATAAGTCAAAGTCCTCATAGTAGTCTTCAAGGCGCTAGATGATCTGACCCTCCTATTCAAACCAAAACCAAACCCATTGCCATCAAGTTGATTCTGCCTCATAGTGACTCTATAGGACAGAGTTAGAACTGCCCCAAGTTTCCAAGGCTGTAATCTTTATGGAAGCACACTGCCACATCTTTCTTCCAAGGAGCAACTGGTGGGTTCGAACCACAGACCTTTCAGTTAGCAGCCAAGCTCTTAAACGTGGTGCCACCAGGCCTCCTTCTAACCGTTCTACCAAAAAAAAAAAAAAAAACCCACTGTTGTTGAGTCTGCCCCATAGGGTTTCCAAGAAACGCCTGGTGGATTTGAATTGCCATCCTTTTGGTTAACAGCCATATCTCTTAACCACTGCACCACCAAGGTTTCCAGCCCTCCTACAGCCATGCATTATTCACTACCTCTTTAACCTTATCTCCTCCCCTTCTCCCCCTCACTCTACACCAGCTACATCTGCCTCCCTGCTATTCCTCAGACACATCACAACTCCTGCCTTGGGGCTTTCGTACTAGCATTATCTTCTGCCTGGAACACCCTTCTGTCACCTTTAAATATTCGTTCAAATCTCACATAAAAATCTCACATTCTCAGTGAGGCCTGGCCTGTTTAAAAATGCAAAACATTAATGTCCCCATCCTCTGTACTTCCCAGCTTTACCTGGGTAGTGCAGATGGTTTGCACTTGACTACTAATCTAAAGGTTGGTGGTTTGAACACACCCAGCAGTGCTACAAAAAAAAAGTAGAGAAAGCCAAGGCAAGTGAACAGTGGTGAGGATTGAATCCGTTTCATTATAGAACTAATTCAAAAGAACTACAGGAATTATGGCTCCAGGGCAGAATATGATGCTGTAAACCTGGGCAGTGAACAGAAATTACAAAACACAGGAAGTACAAGGAAAGGAAATAGAAGGGTAGTCCCAATTTTATAAAAATAGTCTACCTAGTATTTTGTCTAAATATAGACATAAAAAGATACTTTGAAGACCCTTAAACACTTACTGGTAAAATATTTTAGGGCCATAGTCCTGAGCTTTAAGCAATTCTTACCCATTTTTCTCCTGGAAAGAGGGAGAAGTAGGGCATTCTTTTGTTGTTGTTCAAAACACACTAAACCAAAAAAAGCCCAAAGCCATTGCTGTCAAGTCAATTCCGACTCCTAGGGACACTATAGGACAGAGTAGAACTGCCCCGTAGAGTTTGCAAGAAGCGAATGGTGGATTCGAACTGCTGACCTTTTGGTAGCAGTGAGCTCTTAACCACTGCACCACCAGAGCTCCTCAAAACACACTAGTATTTTAAAACAAATATTTTTTCATGTCCTTGAGTCATCCTGCACAGGGGTAAAAAAGTGATTTTTATTTATTTGCTTTGAGCTACATGTTTATATTTCAGAATCTTATCTCCTTAGTTACAAGCAAACTCTTTGTTCACAGGCAGATCAAAACATTTAATAATTTAAAAGATTTTACTGTGTGCCCAATTTTATGAATCAGGTGCTCATTATTTTAGGGGCCTCTGCATCAGAAACTCAGAAATTGGGGCCAACAACCTGTGTTTAACAAGCCTCTTCAGTTGATTCTGATACATACTAAATAAGTCTGAAGTGGGACCAAGAATTTGCATTTCTAACAAATTCCCAGGTAATGCTAATGTTGCTGGTCTGGGGATCACACTTTGAGAACCACTGCTAGAGAAAGGGAGAGTAGGAAAGACTCCCATCTAGAAGTGGTTACCTTGCCTTAGCATTCAAGAAGCTGTGAGAAGAAAATGCTGTGTTCTACAGAGCTGCTTTGGTGGGTATGACCACTGTTCTCCACCTGTCTGTCATCTCCCTGTAGATGTTACAGAGGACTTTATAAATAATAACAACAGGAGGCAGAGCCAAGATGGTGGAATAGACAGACGCTTCCAGCAAGCCCCCTTTACAACAAAGACCCGAAAAAACAAGTGAAACGAGTGTATCTGTGACACACTGGGAGCCCTGAGCTTCAAAGGCAAGCTTAGAAAACAAACTGAGGGGCAGGGGGAGGAAGAGACCGTTCAGAAGCGGAGAGGAGTTACCGGACCTGAATCATGGGGAGCCCTCAGGTACCATTCCTGGAGAAGCGGCGGTGGCGGGCTGGTACTAGCATTTGGCTGCAGTTTGCTCACGGAGAAGCAGCCAGCTGCACAGCCTACTTGCACCTCCAGAACCAGAGAAAGACAGCGCTCTCAGCAAAAGCTACGCACTTGGGTATATTTTACTGTGCCCCCCCCACCCCCAAGATGGCTTCAGTGGCTGAATTCCCTGGGCCTGAAATAGGCCCTGTTGAGCACCTAGAGCCATCCTTCTGGCCTTGGGGAAGGAAAAACTTTGCAATTGGGGGAAAAGATAATTTGCTAGGTCCATTAACCAGGGGAGCTCAGGAAAGAAGCGGCTTCTGTCCAGGCATAAATGGTCCATGGACTTTGAGCACCTTTCCCTTCTGCATGGACCTGTGTGGGCCTATTTTGGGAGAATAGGCCCTTGTTGGCAGGCTCCAGCCATTTCAGCTGTGCGGTGGAGAGGTGGGTGTTTGATGTTTGACATTGCTTTGCCTATTAAACAAGGTCCTCACCTACCCACATCAGGGACCTAAGGACTGGTAGCTCCACTCAGGTCACCCAGCCACCCACAACAGGGGTCCAGAGATAACTGGTACCTCCCAATCCTTACCACCAAAAACACTGGGTGCCCATGGTCCCTCTGCGGAACCCACCCACCTGCACACCATAGGGAACAGGGATGCGCTTTCCTCAGAGACACTTGAGGGGTCGGTTCTCAGCCCCCTGCCTTGTTTAGAACGTGACCTCCTGCTGCAATCAGATACTGGTATATACACCAATCACCCCTGCCCCGCTAAGACTGTAGGACAGAGCCCGTACCACACACTTGATGATCAGCTACCTGGAAACCTAAGCTGAATTCATACAAGAAAACTGAATGGACTTCTAGAGTACCTGATAACACCTCTAGCCATCTGGTGACAGGATGTCAGAGATCCAGAGGCAAAAGTAATCAAGCTGGCTCACTCAAGCAGCCCATAAGGGTATACCAAAACCAAGCAAAGCAAGAAACTACAACACAGTAAGCAAGCATAAACTAATACAATAACTTATAGATGGCTTGAGACAACAGTCAATATCAAGTCACATGAAGAAACAGACCATGATCACCTCAACAGGCTCTTAAAACAAAGAATCCAGGGATCTTCTAGATGAAAGTGCATTCCTGGAATTACCAGAGCCAGAATACAAAAGGTTAATATGCAGAACCCTTCAAGACATCAGGAAGGAAATGAGACAATACTCAGAACAAGCCAAGGAACACACAGATAAAGCAATTGAAGAAATTGGAAAGATTATTCAGGAACATAATGAAAAATTTAATAAGCTGGAAAAATCCATAAACAGACAGCAATCAGAAATTCAGAAGATTAACAATAAAATTACAGAAGCAGACAACTCAGTAGAAACTCAGAGGAGCAGAATTGAGCAAGTAGTAGCTAGAATTTCTGAACTTAAAGATAAATTTCTTGGCACTAATATATTTGAAGAAAAATCAGATAAAAGAATTTAAAAAAATGAAGAAACCTTAAAAATCATGTGGGATTCTATCAAGAGAAATAACCTACGAGTGATTGGAGTACTAAAACAGAGGGATAACAGAAAATAGAGAGAAAATTGTTGAAGATTTGTTGGCAGAAAACTTCCCTGATATTGTGAAAGATGAGAAGATATCTACCCAAAATGCTCGTCGAACTCCACATAAGGTAGACATTAAAAGAAAGTCACCAAGACATATAATAATCAAACTTGCCAAAACCAAAGATCAAGAGAGAATTATAAGAGCAGCAAGGGATAAAGGAAAAGTCACCTACAGAGGAGACCCAATAAGAATAAGCTCGGACTACTCGGCAGAAACCATGCAGGCAAGAAAGCAATGGGATAACATATTTAAAAAATTGAAGGAAAAAAATTGCCTGCCAAGAATCATATATCCATCAAAACTGTCTCTTAAATATGAAGGTGAAATTAAGACATTTCCAGATAAACACAAGTTTAGGAAATTCGTAAAAACCAAACGAAAACTACAAGAAATACTGAAGGGAGTTCCTTGGTTAGAAAATCAATAATATCAGGTATCAACCCAAGACTAGAACACTGGGCAGAGCAACCAGAAGTCAACCCAGACAGGGAAATCCAAAAAAAAAAAAAAGGAAGATTATATACATATGTATATATATATATATTTTATATATATAAAGCCCCAAACAGGGTAACAGTGATGTTATTATATAAAAGAAGACAACATTAAAATAATAAATACGGACTAAGAAATGTAATCATACACCTTCCATATGGAGAGGAAGATACGGCAATACAAAGAAATAAAAGTTAGATTTAAATTTAGAAAAATACAGGTAAATAATAAGGTAACCACAAAGGAAACAAACTATCCTACTCATCAAAATAAAATTCAAGAAAAAAATAGAGACTCACCAGAAACAAAATCAACAACAACAAATATGAGGAAAGAACAACATATAAAGATAATCTACTCAACACATAAAATTAAGTGGGAAAAAGAAACTGTCAGCAACACACAAAAAAAGACAGCACTAAATTCATACCTATCCATAATTACCCTGAATGTAAATGGACTAAATGCACCAATAAAGAGACAGAGAGTGGCAGAATGGATTAAAAAACAAGATGTGTCTATATGCTGCCTACAAGAGAAACACCTTAGACTTAGAGACACAAACAAACTAAAACTCTCAAAGGATGGAAAAAAATACATCAGGCAAACAACAATCAAAAAAGAGCAGGAGTGGCAATATTAATTTCTGACAAAATAGACTTTCAAGTTAAATCCATCAGAAAGGATAAGGAAGGACACTATATAATGACTAAAGGGACAATACACCAAGAAGCTGCAACCATGTAAATATTTATGCAGCCAATGACAGGGCTGCAAGATACATAAAACAAACTCTATCAGCACTGAAAAGTGAGATAGAGAGCTCCACAATAATAGTAGGAGACTTCAACACACCACTTCTGGTGAAGGACAGGAAATCCAGAAAGAAGCTCAATAAAGACACAGAAGATCTAATTGCTGCAATTAACCAACTTGACCTCATAGACTTATACAGAACACTCCACCCAACAGCAACCAAGTATACTTTCTTTTCTAGTGCACATGGAACATTCTCTAGAATAGACCACATATTAGGTCATAAAGCAAGCCTTTGCAGAATCCAAAACATTGAAATATTACAAAGCATCTTCTTTGACCATAAGGCCATAAAGGTGGAAATCAATAACAGGAAAAGCAGGGAAGAGAAATCAAACACTTGGAAACTGAACAATACCCTGCTCAAAAATGACTGGGTTATACAAGACATTAAGGCTGGAATAAAGAAATTCATAGAATCCAATGAGAATGAAAACACTTCCTATCAGAACCTTTGGGACACAGCAAAAGCAGTGCTCAGAGCCCAATTTATATCAATAAATGCACACATCCAAAAAGAAGAAAGGGCCAAAATCAAAGAACTATGCCTACAACTTGAACAAATAGAGAGCAACAAAAGAAACGCACAGGCACTAGAAGAAAACAAATAATAACAATGAGAGCTGAACTAAATGAAATAGAAAACCGAAAAACAATTGAAAGAATTAACAAGACCAAAAGCTGGTTTTTTGAAAAAATCAACAAAATTGAGAAACCACTGGCCAAACTGACAAAAACAGGAGAGGAAGCAAATAACCCGAATAAGAAATGAGATGGAAGATATTACAACAGACCCAACTGAAATTAAAAGGATCATATCAGGTTACTATGAAAAATTGTACTCAAACAAATTTGAAAACCTAGAAGAAATGGGTGAACTCCTAGAAACACATTACCTACCTAAAGTAACACAAACAGAGGTAGAACAACTAAATAGACCCATAACAAAAGAAGAGATTGAAAAGGTAATCAAAAAACTCTCAAGAAAAAAAAAAAAAAAGTCCTGGTCTGGATGGCTTCACTGCAGAATTCTACCAAACTTTCAGAGAAGAGTTAACACCACTACTACTGAAGGTATTTCAGAGCATAGAAAAGGAAGGAATACTACCAAACTCATTCTATGAAGCCACCATATCCCTGATACCAAAACCACGTAAAGACACCACAAGAAAATTATAGACCTATATCCCTCATGAATGTAGATGCAAAAATCCTCAACAAAATTCTAGCCAATAGAATTCAACAACATATCAAAAAAATAATTCACCATGACCAAGAGGGATTCATACCAGGTAGGCAGAGATGGTTCAACATTAGAAAAATAATGTAATCCAGCACATAAATAAAACAAAAGACAAGAATCACATGATTTTATCAATTGATGCAGAAAAGGCATTTGACAAAGTTCAACACCCATTCATGATAAAAACTCTCAGCAAAATAGGAATAGAAGGAAAATTTCTCAGCATAATAAAGTGCATTTATACGAAACCAACAGCCAACATCACCCTAAATGGAGAGAGCCTGAAAGCATTCCCATTGAGATTGGGAACCAGACAAGGACGCCCTTTATCACCACTTTTACTCAACATTGTGCTGGAGGTCCTAGCCAGAGCAATTAGGCTAGATAAAGAAATAAAGGGCATCCAGATTGGCAAGGAAGGAGTAAAATTATCTCTATTTGCAGGTGACATGATCTTATACACAGAAAACCCTGAGGATCCTCAACAAAAGTACTGAAACTAATAGAAGAGTTCAGCAGAGTATTGGGATACAAGATAAACATACAAAAATCAGTTGGATTCCTCTACACCAACAAAAAGACCATCAAAGAGGAAATCACCAAATCAATACCATTTACAGTAGCCCCCAGGAAGATAAAATACTCAGGAATAAATCCTACCAGAGATGTAAAAGGCTTATACAAAGAAAACTACAGTACACTTCTGCAAGAAACCAAAAGAGACTTACATAAGTGGAAGAACATACCTTGCTCGTGGATAGGGAGACTTAACATTTATAAAAATGTCTATTCTACCAAAAGCAATCTGTACATTTAATGCAATTCCGATCCAAATCCCAATGACATTCTTCAGTGAGATGAAGAAATAAATCAACTTCATACGGAAGGGAAAGAGGCCCTGGATATATAAGGCATTACTGAAAAAGAAGAACAAAGTGGGAGGCCTTACTTTACCTGATTTTAGAACCTATTATACCACCACAGTCGTCAAAACAGCCTGGTACTGGTACAACAACAGATACATAGACCAATGGAACAGAATTGAGAATCCAGACATAAATCCATCCACATATGAGCAGTTGATATTTGACAAAGGCCCCAAAACAGTTAAACGGGGAAGACAGTCTTTTTAACAAATGGTGCTGGCATAACTGGGTATCCATCTGCAAAAAAATGAAACAAGACCCATACCTTACTCCATGCACAAAAATGAGCTCAAAATGAATCAAAGACCTAAATATAAAATCTAAAACGATAAAGATCATGGAAGAAAAAATAGGGACAATGCTAGGAGCCCTAATACATGGAATAAACAGTATGTGAAACATTATTAAGAAGAAGAAAAACTAGATAACTGGGAGCTCCTAAAAATCAAACACCTATGCTCATCCAAAGACTTCACCAAAAGATTAAAAAGACTACCTACAGACTGGGAAAAAGTTTTTAGCTATGACATTTCCGATCAGCACTTGATGTCTAAAATCTACATGATACTGCAAAAACTCAACTACAAAAAGACAACCCAATTAAAAAATGGGAAAAAATATGAATAGACACTTCACTAAAGAGGACATTCAGGCAGCTAACAGATACATGAGGAAATGCTCACAATCATTAGCCATTAGAGAAATGCAAATCAAAACTGCAATGAGATTTCATCTCACTCCAGCAAGGGTGGCATTAATCCAGAAAACACAAAACAATAAATGTTGGAGAGGCTGTGGAGAGATTGGAACACTTGTACACTGCTGGTGGGAATGTAAAATGGTACAACCACTTTGGAAATCGATTTGGTGCTTTCTTAAAAAGCTAGAAATAGAACTACCATACGATCCAGTAATCCCACTCCTCAGAATACACCCTAGAGAAATAAGAGCGTTTACACAAACAGATATATGCACACCCATGTTTATTGCAGCACTGTTTACAATAGCAAAAAGATGGAAGCAACCCAAGTGCCCATCAACGGATGAATGGATAAATAAATTATGGTATATTCACACGATGGAATACTACGCATCTATAAAGAACAGTGAGGAATCTGTGAAACATTTCATAGCATGGAGGAACCTGGAAGGCATTATGCTGAGTGAAATTAGCCAGTTGCAAAAGGACAAATATTGTATAAGACCACTATTATAAGAACTTGAGAAATAGTTTAAACTGAGAAGAAAACATTCTTTTGTGGTTACGAGAGGGGAGAGGGAGGAAGGGTGGGAAAAGGCGTATTAGATAAGAACTACTTTAGGTGAAGGGAAAGACAGCACACAATACAGGGGAGGTCAGCACAATTGGACTAAACCAAAAGCAAAGAAGTTTCCTGAATAAACTGACTGCTTCGAAGGCCAGTGTAGCAGGGGCAGGGTTTTGGGGATCATGGTTTCAGAGGACATCTCAGTCAATTGGCATAATAAAATCTGTTAAGAAAACATTCTGCATCCCACTTTGAACGGTGGCATCTGGGGTCTTAAATGCTGGCAGGCAGCCATCTAAGATGCATCAATTGGTCTCAACCCACCTGGATCAAAGGAGAATGAAGAACACCAAGGACACAAGGTAATTATGAGCCCAAGAGACAGAAAGGGCCACATGAACCAGAAACTACATCGTCCTGAGACCAGAAGAACTAGATGGTGCCCGGCCACAACCGATGACTGCCCTGACAGGGAACAGGACAGAGAACCCCTGAGGGAGCAGGAGAGCAGTGGCATGCGGAACCCAAATTCTCATAAAAAGACCAGACTTAATGGTCTGACTGAGGCTAGAGCAACCCCGGTGGTCATGGCCCCCAGGCCTTCTGTTGGCCCAGAACAGGAACCATTCCTGAAGCCAACTCTTCAGACATGGATTGAACTGGACAATGGGTTGGAGAGTGATGCTGTGAGGAGTGAGCTTCTTGGATCAGGTGGACACTTGAGACTATGTTGGCATGTCCTGCCTGGAGGGGAGATGAGAGGGCAGAGGGGGTTAGAAGCTGGTGAAATGGACACGAAGAAAAAGAGTGGAGGGAGAGAGTGGGCTGTCTCATTTTAGGGAGAGAGTATTTGGGAGTATGTAGCAAGATGTGTATAAGTTTTTATTTTTATTTTTAGCAAGATGTATATAAGTTTTTGTGTGAGAGACTGACTTGATTTGTAAACTTTAACTTAAAGCACAATAAAAATTATTTTAAAAACTCAAAAAATAAATAATAACCACAGTAATAAAAAAAAAAAACCTAGTGCCGTCGAGTCAATTCCGACTCATAGCGACCCTATAGGACAGAGTAGAACTGTCCCGTAGAGTTTCCAAGGAGCGCCTGGTGGATTTGAACTGATGACCCTTTGTTTAGCAGCTGTAGCACTTAATCACTACAGGGTTTCAACACAGTAATAGCTAACATTTACTGAGTGCTCACTATGTGGTAGGCACTGTGCTAAATGCTGTCCATATATTACCTCATTTATTAACTTCTGAGGTAGGTACTGTTACTCCACTTTATGGATGAGGAAGCTAAAGCAGTAATTTCTCAAAGTCCCATAGCTAGTAAGTGGCAGAGCCAAGCTCAAACTGCCTGACACCAGAGCCTGCATTCTGAGTCAACGTGAACAAAAGCTTACCTTATGCTCTATTGGAAGATGGCGCTTCTTAGAACTTTTTGAAAAAAATTATTTTTTTCTACTTTTTTTTTGTTGTACTTTAGATGAAGGTTTTCAGAACAAATCAGTTTTTCGTTAAACAGTTAGTATACATATTGTTTTATGACTTTGGTTAACAGCCCCACAACATGTCAGCACTCTACCTTCTCAACCTTGAGTTCCTTATTACTAGCTTTCCTCTTCCCTCCTGCCTTCTAGTCCTTGCCCCTGGGCCAGTATGCCCCTTTAGTCACATTTTGTTTTTTGGGCCTGTCCAATATCTGGCTAAAGAGTAAACCTCAGGAGTGAATTCATTACCAAGGTGAAAGGGTGTCCAGAGACTATAGTCTCAGGGTTTCTCCAGTCTCTGTCATCCAGCTAGCCTGGTCTTTCTTTTTGAGTTAGAATTTTGTTCTATATTTTTCTCCAGCTCTGTCCAGGACTCCCTGTTGTGATCCCTGTCATAGCAGTCATTGGTGGTAGCCGGGCACCATCTAGTTCTACTGTGCTCAGTCTGGTGGAGGCCATGGTAGATGTGGTGCATTAGTCCTTTGGACTAATCTTTCCTTTGTATCTTTAGTTTTTTTTATTCTTCCTTGCTCCCTGAGGGGTGAGACCAGTGGAGAATCCTAGAGGGTTGTCCACAGGCTTTTAAGACCCGAGATGCTACTCACCAAAGTAGAATGTAGAACATTTTCTTTATAAACTGTGTTATGCTAATTGAGCTAGATGTCCCTGAGACCATGGTCCCCATAGCCTCAGCCCAGCAATTCGGTCCCTCAGAGAGTTTGGGTATGTCTGTGGAGTTTCCATGACCTTGCCTTGTACAAGTTGTGCTGGCTTCTCCAATATTGTGTACTGTCTTACCCTTCACCAAAGTTAGAACTTAACTATTGTCTATTTAGTGTTTTTCCATCCCCATCCCTGCCCTCCCTTGTAACCATCAAAGATTGTTTCTTTTTGTTTGTAAGCCTTTTCATGAGTTTTCACAGTAATGGTCTCATACACTATTTATCCTTTTGTGATTGACTATTTCACTCAGCATAATGTCCTTCAGTTTCATCCATGTTATGAAATGCTTCACAGATTCATCATTGTTCTTTATCCTTGCATAATACTGCATTGTGTGTTTGTACCACAGTTTGATTATCCATTCATCTGTTGCTGGACATCTAGGTTGTTTCCATCTTTTTGCTTTCGTGAACAGTGCTGCAGTGAACGTGGGTGTGCATATGTCTATTCATGTGACAACTCTTATTTCTCTAGGATATATTCCTAGGAGTGGGATTGCTGGATCATATGGTATTTCTATTTCTAGCTTTCTAAGGAAGTGCCATATCATTTTCCAGAATGGTTGTATCATTTTGCATTCCCACCAGCAGTGCATGAGAGTTCCAGTCTCCCACAGCCTCTCCATCTCCAACATTTGTTATTTCCTGGTTTTTTTATTTGTGCCAGTAATGCCGCAGTATAATGCCGCGGTGAGATGGTGTATTTTCCTCTACTTTTATGTGAAGTGTTCATTCTTCCAACTTCTAAAATTATTTACAGTGGCTCAGCAAATTATGCAGTATAGATTAGGAGAGTTGCAGGTAAAAAAAAATGGAGACCAACTAGAAGAAAAAATTGTTACCAGACCAGGACAAACTTGGTGTTATATTGCCTGGTAGCTCATTCATGTGGTGATACATATTTTGTGTTGTAAGGCAAAAGAAAGATGTGGCATTAAACTCCAGTAAATTTACTACATGGTTCCATGTACTACATGGTGTGTGTGTATATATATATATATGTATATGTATATATAAAACATCTGATAAACATAATTGCTTTCAGCGTCTAGTGTGTTTGTTCAGTGTCTTCAATAGCTTTGTGAAGAGCATAGAAGTATTATTCAAACAGGTGTGTCTTATATAAACTCCCTAAAACTAATGAGTAAAAAAAAAAATGAGTACATTAACTTAAAACATAACTTGGGAAAAAAAAGTATTTTTGTCTAGGTTTAAAAGAATATTATCCTGGGTTTTTTTTTTTTTTTTTCCCCTATTAACCTACTCTTATTTTTTTCTACTAAACTCAGACAAGAGAACTTGGAGAAATCTAGGAAGTAGTAGACTTCACTTTCTCAGATAACAAAGAGTTTTTTGTTTTTTTTTTAATTTCCTGCCAACAAAAATTTATATGGTATTTAGTTTCTCTTAGTAAATATTCTTTAAATTTTATTACATTTCTATAAAATCAGAGGCTACTCAAAATGAAAATTAAGACATCTTCTACCTATGAATATTTAACTTAATTTAGACAAAGGGTGAGAAAATAAGTGGAAAGTGGAAGTGTATTCCGAAAAGGTAGACACTAAGATTGTGTCTGTTACCTTATTATGATAATCTGATTTCTGAGAAGCATATGCTAAGATGAGGAAGAAATTTAGATCCGATAATCAGACATTCATGGAATTTTGTTTAGTGGTAATATTCATTCTGTCGATTATTAATTATGTAGCCTTTTCTCTGGTCTTAGAACATGCATACATGTTCCTAACCTGTCGGAGTCCCCCTTAAAAATGTAATGTTGTAGAAAATAATTTTATTTTATTTTATTTTATTTTATTTTATTTTATTTTATTTATTTATTTTTTTTTAATGTGAAAAACAAACATTACATAATGTGATATTAAGATAAGAATGACAACAAACCTCTGGTCAGAAATAATGCAGCCAAAAGACAGCACAAGAAAACCTTTCTCCCAAAGCCCCCTTTTCAGAGAAAGATTAGACAGGCATATAAAACAAAAAATAACACATGTGAAGAACATGCTTCTTAGTTCAATCAAATATGTGATACCAAATGGGCAGCTCCTGCCTGAAAGACAAGAAGGCAGGAAGGAATAGGAAATGGACAAATGCACACAGGGAACCTGGGGTGGGAAGTGGGAGCATGATGTCACATTGTGGGGATTGCCACCAAATTCACAAAACAATATGTGTATAAATTTTTGAATGAGAAATTAACTTTAGCCGTAAACTTTTACCTAAACACAATTAAAAAAAAAAAGTCTAAGAATGTCAGGAATAAGAAAAAAAATACTGAAAATGATAATATAATAAATATAAAAATACATACAGAAAAAATATTTTCAAAAACAAATAATACTTTCTTAGACTTTTTTTTAGACTACAAAAGCTAAAACAATTCATCAGTAACAGACCAGAACTATAAGAAATGTTAAAAGAACTTATTCAGACGGAGAGCAACTATGTTGTTGTTGTTAGGTGCTGTCAAGTCAGTTCCGACTCATAGTGGACCAGTGTACACCAGAAGGAAAGAGTCTGGTCCTGAGCCATCCTCACAATCGTTGCTATGTTCGAGCCCATTGTTGCAGGCAGTATGTCAATCTATCTCACTGAGGGTCTTCCTCTTTTTTTCCTGACACTCTACCAAGCGTGATGTCTTTCTCCAGGGACTAGGCCTTCCTGATAACATGTGCGAAGTACCTGAGATGAAGTCACCATTCCTGTTTCTAAGTGACTTTCTGGCTGTACCTCTTATAAGACAGACTTGTCCATTCCTCTGGCAGTCCGTAGTATGTATAGTTGATATTCTTTGCCAACTCCGTAATTCAAAGACATCAATTCTTTTCTGTCTTCCTTACTCATACGTAGCCCAGCTTTTGCATGCATATGAGGTGATTGAAAGTACCATGGCTTCCGTCAGGCACACCTTAGTTCTCAAAGTGACACTTGCTTTTTAACATTTTAAAGAAGTCTTTTTGCAGTGGATTTGCCCTATGCAATATGTAATTTGGTTTCTTGACTGCTGCTTCCATGGGTGTTAATTGTGGATCCAAGCAAAATGAAATCTTGGACAACATCAGTCATTTCTCCATTTGTCATCATGTTGCTTATTGGTTCAGTTGTAAGGATTTTTGTTTTCTTTATGTTGAGGTGTAATCGGTATTGCGGGCTATAGGCTTTGATCTTCATCAGTAAGTGCTTCAAGTCCTTTTCACTTTCTGCAAGTAAGATTGTGTCATCTGCGTAAAGCAGGTTTTTAATGAGTCTTCAGCCAATACTGATGCCCTGTTCTTCATATAGTCCAGTTTCTTGGATTATTTGCTCAGTGTACAAACTGAATAAAAATGGTGAAAGGGTACAACCCTGACACACACCTTTCCTGACTTTAAAACAGGCAGCATCCCCTTGTTCTGTTCAAATAATTGCCTCTTGGTCTATGTACGGGTTCCAGGTTCCAAATGAGCACAGTTAAGTGTTCTGGAATTCCTATTCTTTGCAATATTATACATAATTTGATATTATCCACATATATTATTTAAAACCAAACATTTAGTTTTCAAGGATCTCACAATGTGTGGGGAAATTGGTATGTCTTACTTTTCTTCATAATAGCTTTTACTAAAAGTCATTATAGTATATATTTTCTTATTAATAATCTCCACTCCATGGAATAAAAGCTACATGAACTCAGGGACTTTTTGTGAATTTTTCTTTTTGTTGTGTTTGCAGAATCCTGAATGGTATCTGATGTAATGTTGTAGAAAATAATTTTATAAAAGGTTTTTCTAGATATCTTAATACATTTCTTCCTAGATATGGCAGCTTTCTATTCAGGTAATATGTTTAGAGAATTGGATTTTCTGATTAATTAAAAATTCTGCTCAACTTGTGTCATATTTTATCATACTTGAAAAAAACAATTTTCAAAGAACAGAATTCAGTAACTGAACCATCTTAATCTTTAGTGATTTAGAAAGTATTTCAGGATCTCGTTGATTCCTTAGAAACACTATTAACAACACTAAGTTTTATTTACTATGCAAAAATAATTCTTTGTACTTCAGTTTTCTCATTATTTGGATTGTACATATTTGAAGTTGCTGTAATAGAATGCTTTGATTTGTATATTTCAGAATTGCCATTGCCTTCAGAAAGTGTCAATATTATTATTTCTGACATTCCATTTGGGAAGAAGTTTAAGTTAGGAAAAGACATCAAAAGCATTTTACAAGAAATGGAAAGGTAAGATGTAGAACATATTTCCATAATTTTTGAACCACTGAGCATTTGACCGGAATATACCATAGCTCTTCAATCAAGGTTTGATTACGTTATAGTAATTTCCCAGAGATTTTGAAGCTTGATTTTCTAAAAGTTTCAAATCAGAAGTTTATAATTGAAATGATAATTCCTGATCATCTTACACTGTAAGTTTTCTTCAGAAAAGAAACATTGTTTTTTATTAGTGGCTGAAATTTGAATACCTACTGTGCTTTAGTCACTGTGCTACATAATTTACATATTTAGTTCAAATCCTCACAAAACCCCTGTCTGGTATGTGTTATCCCCCACCTTTTACAGATGAGGAAACTAAGGCCCAGAAAGATGAACTTTCTCAAGATCCACAGCTACTTAACAACAGAACAGAATTTATATAAGGAGCAGTCAGCAATGCAGAGTGATACCACCTTCATTATTGGTCATGAAATGAAAAGGCATCAGTGTTAACTCATGTTATGGTTTTTCATGTCTACCTAAGGGAATATAACTTAGTGAAAGTATCTCTCTCAGAGGTTCCACCAGTGAGACCTGGGTAGATATTTTTCTGATTATCTAAGTTGATAGATCCTAAAATATCTACAGGAATGAATGGCTATGAATAAGTGATCAGTTCATATTGAATTGTCTCAGCTGGGCATATGACAGAGCAGGGGAACATATGTGGTCAAGAGCCTGCTGTATAAATCATGTGTTGCCAGTTGAAAGAATGAGCTATGTGTTTTGAGTGGAGACAATGCAGTATCAAGGCTGACATTCTGTAAGGAAAATTAAAGTTTGAGGTGAATTTTGAACCCAGCTAAGAGCCTCTCACCTCCAGTTTGTGAGTCGTGTGCTCCACACCTGTTTTTGGATAGTCTTTTTTTTTTAAGCAACTTCCTCTGTTACGCAGTTACCCAATTTTTGATGTATAACCTGAGACTTCTCTGTCTGAGCAGCACCTGTAAGTCAGACCTTTCGTAACACTTACACGCCATTTGGACCCACATCACGTTCCTCGCGAGCACATTTTGCAACCCTGGCTTCATACTAAAATAATTTTGGGAACTTTAAAAAAAATACTGATGCCTGCCTATTCACCGCATCTTGTCTTCCCCCTACCCTACCCCTGCCCTGATTTAATTGATCTGGGAGGGACCTGGCTGTCTGTATTTCTTAAAAGCTTCCAAGGTGATTCTGTTGTGCAGCAGGGTTAATAACCACAGCCTTCAAGCCCAACTAGGGAATTCATCACCCGTACTAACAAGCCAACTCATAGTAAGATACTTGCATTTAAGCTGGGACTTTTCAGAGAAATAATGGCTTAACCTAAACAAAAATCTAATGCTGCATATTTTAGACATGCCCACAAGTCAGTGAAAGGCAGTATTTTGAGTAGATAGCCCTTTCAGCACTAGTAAAATTATACCAGCTTGCCTTTCTCTGGGCTGGTTTTGGTTTTGATTCTTTGCTAATTGAAAATTCCAATGGAATGCTGCAAAGTTCCTGAGAGCACATACTCATCTGTGCCGAAAAATTTGGAAGACAGCTACCTGGCCAACTGACTGGAAGAGATCCATATACATGTTGTCATAGATTGAATTATGTCCCCCCAAAAATGTGTTTATCAATTTGACTGGGCCATGATTCCCGTATTGTGTGCTTTTCCTATATGTTGTAAATCCTGCCTCTGTGATGTTAATGAGGGAGGATAGGTAGCGGTTGTATTAGTGAGGCAGGACTCAGTCTACAAGATTGGATTGTGTTTTGAGGCAATCTCTTGAGATAAAAGAGAGAAGTGAACAGAGAGACAAGGGGACCTCATACCACCAAGAAAGCAGTGCCAGGAGCAAAGCACATCCTTTGGACCTGGGGTCCCTGCACATAGAAGCTCCTAGTCTAGGGGAAGATTGATGAGAAGGCCAACAGAGAGAGAAATCCTTCCCCTGGAGCTGACACCCTGAATTTGGAATTTTAGCCCCCTTTTTACTGTGAGGAAACAAATCTTTCTGTTAAAGCCATCCACTTGTGGTATTTCTGTTATAGCAGCACTAGATAACTAAGATACATGCCCATTCCAAAGAAGAGCAATCCAACAGAAGACAGAAATTATTGAACAATATCAATGTCGCACTCAAGTAAAATTCCGCTGAAGATAATTCAAAAATGGCTGCAGCAGTACATCGACAGGAACTGCCAGAAATTCAAGCCCGATTCAGAAGAAAATATGTAACAAAGGATATCATTGCTGATAAAACATGGATCTTGACTAAAAGCAGAGAATTCCAGAAAGATGTTTATCTGTTTTATTGACTATGCGAAGGCATTCAACGGTATGGATCATAACCAATTACGGATAACATGGCAAAGAATGGAAACTTCAGAACGCTTAATTGTGCTCATGTGGAACGTGTGCATTGACCAAGAGGAAGTTATTCAAACAGAACAAGGGGATACTGTTTGATTTAAAGTCAGGAAAGGTGCACATCAGGTTGTACCCTTTCACCATACTTATTTAATCTATGTGATGAGCAAATAATCCAAGAAGCTGGACTGTATGAAAAAGAGCGTAGCATCAGGATTGGAGGAAGACTCATTAACAACCTGCAGTGTGCCGATGACACAACCTTGCTTGCTAAAAGCAAAGAGGACTTGAAGCACTTACTGTTGAAGAGCAAAGACTGTAGCCTTCAGTATGGATTAGACCTAAAACGAAAATCCTCACAACTAGACCAATAAACAATATCACGATGAATGGAAAAAAGATTAAAGTTGTCAAGAAATTTATTTTACTTGGATCCACCATCAGTGCCCATGGAAAAAGCAAGAAATCAAACGATGTATTGCATTTGGCAAATCTGTTGCAAAAGACCTCTCTACAGTGTTAAAAAGCAATGGTGTCACACTTTGAGAACTAAGGTGCACCTGACACAGTCCAAGGTATTTTCAATTGCCTCGTATGCGTATGAAAGCTGGGCAATGAATAAGGAAGACCGAAGAATTGATGCATTTGAATTATAGTGTTGCTGAAAAATGTTGAATATACCATGGACTACCAAAAGAACGAATAAATCTGTCTTGGAAGAAGTACAGCCAGAATGCTCCTTATAAACGAGGATGTCAAGACTTCATCTCACGTACTTTGGGCAAGTTATCAGGAGGAACCAATCCCTGAAGAAGGATATCATGCTTAGTAGAGTATCATCAAGAAAGAGGGAGACCCTCAAAGAGATGGATTGACACAATGGCTGCAGCAGTGGGTTCACACATAGCAATGATTGTGAGGATGGCGCAGGATGGGCAGCATCTCATTCTCTTGTACATGGGGTTGACTATGAGTCCTATCCAACTCCACAGCACCTAACAACAGTTGAAAATGAGACAGTAGTAAATATGATTGCCCTCACATTGTGGCAGATTTAAATATTCACCTGAGAATCAGGAAGGTATTTAAGATAGCAAGTATAATTCGAGTTGACTTTAATAGAATCAGTTCAAAGTGTATGTATTTGATTAAGGAAATTTTTTTTTTCCTCTGTGACCAAGCATTCATGCCACTTGTCCCTAACCTTTGTGGTTTGACTTTTGGCTTTAGGTTTGAAGTTTCTACGGCAATGTGACAAAATATAGTGGTTAACAGCGCAGGCTTTGGAGTAAACCTGTTCATAATGTTAAAAAAAAGATTTCCACAAGATTAAATTTGTGTACCAACTCATAAGCTCTCTTTGCAATTCATGAATTGGAGTTGGGGGGAGCATCTGGTCAGGAAGTCAGACAAGAGCTCCGACAGCCAAGTGGAAGAGACCAGAGTTATACGGGCAAAGTGGTGTAAGAACAAAGAAATAATGCTAGGCAAAAAGTGATTGATTAGTTTTACATTTCATAACATGGAGGAATCTGGAAGGCATTATGCTGAGTGAAATTAGTCAGTTGCAAAAGGACAAATATTGTGGGAGACCACTATTATAAGAACTCAAGAGATAGTTTAAACACAGAAGAAAATATTCTTTGATGGTTACAGGGTAGGGAGGGAGGGAAGGAGAGGAGTATTCACTAATTAGATGGTAGACAAGAACTATTCTAGGTGAAGGGAAAAACAACACACTATAGGAGAGGTCGGCACAATTGGACTAAACCAAAAGCAAGGAAGTTTCCTGAATAAACTGAATGCTTTGAAGGCCAGAGTACCAGGGGCAGGGGTCTGAGGACCATGGTTTCAGGGGACATCTAGGTCAACTGGCATAATAAAATCTATTAAGAATACATTCTGCATCCCACTTTGGTGAGTGTCATCTGGGGTCTTAAAGGCTAGCAGGCGGCCATCTAAGATGCATCAATTGGTCTCAGCCCACCTGGAGCAAAGGAGAATGAAGAACACTAAAGACACAGGGTAATTATGAGCCCAGGATACAGAAAGGGCCTCATAAATCAGAGACTGCATCAGCCTGAGACGAGGAGAACTAGATGGTGCCCAGCTACAACCAATACTGCCCTGACAGGGAACAAACACAACAGAGAATCCGTGATAGAGCAGGAGAGCAATGGGATGCAGACTTCAAATTCTTGTAAAAAGACCAGACTTAATGGTCTGACTAAGACTAGAGGGACCCCAGAGGTCATGGTCACCAGACCTTCTCTTAACCCAAGACAGGAACCATTCCCAAAGCCAACTCTCCAGGCAGGGATTGGACTATGGGATAGAAAATGATGCTGGTGAGGAGTGAGCTTCTTGGCTCAAGTGGACACATGAGAGTGTGTGGGCAGCTCCTGTCTGGAGGGGAGATGAGAAGGCAAGGGGGGACAGAAGCTGGCTGGATGGACAAGAGGAATACAGGGTAGAGAGAAGGAATGTGCTGTCTGTCTCATTAGGGGGAGAGCAACTAGGAGTACATAGCAAGGTGTATACGAATGTATACGAATGAGAGACTGACTTGATTTGTAAACTTGCACTTAAAGCACAATAAAAAAAAATGATAATAAGTGATTGGTTAGTTTCAATTTCATAGCTAGGTTATATACTGTAGCCGAGGTGGCAAGTGCGGACTGGTAGACTTAGGTTTCGGCTCCTGAGAAGATCAGGCATTTACAGGAAATAAAAACTAGCTAGGTTTCTGTTTGCCAGCGTGGGACTTAGCATAAGTCATTCCATCTTGGGCCTAGTATAGTCAGGTTAACAGTAATAAGCAGTGGAAATAGTTGGTCCTGTATGTAACACAGAACTTGATTCTTCGAGGAAGGACATGCCATCAGAATTAGAGATTGTCACATAGATGATTGCTCCGGTGGCCTGAGCTGTGCAGTCTCAGTTTAATCGTTTCCTGCTTTAACTTATTGAAGCAGTAACCATTTCATGAGTACAAAGCATTGTGAGGAATCCAGAGGATTTGAGCTTTGCTCTAAATATAACCAAAGCGTATGAGCAAATTTAGAAATTCAGCTTGCTCATCTTGAATGAAGTCATTGCATGCCAAAGAGGCTTGAGATAGCTTCATGGAAGAGGCAAGATTTCAGTGAGATTTGGAAGTTTGGAAAGAATTAAAAGGGTGGACACACCATGTTTTATACGTACAGATGTCCAGTAAGTATTTCTTGAGTGAATAGCTAAGCAAAAGGCATGTGCAAGGAACATCATCAGAGGGCCTGGAGCACAGGATTTGTGGTAAAAGGTTAATTCCTAAGGCATTCCATGGCCAAATAATGTAGGATTATTTGTATGGTCTACCCTGGTCTTGCAGGTTAACACACAAAAGAGAAATCTCTTTTATGTTGTTTGATACAGTAACCCCAATTTACTGACCACAGAATTCTTTTTTTCAAGAAGTAACCGTTGCTGTCTCCTTGATTCTGACTCACGATGACCCCATGTGTGTCAGGGTAGAACTACTCCATAGGGTTTTCAGTGGCAGATTTTTTGGAAGCAGATTGCCAAGCCTTTCTTCCAAAGGACCCCTGGGTAGACTTGAGCCTCCAGCCTCCCAGTTAGCAGCTGAGCGCCTTAACTACTGTACCACCCAGGAACTCCTTTCAAAAAATACTTGATAATATTCACACTATACTAGTGTTCAGAGAAATAAAACCAAAACCAAACCCATTGCTGTGGGGTTGACGCTGACTCATAGTGACCCCATAGGACAAAGTAGAACTGCTCCATAGGGTTTCCAAGGAGCAGCTGGTGGATTTGAGCTTTGGTTAGCAGCTGTAGCCCTGGGCCACCAGGGCTCCAGTTCAGAGGAATACACACTGGAAAGTGTTGCTCTATATTTTCTGAATAGCTTTATTAGGAAGAAATACTGTGTATATGTACGTGGAAAGATGCCTAGAAGGGCATCCATCAAAAATGTCCACCTCTGAATAGCAGGATTTGAGGTGATTTTTACTTCTTTATTCTTCTCTCCATTATTTGAAAGAAATTTACAATAAACTGATGAAAGTCCTTCTAGGCTTATTTCCACATTCATATATACAAATAGATACATGTTTTTCACTTTATCTAAGTAGGATCACCCTCAATTTATTAACACTTGCTTTTTTTCACTGAACAATGTCATGAATGTCCTTTCTAGATAGTTGTTATAATGTACATTATAATTTTCAGTGTTTGCCATTGTATAATGTTATATGTGTATATGTGCTCTTATATCACCAGTACTTACAGATGAACATTTATGTAATTTCTAATTCTTCATTTTAGTAAAGAGCAGTGTTATAAAAATGGCATGGCATCAGAGGTCCTCTAACTTCACAAGGTGGGTGGACAATCATCAGCATCAGTCCAAAGCTGATCCCTATGAGGTGAAGATCAGACATACCTCCACTCTCCAACCTTTTTACCAATTCTGACATGAGCCATGCCTCCCACACCACTCTCTACTGGGTTTGATAATTTGTTGCAGTGGCCACACAGAGCTCACAGATCATCCTCACAATTACGGGTTTATTAGGAAAGTAACAGATTACAATTCAGGATCAGCCTGGAAGTAATAGGAAGGACTCAGGATGCAGTTCTTCGATCAGGACAGCTCTTCTCGGCCATGCCCTCAGGCAGGCCTGTTTCTCAGACATTGACCCTCACTCTCAGCCCTCAGCCCTCACTCTTGGGCCTGGCTTCTGCCCCACTCAGGCGAGTGTCACACAGCACTTTAGCTCCACCGGTAAGAGTCTGGAGGCATCTCACTCTGCCAGGAAGCCTCGTGCCCAAAGGCACTCCACTCTCTTGTTCCATGAGTCCGTGAGCCTAGCCTGCCAGTCCCATCTTGTGCTGTCTTGAATGTTACAGCTGTGTGTCTGCTGGGTCTAGGAGGTTCTCAGTGCAGGGACCTCCGGTCCGAAAGATGTGCTCTGCTCTACTCCTGGATCTTCTTAATGGTAATGAAGTCCCCTCCAGCCTCTGGGATTGGCTCCCTGTAAGCCTAGCAGAATGGTAAAACTGACCAATTTCTTACAAGGGTTCCATGCACTTTATTTACATTAACAAAACTGTCTGATCCCCTTGGTGGGCCACAAGGACTTTATTTGCATAGTTCCACTCAGTCATTTTGTAGAAGTTACAACACCATGGCTAGAAAGGCCACATTAAAGCAATTCACTACACCGCAAATGTTCTTAACTTGTACAAACAGCTTTTCAAACTTACTACATGACCAAATTACTTAAAACTGCAGTGCCTCAATTTCTTCATCTGCAAAATGGGGATGCTAATAGGGCATACTTGAAAGTATAGTTCTGAGGAGCAAATGATCCATGATACAAAGCATTTAAAACAGTGCCTGGCACATAGCAAGTGCTCAGCAAGTCTTAGCTATCTATCATCACCATTATCATCACTTACCCTATTCCTACTCCTACTAGTGTTAACATCTTCTTAGAATAAATTCCTAGAAGTGATGTGGCTGAGTGAGTCAAAGGCTGTGCACATTTTATAGTTTTGATAAGTTATTGCCAAACTACTGTCCCTCCAAAAATTATACCTATTTCTGTGTTCAAAAGTACTCGTTTTTTCATAACCTTGCCATCCTGAGCATGTCTTTTTCGCCTTAGTTAATACAGCAGGTAAAAAGTTATATCTCATATGTGTGATTTTAATTATATTTTCTTCAATTTGTATGCTTTCTTGTTTCTGTTCTATGGTATACAACCACATCTGCGCTCTCCTCTCTCAGTAGAAGAGGCTTCTTTCTTCTAGCCCAGGGTTTATTCTCTCAGTTCCTGCCTCCTCAGGGGATCTCACTCTGCCCACTCCTCACTCTTATATTTCAGCCTCTTCATCTCTCCCATGCTTTGCTGGAGACTTAGTCATCCCCTTCTCAGATACTTTTGGAGGTCTTGCATATCCCAATTGCTGTCCTGGGTACTGGAGATATAACCGTGAACACAGGACAGGCAAGGTCCCTGCCCATGTGGGATATGCATTTCAGTGTGGAAAAACAGATATTAATAAACCAACAAACAGGATAATTTCAGATCATAGTTGGTACTGTGAAGGAAATAAAACAGGATAGTTTGCTAGAGAGTGACTAAGAGGTAGTCGGGAAAGGCTTCTCCAAGGAGGTTATATTTGAACACAGAGATCCCGAAGGATGAGAAAGCACAAGGGAATGAGTGGTAAGTACAGAGTGACTAGCAAGGCCACATGTCCTAAGATAAGAAAAAGCTTGGTAAGTTTGAACAACAGAAGGAAGGGCAGTGTGTTTGGAGCAAGTAGAGGCAAGCGGGCAATGAAGTTGGGAAGGTTGATGAGGAACAGATCCTGTAGGGGCCTCATATGTTCAGAATTAATTTAAGTACAATGAAAGTCCTGAAGAGTTAGCAGGGATTTATATTTTAGGTTTGGGGTAGAAACTGAGAAGGAAGAGAGTGGGAAGAATAACAAGAATGGAAACGAACTGTCAGGAAATTGTTGCAATAGTCCAGGCAAAATATGAGGATGGGAAGAAGTAGATGAATTTGTGACATAGTTTGAAGATAGAACTTTCTAGATTTGTTGATGAATTAATTGACGAGAAGCTTCTGAGATCTTTCTTGAGCCTGACAAGATTCCCTGTAACTCTTGATCCTCTCGCTGCCACGCTGTTTTCTTACCTGTACACTGATATTCTTGAAAGAATAATCTACACCTGACATTTCTGCTTCCTGACCTTCCAGTACCCCCTCCACATACTGGCATCTATGCCTGCCCTCAACTGAGATTGCTGTCCCAGGTTGACTTACCTTGTGGTCACTTGTTAGTGCTACAGCATCTTACCCTACTGAGACCATTTCCTTCTTGACACTTTATTCCTTTGACTTCCAAGACATCACTATTGCCCAGATTTTCTCTCAGGATATCTGTCGCACTTCTCCTCTATCCCTCCTTAAATGTTAAGTTTCTGCTTTTTGACCCTTTTTCTCTTCTCACTTTGGCTGTCACCCCAGATGATCTCATTATGGCTTTATCTCCCATTTCATATTGAAAATTCTTTATGTCTGTCTCCAACCCTGGCCTTATTACCTGCAGGCTGTCTCTTGGAATCCACACTTGAGTGTTCCTTAAGTACCTCAGCACATTCCACCTGAATTCCTTTTCCTCTGTCCTCCCCGAAGCACCTTCTGTGATCCCCATGCTGAACTGATGAGTGCCTCCTTCTCTTCACTTCTTCCCACCTTTGCTGTGTCCTCTGCCTGCTCCAGCCCCAGCACTCACTTTGCCTGGCTAGCTCCTGCTTGTCCTTGAACTCATAGTTTAGGCGTCGTGTCCTCCAGGAAATCTTCCCCACTCCCCTGTGCCTGGGTTTGGGTCCCATCTATTGTGTTCCCAAGAACCTCAGACTTGCTTGATTATGGCATTTTTCACACTCTTTAACTCTTTTCTTGCCTCTCTCTCCCACTGCTGTGTAATCTTTAAGCAACTCACAGGACTGCATGTTATTCATCACTTTTCCATGTAAGTGCTATACAGACTGGCTGAATGATTGAGTGAGTGAATTCTCCTCAAAAAGCTGACATTTCAAGGTCTTCCCTTCCTTCTCTCGTCTTCCCTTTTGCCATTCCTTTGTTCATTCATGGCCTGACTCTTTCCTGGTGACTTTCTTCTGCATCAGCTTACTTACTGTCTTTAAAAAGCGATACATTCTTTAGGATTCTTTGTATAATCATTTGTAGGATGTGACTACAAATTACTTTGAGGCTTGCCATTTAAGTAGAGTAAAAATAGATAATTAAGGCAGATTTGTGCTATTGATTCCATAATTACTATAATGAATATACATTATGGAAGATGCTACCTAATTAGCAGAATTCTTGTATTTAAATAGATAAAATTAAATTTCAAATTTAAAACATACCAAGTATTTCAAGTGTGATTGTTGGTTATCTAAAAAGAAATACTAATTATTGTTTTTTGTCACAGAGTGCTTCGCATTGATGGAGCTGTTGTTTTGTTACTCAGCGAAGATCACCACAGGCGCCTTAAAGATTGTGAAGAGAGCGGCATCCGTTTGAATTCTAAGAGCAGCCACCCCGACGAACCTGGAATTAAAAAGTGCTTAAATCCTGAGGGAAAAAATGGCACATCAGAGACGGTGTCTTCTTCAATTCAAGCCAGTAACCAGGAGGGCTTAGACAAAATGTCACCATTTGGCTCTTTGGTGCCAGTGGAATGCTACAAAGTTAGCCTTGGAAAAACAGACGCATTTATATCTAAATATAGGAAGTCACACTCTTCTGGATTATAGCAGTCTCACTACTGTAGACCAGGTTCAAGTCCATATGTCTTAGCTGTAGTGCAGTAGAAGATGTTGTCTCTAGGATTCCCCACAGTGCCAGAGTTCCAAGTAAAGAAATTTCCTTTATAAAGGCAGGAAGTGTGGTTGCTGGACACAGGTTCTTAGTAAGACAATTTCTCCTTTATAATCCAAAGGAATTGATGTTTCTGACAAAGAGCAGGTAATGAATATTTAAGCTAAAAGACTGAAGTTTTTTGTCAGAGTGTAAAAAGATCCATTCTGCTGTGCATTGTTTCTGAGCAGAAGCTTCAACTTTAAAGCAAAAGCTTTCATGAGTTCACATAAAATGTATTACAGTCAACACAAGGTTGGTTATAATCTTTTAACTACCAATTTTTTAGAAAAGTAGGAACCTTTGTGTATAAATTCTTTTGATATTAAACTAGATTTTTTAAACCTATGATGATGTTCTCCATTGGAATGAAAATAGTTTTTACTTGCAATACATTTTTTATGTCCCATGTATATACAACATCAGTGGGAATAATAACAATATGAATTAAGCCAATATCCTTCAACGTGATGGAAAATAAAGTCTCCTTATTTTCTAAGAACATTACTAAATCATAGTCTCACTCTTATGGGAATTAAAGTAGTGTTCACTACTTGAGAAGAAGAAACAGCAAGCTGGTGAAAATATATCTTCGAATTTAGTTTATTTTTTTAATAGCCTGATATAGTGACTCACCTTTTAAACTGCTTTAGTATCACTTGAACAGCCTTCCTAAAATTTCTCACCTTGTGAGTCCCATCTGCCCAAAGTAGAAGCCAACTAGAACTCTGAGTCAGAGATTGATACCCCTGTACCTGTGATACTCTGAAGGGGTAAAGACCACAGACTCTTAAAAATGTGAATGTGATATTGGTTGTCTGACCTGGCTGAGCTAAAGGTGGAGAGGATGCAGCTAGTATTAGAGGAAGCTTACAGCAATGATGAAACAATTCATTACCCTTGTGCTTCCCTACTGCTATAGAAAATATCAAGAACCTGAAGAATACAGGCACTATGGTGTAGGCCATCTGCTTTACAGAACTTGACAGCTTAACGAAAAAGAGCAAGGTTCCTAATTTCTTGGGTTAAGGCAGTGGTTCTCAACTGGAGGTGATTTTGCTTCCCAGGGGACATTTGGCAATGTCTTCAGATATTTTTGGTTGTCAAAACTTGGGGAGATGCTACTGGTATCATATGTAGAGAGAGATTTATTTCAAGGAAATAGCTCACACAATTATGGAGGCTGGCAAGTCCCAAATCCGTGGGTCAGGTGGCAGGCTGGAGGTTTGTTCTGACGTACATGGTTGAAGGGGTTGACAAACCCAAAATCTGCAGGTCAGGCAGCAGGCTGAAGGTTTCTTACATCCCAGGAACTGGAGGTTAGAGGATGACAAGACAAATGCAGGATCAAGAGAGAGAGAGCTTGGCCAGGACATTTGTATCATGGGTGTGAGCCACACCCCCCAAGGAAACTCCTCTTCCACCTGATTGGCTGCTCACATCAGATCACAAAATGGAAAATGAGTACATAGTGTCTGCCAAACCACTGAAAATCATAGCCTAGCCAAGTTGCTACATAACAACCATCACACTGCTAAAGCCCCTCAAAACAAAGAATTATCTATCCCAAAAAGTCACCAGTGCCAAAGTTGCAAAGCCTTGGTTTAAGGCATGGTAGGAGGTGGCCGGAATTACGACTATTCTAAGAGAACCTCTCACCTCTGGTAGCCACAGGACTGAGGTAGCTGAAAAGCAGACTCGCAGTTTGATCCTATAGGATGCTGTTACAGATTGAATTATGTCCCTCCAAAAGACATGCTGAAGTCCTAACCCCTGTACTTAGGAGTGTGGCCTTGTTTGAAAATAGCGTTTTTCTTTTTTTTATTGGCTAAAGTAATCGACTCAATGGCACACGACAACCACATACTGGAGTAGGGTCGGTCCTAATCTTACTCCCTTCTGAGTGGTGGCTTATAATAGGAGAGAACAGACACTGAACCAGAGTCACAGACAAGAAGACGACGGATACCACGGGATGAAGGAGGCAACTACTTCTATAAGGAGCCAAAGATTGCTGGCAGCAACCAGAAACTAAGAGACCCAGGAAAGGACCCACATGGCCAAGACCGATTAGAACTTCTAACCATCAGAACTGTGAGAAAATAAATTTCTGTTCTTTAGAGCCACCCACTTTGTGGTATTTTAGTATGGCAGCTCTAGGTTACTGAGACAGATGATGAATCCTATCAGTTGAAATTACAGCCTAACAGGTCTCCTAGGTGCAAATTCTTGGAGACACAGGGAAGGATTCATTCAGATGACACAGAACACCTCAGACCCCACTGAGCCTCCTTGGCCAGCAGAAGCAGCTCCTGCTCCCTTGCTGCTGAGCCTGTTGTGTGACTTGAAGACCCTGAGGTTAAGCTAGCATTACCTTCCAAGTGGTGACCAGTTTTCCTCATGCCCTCTCCCTGCTACCTCTTACTGCTTCTAGGAACATAACTAACGTCAACCTAGCAGGCCTCGGAGCTGGGGAGAAAAGGGCTGGCAAATTAGAAGAATTCCAAACATTGCTAATGTATGTGACATAATGCTAAAGAATATGAGAGAATGGATTCTGTCACACTAGAGAGAGACAAATAGGATTTTCAGTCAAACTGGACTCATTGACACGGGTACACTTAGCAACGGTTCTGGATTTAATTTATGTATTACCTAGGGCTACTGTAACAAATTACCACAAGCAAATGGCTTAAAACAAAAATTTATTTTCTCACAGCTCTGGAAGCTAGCAGTCCAAAATCAAGGTGTCAGTAGGGCTGTGCTGTCTCCAAAGATTCTAAAAGAGAACGTGTTTCATGTCTTTTTCTTCTGGTGTTGCTACCAGTCCTTGGCATTCCTTGGTTTGTAGATGCATCCCTCCAATCCCTGCCTCCACCATCACGTGGTGTTCTCCTTGTGTGTCTCTGTCCGTATCTCTCCTTATAAGGACACTACTCATAGTCGACTTAAGGCCCACCTACACAACTATGACCTCACCTTAACTAATTACCTCCGTAAAGACCCCATTTCAAAATAAGGTCACATTCCCAGGTTCCAGGTGGACATTAGTTTGGTGAGGAGGGGGTGTGAACTACTCGACCCCGTACAGAAGTAGGACGAACAGCTGGGAAAGGTTCTAATAGTTTGATGAGGCAGTTAACTGAAACCTCCACTCAATGGGGGCTCACACTAAATAAAGTTGAAGTCCCGGAAGTTTGTAGATAAAATAGAGGGGAAGAAATCCAAAGACTTAGGGAGGTAGCAGTATTGGAATGGACTTATGATGGCTGATTCACCCTCTAACTATGTCCCTGTCAAAGGCCCAAAGGACATTGTCTTCACCACATCATTGAGAAACGTATTGGTGGAGCAGGAGGGCCAGCTCTGAGTGGCTGGAGTCTATGGGGTGGAGATACAGGTTGTTATTAGGTGCCATCTAGTTGGTTCCGACTCATAGCGACCCTATGCACAACAGAACGAAACACTGCCCAGTCCTGTGCCATCCTTACAATTGTTATGCTTGAGCTCATTGTTGCAGCCACTGTGTCAATCCACCTCGTTGATGGTCTTCCTCTTTTCTGCTGACCCTCTACTCTGCCAAGCATGATGTCCTTCTCCAGGGACTGATCCCTCCTGACAACGTGTCCAAAGTATGTAAGACGCAGTCTCGCCGTCCTTGCTTCTAAGGAGCATTCTGGTTGTACTTCTTCTAAGACACATTTGTTCGTTCCTTTGACAGTCCATGGGATATTCAATATTCTTTGCCAACACCACAATTCAAAGCCGTCAACTCTTCTTCGGTCTTCCTTATTCATTGTCCAGCTTTCAGATGCATATGATGCAATTGAAAATACCATGGCTTGGGTCAGGTGCACCTTAGACTTCAGGGTGACATCTTTGTTCTTCAACACTTTGAAGAGGTCCTTTGCAGCTGATTTGCCCAGTGCAATGCGTCTTTTGATTTCTTGACTGCTGCTTCCATGGCTGTTGATTGTGGATCCAAGTAAAATGAAATCCTTGACAAGTTCAGTCTTTTCTCTGTTTATCATGATGTTGCTCATTGGTCCAGTTGTGAGGATTTTTGTTTTCTTTATGTTGAGGTGTAATCCATACTGAAGGCCGTGGTCTTTGATCTTCATTAGCAAGTGCTTCAAGTCCTCTTCACTTTCAGCAAACAAGGTTGTGTCATCTGCATAATGCAGGTTGTTAATGAGTCTTCCTCCAATCTCGATGCCCCGTTCTTCTTTATATATTTCAGCTTCTCGGATTATTTGTTTAGCATACAGGTTGAATACGTGTGGTGAAAGAATACAACCCTGACACACACCTTTCCTGACTTTAAACCAATCAGTATCCACTTGTTCTGCACGAACAACTCCCTCTTGATCTATGTAAAGGTTCCTCATGAGCACATTTAAGTGTTCCGGAATTCCCATTCTTCGCAGTGTTATCCATAGTTTGTTATGATCCACACAGTCAAATGCCTTTGCATAATCAATAAAACACAAGTAAACATCCTTCTGGTATTCTCTGTTTTCAGCCAGGATCCATCTGACATCAGCAATGATATCCCTGGTTCCACGTCCTCTTCTGAAACTGGCCTGAATTTCTGGCAGTTCCCTGTCCATACACTGCTGCAGCCGTTTTTGAATGATCTTCAGCAGAATTTTGCTTGCGTGTGATATTAATAATATTGTTCTATAATTTCCACATTCGGTTGGATCACCTGTCTTGGGAATAGGCATAAATATGGATCTCTTCCAATCAGTTGGCCAGGAAGCTGTCTTCCATATTTCTTGGCATAGACGATTGAGCACCTCCAGCGCTGGATCTGTTTGTTGAAACATCTCAAGTGATATTCCATCAATTCCTTCAGTACCATCGGTTCCTGATCATATGCCACCTCTTCAAATGGTTGAATATCGACTAATTCTTTTTGGTAAAATGACTGTGTATTCCTTCCATCTTCTTTTGATGCTTCCTGCATCATTTAATATTTTCCCCACGGAATCCTTCACTATTGCAACTCGAGGCTTGAATTTTTTCTTCAGTTCTTTCAGCTTGAGAAACGCCGAGCATGTTCTTCCCTTTTGGTTTTCCATCTCCAGCTCTTTGCACATGTCATTAAAAAAAAAAAAAAAATGTCATTAGAATACTTTATTTTGCCTTCTCGAGAAGCCCTTTGAAATCTTCAGTTCTTTTACTTCATGAATTCTTCTTTTGCTTTAGCTGCTTGTCCCTCAAGAGCAAGTTTCAGAGTCTCCTCTGACATCCACCTTGGTCTTTTCTTTCTTTCCTGTCTTTTCAGTGACCTCTTGCTTTCTTCATGGATGATGTCCTTGATGTCATTCCACAACTCATCTGGTCTTCGGTCACTAGTGTTCAATGCATCAAATCTATTCTTGAGATGATCTCTAAATTCAGGTGGGATATACTCAAGGTCATATTTTGGCTCTCATGGACTTGCTCTGATTTTCTTCAGTTTCAGCTTGAACTTGCATATGAGCAATTGATGGTCTGTTCCACAGTCAGCCTCTGGCCTTGTTCTGACTGATGATATTGAGCTTTTCCATTGTCTCTTTCCACAGATGTAGTCAATTTGATTTCTGTGTGTTCCATCCTGCGAGGTCCATGTGTATAGTCGCCGTTTATGTTGTTGAAAGAAGGTATTTGCAATGAAGATGTCATTGGTCTTGCAAAATTCTATCATTCGATCTCCGGCATTGTTTCTATCACCAAGGCCATATTTTCCAACTACTGATCCTTCCTGTTTGTTTCTAACTTTTGCATTCCAATTGCCAGTAATTATCAATGCATCTTGATTGCACGTTCAATCAATTTCAGACTGCAGCAGCTGATAAAAATCTTCTGTTTCTTCATCTTTGGCCCTAGTGGTTGGTGCGTAAATTTGAGTAATAGGCGTATTAACTGGTCTCCCTTGTAGGCATATGTATATTATCCTATCACTGATAGTGCTGTACTTCAGGATAGATCTTGAAACATTCTTTTTGACGATGAATGCAACACCATTCCTCTTCGAGTTGTCATTCCCACCATAGTAGACTATATGATTGTCTGATTCAAAATGGCCAATACCAGTCCATTTCAGCTTACTAATGCCTAGGATATCAACATTTATGTGTTCCATTTCATTTTTGACAATTTCCAATTTTCCTAGATTCATACTTCGTACAATCCAGGTTCCGATTATTAGTGGATGTTTGCAGCTGTTTCTTCTCATTTTGAGTCGTGCCACATCAGCAAATGAAGGTCCTGAAAGCTTTACTCCATCCACGTCATTAAGGTCAACTCTACTTTGAGGAGGCAGCTCTTCCCCAGTCATCTTTTGAGTGCCTTCCAACCCGGGGGGCTCATCTTCCAGCACTATATCAGACAATGTTCTGCTGCTATTCATAAGGTTTTCACTGGCTAATGCTTTTCAGAAGTAGACTGCTGGGTCCTTCTTCCTGGTCTGTCTTAGTCTGGAAGCTCAGCTGAAACCTGTCCTCCATGGGTGACCCTGCTGGTATCTGAAGACCCGTGGCATAGCTTCCAGCATCACAGCAACACACAAGTCCCCACAGTACGACAAACTGACAGACACGTGGGGGGAGATACAGGTAGGACACTGCTATTGCTGTGGGCTCAGTAGGGAAGCCCTATTACTATACTAATAACAGTAAGTAAAGTACGTCAGTCAATGCTCAGTAGGGAAGCCCTTTGCAATAACAGTAGGGGCTATAGGATCCCCGAGAGAGAGACTAAGAAGTAGCACTAAAATACCAGAGAAAAGATAAACTACTGGTTGGCAGTGAGTCTAAGCCAACCCTAATCCCAGGGAATCCTGGGTGCCACTGCAGCCCATGAGACCGGTCAATGTGGAGCCAGTGGGGTTTGGGTGATAAGTGGATTTTTTACCTAAGCCCACCTCACAGTAAACCCAGTAAGACCCTGAACCTATCGCTTTTAATTCATACAAATATTTATTATACGCCTGCTGTGTGTCAAGGCACTGTTCTAGGCACTTGGGGCACATCGGTGAACCAAACAAAGATCCCTGCCCTCATAGAACTTTCTACGGGGTGGACAGATAAGAAACAATAGACGTAAGAGGTAATTTGGTAGGTTAGAAGGTGATAACTATGGGGTTGAGGGGCAGAATAAAGTGGCTGGGAAGTACAGGAGGATGGGGACATAGTGTTTTACATCTTTAAATAAGCCAGGCCTCGCTGAGAATATGATTTTTTTTTTTCACTTTTTAAAACTTTTGTGTGTGTGTGTGTGTTTAGGTGAAAGTCTACAGCTCAAGTTAGTTTCCTATATAAAAATTTATACACAAATTGTTATGGGACCCTAGCTGCTATGCCCACAATGTGACTGCACATTCCTCCTTTCCACCCTGGATTTCCTCTGTCCATTCAACCGGCTCCTATCCCCTTCTGCGTTCTCATCTCGCCTTCGAACAGGAGCTGCCCATCTAGTCTTGTGTATCTACTTGAACTAAGAAGCACACTCTTCAGAAGTATCATTTTATGTCTTACAGTCCAGTCTATTCTTTGTCTACAGAGTTGGCCCCAGGAATGGTTTTAGTTCTGGGCTAACAGAGAGTCCAGGGGCCATGTCTTCAGGGGTTCCTCCAGTCTCAGTCACACCATCGAGTCTGGTTTTTTCACTAGAATTTGAGTTCTGTACCCACTTTTCTCCTGCTTCATCAGGGACTCTCTGTTGTGTTCCCTGTCAGGGCAGTCATTGGTGATAGCTGGGTACCATCTAGTTCTTTTGGTCGCAGGCTGATGGAGTCTCTGGTTTATGTGGGCCCCTTTTGTCTCTTGGGCTAATATTTTCCTTGTGTCTTTGGTGTTCTTCATTCTCCTTTGCTTCAAATGGGTTGGGACCAATTGATGTATCTTAGATGGCTACTCGCTACCTTTAAAGAACCCAGATGCCACTCATCAAAGTGGGACGCAGAACATTTTCTTAATAAACTTTGCTATGCCAGTTGACCCAGATATCCCCATAAACCATGGTCCCCAGACCCCTGCCCCTGCTACGCTGTCCCTGGAAATGTTTGGTTGTGTTCAGGAAACCTCCATAGCTTTTGGTTTATTCCAGTGGTCCTAACTTCACCTGTATCGTGCATTGTCTTTCCCTTCACCCAAGATAATTCTTGTCTACTATCTAGTTAGTGAGATTCCCTCTCCCTCCCTCCCCACCCTCGTAACCATCAAAGAATGTGTTCTTCTGTGTTTAAACCTTTTCTTGAGTTCTTATAATAGTGGTCTCATACACTATTTGTCCTTTCGTGACTGACTAATTTCACTCAGCATAATGTCTTCCAGATTCATCCATATTATGCGATATTTCGCTGATTCATCGTTATTCTTTATCACCGTGTACTATTCCATTGTGGGAATATACCATAATTTGCTTATCCATCCGTCCGTTGATGGGCACCTAGGTTGTTTCCATCTTTTAGTTACTGAGAACAGTGCTGCAATGAACATGGGTGTGCATGTATCTATTCATGTGACAGCTGTTATTTCTCTAGGATAAATTCTAAGGAGTGGGATTGCTGGATCCTATGGTACTTCTATTTCTAGCTTTTTAAGGAAGCACTAAATCAATTTCCAAAAAAGTGGTGGTACCATTTTGCACTCCCAACAGCAGTGTATAAGTGTTCCAGTCTCTCCACAGCCTCTCCAACATTTATTATTTTGTGTTTTTTGGATTAATACCAGCCTTGTTTGTATGAGATGGTATCATTGCAGTTTTGATTTGCATTTCTCTAATAGCTAATGATCTGGAGCATTTCTTCATGTGTCTGTTAGCCACCTGAATGTCTTCTTTGGTAAAGTTACTGTTCATATCCTTTGCCCATTTTTTAAATTGGTTTATTTGTCTTTTTTTGTGGTTGAAGTTTTGCAGTATTTTGTAGATTTTAGAGGTTAGAACCTGATTGGGTATGTCATAGCAAAAAATTTTTTCCCAGTCTGTAGATTGTCTTTTTACTCTTTTAGTGAAGAAGTCTTTGGATGAGCATAAGTGTTTGATTTTTAGGAGCTCCCAGTTATCTAGTTTCTCTTCTGGTGTTTGTATGTTGTTAGTTATGTTTTGTATTCTGTTATCGCCATGTATTAGAACTCCTAGCATTGTCCTTATTTTTTCTTCCATGATCTTTATTGTTTCAGATTTTATATTTAGGTCTTTGATCCATTTTGACTTAGTTTTTGTGTATGGTGTGAGGCATGGGTCTTGTTTCATTTTTTTGCAGATGGATGTCCAGTTATGCCAGCACCATTTGTTGAAGAGACTGTCCTTTCCCCATTTAACAGACTTTGGGCCTTTGTCAAATATCAGCTGCTCACAGATGGATGACTTTACATCTGGATTCTCAATTCTATTCCATTTGTCTATGTATCTGTTATTGTACAGGTACCAGGCTGCTTTGACTACCGCGGTGGTATAATAGGTTCTAAAATCAAGCAGCGTAAGGCCTCCCACTTTGTTCTTCTTCACTGATGCTTTGTTTATCTGGGGCCTCTTCCCTTTCCATTTAAAGTTGGTGATTTGTTTCTTCATCTCAGTAAAAAATGTCATTGGAATTTGCATTTGAGATTGCATTGTATCTGTAGATCGCTTTGGGTAGAATTGACATTTGCACAATATTGAGTCTTCCTATCCATGAGCAAGGTACATTTTTCCATTTATGTAGGTCTCTTTTGGTTTCTTGCAGTAGTTTTCTTTGTGTAAGTCTTTTACGTCTCTGGTTAGATTTATTCCTAAGTATTTTATTTTCTTGGGGGCTATTTTTATTGTAAATGGTATTGATTTGGTGAATTTTCTTTCGAAGTTCCCTTTGTTGGTGTATGTTTTTGTATGTTTATCGTGAATCCTGATATTTTGCTGAAATTTTTTGTGAGTTCCAGTAGTTTTCTTGTGGATTCTTTGGGGTTTTCTGTGTGTAAGATAGTTTCATCTGCAAATAGAGATACTTTTACTTCTTCCTTACCAATTTGGATGCCCTTTATTTCTTTTTTCTAGCCTAACTGCTCTGGCTAGGACCTCCAGCACAATGTTGAATAAGAGTGGTGATAAAGGGCATCCTTGTCTGGTTCTTGTTCTCAAAGGGAATGCTTTCAGACTCTCTCCATTTAGGATGATGTTAGCTGTTGGCTTTGTATAAATGCCTTTATTATGTTGAGGAATTTCCCTTCTATTTCTATATTGCTGAGGGTTTTTATCGTGAATGGGTGTTGGACCTTGTCAAGTGCCTTTTCTGCATCAATTGATAAGATCATGTGGTTCTTGTCTTTTGTTTTATTTATGTGATGGATTATATTGATTGTTTTTCTAATGTTGAACCATCCCTGCATTCCTGGTATGACTCCTACTTTGTCGTGGTGAATTATTTTTTTTGATATGTTGTTGAATTCTATTGACTAGAATTTTGTTGAGGATTTTTGCATCAATGTTCATGAGGGATATTGGTCTGTAATTTTCTTTTTTTGTGGTGTCTTTACCTGATTTGGGTATCAGGGATATGCTGGCTTCATAGAACAAGTTTGGGAGTATTCCATCGTTTTCTATGCTCTGAAATACCTTTAGTAGTAGTGGTGTTAACTCTTCTCTGAAAGTTTGGTAGAATTCCCCAATGAAGCTGTCAGGACCAGGGCTTTTTTTTTGTTGAGAGTTTTTTTAATTACCTTTTCAATCTCTTGTTATGGGTGTATTTAGGTTTTCCACTTCTGTCTGTGTTACTTTAGGTGTAGATAGTGTGTTTCTAGAAATTTGTCCATTTCCTCTAGGTTTTCAAATTTGTTAGAGTACAATTTTTCATAGTATTCTGTTATGATTCTTTTAATTTCAGTTGGGTCTGTTGTGATATCGCCCAACTCATTTCTTATTCAGGTTATTTGCTTCCTCTCCTGTTTTTCTTTTGTCAGTTTGGCCAGTGGTTTATCGATTTTTTTGGTCTTTTCCAAGAACTAGCTTTTGGTCTTCTTAACTCTTTCAATTGTTTTTCTATTTCATTTCATTCTGCTCTGATTTTTATTATTTGCTTTCTTCTGGTGGCTGAGGGCTTCTTTTGCTGCTCTCTTTCTACTTGTTCAAGTCAATGTTTTGATTTTGGCCCTTCTTTTTGGATGTGTGCATTTATTTCTGTAAACCGACCTCTGAGCACTGCTTTTGCTGTATCCGAAAGGTTCTGGTAGAAAGTGTTTTCATTCTCATTTGAGTCTGTGAATTTCTTTATTCCATCCTTAATTTTTTCTGTAACTTAGTAGTTTTTGAGCAAGGTGTTTTTCAGTTTCCATGTGTTCGATTTATTTTTCCTTCGTCTGTTATTGATTTCTACTTTTGTGGCTTTATGGTCAGAAAAGATGCTTTGTAATATTTCAGTGTTTTGGATTTTGCTAAGGGTTGCTCTGTGGCCTAATATGTGGTCTATTCTGAAGAATGTTCCATGTGCGTTGGAAAAGAAAGTATTCTTGGCTGTGGTTGGATGGAGTGGTCTGTGTATGTCTGTGAGATCAAGCAGGTTGATTGTTTCATTTAGATCTTCTGTGCCTTTACTGAGCTTCTTTCTGGATGTTCTGTCCTTCACAGAAAATGGTGTGTTAAAATCTCCTACTATTATTGTGGCGCTATTTCTCTTTTCAATGATGTTAGAGTTTGTTTTATGTATTTTGGAGCCCTGTCGTTGGATGTATAAATATTTATTATGGTTATGTCCTCCTAGTGTATTGACCCTTTAGTGATAATATAGTGTCCTTCCTTATCCTTTGTGGTGGGTTTTGCTTTAAAGTCTATTTTGTCAGAGATTAATATTGCCACTCCTGCTCTTTTTTGATTGCTGTTTACTTGATATATTTTTTTCCATCCTTTGTGTTTTAGTTTGTTTGTGTCTTTAAGTCTAAGGTCTGTCTCTTGTAGGTAGCATATAGACGGATCATGTTTTTTTTTATCCATTCTGCCACTCTCTGTCTCTTTATTGGTGCATTTTCTCCATTAACATTCAGCATAAAAAAAATTTTTTTTTTTTTTTTATGAGTTTAGTGCTGTCATTTTGATGGCTATTTTTTTGTGTTGTTGACAGTTTCTTTGTTTCACTTAATTTTCTGTGCTGAGTCATTTTTGTTTATGTATTTTCTCTTCATTGTTGTTGCTTTTGTATTTCCTGAATCTTTATATGTTTTTCTTGTTTTTTATTTTGATGTGTAGGATTTTTATTTCCTTTGTGGTTACCTTAATATTTTCCCCTATTTTTCTAAGCTTAAGTTTCTATATTGCCTTGACTTTCTCTCCAGATGAAAGATCTATGACTATGTTTTTTAGTCCCTCTTTTTTGTTTTACTGTTGTCATCTTTTACATATTGACATCTCTGTTTCCCTATTTTCAGTGTCTTAACTTTGATTTATTTTTGTAACTTCCCTATCTGGGTTGATATCTGGTTGCTCTGTCCTGTGTTCTAGTTCTGGATTGTTATCTCATGTTATTGATTTTCTAATCAGAGGACTCCCTTTAGTATTTCTTGTAATTTTGGTTTGGTTTTTACAAATTCCCTAAACTTCTGTTTATCTGGAAATGCCCTAATTTTGACATCATGTTTGAGAGACAGTTTTGGTGGATATGTAGTTCTTGGCTGGCAATTTTTTTTTCCTTCAAGGCTTTGTATATGCCATCCCATTGCCTTCTTGCTAGCATGGTTTCTGCTGAATAGTCAGAGCTTAGTCTTATTGACTGTCCTTTGTAGGTGACTTTTTGTTTATCCCTAGCTGCTCTTAAAATTCTCTCTTTATCTTTGGTTTTGGTAAGTTTGATTATAATATGTCTTGGTGACTTTCTTTTGAGATCTTCCTTGTGTGGGGTTCAATGAGCTTTTTGGATAGACATCTTTTCATCTTTCACAGTATCAGGGAAGTTTTCTGCCAACAAATCTTCCACAATTCTCTCTGTATCCTCTGTTATCTCCCCTGTTCTGGTACTCCAATCACTCATAGGTTATTCCTCGTCCCTCATAATTCTTAAGGTTTCTTCTTTTTTTTTTTTAATTCTTTTATCTGATTTTCCTCAAATAAGTTGGTGTCAAGTGCTTTATCTTCAATCTCACTAATTCTGACTTCCATTGCCTCAATTCTGCTCCTATGACTTTCTATTAAGTTGTCTAATTCTGAAATTTTATTGTTAATCTTTGGATTTCTGTTCGCTGTCTCTATAGATTCTTGCAGCCTGTTAAATTTGTCATTATGCTCTTGTATAACCTTCTTAAGTTCCTTTATTGCTTTGTGTGTTTCTTGGCTTGTTCTGTGTATTGCCTCATCTCCTTCCTGATCTCTTGAGGAGTTGTGTATAGTAGTCTTTTGAACTCTACCTCCAGTAATACCAAGAAGTTATCTTCCTCTGGAAGGTTTCTTGATTCTTTGTTTTGGTGGCTCATTGGAGCCATCATGGCCTGCCTCTGTATGTGATTTGGTATTGACTGTTGTCTCCAAGCCATCAATAAGTTATTATATTTATTTATCTTATGTTTGCTTACTGTGTCCTAGCTTCTTGTTTAATTTTGTTTTGATATGCCCAAAGAGGCTGGTCATGTGAGCAAGTTTGATTATTGGCATCTTTGAAGCTCTCACATCCTGCCTCCAGGTGGCTAGAGCTGTTACTGGGTATCTGAGCCCAGGAGTCCATTTACTTTCCTTCTGTGGATTCAGTTCAGGTGTCCAGGTCATCGGTAACTGAGTGTGTGATCTACGGTCCTAGATGGGAAGGGGTGATTGAAGTAGGCACAGATATATGGCTGCATTAGGGGGTCATGTGCTCATCAAGGCAAGGGGCTGATGGCTGTCCCTGAGTGTCTGGGTGGAAGGGATATCCCGGTTCCCTAGAGCACGTTGGTAGGTGGATTTTGCAGCCGGACTGTGGGGACCTAATACTGTTGGTTGTAAGGACTGGGAGTGACCACTTATTCCTGGACCCCTGTCGTGGGTGGCAGGTTTGATTATATGTCTTGGTGACTTTCTTTTGGATCTACCTTGTGTGGGGTTCAATGAGCTTCTTGGATAGATATCTTCTCATCTTTCACAATATCAGGGAAGTTTTCTGCAAACAAATCTTCAACAATTGGAGTGGAGTGGAGTGGAGCCACCAGTCCTCAGGCCCGTGATGTGGGAAGGTGAAGACTCTGCTTAATGGGCGCAGTGGTGTCAAATGTCATGAATCTGCCACTCTCCCTTATAGCAGATACAGACGTAAATAGGCTTCAGGTATTTACCCTGTTATACTGTGTTAATGAAGGCCTATGCTGTTGAAATGGGCACCCACAGGTCTATGCATGGGTGAAAGGCATTCAGAGTCCGTGGACCCCTTATGCCTGTGCCTAGGTCAAGGGGCTATGTCTGCCCTTAGTTCCCAGCATAGGGGAGCTGGTAGATTATTTTTTCCTGTTTGTTAATTTTTTCCATCTCCACAGCTGATGGAGAATGGCTCAGAGCACATGATGGGTCCTACTTCCAGCTCAGGGAGTGCAGCAATCGCTGAAGCAGACCAGGACCCTGAGCAAAGCTGGGAAGGGACATGTAAATGGGAAAGACGTACTTCCCAAAAGGGTTTTTTTTTAATCTACACGGTAGATTAGACACTTGTACTTATCTTTTGCTGATTGAGTGCTGTTTCTCGCTCATTCTGGAGGTTTGAGCAGACTCTCTGCTACTCAGTCTCTTCCAATATGGAAAACCTGTCCTGAGTGCCACTGCTTGCCTCACCACTCACGCCAGCCGGTCCAGCCTACAGGGTGTCAGTGCTGGCCAGGTAAGGTCTGGCAACTCCTCGCCACTCCTGAACTGTCTCTCCCTAGCCCAGGTGCTCAGTCCAATTCCTCAACTTTGATATTTGGGGCTCCTAGATTGTGATATATAATAGATTCACTTGTTTGGGGGGGCCTTTGTTATAAGAGGGAACACAGGAAGCATCTGACTACTCTGTTGTCTTGGTCCTATCTCCAGAGAATATGAAATGTTAGCGCATGTTTAAAGGAGATGAAAAAGTGGTCTGGGCAGAAGAAACAGCCAGTGCAAAGTACCTAAGGCAGGTGTGTGCCTGATGTGTTTGAAGAACAATAGGGAGACAAATGCAGCTGGAGTGAGGGGGAGAATGGGAGGAGATTAGGTTAAAGAAGTAATGGATAATGGTGAGAGTGGGGGGTGTCACATCTTCTGGGGCCTTGAAGACTATTATGAGGACTTTGATGTTTACTCAAAACCACTGGAGAGTTTTAAGCAGGTGGCATAATCTAACAGACATTTTATAGAATCACGGTGACTACTGTACTGTGAATCAATTGTAGGGAGGCAAGGGTAATAGACCAGTGACAGTTTGTTGCAATAATCCAGGCAAGAGAAAATGATTGCTCACCCCAGGGTGTAGCAGTAGAGGTGATAAGAAGCAGCTGGATTCTGGATACATTTTGAAAGTAGAACCAACAGGATCTGCTGGTGTGTCTGATGTGCGGTGTGATAGTTGGAGAGGAGACAGGAATAACTGCTGGGTTTTTGGCTGAGCGCCTGAAGGATGGGGTTGCCATCAACTGAGAAGGGAAAGGCTGCAGGTGGGGCAGGTTTGGGGGGGGAGGGATATCTGGAGCTCAGTGTTTGACAAGCTAATTTTGAAATATGCATTAAATAAATGTAGATATTGAATATACAGTCTGCAGTTAGGTAAGAAGTCTGATCTGGAGATCTAAATTAAGGAATTGTCAGCATATTGGTGCCATGAAACTGGATGGGATCACTAAGGGACTGAGTGTAGGAGAGAAGGGATGAGCCCTAAGGCCCTCCAACACTAAGAGGTGGGGAGAAGAGTAGCAATCTGCATGGGAGACTGAAAAGGAACAACCAGTGAGATAGGAAGAAGCCCAAGAATGTGGCAAATGACCAAGGGTATCAAGGAGGGAGTGATCCGCTCTGTTAAATGCTGTTAATAGGCCCTGGTAACGCAGTGGTTAACAGTTTGGCTGCTAACCAAAAGGTAGACAGTTTGAGTCAACTTGATGGCAATGGGTTTGGTTTTTGGTTTTTCTAATAGCCAAGTAAGATACCTATGGCCATGGAGTCAATTTCAACTCATAGCAACCCTTTAGAACAGAGTAGAACTGCCCCCATAGGGTTTCCAAGGCTGTAATCTTTACAGAGCAGATCGCCACGTATTTCTCTCAAGGAGCAGCTGGTAGATTCAAACCGCCAGGCTTTCAGATAGCAGCCCAGTGCTTAAGCATTTGCCCCAAAATAAGGTTGGGCAAACCACTCAAAACCTATCCAACTTTACAACCTGTCACTAATAAGAACACCAATTTTAATAAAAATACTAGCACAGTTAAAAAGTTCTGTTACTCTCCTAAAATAAATACATATGTCAGTAAATAAAGGACTTCACCTAACAAAAAAAAAAAAAAAGGGTAAATATACCTTAGTAAAATTGGGTATACCGAAGGGTAGAAGCTGCTGAGGTGTACAATAAGCACTTCTAAGACAGAAACTGGCCAAACGGGACAGAGAGGAAGAATATGTGGTGAACAGGCAACATGGAAATGGTGAACAGGCAACAAGGAAAGTACCTGATTCTGCAGCTTGCTCACTCAGCCCATTTCATTGGTGTTCTTTGTGTTCATCTGCTCTTATCTGGTATACTAGGGGAAAACAGTATATTAGGGGAAAATAATCACTTATAAACCAATCCTATTTCCACATTACAGTGACATCATCCCCCTACTTAGCAGTGATATTTGAGCTAATACCCATTACCCAAAAAAAATTACAGATACACATTTTGTGGGAGAACAGCCTGGAAGTGGGAGCAGTTGCTGGAAGGTAGGCAGATGTGGTGGTGGTAGACTGTGGAGGCTCTCTTCTGATTGCTTCACTTTTCTCAGTGAAAAGTTTAAGGTAATTTCTCCGGTTCCTGCGTCTAGTTGTAATAGCTACCCTCAGGAACTTGCAGCATCCCCACAATGGCTTTCTGACCAATGGGAGTAAAGGCCTGTATTATCAGAAGGGCCAAATTCACACTCCTGGTGCTCCCTGTCCTACTGAATTAGTAAAACAAAAGCAATACCCTGTCTTTGTAGGGCCTGCAGAGATTAGTACCGCTAATAAGAAAGGGGCACAGATGCTTGATGGAACTCTTTGATGCCTGAAGGCAACATATGTCGTGCCAGGCTCTGCTGCTCTGACTCATATACTTTTAATAGAGGCTGGGCAAGAGAGGGCTCTCCTGCTGGTCCAGGCCCCACTGGAAGCAGCTCTGTGTTTTTGTCCTTATGGCCCTGGAGATGTAGTGGTGCTCAGAGTGTCTGGCAGATCTGGGTGCTGTGTGCAGCCTGTGCCAAGTCCCAGCAGGAGAAGCACAGCTGTAGTCCCTCAGCTATTGGAGCAAAGCCAAGCTCTCTTGTGCAAATAATTATTCTACTTTTTGAAAATAACTTTTGGCTTTCTACTGAAGGCTTACCCATGAGACACTAGGTGACCATGTGACCTAAACTGCCCATGATGAACTGGGGTTCATTTGATCCACCAGGTCAAAAGGCCAAGTGCGGGTAGCCCAGCGCAGGCCATCATCTGGTAGAAGTGGTAGCACAGCACTGAGCTCCAGCGCAGCTAACGGCGCAGGAGCAGTGGACGCCTTATCCTCACAGTGTGCCTCCACCACTCTTCTACCTCTCCCGCCCCTCTATGGCTTTCTGGGGAATTCTCAGTGAGCAGTTCACTAAGGAAGAAAAAACTCAAACCTGGTTTACAGATCGCTCCGCAAGCTTTCCCGGCACCTGCTAGAACCGTACCGCTGGACCCACTGTGAACAATATCACATGATGTGATGAAACCCATGTGAAATTTTTCACTACAGATTAGTAGGTAAGCACGAGTAAGCCCACGTTTTGCTTATTGGGCCATCTGACCCTGTCAGGGATTGTAAATTTGAAAAGAGGCTTCGATTCTGTCGCAAGGTGCTGTGGGGTTGGGAGAGAGACAAATGCGAGCCATACGTCAAAGCAGAATCTTTGATGTGCTGGAAAAACATGTGGAATTGTTCACTACAGATGATCTGGTAAGCAGGGTAAGCACAGTGCTTACCTTGCCCGTTGGGTAGTCTGCCCCCGTGCCTTTCCCCAGCTCCCGTGGTACTTGCTCAGTGGACTTAGTGGCTGCAGTCACAGGGATGGAGAGAATGCAGTGACCCAAAAAGGACTGCTTCTACCAAGGCTGATACATTTTCAGCAGCAGTGACCAACCCTGAGCCCTGTTCAGACACCACATCCAGGAGGGGGACTGTATTGGAGACCCTTCCTGTACAGAGAGGCCAATAATGTGTTCTCAGTAGAATACTCACCATACTCTGGATTTGGATTACCAATAATACCTTCCGTGGGATTACCAAATTGCCTTATTCACTATCAAGTATTTCCATGCAACAGTGCTCTGACCCAAGAGTTCATTTTACAGTGAAATGAGCAAGACAATGGACCGGCATTATAGGACTTCTCATCTGACCACTTCAAAAGAAGGCTGACAGACAGCACAGGGAATGGCCAAATGACACTCAGTTACTGTGCTGGCAGGAGATAACTCCCGAGGGGGTGAGGTGCCTTCCTACAGGATGCTGTGCGTGCTATGAAGCAGTGACCAGTAGATGGTGCTGTTTCTCCCACAGTCAGAATACAGGGACCAAGGGGTGGACGTGGGAGCAGTACCTATTGGATATCACCACTAATAACCTTATTAAAATTTTATCACTGTGACTCTGGGATCTGCTGGGTTAGAGGCTTCAAAGCCTCTTGTGCCAGATGGTACCTTCAGTGCTGTCATCTACTGCACAAAGGGTAGGACATATTCCACAACTTTCCCTGGTCTCCCCATCATCTCATGGAGAAATTGGCACATTCCAGTCAATAACCACACCACCAACCACCACCACCACCACTCCTGCCATGGGGCTCCTTTCTTATAGAACAAGCATATGGAAGGAGCCTTTTTATTGGGGAAATACACAAACTTCCTGGTACCAAGAAGTCTGGATTTGGGGTGCCAGCTCTTTACAGGAATTGTCTGGAAAGCCATCTGCTCTGTATTTGGAATATGGGGGTACTTGGGGATCTTGGGCATCCACATTATGTTACAGCCCTCTGCCAGAGTGAGGGTGAGAGAGGGGTATGGAGAAATCCACAGGTCTATGAGTTTGATTGCAGACAACCACTCTTTCTGGGAATAGGGATGCCCCCAAATTTCTAGCTTCTCATATTCTATGTAATCTATGCTGAGCATCAAGGGTCATTCATTGATAATCTGGTCATTCCGGGTCCCTGAACCCTGATGGCATAATGGTTAAGTGCTAGGGCTGCTAACTAAAAGGGCAGCAGTTTGAATCCACCAGGTGCTCCTTGGGAACTCTAGGAGGCAATTCTATTGAGGAGGAAATAGGGCAGGGCAAGGAATGTGTAGAACCCAGGTGTCTACCTAGGTTCCTGCCAAAACCAGAGCTGAGACAAGGATTTTCATGCATATAGCTTATTTGGGGGGTATGGCACTGGAGAAGTGAAATAGAGAAAGAGGGAAAGCAAGCAAGGCTGTGTCACTGAGCTTATCACCACTGTGAGAAGCTGGGATTTGATCCTGTGGGTCGCTCTGAAGGGTCATGTAGAATGCAGCTCAGAATTGTCCACCCGAGGGGCAGAAATTCCCACACTGGTCAAGGGTAGAGAACTGTTTAACTCCCTCCCACTTTCAGGGTTTCACCCCCACAATTTAATCCATAATGTACAGCATATCAAATGGAACTAGAGGAGGAATGGAAACCACCCAGACACTTATTCTTGAAATGGATGCGTTGTCCTTGTCAAAACGAGAAAGGATGGGCATGCTCTTGTTTGTGTGAAGGATAACTGCGTTATGTTACACGAGAACATTAGTTGTTAGGGTAAGTTTCAAAGTGGAATAGGATGAAGGTTGACGTTGGGCATCCAAAGAGTGCATTAAAATTGTAAATTATTAGGTTTTCAGGCTACCCAGCACCCCTACTTTTCTAACGTTTGGGGGATTCTCCACCTTTAAGACCTGCCTCTCTAGGTAGAAACCAGAACACTAGCTCTCCCGGCCTATCTTGTAGGTAGAGTGTAGGTCAGACACTGCTACGTGATCATTTCATTTAGACATGAGTTTTGTAAGGAATCAGGCACCATAATGAAACCCACTGTCTGGGAGGTGCTAGCATCTGGCTTCCGGGGCCTGCGGAGGCAGAGGGTGCGTTCTGGTTTCAGCATCAGTGAGTCTCTGAGCACCACAGTGGGTTTCTGCTGCAAAAGTCCTGTCCTATTGTTTGGATGTTGTTCCTGGTTTGTATAGGCCCCATGGAAGGGAGCAGTCTGAGCATAGCCTGCCACCTTTCCCTGTGACTTACAAATGAACCTTGTGCTTAGGACCAGATGTCTGAGCCTGGTGTCTTGGGTGGGATAAAAATGTGGGCTGACACCATTTTACTGGGGCACCCTGACCCAAAACGCATCCCGCAGCAGCTGCTGGGCTCTCAACTCATCCTTCCCCTCTTGTCCTGACTACATGTCAACATTTTCAAAAACTGCTTAGATAGGTGTGTGTGCTACATGGCCAATCAATCCCACTTCTATATCTGTTCCCAACAGGGAGAAAACAAAATCTCTCTCTTCTTTAGCACAGGATGGTATGAGCAGAACATTACCCCTGTGACAGCTGCTCTGGGGAGAGACTTCCTGGCCATGGCAGACCACTGCTCACTATTGAAACTCACCTTGCTCTGTCTCCTCTGTGTGAATGAAGTGTAGTTCCACCCACCGCCTGTGTGCAAGTCATTTCTCTATTGGCAATGTGACACCTGCAAGCCATGGGATAGGTTGACATCCTAGGGTTACTGTTCCTGATGGTAGGCATTGCTGTGTTCTTTACTACTCAACATGTGCTATCCTTTGTGGGGTGGTATTACCACCTCCTCTCTGGAGGTGTCACTTGGTCAACACCCCCCCCCAGACTAATTTTATGGCCCTCTTTAACACCCTCATATATATTTTAATAAATTATGCTAAACATAATTTATAGACTGTCAAATGGGTATATAGAGTGGATTCTGCTGATTGCGACTGAGAACCCTGACGAACACACCTAGGTTACTGAAAAATACTCTTGTGGTACAGGCACTGCATATCTCACTCCCATGGGACTACTTCCCTATCTTTTGCTTTTTCCTTTTATCATATTTTCCAGGTGTCAATTTTTATAATTCTTTGCTATCCCTCCAAAATTATTTTTAATGTTTCTGCCTCTCAAAGATTTTCATCAATACAGCCTTTTGTGTTTAAGCTCTACTTGCATTTTAGAAGGGAGAAAAAAAGTGTGTGGGTGGACATCTGTATATATCTAACCAAGATGCAGTAAACAGTAGGTGTAAAAAAATCTGTCTCTTCAATGACTTTACTGTCAATGGTGTAGATCATAAGAGGCAGCATCAGGGTTCTAATTATCTTAGTGTGCTTCTCAGAACTAACTCACATTTTAAGCTTCTGTTAAAATTTCCTTACCATCAAATGCATAAGACAATAAAGCCTTTTGAGACTTTTCTAAAATTTGAGGATTACAGTACTTTTCCTTCAGCACAGGACACACGGCATGGCACACAAAAACTGCTAACATTTCTTGAGCTGAATTGAGCTGGCTCCTGTTAAAGGGAACGAATGCCTGTGGATGTGAGAACAGTCAATCCAAGGGATGCTCAGAGAGCCGTGCGAAAGGCGCCAGCTGCCAAGGCAGAGCCCTACTTCCCTAGAAACCTAGCAAGCTGAGTCTTGTCAGGGATTCCATAGATACTGATGCCTGAGGAATCGCTCACTTAGACATCAGGTAAATATGGTGGTTCAGGGAGCTGTGCAAGAAAGCCTTTGGACTAAAATTAGGTGAGATGCAGATCTTCATGGGGAAATCCTGGAAAATAAGGCTTCTCAGCTGAGTGTATTTGTGCATTCTTCTATTTTCTCTTAGTTTTGAAGCCTTTTTGATTCTCTTACCCATTCATTCACTCTTTTTATAAGAGATGGGAACATCCCAGACCTCTGGAATGGAGGGATAAAACCACTCTTAAGAAAACCTTGACAGGGAAAGAAAGATGAATAGCCCGGGAACACATTTGAGAAAAGTAATGCGAGTTTAAAGAAGCAAATGAAATATGCTTAGGTGAATGAAGAGCTCAGCTTTATCTTTTCATTAAATTCTGTAAATTTATTATTCTCAAGAGAGTCAGGAGACGTGAAGTATGTTTTGCCATCTGAATGCCACAATCATTTAATATTGTCGGTTTTCATCAAGTTCCTTAATCGAGCCACTGCCTTCTCATGAGTGTAACAAATGAGAGTGTTTACTCTACTCCACTCCCACCTCCTGTGTCTCTCTTAACATAACATTTTGTGGTCACCCTTTGTTATGAGTTAAATTGTCTCCCCTCAAAAGATATGTTGAAGTCCTACACCCCAGTACCTATGAATGTGACTGTAGTTGGAAATAGAGTCTTTGCAGATATAATTAGTTAACATAAGGTCATAATTAGGGGATAGACCTTAATTCAATACACCTGGTGTCCTTATGGAGTCCTGGTAGTGTGGTGGTTAAGAGCTCAGCTACTAACCAAAAAGTCAGCAGTTCAAATCCACCAGCCACTCCTTGGAAACCGTATGGGGCAGTTCTGCTCTGTCCTGTAGAGTCACTATGAGTAGGAATTGACCCAACAGCAATAGTTTGGGTTTTTTTTCTTTTCTTTTTTTTTTTGTGTCCTTATAAAAAGAGAAGAAGAGACACAGAGGATAAAGCCACGTGAAGACAGGCAAAGATTAGAGTTATGCTGCTGTTACCAATTGCCAGTCTGACACAAAGGGTCCTTGTCATTTCCTGAGTAAGAATACATGCAAAAGACAAACTTTATCTTCATCAAGCTTTATTTTGCTTGAATCAAGCAAAAGGAGTCAGCAGGGGACTGAGCCTCTCCAAAAGGCTGACTTGAAAAGGGAAGCAAGGCTAGGGCTTATATGAATTCATTGGAGACAATGATGAATATTTAGTGGGTTTCTCTCCAGGGGCAGGTACTTCTTAGAATGGCGGAGCATGTTAATTATGTTGCACACACATCTGTAATCCAAGATGGAACCCACTGATATTCAAGATGGAGTCCTCTCGGCAGCCCTGGCATCACTTATTATGGGATATAGCACAAGCACACTGATCTTTGGCACTACATCGCCATTTTTGGAGGGCTAAGGAAGGTTAAACAGCAGTCACACTTTGTTCTTCCGCACACGCGGGAGCCTGTAAAGGGCGAAGGGACTAGAAAAACACTAAGAAGGAAATAGTAATTCAACCTTATCTCATGTTGACAGGGTGTGGTTCCTGTTTACCCAACTTCTAAATGGTAATCTTTTAACAGCTCTTTTTTCCACCAGCGTAGTTAACCCTATCTCTCTCACCTCCATAAACCAACGATTGCCTGGGGTTACCAGAAGCTGGAAGATACAAGGAAGGATTGCCCGCTAGACTTTGGAGGGTACATGACCCTGCCAGTATCCTAACTTCAGACTCCTAGCCTCCAGAACTGTGAGAGACAACCAGTTTCTATTGTTTTAAGCCACCTACTTTGTGGTAATCTGTGGCCACAGCCCTAGGAAATGATACTCTCTTTTAGCTGTCCTTTTGTGACTCCTGCCTTTGACATCCCTACAACCTTGGATACTGATTCCACCTTGGATGGGTGGACATATTAGCCAAGAAGCCCCTAGAAAACTTACATGGAAACCAAGGAAATTTAATTGACTCAACCAGAGTTTTTGTTACATTTTTGTTTTTATGTAAGGCAGATTGTATCACTCATTTATTCAAAACCCTACAATGACTTCTCATTTTACCCAGAATAAAATCTAAAGCCTTGATCTGGTCCCTGTACCCTAACATATTCCCTTTCATCTCACCCAGTCACACTGGACCCTTATTGTTTCCAGAATGTGCCAAGCTCAGTCACATCTCAGGCTTTTGTATTTGCTGTTTCTCTCCCTGGGATATTTCCCCCAGATTCGTGCATTGCTCAGGCTGTCTTCTCAAATATCCCCTTATCTGAGAGGCCTTCTCTGGCCTCGCTATCTAAACTAGCCAGCAGATCGCCTGGCACACTCTATTCTCCTAGCTGCCTCCATATTTCTTATAGCTATATACCACCACCGCATATAACATATGACATGTTTGCTTACTGGCCGTCTCCCCACCATTACAATAGTAGCTCCTGGAGGGCAGCCGCCTTGTTTGTTCACTGTATACCCCATGCAGTTAAATCAGTTTCTGGCACATGAGAGGTACTCAATAAAGATTTGATGAATGAACACACAAATGAATGAGCAAATGAAGAGAGTTGGTCATTCAATGACCACCATGTTCCATGGTGTTGGACATCAGCTTAGTTTCTTAGGACTGCCATAACAAAAATACCACAAAGTGGGTGGCTTTAAAGAATAGAAATTTTCTTTCTCACAGTTCTGGAGGCTAGAATTCCAAATTCAGGGTGTTGGCCGGGCTGTGATCTCCCTGAAAGCTCTAAAGGAAGACCCTTCCCTGTCTCCTTTGGTTTCTGGTCGCCCCAGGCATTTCTTGGCATTCCTTGGCAGGCAGAGCCTCACATGCTTCTTCCCCTGTGTGTGTGACTCTATTTCCCTACCTGTCCTTCTCTTTTATAAGATGCCACTCGGAAGGGGTTGTTAGGGTTAGGAGACTCCTTACTCCAGTACGACTTCTTTTACATAACTGATAACATCTGCAAAGAAAAACCTTAGTTCCCCAAATAAAGTCACATTCACAGGTACCAAGGGTTAGGACTTCAATGCGTCTTTGTGGGGACACAATTCAGTCCACAACAGGAGGTCTCTGTTTTCTCTGAGGCCCGAGAACCATTTTTACAACTGTGGGCCTGTTCTTCAAGAGACCACACAGAGTTCTGGTCTGGAATCACACATGGAGCTTCTGGATAACAAAAGAAAAGTTACTTGGGAAATACAGGTTATGAGGTAGCAAGTCACAAAGTCAGGGAACCCCTTCTCTATGGTGCTTCATTTATTTATTCCCTCTCTCCTTGAACAGGCATTTATTGACATGACTCCACATCCCACTGACCCCCACATAACATAAAAAAAAAAAAAACATAGGGCACCTTAATTTAATTTCATGGCCATCTGCCAGCCATTGGAACAGAGCTAGAAAGGTCCTGGATGCTAATGGTCCCCCCACCCCCCATTTAACCAAATCCATGCATTCCAATGTCACAACGGTACACACAAAATCGTCAGCTGTTATTGCTGAGGGAAGATACTCGTTTCCCTTTCTGATGTTGAGATATATGGAATCACGCAGCACAGAACCAGCTGCTCAGTCGTTAACTAGGGTAAAAGCTCGACATTTTCTGTGGCAACCTTCTGAATTATGTAGGCGTATCACAGACCCACAGGCTGATGCTTTAAAAACAGGCTGATGCTTTAAAAATATGAATTTGTACTCAATTTCATATTAACCCATCGCATTCTTCACTCTGGCTTGCCAGAGTCTCTGATGTTTCTGACAGGCTGTAAAAGGCTGCTCACATGTCCCTGTCTTTGTGGCTCCACAGAGCTCTTTGCCCCTCACCCCACCTAACTACCAACTTCCTGTCTTCTCTCCTCACCTTCACTTCATTTCTCTTGAAAACAGTTCCCTACTCCTGTGAACCCTATTTAAACTGTTACTTTATTTTGAAAAGTTCCTTGTTTAAGGACTGGCTCACCCATTGAATCAATACTGCATTAATCACTGTGTTATCTCCCCTAGATTACCTTTCACAGTTGGTTTAGTTTCAATTCCCAAGCCCATTTTATTTTAGAAACGTGTTGGCTTGATAGCGATTTACTGTAGTCACAGCAGAGGCATAAAGAGCAGAGGCTGGCTCTTCATTGACATGTTTGCAGGAAAACAGATACTTACTCAAATATGTTGACCTCACAGTCTACTTAGCTCATTTTCTGGGGAGTTAGACACCCTGCTAGGAGTCAGCTGAGGGAATCTTGGGTTAATGCCTGGGGTCTCTGTTTCCTACACTGTCATTGTCATTGGGGATGACAATTACAGTCTCCCTCTGAGGTTGTTTTTATTTTTATTTTTTTTTAAGTTGCTCCACAGTAATCCACCTCTCAAAGAGAAAATATAAAATGAAGGACTCTCTTTGCTACTTAATAAAAAGCTTCGAAGTTATCCTTGTGTTAACTCATCATTAGTTGGCTTTATTTCATTGTTTGTGAAATTTAACATGCTATGATTTTAAATTAGTTCACATTCAACTTGAACAAAGGAAATAAAAGTTTATAGAGGTGTTCAAAGTGCTTCGTGGGCTTTGTAAATGTGTGATTCTTGCCAACTTCCCTGGAAAGTGCATCAGTTCTGTGGCATCTCCAGTTCAGAAAGGATGTCTGAGAGGGCCCCTTGAAAGTCATGACTGAGATGACTTTTCAAAGTCACACATCCAGACAGTCACAAAGCAATGAGTCACATTCATGAGTTTCTGAGCTCCTATTCCACCCTCTAACCTAACAAGGCTATATAGCCTCCTTTTTTGAATAATTGCTTTCATTTAATAATTTTTTAAAAAGCCATCGGGGATGCTTTCACAGGACAAAGTAAGGAGGGCCTACCCACTTAAATATTAATCTTTGAGCACCTCTAATGACATGGGAATTTCTCAAAATGTTCTGTGGGGGAGTGCGAAGAAAGTAATTAAAATTGCTGTCATGCCTTTAGGCTACCTCAGACTACAGGGTCTCCTGAAGGTCAGTCATGTAAGGAGAGGTGCTGTGCTTATAAAAACAGGTCTGGCATTCTTTACAGAATTGCAAAGGGCAGTGTGTGCACTCTGGAAATGCAGCTGCTTGACTGAGAACTGCAGAACGGTAACTTCCAAGGGAAACCATGAAAAAATGGGGGAGAATGTGGCCCTATCTAGAAGAGATAAGCTCAGATATGGTTAGAGATGCACTATGGGTGTTTGTGCTGGTTGGCATGGACACTGTACGGGAATGTGGAAAAAGCAGTGACTTTGGAGTGAGCAGACTGGAAACCAAATCCTCCCGTTGAGTTGTTACATGACGCATGGCAGCCCCATGCACGATGGAATGAAACACTACCCAGTCCTGCACCATCCGCATCATAGGTTGCTGATAGGACCATTGTGATCCATAGGGTTTTCAATCGCTGATTTTCAGTAGGCCTTTCTTCCTAGTCCGTTTTAGTCTGGAAGCTCCACTGGAAACTGTTTAGCGTCATGCAACACAGAAGCCTCCTCTAACGAACGGGTGGTGGCAGTGCTTGAAGTGCATTGACTGGGAATCAAACCCCGGTCTCCCACATGGAAGGTGAGAATTTTACTACTGAACCACCACTGCCCCCATTACTTAGCACCTTAGGAAAGGTTATTGAACCTCCATGAGCCTTAGTTTCTCCATCCATAATGGAGGGTAGTAATAACAAGATAAAGAATGTAAAGGACATGGCCTGAAATAGTCACTGGGGACATGTCGGTTCTGTCCCTTTGACATCTCATCAATGCCAAGTGACAGATTGTAGAGGACTTTGAGAATCAGAGCTTCTTCCCACGTCTTATTGATATCTAACATTTACAAGAGTAAAGGAGACTAAGGAATTGACAGGAAGGTGACTCCAGTGCCGTTCTCTTTTGAGCAAGTGCTTTAAAACAGAGAAGTGGTTCATTTTGTTTTGTTTTGATGAGTATTCAGTATAGAAAACCCATTGCTGTCGAGTTGATTCTGACTCATAGCAACCCTATAGGGCAGAGTAGAACTGTTCCATATCCATAGGGTTTCCAAAGAGCAGCTGGTGTATTTGAACTGCCAACCTTTTGGTTAGCAGATGAGCTCTTGAACCACTGCTCCACCATAGAGTCCAGAAGTACTAAATGAAAAACTAGGGCTTAGGGGAGAAATGAGGAAACCTCAATAATTTATTCAGGTTCTTTGACTTGTTTTGAGTTCTTATGTTTAACAGGTTCCACGAGCATGATGAGGTTTGAAGTGCCGTATGTGCGGGGAATGATTTTGGAACCCATTAAACCTCCAGCTGAATGGAATTCAGTTCAGGCATGGCCACGTGTCCAAGGTGAGTATTTATGTGTTCATCACAGTCAGTTTGACTGACAGGCACAGTCATGATGAGAGAAATTAAAGGTGTTTTATAAATCAAGAATGAGATGCTCTGAGCATGAGATCTGGCTCTCTCTATGACCGACCTGGGACAGGATCTAGGGGAGCCTCCAAGAACTTGTGCCATAGTAAGCCTTCTGCACACTTTTCAGAATCTCCAGAGGATGCAGCACGACATATATGCAGATACCAGGGGAATTTACCTCTTAGGCCATGTGTATATTTTGAACACTTCCTGAAGAGCCTGAGGGTAGAGTTCATTTGTCCTCACAACCCACACTCAAGTCAGTAGCCTCCTCAATTTCTTGAACATCCAAGATGAGCAGATCATTGGGGCAGTGGTCTGTGTATTTGGTGCATGTCACTGTGCCATAAGACATCATGGGGGCTTGTTCTCAAAACAAGGTATCTGATAGGCACAAACGGTTTGCTCTCGGCTACTAACTGAAAGGTTTGTGGTTCAAATCCACCCAGCAGTGCTGCAAAAGAAAGGCCTGGCAATCTGCTGCTGTAAGATTATAGCCAAGAAAACCCTATGGAGTGCAGTTCTATTCTGAAGCACATAGAGTTGCCATGAGTCAGAATTGACTCAATGGCAGTAGGTTTAGTTTTGGTTCTCAAAACAACTCAGCACTCCCCAGAAAAAGGAAATGTTTAAGTAAACCAGACCAATAGTCTATCAGGCTTGATGTGGGCTAGGGGTGGCCCATGTGACATCTGCTTCTCCCATTCATTCACAATCACTCCGTTGTTTCCCCTCGTGCCTGGACTGAAATATTCTGTCACCACTAATTGATCAAGTTGGCACTCAACCCGAATCCTATTTGCCAACTCTGGTATAGATAGCTTCTGGAGAACAATCAGAAATCAAAGAGGAATAGGCTAGCAATTGGATCAACTAGAGAGGAGTATGGGGGTCATTGAACCACATTTTCAGCTACAACTCTTTAATACCAGCCTCTCCTCGTTTAAGGAGAAGTGCCATTATGTGTAACACTGAGTTTACTACGAACTTAGTGAATTTTTTTGTTCTTTTTCCCTCTTTCCAAATTATTTCATCCCTTTCTTGGTACCACAAGACCCATGGTTTCCTTAGGAAATGACCTAACTCGAAAATTAACTTGAGTGTTTTTTTAAATAATGTCCCTTCCTTCTCCTGCATCTTCCAATTTACCAGCAAGTCTTGTCAATTTCACCTCTAAAATATATCTGCCCACTTTTCTCCATCTTTATTGTCATTCTCTTGGTTCAGACTCCCATCACGTCTCCTGGATTCCTGCAACATCCTCCTTCCCCATTGGCTTCTGTACCTCCAGTCTTGCCCTCCTCCAATTCGTTCTCCATCCAGCAACAACGTTGATATTCTTAAAGTAAAAGTCAGATCACATCATTGGTCTTCTTTAAACTCCGTAATTGTTTGTAGTCCCAGAAGAAAACCCACACTCCTTACAGTGGCTCGTAAGGCTCTGCCCATCTGGGCAGCCTCATCAATATCCCTGCCCCCTTGCTCCTTCCACTCCAGCCACAATGCTTTCTGCAAAACATTTGCTCAGGGACCCGAGAGAGGGCAATGTGTAGCCCAAGGCCTTACACGTAGCTGGCAATAAATATTTATAGTGAACACTGAAGGGGAGAGAAAACAGAGAAAAGTATCTTCTTTTATAGCCAGCCAGTTTGTTTTCCCCCTTCTGCAGGCTCCAGGCAGACATTTTCTAATAGGTCTTAGAACAATCAGAAATCTTCCTTTGAAGTCAGGCAAAATATAGGTTGTGTGTTGAGAGGAAATCTACTGGATAGCCAAATTTCCAGGATGCAGAGAACTTCCTCTGAACAACTGAGTGCCCTGAGCATCTTCAAGCATTTGTAGTTGCCTAGCTGCAAGAACTTTCTAGTCAAAAGACTGGACTCTCTGGAAAAATTCAAATGCAAAGGGTTCTTGGTCAGTGTAGGTATTTGCATTCAAAGGAAGTCATTTCTGAAGCATTCCTTTCAGAATTCCAATTAGAGATTTAAAACACACCCACACATAAATGGGAAGGCTTTAAATTGAGGTGTCGAACCATACTGAGGTTACTAACTTAATACTTTTTCAGCCATCAAATAAATGTTCCATAGTATTTAGCTCATAACACATTTCAAGTTATGTCTGGGTTAGTTTGGGTTAATAGTCCCTTTAATTATTCTAATGATGCTTACTTGCTTGCCAAGCTATATTCTCATTCCATTTAGCCTCCTCATACTACTGTATATTTTTTATGGCTCCCTAAAATTGGTGGTAAGGGAGTCGGTTCTGTCCAGGGAAGATGAGAGTTTATCTCTAGCTCTCAATTCATTCATTCATTTACCCCACAAATATTTAAGAGCACCGACTGTGTTCCAGGCACTGGATTAAGCACTATTTAAGAGCACCTACTGTATGCCAGGCACTGGACTAAGCCCTGGAGGCAAAGCACGAACAAGATAGTGTCTAACTTGCAAGAGTATATGATCCAGTTAGGGGTGAACAGTCAATTAGCATGTGGCATGTAACTTGGTCAGGAAAGGGGTTAAAGAAGTGTAGTATGTTCAAAAGAAGGAGCCTTAGTGGTGGAATGGTTAAGTGCTCGGCTATTTAAGCTACTAACCAAAAGAAAAGGTCAGTGGTTTCAATGCACCAGCAGCTCCAAGGGAGAAAAGGCCCAGTGATCTGTTCTACAGCATACAAAACACTATGGGGCAGTTCTGTCTTATAGGGTTGCTGTGAGTTGGAATGGAGCACTGGGGGCGTACAGGTTAAGAGCTCAGGCTACTAACCAAAAGGTTAACAGTTCGAATTCACCAGCTTCTTAGAAACCCTATGTGACAGTTCTACTCTGTCCTATAGCGTCACTATGAGTCAGAGTCGACTCAAAGGCAATGGTTTTTGGGTTTTTTTTTTTTTTTTTGGTATGAGTTGGAATAGTTTTAACAGCACTCGACAACGATAACATGTTCAGAAAAGTCAGATCAGAGTGAGCCAGGTGGAGGAGGAGTGGGTGTTCTGTCCTGGAGGCAGGGACCAGGAGGCATTAATATCCTAGATGCGCTCACCTCCATTAGGTAGCTTACCTCGAATTGGCATGCTTTCCTTTATTTATCTGAGTCTCCAGGATGCTGGTTCCTCTTCAGTCTCCCTTAGCTCAGATAACTAAGGCTTACCTGTATTGTTGTTGTTAGTTGTCATCAAGTTAGCTCTGACTCATGGTGACCTTATAACAGAATGAAATGTTGCTGGGTCCTGTGCCATCTTCATGATCATCGGTATATATGAGTCTGTTGTTTGGGTTATTGTGCGAATCCATGTCATTGAGGGTTTTTGCTGTCCCTCTATTTAACCAATCATGATGTCTTTTTCTAGCAATTGGTCCTTCCTGATGACATGTTCAAAGCAAGTGAGATCACGTTTCGCCACCCTGGCTTCTAAAACTGATCGATTCGTTCTTCTGGCAGTCCACAGTGTATTCAGCATTCTTTGCTACCAACACAGTTCTGATATAACACATTTATCATTCTCAGATTTAAATTTGAAATGAGGAATCTTCCAGAGGCAAGCTCCCCACCCCACTCCAAAAGCTAATAACATAGGCTTTTTATTTTGCAAGGATAAATTCAAATAATGAGTTATGATAAAATGCCCAACCAATGGAAATTAATTCAAAAGAAACTAACTTTAATAACTGTATGAGTTATGTTAATCCTGTAATTATGAAATCAGTGAGGTTCTAGCAGGGTGACTCTAACTTTTTACTTGTACTTTACTAGAATGTAAGCCATACATGCGATCACCATGAATGGGTGTCAACTACAGCCATGGGCCTGGGCTTGGACAGGCTTCACAAGAGCAGGAATGTCTATTTCGTTTCATTGATGTTTCCCTAGTGCCTGGCACATAGTAGGCATTCAGTAAACATTTGTTGAATGATATAATGAATTTTCATGGGGAAAATTATATTCTATGGTGGCTTCCCACATTCTGGACTCTTCACTATCTGTAGTGCTCCAGAGAAGTCGGGGGAAGGCTCCCCTCAGAAGAATCTTAGCAGTTCTGATACAGCAAATAAACCCAGATAATGAGAGACAACAATTCCAAGCTGCTGAGGACAAGGCTGGTAAAAGGAAAATAAAAAAAAAAAAAGGGCCTGGTTATTTCATTGAGGTTTTGAGCAAACGTGTAGGATTTTTTCAGGGGGGATAAATGTTGTCTATATATGGCAGATGTGCATCATTCTTAGTCTACAATCCATGTGTTCAAGAAATATACATTTAGACATTTTCCTGTAAATCTGCTTACTTTCTATTCAGAGCCTTATCTTGCAGGACTCAAGGACTTTCCTCTCAGTCTTTATTGAGGACACACACACACAGTTTTGCCAAAGTCCCCTGGGCCTCTGAAGGGTCAGACTGGGTACCACTGAGAAGCCCACTGTCCCAAGGCTTGGTGTCTTCCAGCCCATTGGTTCTGCTACTTTGGAACCATGATTGGGCATGAGAGCCACTGTATCAAGGGCCCCAGAATCCAGGTGCCCCCACAGCCATCCTCTCTGAGGTCTTGAACACTTCAGGGAGTGTGTAGCCATGCCAACCATGAGGTCTCCATCCTCATCTCCATTTCTGGACTGCCCCTGAGCACTTCTAAGCCGTGAAGTCCCTTCTCTGGCCTGTCCTCCTGGACATGCTGGACAGTCACTTCGATGAACTCAGCCACCTCTGCTTTATCCCTGAGGCAAAGAAATACAAAGTCTGGCTGCATGCATGCAACTAGGATGGGGACAGAGAGAACACGGGGAAAACAAACGAATTATCTCAATAAATTATTCTGCCCCTACAGTACAGTGCAACTATTTCAATCACTGCTTATTCCAAGTCAAATAAGAGAATATCCTTAAGAGAAGCCCAAGGATCAGAGGCCAAATATCCAGTGCTGGCAACATTTGCTCATTCTTCAGTGACAATAAATAGCAAGCAAGGACCTGGGGCACATCCCTCCTTGCTCCAGGTTCCTTGCTGTGGCTGGAAAGCCGGGGAGGCTCAGTTGTTGCCAGCAGACATTTGAATCCCAAGGGAACTCCCCTGGCTTCTGGGCAAATCTTTCCCGGTGTGTGAACCATTCAACCTTCTGTTACTGCAAGGCTTTCTTCCATTCTCACCTCAAACCCCCAAGAAGCTTTTCCAAAACTTCAAAAGTCGCTCACTCAGATACTGCTTCGGTGGTTGGAATATAAATGTTTAAGACTCTTGACATTTTCTGTGGGGAATCTTTAAAGAAGACTTTAAAAAAGCACTCTCCTGCTTTGAGAATTTCCCACATAAATAATAAATGAAAATAATTGCTCCTTTATGTGTGTTTGTGATCTCGTCTAAAGGGATTGGTTTATTAAACAGGCCTGGGAGACTGCCAGTGAGCGTACCCACAAGTCTCGGCTGTGCCTGGACCCACAGGGTAAGTGCTTGTGTGGCCACCGGGATCATCAAGGCTCCTCCAAAGGCCTACCTGACAATACCTGGGCACTGTCGCTGGGAAATCAGACATCATCCTTTGGGATCAATTATCATTACCCATTATGACTAGCAAATCCATTTTTCATAAAGAAGAAAGAAAAGAAAGTACCCTTTACTAAATTAAAATCTGAAACACTGTCTTACTTCTGGAATGGCATTTTCCCCAATTTTACAGAGGCTCTTTATCACACGTGTAGAATAAAGGGTAATGGTGGAGTTAAAAGGGAAGGCATGCAGGTCAGCTAGTGGCCGCCCTTCCACTTACAGAGACATGATGGGAGTATTTTAACTTTTGTCCTATATGCATTCATAGAAAAGGACTGAGAAGAAATGAAGCAAGTATTTCAAGTACTTTCTTTGATGACCAAAAAAAAAAAAAATATTGTGGTAATTTTCTCTTCTTCCTTTCCTCTCTTCCTGCTTTCCTCCCTTCCTCCCTTCCTTTCTTCTTTCCTTCCTTTCTGGAAAGATCCCATCTATGCAAACTCCCCAGTGTAAACAGAACGCAGCTCTATTATTACACTTATGTCTGGTCCTCAGTTTCCTTAACAATAAAAGCAATATCTACCTCATAAAGCTTTTGAGAGGATGAAATGAAATAACACCTGGAAAAAATTCAGTCCAGTTCCTGGCACATTTGTTATTGTTGTTGTTAGCTGCCATCGAGTCGGTCTTCAACTCATCCTGTACCACCCAATGGGTTGTGACCCATAGGGTTTTCACTGGCTGATTTCTGAAAGTAGATTGCCAGGTTTTCCTTCCTAGTCCATCTTAGTCTGCAAGCTCTGCTGACACCCGTTCAGCATCATAGCTTCCACTGACAGGTGGTAGCAGCGCATGAGGGAGGAATAGAAGTGGGTTTCCTGATGGAACGCGAGAATTCTACCACCGAACCACCACTGCCCCCTCCTAGCACATACCACAAAATCAAATCCTTTGCCGTCAAGTTGATTCTGACTCACTGTGAGTGACCCTCCAGGACAAAGTAGAGCTGCACCATAGGGTTTCCAAGGAGCAGCTGGTGGATTCGAACTGCCGACCTTTTGGTCACCAGCTAAGCTCCTAACCAGTGCACCACCAGGGCTCTTCCTGGCACATAACCAAAAAAACCAAACCCATTGCCGTCGAGTTGATTCCAACTCATAGCAACCCTTTAGGACAGCGTAGAACTGCCCCATAGAGTTTCCAGGGGGTGCCTGGCAGATTTGAACTGGCGACCTTTAGGTTAGCAGCCGTAGCACCTAACCACTACGCCACCAGGGTTTCCCATAAAAAAAAAATGCTAAATAAGTGTTAGCTTTTACTAAGGAAATGAACGAGCTTGGCTGCTAACAAAAAGGTTGGCAGTTCAAATCCACCAGCCACTCCTTGGAAACCCTATGAGGCAGTTCTACTTTGTCTTATAGGGACACTATGAGTCAGAATCAACTTGATGGCATTGGGTTTTGTTTTGTTTTTTGGTACTAAGGAAATGAAGGAGCCCTGGTGGCACAGTGGTTGAAGTGATCATGTGCTAACCAAAAGTTTGGTGGTTGGAACTCACCAGTCACTCTGTGGGAGGAAGATGTGGCTGGCAGCCTGCTTCCATAAAGATTTTACAGCCTTGGAAACCCTATGGGGCAGTTCTACCCTGTCCTGTAAGGTTGCTATGAGAACAACTTGAAGGCAGTAGGTTTTTTTTTTTTTTTTTTTTTACTAAGGAAACAACCACAGCTCTGGGCCAATCACAGCGCTCTACCCTGACTGCACAGCAGAATCACCTGGTAAGTTTTCCCCGGAAGTATTCAAGCCCAAATGCAGCCGCAGAGACTCTGAGTTAATTGGTCTGGGGTAGGGCCTAGCTCAGGCATGGTTGAAAAATTTCTCAGGCAATCCTAATGTGTAGCCAAGATTGAAAACCACAGCCTAGGAGAACCAGAAACCATGTATCCTTATCACTGGATAAATGCCAGGCAGATGGTAAAGAAAAACAAAAAGAGGGAAAAGAAAATTTAGAATATTATACTGAAGTTTAAGGAGAAAGATGAAAACTACATCTTTTATCAGTAGCAAGTGTGTGGTTGCTGGAAAAGAGAAATGCTAACAACCAACCTAATTGAAATAAAGCAATCAGTAAATCTGATTAAGAGTCTTATTAAAACAGTGGCATTCTCATCTGTTAGTATAGCTAAGGAGACCTGTGGACACAGCTAAAGACCTAGGAAAACACACCCAGACTAACAAGGGGGCAGTCATTTAATGCAGAAGTCCAGTTAACATAAAGAGACAGAAGTGGCAGGACAGACACGACCTCCAACAATACTGCAGAGCGTCACGGAATAACTCTTATACACAGTGGGTCTGTTTCATCTTGTGTTTTGAGTCCAGTACAAAGACAGAGAAGAGACTTCAGTTAAAAATAATAATAAGGCAACAGAAGAAGAATCTTCCTGTGACAAGGAACAGCCACAAATAATGCACAAGTATTTGGTGCTGATGCAACAAGACGCCATCAGGACAAGTTCTGAAGATGCGTTCAAATTGAACAAGCATGGTACAAAGACAAGCAAATTGTACTCGCTTTGTTAGGAATCATTCTGCAAATAAAAATGACTCTCAGGTGATTGTTATATACAAACTTGCTGAAATTAATGGAAAACAAAGTTTTCCATTGCTGTCTCCTCTTTCCTGAACCTAGAGATATTCCATGGCACTGCTCCCCACTTCACACAGTCAAAGCGTAAATAGTCATTAAAGCACTTGAATCCACAGTATTCTTGTCCTTAGAAAGGTCGAGAGGTTTTGCATGATTTTATATCAGTCATCCAGGAAGGGTTGGCAGGCAACAGGCTGGAATGTTTTGATCGCTTTGTGCTTGGGATCCTGACGTGATCTCCGGCTCCCTCCCCTCAGGAGTCATCTGCACTGTGGCTGGGCCACAGAGCAGTGAACCGGTCGGCGGACAGTCAGACAGTGGAGTCCCGGCCAGACTTTAGGTGTGCAATCTTGGTCCGGCTAATAAATGGATAAGCGATGCAGAGACCTCCAGCTGCCACAATAAAGCCTAAACTGCACCAGGCGCAAAAGATAGACCAGCTGTAGCCGTGGTCCACATCATCAGGCAGGCTATAAATCAGCTTCGGGAGCCGGTTCAGATCATAGGAGATACTGGCGGCGTAAGTGCAGAGGGAAATGGTGCAAAATATGCCTGTAAATAATACAAAGAGAACAGAATGAAAGGTTACAGTTTTGCCTGCTTCAAGGCAAATGTCAGACTGGCCTTTGTGAACATCAGATCGGCCAATAAGGAGATCACTTTAACGTAATAAAGAATCCATATGTCTTTTACTTGAATTCATTCGTTCAACATTGACAAAGCTTCTAAGTACCAAATACTACCCTAAGTACTGGAGTGAAAAAGATCCAAAAAAAAAAAAAAAAAAATCTGAACCCATTGCCATCAGTTGATTCCAATTCATGGAGACCCTATACGACAGAGGAAAACTACCCCACAGGGTTTCCAAGGCTGTAATCTTTATGGAAGCAGACTGCCACATCTTTCTCCTGCAGAGTGGCTGGTGGGTTCCAACTGCCGACCTTTGAGTTAGCAGCTGAGCGCTTAACCACTGCACCACCAGGGCTCCTTGTGAAAAAGATAGGGCAAAATTCTGGTAACCTTAATTATTCAGAATTATCTTCCCGAAGTGGTATTTATATCTGAATTTATTTTTGCTTTCATTCTTTAGAACAATGCTGTCGTTGTTGGGTACCATCAAGTCAGCTCTGACTCATAGCTACCTCATGTGACAGAGTAGAAACGCCCCATGAGGTTTTCTTGGCCTAATCTTCATGGAAGCAGATTGCCACGTCTTTCTCCTGCAAAGCCGCTGGGTGGATTCAAATCGCCAACATTTATAGCAGCTGAGTGCATAATATTGTGCCACCAGGGCTCCATTAAAGCAATGCTTAATATTTTTAAAGGAGAAAGTCCTCCTCAAGCCTGCTGCAAATTAGTTTTCATTTCTCTTTGTTCTGTATTTAATTCGACACATTTTCATACAGTTGCAATCACCAAGGTTTGCTTTGTTTTCAATTAACATTATCATGGTATGTATCATGTTGCCTGTTGGTGGTTTACACCCAACCAGAGGCACCTCAGAACAAAGGCCTGGTGATCTACTTCCAAAAGGACACAGCCTTGAAAACCCAACGGAGCACAGTTCTCCTCTGAAAGACATAGGGTCATCATGGGTCAGAGTCAATTCGACAACAACTAGTTTTATAAATATTTTAAATGAGTTTTTACAAATGGCTACATCAGTTTTTAAGGCACAAAGACTGGCACATATTAGGCCCTCAGATCGTTTTTTGAACCAATGAATTAATAAAAGGAAAAGAATCACTGCCATAGAGTTGATTCCAACTCACAGCGACCCCATCCAGTTTCCAAGGCTGTAAATCTCTCAGGAAGCAGACTGCCACATCTTCCTCCCGAGGGGCTGCTGGTGGTTTCAAACCACCGGCCTTTGGGTTTTTTCAACCACTGTACCACCAGAGCTCCTTAAACAAATGAAAAAATGCTTTTAAATAATATAAATTGAATCCAGGAATTTGGAATTGATGTAAAATAGCTGAAGAGATCATTTATTTCATCCATTCCGAATAAGGGCAATTAAATTTTACTTTTTTATACCAACTCATGCATGAGTAATTGTCCTTCCAGACTCAGAAATCAGGACTCTGATAAAAATGCTACCTGAGCCCAAAACACAGGATTTTGAGTGATTCAAGTGATGCTCCAAGAATGTAGCTGCTTCTGTTCCACCATTACAGACCCCCCAGGAGGCTCTTTTTGCAGAGACCTGGGGTCAGAACGAGGCAACTGCTGAGCTGAAGGTGGGTGACGAAAACAGAAATGGCCATACAATCCAGTATCAGAATGCCCACTTGTGTTCCGAGTCCTACACAGACGGTGCATCTCGTCTTTATACTCTGGTTTACCCTGTGTACAATGTGTCCATCTGTTTGCTGGAAAATTGCTTTGGTATCCTTAGGGATGTATGCAGATCTCTGTAGGAAACAGACACAGATTTGGGAACTGGAGGGAAAGGGCTGAAAGTAACAAATCCCATATATTTTTTTTTTTTTTTTAATAAATAACTTTGAGGATCAGAAGTGATAGAAAAAAACAAGATTTGAGAAGATTGCAATTCAGAGGAAATAAAGACCCCCTTATCGCCATTTTAATGGCTAGAATTCTGCCTTCGTCTAGCCACGTCAGGGCACATTGCTTGAATCTTTTTCCAAATGTGCATTTAGAAAGAAAAAAAGAATGTTCTAAATTAAAAGGACACTTGATCTCAGACAATTTGATATTTCCTATTTGCTTAAGTCTGTTTTTAAGCTCTAAAGTGAGTCTGTTTTTTTTAGAAAGAATAAAATCTTATCTTCCTACTCCTTACTCCAGGTTACTACAACATCACTTTGAGTTCTCCAAACGAAAGGTCAAGATGGAACTATCATAAAGAAATGAACCATTCAAAAAAGAATACTTTGCTGTTTTTAAACCTCATGAAGAGCAAACGTTCTTATCCACATCAATATTTTCAGGGCACCAACACAAAGACAATGTTTATACATAACAAGGTCCTTTCCACAAATGCTGGTAATGGAACAATAAGGCAGTTAGAAAAAAAATCTATTTCTGGAGTATCAACAGGTAAAATATAATAGACCTGTTCATGGAAAAAAAAAAAAAAAAAAGCTCTAGTCTGCATTCAATTGTCTCACAGAGCTGAATCTAAAAGCAAGGATTTTTACAAGTAACATGGTTTTAATGACTGCTGAAAGCTTGAGTTCATACTTAGACTTTTTCAACGGCAACAGGTTTGGGTTTTTTTTTTTTTTTTTTGGTTTGATGTCTAAATGCATTGGGCTGGGATCCAGGAAACATGTATCCCAGTCTGTAGCTCTACTCTGACTCACTAGTACAACCTTGAAATCACCTAACCTCTCTGAGCCTTAGTTCCTTCATCTAGGAAAACAAGAAATGCAGGCTTGGTTACTGAAGTCCCACAAAGCAACAAATTTCTGTGATTCTGTTCCAAAATATGGCATGCACTAAGAACATTTCCCAAAACTTCCAGTGAATCTAGGACTTGGTGTTATGCAACTTAGTAAAAAATGGAATGTCATCCATATTTTTCCTTCTGCATAAACTCCCTTTAATTTTACTCTAAGCATTGATGTTATTAGCACCTCTGGCCTACCACTGGTTCACACTGAGCAGGAAAGCACTATAAGAAACCATCTAGGTCTCAAGGAACATCTAGTTCAATTGGCATAACATAGTTTGTAAAGAAAATGCTCTATATTCTACTTTGGTGAGTAGCGTCTGGAGTCTTAAAAGCCTGTGAGCAGCCATCTAAGATGCTTCACTGGTCTCACCCCTTCGGGAGCAAGGGAGAATGAAGAAAACTAAAGATATAACAGAAAGATTAGTCCAAAGGGCTAATGGACCACATCTACCCTGGCCTCCACCAGACTGAGTCCAGTACAACTAGATGGTGCCTGGCTACCACCACCAACTGCTCTAACAGGGATCACAATAGAGGGTCCCAGACAGAGCTGGAGAAAAACATAAAACAAAATTCTAACTCACAAAACAAGACCAGACTTACTGGCCTGACAGAGTCTGGAGAAACCCCAAGAGAATGGCCCCAAGACACCCTTTTAGCTCAGTAATGAAGTCACTCTTAAGTTTCACCCTTCATCTAAAGATAAGACAGGCCCGTAAAACAAAATGAGACTAAAGGGGCACACCAGTCCAGGGGCAAAGACTAGAAGGCATGAGGGGACAGGAAAGCTGGTAATAGGGAACCCGAGTTCGAGAAGGGAGAGTGTTGATGTGTTGTGGGGTTGTTAACCAATGTCATAAAACAATATGTGTACTAACTGTTTAATGAGAAGCTAGTTTGTTTTGTAAACCTTCATCTAAAGTACAATAAAAAAAGGAAAGAAAAGAAACCATCGAGCCTGAGGACATCAGCAGAAGGAAGACTTCCCTCTGCCCTTAGTCATGAAGGGTTGTGCTTCTCCCAGCACTTGGTGTGTGCTTACCTCACGGACACTGCAAACAATGTCAGCAATAGAATTTCTTCCTTTGCCCAAGAGCCAGAGAGAGTCAACGCTCCCCAAAGCTAAATCTGTGGTCGACCACAAGCAAAAGTATGGGACTTCGTGGCATGCTTTTTGCTACTAATCCCACCTTGGATCCATCCTACCTTGCAGACCTGATTGTTCCTTTGTCTTATTACTTATTTTGCATTTATTTTACCTTGAAATATGCATCTCTGTGCCACTGAAGTCCTTTCTGGAATAGGGCCCTCATCAAAACTTCTTGGCCAACACTTGCTTTATTTCCTGGCGCCTTTATTCACACAGCTAAGGGTGGTGAAAAACACTATTGGCCCACAACCATACCCTCCTTGCCTTTTCCCCTCCCCACAAATGCCCCTACAGGCTGCTCATCAGGGACATCTTTTCTCCTTCCAAGTTGCTCCTGAAGTTGTTCTGAGTAAGAGAAGAGCAAAGGAGAAAAAGTTTAACAAGAAGAGCGTACCTGAGAAGCCCCTGCTTTGCAGACCCTCACATCTCTAAAAAAGTTTGCAAATGTGTAGCAGCCACACTGGTATTTGGGGGATGGCAGCACTGTTTCCACTTTCTACAGAGAAAGGTGCTGAAAGGAGACAATCATTTTCAACTTTTCCAACAAGATTTTAAAAAACAAACAAAAAAGCCTAGTCCACTCAAAGTGTTTTTTAGAAAAAACCTTTCTAAATTCTAAGACATGAGGAAAAGGTATCATTTTAAATGATGAAAGCATGCTTGTTATAGCTGGACTATTAGCTTTAAGTCAGTTCTGATACTTGTGGAGCTCTATTTTAGGCTCTATGCCCACATCTTACAGTATGTATGATGTATGAAGGGTATTTCTATCCCTTTTATAAGTTTTGGCAAGATTTTACTATTTTAAATGTTATTTAATCTTTTATCCAACAATTATTTATTATCTACTACGTTCTAGACCCAATTCTGATTATCTTATAGGTAGTTTAGTTTAATGAGTTATTGTTGGTCACAGCCATAATTGGTTTGATGTCAATGATCAGGAAACCAAAGTGTTCTTTCCACCCTACTTCCCAGCACACAGCTCAGAGAAAGGTAGTAGGGACCTCCTGGACTTCCTGTAAATTCCTCACACTGTCTAACAGAGCTGAGCACATAAAACCTGCTGTCGAGTTGATTCTGACTCACAGCTGCCCTATAGGACAGAGTAGAACTGCCCCCAAAGGATTTCCAAGGAGCAGCTGGTGGACTCGAACTGCTGACCTTTTTGGTTAGCAGCTTCAGCTCTTGGGCTCCGGCCCAACAGCCAGTTCCTCCCAAATTAGTTCCTGGTACAAAAAAAAAACTTCCTTATTCATTGTCCAGGTTTCCCATCTATATAAGGTGATTAGTTCTCAAGGCAACATCTTTGCTTTTTAATACTTTTAAAAAGAATAAGGAAGACCAAAGAAGAATTGATGCCTTTAAATTATGGTGTTGGCAAAGACTATTGCCAGAAGAACGAACAAACCTGTCTTTGAAGAAGTACAGCCAGAATGCTCCTTAGAAGCGAGGATGGTGAGACTTCGTCTCACATACTTTGGACGTATTATCAGGAGGGACATCGTGCTTGGTAAAGTAGAGGGTCAGTGAAAAAGAGGAATACCCTCAACAAGATGGACTGACTCAGTGGCTACAACAACGGGCGCAAACATAGCAACAGTTGAGAGGAGACGAAGGACTGGGCAGTGTTTTGTTAAGCTGTACATGGGGTTGCTATATATGTCATAACTGACTGGACAGGACCTAAAAACAACAACAACACAATACCACTTAAATGCCTTGTAGGACTTACCTATGCAGCAAGTTATTTCAGATAATACTGCATTTTCATCAGTAGTCTTCGAATTAGCACGCATTAGCCCTGGTGGTGCCACGGTTAAGTGCTCAGCTGCTAACTAAAAGGCTGGTGGTTCAAGTCCATCAGCCACTCCAGGGGAGAAAAGACCTGGCGATCTGCTCCTATAAAGATTACAGCCTAGGAAACCCTATGCAGCATATAGACTCACTATGAGTAGGAATCGACTTGATGGCACCCAACAACAACATGTGAAAGGGGTATATTTAGAAAGATAAATAACGTACACCTTGCATTCAAAAAGCTAAGAATCTAATGGTCCTTTCTGAAGATTCATGGGAAGAGAGGTTGCCTCTCCTCCACTCTTCTGTTAGGCTTGCCCTTCCTTTTGCTTCTCCCCTGACTGGCCTGGAGTTACCAGCGGCTCATCTAGGATACTCAGCCTAGCTGGTAGCCCTGGGGGACAGAGAAGTTCCTGAGTCCAAGGAGGATCCTAGCTATTGTTGGTAGCATCTTCAAAAGAGGGACTAATTACTGGTTCCCTGAAAAGCCTGTATGCTTCTACTTTTCTTATGAAATATTCAAAGGTTTTCTGCCAATATTCTTAATTAGAAGGTACTATAAAATTCCAGAATTATAGGGCTAGAAGGGATATTTTCAGGCCAGAACAAAAGTAAATTTATACTACCATCCCAGATCATCATCCTAATTTCCATCCCTAGAATCTCCACGGTGCCTGTGGCCAGCTGATGAGCTGTAATTAGGGTAACTGGCTCACTCTTTGGGCCACCATCCTTTGATGAGCTTAAAAGGCTAAAAGAAGTGGAAGCTGCTTCACCCTGGTTAGCCTGCTTGACAAATAATATAACAGCTACACCCGAAGGCGTAAACATTGATTTCTTTTTTCACTCCTTCAAAAGATGGTTCCTGCCCATCATTCTGATCCCTTTGCTCGCTCAACAAAAATGCCTCGTGCTACTTTTCACACAGATTGCTCAAAAAACCATTCCTGGATTGTCTTAACTAAATAACTGGGCAAGACTAATGGAGACAGAAAAAATTTTTTTAAAAATCACAGATCTACAAGCTACAATTCCTAAATCCAAAACACATCAGATCTTTTCCTGAAAGATTGCTGCAATCTCATCTCGGGTGCCGTCTGATCCGACATGACCTAAGGCTATGTATAGTCTTTATTGATCCACTTAGTGTGAATATTCATATGCTTTGCTGTAGAAATGTCTATGTATTGGATTTCAAGCTGCCGCCCCAGATCTTACTGAGGGTGTTAGATAACGCAGGGTGGCTGCACCATGTTACCTTTCTAAAATGAAAATTTTTAAATCCTGAATTTCACAACTGTCTGGCTCCAAGGGTTTCAGATAAGGCATTACGGACCTGTATTTTTAGGTTATAATCAACGGATAGCCTAGATACTTCAATAGGCCTACTATAACCAAGGGAACCCTGGTGGCGTAGTGGTTAAGTAAGCAGCTAACCAAAAGGTCGGCAGTTCAAATCCACCAGGCATTCCTTGGAAACCCTATAGGGGCAGTTCTACTCTGTCCTATAGGGTTGCTATGAGTCAGAATCAACTCGATGGCAATGGGTTACTACAGAGGAGTCTCTCTCTCTCTCTCTTTTCTTTAATTCAACTGCATTGAAGCAAAGGACTGGATAACCCAATGCAGGTATTAACTGCCCCTGAAGCTTTGCTGGGGCTGCCTGGACAATGTCCCTTCTTGGTCTTCTGCCACCACACTCACTGGATGGCCCTGCCTCGGGAGTGTGGCTTGTTCTATGTTCTCTTCCAAATGGGCAGCAGCAGCTCATGGCACAGCCCGTGAAAGGGAATGGGTCCCATGGGCAGTGAAGCCCCCTTCAAGGGAGGCCCATGCTCAACCCATTTCTTCAGGCTCCAGGATATTAAAAGAAATTTACATTCTAAAACAGAAACTTAAAAATTGTATTTTAAAATGTTTGCAATGAATAACCCTTTTTAAAATATTTATCTTTATAATTTAAAGTACACTAAGTAGTGCAATCTAACAGACTGCTTGGAAACCCTGGTGGTATAGCGGTTAAATGCTACAGCTGCTAACCAAAAGGTCAGCAGTTCAAGACTGCCAAGTGCTCCTTTGAAACTCTATGGGGCAGTTCTACTCTGTCCTATAGGTTCGCTATGAGTCGGAATCGACTCGACAGCACTGTGTTTGGTTTTTTGGATTAACAGCCTGCTTAATAAAAAAAAAAAAAATTTTTTTTTTGTTTTTTATTAAGTTAAGCTTTATGAAAATGTGTGTTCACAGCACCCTGAAAGCAGTGTGGTCTACAAATGGGCAGAAGCTTAAAGCTGCAGGATGAGCAGCTCATTCCCTCGATCCTCTGGGTTGGCCTCCGTGGCTGTCTGTGTAACCTCACAGGCTGGTGCTGTTGTTAGTTACAACATTATGTGTGCAGAGTAGAACTGCTCCATAGGGTTTTCGAGACTGTGACCTTCCCGAAGCAGATCGTCAGGCACTTCTGGGTGGGTTTGAACTGCCAACCTTTTGGCTAATAGTTGACCGCTTAACTGTTAGCACCACTCAAGTCGAAATTTGAGGTCTTTGGCGAATGTGAGGCCTGCCCATGGCCCTGCTGAAGGACCCCTTCAAAGGCCCAGGAAGAGGGAGGGGTGCGAAGCTGGCTCCCAGATGTGAACTGACAGTCGGCAACACTGCAGTCCCACATGTGGGTGATCAAGAGCTGTCTGTATGCAACAAGGCAGCAGGAGGAAGGTTGTTTCAAAGTTTCCATTTTAACATCTCAGACTCACATCACTGATGTTCTGCATTGAAGGTTTGGCTAATAAGTTCAGGCAGAGAATGAAGATGCCGGCACATCAGAAGGGGCTAAGTTTAGCATCAAAAATCTGGGGGAGTGAGACTGACTGGAGCTACTGAGCAGACGCTTGTGTTTAATTAAAATCAATTCCTTTAACCCTGATTTGTGCTCCCCGCCTGCTATGCTTGTGAACACGTTACAGCTAATTCATTGCATGAGACGGATTAATGAAGTTATCTCTGTGGCTATGAAGGGAATTTGAATGTTGTTTGTAGTAGCAATAATAAAACCAAATTCCCTAAGTCCCAGTAAGGGAACAGAGGAAAACACAGTGTATCTGCTCCATGTGAGAACGTGTAGCTATTGAACCCTGTGAGCAGAAGAACAACGTAGTGACACGGGGAATACTCAAGAGATGATAAGTGGACGTGCAGAAGACTGTTTTCTATGCAATGGTCTATAGGGTCACACTGCAAGGCGCTTGGTCAAATCTTTTTCCTTTTTTGTTTTATTTTGTTTCTGTTTTTAATGAGGCAAGCACGTAGATAAGATTTGATCAAGAATAAGGAAAGACTTTTAAATAGCCCTATTTTTCAGGTAGTAGGACCATAAGCGGACTTTCCCTTTATTCCAATAACGTGGTTTTGGGTAACCAAAAATAAAAACAAGGTTATGTTGTGTCTGTCATTTCTCAGGACTGTGTGGTCAAAGTTGATACTTTTGAAGTATATTCTTTTTTGGTTGCTGTGGGGTTTTGTTGCTGTGGTTGTTGTTTCTCTTATTTGTTTTGTTTTTGTTCGTTTAACAATGGCATAGCTGCTTTCAATGATGAATCCTGAGGGCCGCTAAGCTGGGAGTTACGGCCCACATACGGATCAGAAACGAGGACTGAGAGCAAGGAAAGGTGGAAGTGGCCCTGGAAACAAGGCCCCTGGCTCTCTTCTGCGCCTCCCCAACGCCTTACATGTGGCTTCCGAAAGGAACTTCCACGTACTTTCATTTAAAACCAAACCAGCACCTCTGCCTCCCAAGAAATGCTTTGTAGGCCTGGCTTTTATGGCCCTGTGATTTATTTTAATACTAACAATTGTTTTATATGCTAAGAGCATGCTAAATTATTTCTGCATTATCTATATGAAAAGCAGAAACCCTGGTGGTGTAGTGGTTAAGTGCGATGGCTGCTAACCAAAGGGTCGGCAGTTCAAATCCGCCAGGCGCTCCTTGGAAACTCTATGGGACAGTTCCTCTCTGTCCTATAGGGTTGTTATGAGTCGGAATTGACTCAACGGCACTGGGTTTGGTTTTTTTTTGTTTTGTTTTGTTTTTTATATTAAAAGTGTCCTTTAAAGAGGTACTCCTGAAGCTTTGGTCCAGCTGCCCTCATTTTTCACCACAAAGGAATGTGATGTCGGGACCTTTGGGGCTGGGTGAATCTGGGACACTCTGCACTGGATTGATGTTTATGGGGATAAGGGCCAGGGAAATGGGGCTCGGCTAATAAAGAGAAGGAAGAAAAAGAGGGAAGAAACCTTTCCTTCCTCTCCCCCTTCACAAAAATTAATGGTTTCATTATTAGTAAGGAGGGCCCTGGTGGCTCAGGGGTTGAATTCTCACCTTCCGTGCGGGAGACCCAGGTTCCATTCCCAGCCAAGGCACCGCATGTGCAGCCGCCACCTGTCAGTGGGGGCTTCTGTGTTGCTCTGATGCTGAACAGACTAAGACAGACCAGGCAGAAGTTTAATGGGGAGACTCTGAATGGCCATCAGTCCTCAGCAGAGGTTTAAATGAACCCTCTGGGCAGCACCATCCTCTCTGATTCCTTGCTACTAAGCGCTCCTCTTTCACCTGCTTATGTAATTAATACCTTGGATTATAAATGAATCCTCTAGGCAGGCACCCAGTGTCTGGTCTTGAGGGTTCAAATCCTCCTCCCAAAACTCGGGAACTAGTATTTTAGCCTCCCTGTGCTCATGTTTTGTGCTCATAGGGTCGCTGTGAGTCAAAATCAACTTGGTGGAGATGGGTTTTTTGGTTTTTGTGCTACGCAGCCACTCTGTCTTCACCAGAATCTAGAAACCGAAATTGGTTTTCTGCCCAGGGCCATTCAGGCTCCATTTCTGAATTTTCTTTAGGGATGCTTGCGATGATGACCCACCTTCTGGATCACAGCCTCTAACGGTCATTTCATGGACCTGAGAGACAGACAGTAAACTGTGTCGGCCACATAGGGTCCTGCTGTTGTTCTTGTGTGCCATTGAGTGGACCCCATATGACAGAGTAGAACTGCCCCACGGGGTTTCCTAGGCTGTAATTTTTACAGAAGCAGATTGCCAGGCCTTTCTCCCAAGGAAATGCTGGGTGGGTTCAAACAGCAAACCTTCTGGTTAGCAGCCAAGTTTTTGACCATTGTGCCACTAGGGCTCCTGCTGCCATTGAAATCCAGTCCTGGCCACTTAAGTATCAGAACTCCAGTGGGAATCAGCTTATTAAAATGGTCACATATCTGGGGTAATATTAGTTCTGGTATCAGGTATACTGTTTGAAACTGTTAGTCTGGCATTCAGTAATCGTTGTTGTTAGCTGCCATCCAGTCAGGCCCCGACTCATGGCTACCCCATGTACAACAGAATGAAAAGTTGCCAGGTTCCGTGTCAAGCCTGTTGCCAGTTGGACCATTGTGATCCATACGGTTTTCACTGGCTGATTTTCAGAAGTAGATCGCAAAGCCTTTCTTCCTAGTCTGTTTTAGTCTGGAAGCTCCGCTGAAACCTATTCAGCATCGTAGCAACAAGAAACCTTCCACTGATAGAAGGACGGTAGCTGTACGTGAAATGAACTGGCCACAAATCAAACCGCAGTCTCCCGCATGGAAGGTGAGAATTCTACCACGGAACCACCACTGCCCTCATCACTAATCATTAAAGCATTAACTTTTTGTGAAGCGGGAGAGGAAAGAAAGATTGCCTCCCTATCCTGCCCTTTAGTCAGCGTTAGCTGTCAACTCAGCTCCTGACTCCTATTTAGGTAAAAATATCCTTTATCTGTTAATCAAAAAGACTCCACACAATGCTCCCAACGTCCAGCTTTCAGATCAAATCACTCCTCTGCTTAAAGACTTCCAGTGACTTCCATCACCCTTAGATCAAGACCCAACCTGCTCACCATGACCAAGAAGGCCTAACAAAGTGGGCTCTGCACGCTTCTCCCACCTCCTGTGATGCCATCCTTTCCTTCCCTCCCCAACAGCCACACTGGTCTTCTTCCTATGGCTCAAATGCCACACCCAGGCTGCCTTAGGGCTCAGCACGTGTGCCTGCAGCACACCTCCAAGGACCGGCTACTTCTCAGAGTTTAGCTAGAAGCCTCTGTCTCAGCAACGGCTTCCCTGAGTCTCTCATTCCACCCTCTGTATTTTCTTCATATCTTTTGTCACTATCACAACTTATTGTTTGTTTATATCTCCCCATAATAGAATAGACAAGGATTTTGTCTGCCCTGTTCATTGTGTGTCTCTAGTACCTAGAGGGAGCCCTGGTGGTGCAGTGGTTAAAAGCTCGGTGGCGAACCAAAAGGTTGGCAGTTCAAATCTACCAGCCCCTTCTTGGAAGCCCTATGGGGCAGTTCTACTCTGTCCAATAGGATTGTTATGAGTCAGAATCTACTCAACGGCAACGGGTTTAGTTTGGGTTTAGCACCTAGAGAGGAATCCCTGGGTGGTGCAAACAGTTAAGCATTCAGCTGCTAATCAAAAGGTTGGAGGTTCAAGTCCACCCAGAAGTGCCTTGGAAGAAAGGCCTGGCAATCTACTTCAAAAAATCAGCCCTTGAAAACGCTAATGGAGCACAGTTCTACTTTGACAAGCACAGGGTCGTCAGGAGTCGGAGTGGACTCAACGGCTACTGGTAGAACCAAGAGCGTGCCTGAGACATAGTAGGTCCAATAAATATCTGTGGAGTGAAGGAATGAATGTTTCATGTGTAAAAATGAGACCATCACTAAGGCATGCCCTTTGAGTTGACTCTCCAGCATGGCGGATGGGTTGTGCAGATCTAGCACCCTCTTTCTCCTTGAGGAATCCTGAGTCCAGGCCAAGGTTAGGGGTGCATTCTGAAAGACCAGGACAGAGCAAATGATCTTGGCTCATACGTAGGTCACACCCAAGGCATTTCCATCTAACCTTCTAACAGGCCACAGCAGGGAAATCAGGGCTGCATTTTTAGCATTGTTTTTTCCTTTAAATTCTATATTATCCACCAAAACCTAATGGTCTTCTGGTTTCTGTTGTCACAAGTGAAACCAAACTTAACCGGGAAATGACAAAGTGAAGCTGCCCACAGGAGAGCAGCATGCGCCGTGGCAGGGGAAGCCTGAGGTGTCCGGCCTACCTGTCATGAGGAAGAGGAGCCCAGCCACATGCTGGGTCAGGCTCTCCTCCCAGAAGAAACTGACCATGGCCACGATGCAGCCACAGAGCAGGACAGCTACGGCCATGCCCAGGAAGCCGGCAGTGATTCTTCTTAAATCTAGTCTCGAAACAGAAACAGACATGGAAAAGAAGAAGAAAAGTTATTGAAAATTAGAGAGCAATTGGCTCTGTATACATTTGTAAAAATTAATAAGCTACATGGGGAGGCTTAGGGCCTACAGGAACAAGGTGGTTTAGAGAATTCACTTCCCAGGTATTTCCTAAGAGGGCGGATGGAATGTAACAAATCAAGGGGTCATAGTCTGCCCACTCTGAGTCCACCAAGAAGGCTATAGCAAGTAGAAAATGGACTAGAGGACAGCCCTAGGGTGAACTTACGCAATAAATAGCTGGTTATTTAGTAAACTGAGCGTGAGGTAGTATTTGAGAAATACTTTTATTATCCAAAAAAAAGTGGTGCAAATGCAGGCTAAGCTGGCTTTGTGAGCTATGCTGAAATATGGTTTGACAGGAGCACCACAGATGCCAATTATTCTATTTTTAATTTACATATACGCCTACCTATTTTCAGGAGTCCCTGGGTGGCATGAATGGTTAAGGGCATGGCTATGTAAACCGAAAGGGTGGTGTTTTGAATCTACCCAGATGCACCTCAGAAGAAAGGCCTGGCAATCTACTTCCAAAGAAAAAAGAACCAGCCACCGAAAACCCTATGGAACAGTTCTACTCTGAAACACATGGGGTCACCATGAGTCAGAATTGACTCCACCACAACTTGTTTGGTTTTCTACCTATTTTCAAAGGAATCCTGGTGGCACAGAGGTTAAATGCTTGGCTGCTAACTGAGAAGTCAGTGGTTTGAAAGGAGAAAGATGTGGCAGTCTGCTTCTGTAAAGATTACAGCCTTGGAAACCCTACCAGGCAGTTCTAGCCTGACCTATGGGGTTGCCATGAGTCAGAATTGACTTAACAACAACAGGTACCTATTTCCACAAGGCTCTGGGAAACCGAAGGCGATCACCATGACTCAGATAGTGGCCCAGCATCCAGATATGAGGTACCTGCTTATAAATACCCTCTCCCCCAAAACACAGGCCCCACAACCGAGCACCATTTACCCAGGGTAAGGAGGGACTATTTCCATGGGTCGAGTCACCACGGTATTCCCAATTACCAAGTTGCATCTATCCCAAAAACAAAATAGTGTTTGCTGAGCCAGGAGCTCAGTCTCTACCCCACTTCTAGGCAAGACCAAGGATGGACTGATTACATGTGCCTGGACTTACTTCCACTCTGATTGCTGCCCTAAAGCCAGGTCCTACACCCTCTGCTACCTTCTTTTCTTTCTATTTCCTTCCTACCTTTTTTTTTTTTTTTTTAAACAAAACTAAACTTTAAAAAGTTATTTTCTAAATGTCTATGGTCTTTCTTAAAGAGATTCCAAATACGTATCTGCTGACCTGGCCAGTCAGCAGGTGTGGGCAAATGCCCGAGGATCATGCACCCCTGTGAGTACATGGAAGCAAGACAAAGGCCTCTCACCCCGCTGTAGGAGGAAGTGCCCAGGCAGCTGCCACTGCAAGGTGTTTCTGTGGCTCCTGGCCATCACAGGGGTGCTGCAGAGAGGGCAGGTGACTGTAGCTTCCTTAGCATCTTAGTCTCACAGGCACCATCCCTTTTTAAAGGGAGGTTTCTCATTTCTGGCTCAGAGCATCCAGACTCAAGTGGTGCACCTCTGCCATTTGTGCCTAGAAGAGGGCGTGCAGACAGTACAGAGCAAGGGGCCAGGGGCAGGGGTAATTTAGAGAGGCTGGGTTTAAGGTTAAGGGTGTAAGTAGTTTTGAGACATCTACATCTGAGCAGGGAAAACATGATAACAGCTCAGCCACTATTATTTCACAGCCTCTCAAATTCCCTGTGGTTCAAGTGATAGTTCTATTTTCTGGTACCATTAAAAGGCACAGGCTCAGCTACAATCCACATGGGATTCGCATTAGTACCAGCCGTCAGGCTCACCTAGTAGACATAGTACAGATCACCAAGTGTGGCTTTCTTAGAAAAAGCCATGCCTGAGGCTGCTGAAAGTGTCTTTCCAGCAGAACTCCAAAAAAGGAATAAGAAGAAGAAAGAAAAAAAAAAAACTCATTGCCGTCAAGTCAGTCCTGACTCATGGCAACCCCACACGTTACAGAGCAGAACTGTTCCATAGTATTTTCTTGGCTGTAGCCTTCATGGAAGCAGATTGCCAGGGCTTTCTTTCATGGTACCGCTAAGTGGGCCTGAACCACTTGTCTTGAAGTCAAGCGGAAAATATTTGTACCACCCAAATATCGTCTTCCTGGACAATTACAGTGTCCAAGTCTTGGAATAAAGAAATAAGGTTCTTTCTCATGATCCTGTGATCAGCTTTTCCCACCTCACCAAAGTCAGTAAGTATGTGGCCCTCTCGACAAATGATTAAGGCAAAGAACTCCAAACATGCTCATAAAGAATTAAGACATAAGAACACTTACATAAGAATCTGATTCAGACCTGCTGAGAAATGATCGTTAAATTCAGCCAGCGAGAAAGAACTTTCAGGAAGTTGGGCTATTAAGAAATAAACCACATTTTACGCTAATGACTTTTAAGTCCAAAATTTTGCCAGTCATAATATTTATAAATATTAGGGCATTGCTGATGCAATATCGCAAGAGCTTTTTGTTTATGTGTTTGAGATACAAAACAGAGCCTTTTCCGTTGGTCTGCTGAAGGGTTTACTTACAGACCAAGACTCTGCTTGGATTTCTGCAGCGGCCTTGGTTGCCAGACAAGATCTTTGAAGTCTTTGCTGCTTATTTCATTGGAAAATGACAAGGTCAACTTCCGATTAGGGTAAACATGGAAAATAATTCAGTGTAGCCTTTTGCTTTCATGAGCTATCACTAAAAAAAAAAAAATCACTAGGCAGCTTAAATCAACAGTTTTCAGGTAAACATTGGCCTTCTTTAGTTTCACATTGTGTGACTCTTTCCAGAGCTTCATATTTTCCTGACAGTGAAAAAGAGCAGTTCCTGCCTCTGAGACATGCAGGTAAGAGACTGCCTCTGAGAAAATTACGACATACACTCATAAAGATATTCTAGCAGAAACACCAGGGTCTGAGATAGACACAGTAGCTAAAATAAATATTGTGTAAACAAAACAAAAGTAAGAGCACCTGAGGAATAATCTCCTTGGTTTTCTAAGACTATGGGGTAGACCAGGCCCTTGTACCCAACGACTCGGTTAAAAAAAAAAAAGTTTCAGTAGGTTGCCTGCATCCAGGCAGCACCAGTGTGGACACGGACACTGCACCAAATCACGAAGCCTCCTACCTGATTTCCACACATTTGGTTTGCAAACAAGTTGTATCCACATCACAGTGAAATGATCCTCTCAGTGTCTTACCAAGTTTGAGTGGGCCCAGGGGCCCCATGTGATAGCACAGCATCTTCCATTCAAACCTGAAAGAACTGGTGGGAATATGTTTTTGTTCAGAAAGGCACCATTTCCTCTCTAACCCTGTCCCAAAATACTTACGAAGCAGGTGCCATTCATCTTGCTGTATTGTCTTGGTCAAATTGAAAGGAATGTTTCGTAGGCGGATTGGCTGAGAAAAGTGGTACTTGATGGCTGTGCATCGCTGTGCGATACCTTGAAAGAAATGAAAAACACAGTTCACTAGTCTGTTCATTTGTAGTAGAATTCTGGAGAGCTAAAACAGAAGAATGAACAAATCTGTCTTGGAAGCAGTACAGCCAGAATGCTCCTTAGAAGCGAGGGTGGCGAGACTTTGTTATCAGGAGGGAGCAGTCCATGGAAAAGGATATCATGCTTGGTAAAATAGAGGGTCGTGAAAAGGAGAGAGGTCCTCAACCAGATGGACTGACACAGTGGCTGCAACAGTGGGCTCAAACATAGTAATGACTGTGAGGATGGCGCAGGACTGGGCAGTGTTTCGTTCAGTTGTACACAGGATAGCTATGAGTTGGAACCAACTCGATGGCACCTAACAACAACAACAAGACAGAATAATGTATGCTAAACTGGGTTAAATGGGATGTGGAGGGGAACAGTCTCTTGACTACCCTCATGAATATAGGCAAACCAGAGCAGTAAAAAGCTAAAATAGCGAATAGTTTTTAAAATCACATTTCATTTTTGAATGCATTAAATTTTATATGGACCGAAACCCTGGTGGCGTAGTGGTTAAGAACTATGCCTGCTAACCAAAAGGTCAGCAGTTCGAATCCACCAGGCACTCCTTGGAAACTGTATGGAGGCAGTTCTACTCTGTCCTATAGGGTCGCTATGAGTCGGAACCAACTCCACAGAAAAGGGCTTTTTTTTTTTTTTTTCTCCTTATGGTCCCCTAATTGTTTTTCAACACTGAGTTTGTATTACCTAAACACAAAGCTCATCGTGGAGAAAGGTCCTAAAAGTATACAGATGGTTGGGAGTAATTAGCTTCAAATTTTAAGTTAACACAGATAAATTACACATGTCTAGCTAATATTTGACCAACTCTCAAATGAGTTTTATCCAACAGTTCGTCAGGAAGTTGATTATTTGAACACCAGAAGACATTTTTCCATAAAGACAATCTTCTACATGGCGGTTTTGGTAGTGATAATCTCTCTAGAATACCCACAAAAGCCTACGTAACCCATTGTTGCTGTTAGCTGCCCCTGAGTCAGCACTCCCTTGTGGCAACTCCGTGTACAATGGAACAAAATGTGCCCAGTCTCGAGGCATCCTTATGATCAGTTGCAGACTGGACTGTTGTCATTCACAGGGTTTTCACTGGCTGATTGTCAGGAGTATATGGCCAGGCCTTTCAGCATCAAAGCAACACCCAGACCTCCACTGCCAGATGAGTGGTGGCTGCGCACAAGGTGCATTGGCCGGGAGATCGAACCCAGATGGAAGATGAGACTCCTACCGCTGAATCACCAGTGCCCCCCATTTAACCCTAGAACACCTGCATGTACTTCCTTAACACTAATTGTCCTGGCCTGAATTCTGTATCCTGAGAAAAAAAAGGTAATATTAAAAAACAAAAGGGAAAAAAATACCTCCGCAATTCTGGTCACAGAGCCAGCCCAGAAACAATATTGTGAAATAGGCAAGTGTGCCCATTGATTTTTCCAATGCCACCTTCCCCCTAGGCTTTTATTGCAGCAACTCACATGGACCCAGGGGCAGATTATCCAATAGGCAAGGTAAGCACAGTGCTTACCTTGCTTACTAGATCACCTGTAATGAACAATTTCACATTTTTCACCACATCAAAGATTCTGCTTCTAGGTATGGTTTGCATTTGTCTCTCTCTCAACCCCACAGTACCTTCCTCCAGAATCAAAGTCTTTTTTCAAATTTACAGTCCCTGACGGTGGATGACCCAGTAAACAAGGTACCCCACTGCTGTCAAGTCAGTTCCAACTTCATAGCAGCCCTGTAGGGTTTCCAAGGCTGTAAATCTTTATGGAAGCAGACTGCCAAATCTTTCTCCTGTGAAGTGAGTTGGGGGATTTGAACCACTAATCTTTTGGCAGCCAAGTGCTTTAACCACTGCACCACTAGCACAGGCTTCCTTACTAATCTGTAGTGAACAATTTCAAACGGGCTTCACCACGAAACCCATGTGAAATTGTTCACTACAGATTAGTAAATAAGCACAAGTAAGCCTGTGCTCACCTTGCCTATAGGATAATCCACCCCTGCATGGACCTGTTCTCCCAAAGCCTTCCAAATCTCATGAAAAGTACCTACTTCCTCTTCAAATTAAAAAAAATAAAACAAACAAAAATTCTTCCTTGTCTCAATGCAAATGATCTTGGCCAGTTGTTAGGAAAAATGCAATCTGATTAAACTAATTTTTAAAAAGGTGTCAGTGAATGTTAGTCTTTTAACTCTGATGCGATTTTTAAAAAATCATCTAGACAAATGAATCTCTAAGTAGTGGAATTTGAATGTTAAAAAAAAGTGAAATAAAAACAAGTCAGGCATTGAAAGTGGTAGATTAATATTTGAGCAAAGTTTGCATCATGGTCAGATGCCCGTCCTATAAATGCACCTATAGGATCATCTTCCCTAAAGAGTCTCTCTTATGTACACACTAGTATGCATAAGAATCACTTGCTTGTTTACTATGTAGATTCCTGGACCTAATCACAGAGATTCTAAATCAAAATGTCTGGGTTGCCACCTAGGAACCTAAATTTTAACAAATTTTAACACCCAAATAATTCTGATCTAGATAGTCCTTGAACCTCACTTTGAGAAAAAAAATTGCCCAACTAAGCTCTGATTTTTGGAGGCTTCTTTTTCCTTCTGAAACCACAGTTTCTCTAAAAGCTCAAAGCTATTTTATACCTCTCTTTGTTCGGCATGGGCTCATGGCAGTGGTTGTAAGGTCTAAGGCACTGGGAGTGAGGGACTGTCAAGACAGTGACAGCACAAATAGTCTGCATATGAATTAGGTCTTTGTGAGTCAGGAAACAACTGGATTTGAAACAAACAAACAATCTGGTGTGAGAAGAATAACAGATGAAAGTTGCCAAATGTATTAATTGCTTCCATTTTGTTTTTAAAAACATAAGGAGTCCCAGTGGCACAGTGGTTGAGCACTTAGTGCTGAAAGGTCAGCGGTTCAAACTCACCAGCCACTCCATGGGAGAAAGATGTGGCAGTCTGCCTCCATAAAGATTTGTAGCCTTGGAAACCCTATGGGGCAGTTCTACTCCGTCGTATGGGGTTGCTATGAATCGGAATCAACTCAACAGCAATGTTTTTTTTTTTGCTTATCATTCCATTTTTTCCTCATCCACTGGCTAACGTTGAGGATCTGTGCAAGCAGGAAGTAAGCTAAAACAGAGTTGAAGGTGTACCCCAACACACACACAGAGCCCCTCAGCGAAGGCTGGGAGACTTACTGATCCCAGGTGGTTGAGGAAACCTCTATCCAATCATTTGCTGACCACTAAGCTAACTGAGCAGAGGCTTCAGTGGCTGCATATGACAAAGAATACAGATTTTACAGAATTAGTTCAGGAAAGTCACTAAAGAAACAAGCAGCTAAAACAGGACAAACAAACCCTGGGGATGGGAGAGAATCTAATTTCCAGAGTTGCCACATAATATTTATAATGTCCAGTTTTCAACCAAAAATTATTATGAGACATGCAAAGAAATGAGAAAGTATGGCCTATACACAGTGGGAATCAGTCAATAGAAATTGTCCCAGAGGTGACCCAGACATTGGACTTAACTAAGATTTAAATCAGTTATTTTAAATATGTTCAAAGAACCAAAGGAAACTATGTTCAAAGAACTTTAAAAAAAAAAAAAAAGGAGAACATCTTACTAAATAGAGAATGACAATAAAGTGATACAAATTATTTTTTAAAAAATGGAAATTCTGGAGTTGAAAAGTAAAATAGCTGAAATAAAAAATTCACTATAGGGGCTCAAAAGAAGATTTGAGCAAGCAGAAGAATCAGCAAACTTGAATATAGGTCAATTGAGATTATCCAGTCTAAGAAACATAAAGAAAAAAGAATGATGGAAACTAAACAGAGCATCAGAGACCTGATGGTAGGACACCAACAAGCATACCAACGTATGTATAATAAGAATCCCCAAAAGAGAGAAAGAGGCAAAAAGAATATTTGAAGAAATGATGGTCAAGAACTTTCTGACTTTGATGAAAAACACAAATCTACACATGCAAGAAACTCAAAGAATTCTGAGTAGGATAAACTTATAGAGACCCATACCTAGACACATTATAATCAAACTGGTGAAAGCCAAAGGCAAAGAGAGAATCTTCAAAGGAGCAAAAGAGAAGTGACTTATGACATACAAGGAATCCTCAATAAGATTAACAGCTGATTTCTCATCAGACACCATGGAGGCCAAAAGGAAGTAGGATGACATGTTCAAACCACTGAGAAAAAAACTGTCAACAAAGAATTCTATACACAGCAAAGTTACCATTAAAAAATGAAGACTAAATTAAGACATTCCCAGATAAACGAAAACTGAGATCTGTCACTAGCTGACCTGCCCTACAAGAAATACTAAAGGAAGTCTTTCAGATTGAAATGAAAGAACACTAGACAGTAATTCAAATCCACGTGAAATAAAGAGTACCTGTAAAGGTAACTAGATATGTAAACATAAATAACATTGTAAATATACTTTTAACTTTTTTCCCCCTATTTAATTTAGAAGACAACTGCATAAAGTAATAATTGTAAATCCATGCTGAAGGGCATACAATGTATAAAGATATAATTTGTATGATAATAATAACAGTAACAGCAAAGGACAGGAGAGGGAATGGAGCTATATAAGAGCAAAGTTTTTGTATACTATTGAAATTAAGTTGTATTAATCTAAACTAGATTGTTATAAATTAATATGTTAATTGTAATCCCCAGTAAAACCACTAAGAAAATAACCAGTAAATGCACCTATAGGATCATCAAGAAGAACTGGATAGATCACAGCTTCTATTATGGAACATTTTGATTAAAAATTCCACAGAAGAATCCTGATCAAAAGGGGGAAAATACAGAACGAGATTTCAAATCCTTATGGACTCTAGACTTTCTGGAGCCATGGAAGGTGGATAAACACCTGAAACTATTACCCTGAGATAATCTTTGAACCTTGAACCAAAAATATCCCCTAAAGTCTTCTTAAAACCAAACAATAGTTTAGCTTAACTAGTAAAAAAGGCCCACTCTGAGCATTGTGCTCTTATAAGAACTATCTACATGGATCAAATTGACAACATCAACTCAAAAGATTGGATGGAAACCTTAGGGGGGAGTGAGTTTATGAAAATGAGGGAAGAATAACTCAGAAAAAGAGAGAATGGTTGCACAGCATGAAGAATGTAACCAATGTCACTAAACGTTACATGTAGAAACTGTTGAACTGGTTTATGTTTTGCTGTGTATATTCTCAATAACAACAACAAAATAAATAAAATTTAAAGAAAAAATACAGTAAATGAAACAAGGGAATTAAAATGGCATACTAGAAAACATCTATTTAACACAAAAAGGGGTAAGAGTGGAGGAATAGAGGAACAAAAAAAAACATAAAGCATATAGAAAACAAATAGCATAATGGCAGGAATAAATTCTTCCTTATCATCTATTACATTAAATATAAATACATTAAACACTCCAATTAAAAGGTAGAGATTGAAAGAATGGATTTAAAAAAGCATGATCCAACTTTATGCTATCTATAAGAGACACACATTATATTCAAAGACAAATAGGTTAAAAGTAAGAGGATTAAAAATTATATATACCATGCCAACAGTAACCAAAGAAGAGCTAAAGTGGGTATGTTAATAATGGAAAAATTTAGGGCAAAATTTTTTTAAGAGACAAAGAAAGGCATTTTATAATAATAAAAGGGTCAAGCCACTGACAAGCTATAACAATTATAAACCTAACACAGGGCCCCAAAATACATAAAGCAAACTAACAAAACTGAAAGGAGAAATAGACAATTAAAAAATAATAGGTGGGGGAGGGCCCAAGATGGCGGACTAGGCAGATGCTACCTCGGATCCCTCTTGCAACAAAGACACGGAAAAACAAGTGAATCGATCACATACATAACAACCTACCAACCCTGAACAACAAACACAGATTTAGAGACGGAGAACAAACTAATAAGGGGAAGCAGCGATTGTTTTCAGAGCCTAGAGCCAGCATACCAGTCAGGTACGGCACAAGCACAGAGAGCTGCTCCACCCCCCTGAACTAACCCCGGGAGGGGGCCCAGCCGGTTCGCATGGGCGGTGTGGGACGCAGCCGGTAGGAGAAGTCCCCGGGAGGCAGCAACTAGTACTGGAGCAGGGAGAGCAGCGTCCCAGTCGGGACACTCGGTCACGGCACAAGCACGGGGAGCTGCTCAACTCACCTGAACTAACCCCGGGAGGGGGCCGAGCCGGGTCGCGGGGGCAGCACAGCGACGCTTCTGGCAGGGCGAGAAGTCCCCGGGAGGCAGCGACTGATTTTGGAGTCGAGAGTGCACCATCCCAGCAGGGGAGCCTTGACCCTGGGCATGGGGCTGGAAGCGGAAGATCTGACCGTGACTCCAGCGGGCCAGACCCCCCGGGGGCAATCTCCACACAGCCGGCATACATAGGCAACGCGCCCCGCGGGAATCTCAGATATAATAGTCATTCCAAGCAAGACAAGCAACTCTGGCTATATTCTGAGGTGCTACTCTCCTATCTCTCTGTTCCCTCCCCCACCCTCCCCAGGCAGCTTCATTAACATCCGAATAGCCTAAGCCAGAGGGAGAACTCTGATAGGGATCTGACTGAATTTTTTTTTTTAGCAGATTTTCTGGAAAAACTAGTTTCCCAGTGATGGCTCGGAGACAGCAATCCATATCAAACCACTTAAAGAAGCAGACCATGACAGCTTCTCCAACCCCTCAAACAAAAGAATCAAAATCTTTCCCAAATGAAGATACAATCCTGGAATTATCAGATACAGAATATAAAAAACTAACTTACAGAATGCTTCCAGACATCACAAATGAAATAAGGCAAACTGCAGAAAAAGCCAAGGAACACACTGGTAAAACTGTTGAAGAACTCAAAAAGATTATTCAAGAACATAGTGGAAAAATTAATAAGTTGCAAGAATCCATAGAGAGACAGCATGTAGAAATCCAAAAGATTAACAATAAAATTACAGAATTAGACAACGCAATAGGAAGTCAGAGGAGCAGACTCGAGCAATTAGAATGCAGACTGGGACATCTGGAGGACCAGGGAATCAACACCAACATAGCTGAAAAAAAATCAGATAAAAGAATTAAAAAAAAAAAATGAAGAAACCCTAAGAATCATGTGGGACTCTATCAAGAAGGATAACCTGCGGGTGATTGGAGTCCCAGAACAGGGAGGGGGGACAGAAAACACAGAGAAAATAGTTGAAGAACTCCTGACACAAAACTTCCCTGACATCATGAAAGATGAAAGGATATCTATCCAAGATGCTCATTGAACCCCATTTAAGATTGATCCAAAAAGAAAAACACCAAGACATATTATCATCAAACTCACCAAAACCAAAGATAAACAGAAAATTTTAAAAGCAGCCAGGGAGAAAAGAAAGGTTTCCTTCAAGGGAGAATCAATAAGAATAAGTTCAGACTACTCAGCAGAAACCATGCAGGCAAGAAGGGAATGGGACGACATATACAGAACACTGAAGGAGAAAAACTGCCAGCCAAGGATCATATATCCAGCAAAACTCTCTCTGAAATATGAAGGCGAAATTAAGATATTTACAGATAAACACAAGTTTAGAGAATTTGTAAAAAACAAACCAAAGCTACAAGAAATACTTAAGGATATTGTTTGGTCAGAAAACCAATAATATCAGATATCAGCACAACACAAGGACACAAAACAGAACGTCCTGATATCAACTCAAATAGGGAAATCACAAAAACAAATTAAGATTAATTAAAAAAAAAAAATACACATAACAGGGAATCATGGAAGTCAATAGGTAAAAGATCACAATAATCAAAAAGAGGGACTAAATACAGGAGGCATTGAACTGCCATATGGAGAGTGATACAAGGCGATATAGAACAATACAAGTTAGGTTTTTACTTAGAAAAATAGGGGAAAATAATAAGGTAACCACAAAAAGGTATAACAACTCTATAACTCAAGATAAACGCCAAGAAAAACGTAACGACTCAACTAACATAAAGTCAAACACTATGAAAATGAGGATCTCACAATATACTAAGAAAAACGTCTCAGCACAAAAAAGTATGTGGAAAAATGAAATTGTCAACAACACACATAAAAAGGCATCAAAATGACAGCACTAAAAACTTATTTATCTATAATTACCCTGAATGTAAATGGACTAAATGCACCAATAAAGAGACAGAGAGTCACAGACTAGATAAAGAAACACGATCCATCTATATGCTGCCTACAAGAGACACACCTTAGACTTAGAGACACAAACAAACTAAAACTCAAAGGATGGAAAAAAATATATCAAGCAAACAATAAGCAAAAAGGAAGAGGAGTAGCAATATTAATTTCTGACAAAATAGACTTTAGACTTAAATCCGCCACAAAGGATAAAGAAGGACACTATATAATGATAAAAGGGACAATTGATCAGGAAGACATAACCATATTAAATATTTATGCATCCAATGACAGGGCTGCAAGATACATAAATCAAATTTTAACAGAATTGAAAAGTGAGATAGATACCTCCACAATTATAGCAGGAGACTTCAACACACCACTTTCGGAAAAGGACAGGACATCCAGTAAGAAGCTCAATAGAGACACGGAAGACCTACTTACAACAATCAACCAACTTGACCTCATTGACTTATACAGAACTCTCCACCCAACTACTGCAAAGTATACTTTTTTTTCTAGTGCACATGGAACATTCTCTAGAATAGACCACATATTAGATCATAAAACAAACCTTTGCAGAGTCCAAAACATCGAAATATTACAAAGCATTCTTCTCAGACCACAAGGCAATAAAACCAGAAATCAATAACAGAAAAACTAGGGAAAAGAAATCTAATACTTGGAAACTGAACAATACCCTCCTGAAAAAAGACTGGGTTATAGAAGACATCAAGGAGGGAATAAGGAAATCCATAGAAAGCAATGAGAATGAAAATACTTCCTATCAAAACCTCTGGGACACAGCAAAAGCAGTGCTCAGAGGCCAATTTATATCGATAAATGCACACATACAAAAAGAAGAAAGAGCCAAAAGCAGAGAACTGTCCCTACAACTTGAACAAATAGAAACTGAGCAACAAAAGAATCCATCAGGCACCAGAAGAAAACAAATAATAAAAATTAGAGCTGAACTAAATGAATTAGAGAACAGAAAAACAATTGAAAGAATTAACAAAGCCAAAAGCTGGTTCTTTGAAAAAATTAACAAAATTGATAAACCATTGGCTAGACTGACTAAAGAAATACAGGAAAGGAAACAAATAACCCGAATAAGAAACGAGAAGGACCACATCACAACAGAACCAAATGAAATTAAAAGAATCATTTCAGATTATTATGAAAAATTGTACTCTAACAAATTTGAAAACCTAGAAGAAATGGATGAATTCCTGGAAAAACACTACCTACCTAAACTAACACATTCAGAAGTACAACAACTAAATAGACCCATAACAAAAAAAGAGATTGAAACGGTAATCAAAAAACTCCCAACAAAAAAAAGCCTTGGCCCGGACGGCTTCACTGCAGAGTTCTACCAAACTTTCAGAGAAGAGTTAACACCACTACTTCTGAAGGTATTCCAAAGCATAGAAAATGACGGAATACGACCCAACTCATTCTATGAAGCCACCATCTCCCTGATACCAAAACCAGGCAAAGACATTACAAAAAAAGAAAATTATAGACCTATATCCCTCATGAACATAGATGCAAAAATCCTCAACAAAATTCTAGCCAATAGAATCCAACAACACATCAAAAAAATAATTCACCATGATCAAGTGGGATTTATACCAGGTATGCAAGGCTGGTTTAATATCAGAAAAACCATTAATGTAATCCATCACATAAATAAAACAAAAGACAAAAACCACATGATCTTATCAATTGATGCAGAAAAGGCATTTGACAAAGTCCAACACCCATTTATGATAAAAACTCTTACCAAAATAGGAATTGAAGGAAAATTCCTCAACATAATAAAGGGCATCTATGCAAAGCCAACGGGCAATATCACTCTAAATGGAGAGAACCTGAAAGCATTTCCCTTGAGAACGGGAACCAGACAAGGATGCCCTTTATCACCGCTCTTATTCAACATCATGCTGGAAGTCCGAGCCAGGGCAATTAGGCTAGACAAAGAAATAAAAGGTATCGGGATTGGCAAGGAAGAAGTAAAGTTATCACTATTTGCAGATGACATGATTATATACACAGAAAACCCTAAGGAATCCTCCAGAAAACTACTGAAACTAATAGAAGAGTTTGGCAGAGTCTCAGGTTATAAGATAAACATACAAAAATCACTTGGATTCCTCTACATCAACAAAAAGAACACCGAAGAGGAAATAACCAAATCAATACCATTCACAGTAGCCCCCAAGAAGATAAGATACTTAGGAATAAATCTTACCAAGGATGTAAAAGACCTATACAAAGAAAACTACAAAGCTCTACTACAAGAAATTCAAAAGGACATACTTAAGTGGAAAAACATACCTTGCTCATGGATAGGAAGACTTAACATAGTAAAAATGTCTATTCTACCAAAAGCCATCTATACATACAATGCACTTCCGATCCAAATTCCAATGTCATTTTTTAATGTGTTGGAGAAACAAAGCACCAACTTCATATGGAAGGGAAAGAAGCCTCGGATAAGTAAAGCATTACTGAAAAAGAAGAAGAAAGTGGGAGGTCTCACTCTACCTGATTTCAGAAGCTATTATACAGCCACAGTAGTCAAAACAGCCTGGTACTGGTACAACAACAGGCACATAGACCAATGGAACAGAATTGAGAACCCAGATATAGATCCATCCACGTATGAGCAGCTGATATTTGACAAAGGACCAGAGTCAGTTAATTGGGGAAAAGACACCCTTTTTAACAAATGGTGCTGGCATAACTGGATATCCATTTGCAAAAAAATGAAACAGGACCCATACCTTACACCATGCACAAAAACTAACTCCAAGTGGATCAAAGACCTAAACACAAAGACTAAAACGATAAAGATCATGGAAGAAAAAATAGGGACAACCCTAGGAGCCCTAATACAAGGCATAAACAGAATACAAAACATTACCAAAAATGATGAAGAGAAACCTGATAACTGGAGCTCCTAAAAATCAAACACCTATGCTCATCTAAAGACTTCACCAAAAGAGTAAAAAGACCACCTACAGATTGGGAAAGAATTTTCAGCTATGACATCTCCGACCAGCGCCTGATCTCTAAAATGTACATGATTCGGTCAAAACTCAACCACAAAAAGACAAACAACCCAATCAAAAAGTGGGCAAAGGATATGAACACACATTTCACTAAAGAAGATATTCAGGCAGCCAACAGATACATGAGAAAATGCTCTCGATCATTAGCCATTAGAGAAATGCAAATTAAAACTACAATGAGATTCCATCTCACACCAACAAGGCTGGCATTAATCCAAAAAACACAAAATAATAAATGTTGGAGAGGCTGCGGAGAGATTGGAACTCTTATACACTGCTGGTGGGAATGTAAAATGGTACAAGCACTTTGGAAATCTATCTGGCGTTATCTTAAACAGTTAGAAATAGAACTAACTTACAACCCAGAAATCCCACTCCTCGGAATATACCCTAGAGATACAAGAGTCTTCACACAAACAGATACATGCACACCCATGTTTATTGCAGCTCTGTTTACAATAGCAAAAAGTTGGAAGCAACCAAGGTGTCCATCAACGGATGAATGGGTAAATAAATTGTGGTATATTCACACAATGGAATACTACGCATCGATAAAGAACAGTGACGAATCTGTGAAACATTTCATAACATGGAGGAACCTGGAAGGCATTATGCTGAGCGAAATTAGTCAGAGGCAAAAGGACAAATATTGTATAAGACCACTATTATAAGATCTTGAGAAATAGTAAACCTGAGAAGAACACATACTTTTGTGGTTACTTGGCGGGGAGGGAGGGAGGGTAGGAGAGGGTTTTTTATTGAATAATCAGTAGATAAGAACTGCTTTAGGTGAAGGGAAAGACAACACTCAATACATGGAAGGTCAGCTCAATTGGACTGGACCAAAAGCAAAGAAGTTTCCGGGATAAAATGAATGCCGCAAAGGTCAGCGGAGCAGGGGCGGGGGTCTGGGGAACATGGTTTGCGGGGACTTCTAAGTCAATTGGCAAAATAATTCTATTATGAAATCATTCTGCATCCCACTTTGAAATGTGGCGTCTGGGGTCTTAAATGCTAACAAGCGGCCATCTAAGATGCATCAATCAGTCTCAACCCACCTGGAGCAAAGGAAAATGAAGAACACCAAGGCCACACGACAACTAAGAGCCCAAGAGACAGAAAGGGCCACGTGAACCAGCGACCTACATCACCCTGAGACCAGAAGAACTAGTTGGTGCCCGGCCACAATCGATGACTGCCCTGACAGGGAGCACAGCAGAGGACCACTGAGGGAGCAGGAGATCAGTGGGATACAGACCCCAAATTCTCATAAAAAGACCAAACTTAATGGTCTGACTGAGACTGGAGGAATCCCCGCGGCCATGGTCCCCAGACCTTCTGTTGGCACAGGACAGGAACCATCCCCGAAGACAACTCATCAGACATGAAAGGGACTGGTCAGCGGGTGGGAGAGAGACGCTGATGAAGAGTGAGCTAATTATATCAGGTGGACACTTGAGATTGTGTTGGCAACTCTTGTCTGGAGGGGGGATGGGAGGATAGAGAGAGAGGGAAGCCGGCAAAATTGTCAAGAAAGGAGAGACTGAAAGGGCTGACTCAAGAGGGGGAGAGCAAGTGGGAGTAGGGAGTGAGATGTATGTAAACTTATATGTGACAGACTGATTGGATTTGTAAACGTTCACTTGAAGCTTAATAAAAGTTAATAAAAAAATAAAAAATAATAGGTGTACACTTCAATACCTCGTTTTCAATAATAGTAGAACAGCTACTGTATTTTTACACAAATAATGTGTGCCTTCTCTGTTTGTTTGCCAACTGCTCCCTCCCTCCCCGAGGTATTTTCATAAGCACAGCTATGCCAATTTTTTTTACATTTTGCTGTAAAAAAATTAGCATAGTGTGCTTACGAAAATACCTTGCAGGAGGAGGGCGCAGTTGGCAAACAAATATAGATGGTACACGTTATTCAAGTAAAATATGGTAGATAGAAGATCAAGTAAATAGAAGATTTGAACAACACTATGAACCAACTGTGGAAACCCTGGTGGTGTAGTGGTTAAGTGCTACAGCTGCTAACCAAAGGATCAGCAGTTCGGATCCACCAGGCGCTCCTTGGAAACTCTATGGGGCAGTTCTACTCTGTCCTATAGGGTCGCTATGAGTTGGAATCGATTCAACGGCACTGGGGTTTTTTATGAACCAGCTAGAATTCACAGACATCTATAGAAACTCCACCCAAAAACAGCAGAATACACATTCTTCTCAGATGTACATGGAACATTCTCCAGGATAAACTGTATGTTAGGCCATAAAACAAATCTTAATAAGTTTAAAGATATAAAATCATACAGAATATGTTCTCTGACCACAAGGGAACACAATTAGATATCAATAAAAAAAAAATAACAGAAGGAAATTTGGGGTATTCACAAATTTGCGGAAATTAAACAACATAAGGTGTCTTAGTCAAGGTTCTTTAGAGAAACAGAACCAGTAATAAATAAATAAATACACACACACATACAGAGAGAGAAAGATGCGTTCTATATAGAACATATTTGTATCTATCGAGGAGGACAGGAGGAGAGATTTATTTTAAGGAACTGGCTTATGCAACTGTAGGGGGCTGGCAAGTCTAAAATCTGTAGGTCAGGTTATAGGCTGGAGATTCCTAAAGTTTTGTGTCCCAAAATCTGTAGGTCAGGCAACAGGCCGGAGATTCCTGTAGTCTCAAGTCCCAAAATTTGTGAGTCCGGAGATAGGAAGAGTGAAGAATTCTGGAAACATGTCTATTTATAGTCCAGGGGCAGAATACACCCTAAAGAAAACTCTCTTTTTTGTTCTTAAGGCCTTCAACTGATTGGTTGAGATCCACCCACATTATGGAAGGTAATTGGCTTTATTTAATGCCAACCAGCTTAATCACATGTAACTGTTTCATAACAGCAATAAGACTTGTGTTTGACCAAACAACTAGGTACATTAGCCTAGCCAAGTTGACACGTAAAATTAAATGTCATACAAGGGGCATTAGAAAATACTTTGAGATGAATGAAAGTGAAACCACCACATACCAAAACTTGGGGGATGCAGTTAACGCAGTGCTGAGGGGAAAATTTATAGATGTACCTGTCTATATTAAAAAAAAAAGAAAGATCTCAAATCAGTAACCTAACTTTCCGACTTAAAAAAACTAGAAAAAGAAAAGCAAACTAAATTCAAAGCAAGCTGGGGAAGGGAATTATAAGATTAGAGGTGGAGATAAATGAAATACAGAAGGGAAAAACTGAGAAAATAAAAAATCTTTTTTCATTGAAAAGATCAGTGAAGTTGACAAACCTTTGGCTTGACTGACGAGACAGAGAAGACTCAAGTTACTAAAATCAGGAATGATAGAGGGCACATAACTACCAATCTTACAAAAATAGAAAAAATTATAAGGGATTACCATGAAAAATCTTATTCCAACAAATTAGATAGCGCAGATGGAATGGACAAATTCCTAGAAAGACACAAACTTCCAAAACCGACTCAAGAAGAAATAGGAAATTTGATTAGACCTATAACAAGTTATGAGATTGAGTTTAAAAAAAAAAAGCTCAGAAAGAAAAGGCCAGAACCAGATGGCTTCACTGGTGATTTCTGTCAAATGTTTGAAGAAGAAGAAATCTCTCACGAACGTCAAAAAATAGAAGAGGAGGGAGCACTTTCCAACTCATTCTCTGAGACCAGTATTTTCCTGATACCAAAACTAGAAAAAGGCATTGCAAGAAAAGAAAATTACAAACCAACATCCCTTATGAATACAGGCACAAAAATCTTCAAGAAAATACTAGCAAACTGAATCCAGCAGCCAATAAAAGATTATACACAATGACCAGGTGGAATTTATCCCAGGAGTGCAAGACTGGCTCAATGTGAAAATCAAACAATGTAATTCTCAGTATCAATGGAATAAAAGACAAAAATGATATGATCATCCTATAGATACAGAAAAAGCCTTTGACAAAATCCATTTAATCTTCCACCCTGTGTGTTATATATGAAAGGTATTACTAGCTCTACTAGATAGAAAAATCTGAAGCTTGGAGAGGGTAAATAACTAGCCCAAGGCCATGGTGCAAGAGATTAACCAAGCTCTAATACATACACTGTTACCCCAACTTTGTACAGTACTCACCCAGGAAAATCGAAATCCTAATGTTTTAGAAATGCATCTTAAGTCTGTGAGTGGTTAAACTGTAGTTATTAAATGTACTGTGAAATTAAGGTGGAAACAGGTAGCAGTTTAGTACCAATACATGCTCTTTTGGAAACAGAACTGATACCTAGTTAAGAGTTCTGTCTGTATATTATTCATACTGTTTAATACATGTTATTTGGAGACTGGATTTGCTACATGGATGACTCAATGGCTTCATCATCACACCTGCATCTCACGGAAGCTGCTCAGTGCTAGAGATGGAGGATGGCCTAGGCAGAAACTGTTCCCTCAGACTCAGAGGAGCTTGTGTTTAGAACAACTTCTGCAAGAAGGAAATATGTGGGTTTTTTTTTAAATCACTGCAAGTATCTTTAGAGCCCATCTCCTCCTCTGCCCCTTGCTGGGAACAGGCGTGATCCCAGCTGGCAGGGAGAGTGGCAGGAAGGAGATGGGCAGCCAGCCCAATGCTCTCCTCCTTCCCCAGGGGTGTCTGGCGTGTGCCAGGAATGAGGTAAGCAGTGCATACTTCTCTGAATTACCTTTCCTCTCCCACTGGGCTCCCAGGCTAAATTTAAACTACCAAGAACTCTGACATGAGGATAGAAAGGAGGTGGGGAGAGTGAAGAGGTCTGGGCTGGACAGTAACAAGCAGTACTCAATGATTCCAAAGATCAGGGTCTGATAGTGCACTCAGAGCCCCTCAGCTGAGTTTGCAAGAAAATGTTGTGCAGGCCTGGCATGCCACTCTGTTGGATTAGAGGCTTCAGGCTAGAATTAGAAAAGAAAGTGGGAGTGAAGGACAGATCAGCAGCAGTGTCAGAGCCCTGCCATTAGCTGTTTTATTTCCTCTCCTTAAACACTTGTTCCACTGTCGTAGCAGAAAGTCAAATAGAGTTGAAGAGGAAAGCGTATGATCAAGCTTTGGTTTCCTACAGCACACACGCATAAAACTGACAAAAGCAAATGTGACAAAAATCAGACAGGAAAAAACCTGCAGTCACTTGATGGCTTGCCAGGGACAAATGAGGTCTTTTTGATGAAAAGACAATTATACATATATGCATATATGGTGATAAAGACAGGAGTTCCATGCGTTATGTGAAGGAGTGATACTAGGAAAATCCACAAGGAGGCGTTAGATTCAAATTTTTTTCAAAGTCATGCATGCAACTTTGAAATGAACCGGCTTTTTGGGTTTGGAGAGCAATGGGTCTGGTTTTCTGGAAAGGAACACAAAAAGTGCAAGTCCACAGTACCAGATGGCACCACACAATGGGGGGAAGAAACATGCAGAGGGTTGAAAAGAACGAGTTGTGGTCTATATTTGTAATTAATTAGTTTCTTCAAGGGCCAAGCAGAGGCACTGTTACTATGACGTAAACCACAGAGTAAGATATAGAAATAATGTCGCACAGAATAAGATCTAGAAATACGTTGCACAGGGGTCAGTAATGGGGCTTACGGTGTGATGAACTTCTGTTGTTTCCAATGTTACTACAGATGACTCCAGCTCCAAGCTAAATCATAGAACACCACACTCCAAGTTAAATGAGGGAGAATGTGAGATAGAGCAGAAGACCTTAAAAAGTCATTAGTATCTGCCAATAGTAAGGCAATATGGTGGTAAAATGCCTTACAGTCAGACAGACTTGCTTTTGAATCCCAGCTGTGTGGCTTCTGACAAATTACTTAACCTCTCTGAGCCTTAATTCCCTCATCTGTAACAGAGCGGGAATTATAGCAGAAACCTCATGGGGTTATTGTGAGAATGAAAGAGGTGATTTAAGGGTTTAGCACAGGGTGTGGCTCATTGTAAGCACTCAATAAATCTCAGCGTTCTGACTGAGTTATCTCTTGTCACCTGCTCACATTAGCTGTACAGAACCATTGCCACACTAGGAGTCTGCACCCTAAACGGGCATTACAGATTAACGCAAGTGTACAGAGAGGTAAACAGACACACAAACAACCACCCAAACAATGGCCGAACCAATGGCTCCCCCATTTCCTGTCCATTCTCACCACCTCAGTGCAGACTCCACCATCTGACTCCTCCAGAGTTTGCTAACTCGCCTCTCTGCCACTATTCTCTCTGTGTTCCAACCGACCCTGCATACTAGATAAATTTGCTGTGTGAAGATTTGGCACCTCTAGAGTCTCAGTTACCCATCTGTAAAATGGAATACGAAAACCTTTACCATTTTTGCTATACCCACCTGCCTCTTAATATGTTTCTTTAAATTGATTACTGTAAGTGTGAAACAGTTTTACCTGCCATGATGCAATTATATATTCTTTTAATTATGTATTTATTTAAAAATAAATACAATGAAAAAACGATGTTCTTAAGTTCTAACTACATACTATGGCTTAGTAGAGTACCTGGCACATAGTAAGAGCTATGTGGTCTGTGTTGTTGTTGCTGTTAGGTGTCATCAAGTCGATCCCAACTTACGGCAACCTTATATGTAGAACTCCATAGGATTTCCTAGGCTGTAATCTTTACGGGAGTAGATGGCCAGGTCTTTTTCTCCTGTGGAGCCAATGGGTGGGTTTGAACCACCAACCTTTTGGTCAGCAGCCGAGAGCTTAACCATTGTGTCACCAGGACTCTTCATGCGCTGTTTAACCCAGTGCTGTCGAATCAATTCCGACTCAAATGTGCTGTTTATTGTTTATTAAATAACGAAAATGCTGTGCCAATGTTCTTGACAAAGGACAAGAAAACCTCTCATGGTCCTTTAGAGCAATAAGAAAGGTTTTCATTGTCTGGCTCTGCCACACCCTGTCCAAGAATATACAATTGACAACCCCTTGAATCAAGCCCAGACACTAGACCCCGTCACCTGTAGCCCTTGCCTTACTTATGCACACGGACCTGTGACTGTTCCCAGGGAATACCTCCACCCCTCCCAGATCTGTCCCCTCAAAGTCATGACCTTTCCTCACCAACAGTCAATACCTTCTGACAATCTAGAACCTACTAAGCCCTCGAGGCCCACCATCTTCAAACAGCCTGCCCCAAACACAACAGCCCAGACAGGCCAGTCCCTTCTTCAGCTTTATGTTGAAGGCATAGGCCAAGCCACACAAGTTGGGTCTTGATCTCTCAGACTTTGTCATTCTCTCATAGTTCAGAAAGTTGGCCTTCCTATTAAGGTCCCAGGTTCCCTAAGAGCGGAAGCTGGATCTTCCTTCTGGGTACGTGACGTTTCAGGGATAAGGGGAGCAGGAGCTGACAACCAGCAGTATAACTGATGCTTAAGGTTCCCTAGCACAAGACAGAGTCCGTGAGCAGTCTGCATTGTTTTCTAACACATTTTAAACGCAACTTGGAATTCCGTAACTGGCCCATGGACAGAAAAATAAAGAACTCTTTTCTACCACCTTTACCTGAATGCATCCCATTTTGAAAGGACAGATCACTGAGTCACAAGGGCAGGGTAGCAGCCGTGTTCTTGTCAGAAAGATTTAATTTCAGAGGGAATCAGGTGCTAAGCAGACAAAAGAAAGCACTTTCCTTATTACCTCCTTTGCCAGGTATAAACAGCCCTCGCTTAGATAGATAAACCAAGAGCAGCAAATTTAGTGGCTTACCACTGACTTTTAGAGCCTCAAATTCCCAAAGCCAGCCCTAACTGTGAAGCGTTTGGGAGCCAAACCCATCATCAAGTCTCCAGAACTAAAAAAGAGGAAAGAGGTGCACAATTAGTTAAGTTTACACGGGGCAGTTCTACTCTGTCCTATAGGGTCACTATGAGTCAGTATTGACTCAAGGGCACTGGGTCTCGGTGGGTACAGCAGTGCTATCCATTAAAAAATAATAATAAAAAACAGGTGAGATTAATTTTAATATTTTTATTTAGTATGCAATCAATATTTTGAAAATTATTAATGAGATATTTTACTTTCTTTTTTTTCATACTAACTCTTCAGAATCTGGTAGGTTTTTCCACTTACAGCACGTCTTCATTCAGACCAGCCTTATTTCAAATGTTCATTTATCACATGTGGCTGGTGGCTACTATATTGGAGAGAGGAGAGTTCTAGATGAATGTGAACAAGACTCCAATTAAAGTAAAAGCAACTAAGCAAGAGTGCTTCATGTAAGAAAACAAAAAAAGAAGTGCCTGAAAATTGTGAAGGCTATTCTTTGTTTAAACTCTTTCTCCACAACATACTATCTTGTTCTGCTGTCTAATTGTTTCTTATTACAAACGGAGAATCAACTTCTTAGTAGTTGTGGAATTATATCTTTGTTCACGCTAACTTCTCTTTGGAGCAAGACATCCTGGATTTCTAATTCTGGCTTCACCGCTCACTAGCCGTGTGTCCCAGGAGAGTTAGTTAACCTCTCTGTGCATCAGTTTCCTCAGCTGTAATATGTGGGCAATGATTGTACATCTATCTCATAAGGCTGATTAAATGAGGCAATCAGTTGATAGCATTAGTGTTAGCTCTCGTTATTATTACTACCACCGCTGTTTGATTTACAAGTACAGACTCAGGTGATATCTTAGTCATCTAGTACTGCTGTAACAGAAATATCATGAGCAGATGGCTTTAACAAAGAGAAATTTATTCTCTCACTGTCTAGTAGGCTACAAGTCCAAATTCAGGGTGTCAGCTCCAGCGGAAGGCTTTCTCTCTCTGTCGGCTCTGGAGGAAGGTCTTTGCCGCTTTCTTGGTGGTATGAGGTCCCCATGTCTCCCTGCTCACTTCTCTCTCTTTTATATCTCAAGAGCCTGGCTTAAGACGCTACCTAATCTCGTAGACCTCATCAATATAACTGCCACTAATCCATCGTATTACGTCATAGTCATGGGATTTACGACACAAAGGGAAATCACATCAGATGATAGAATGGTAGACAATCATATAAGGGAATCATGACCTAGCCAAGTTGACAGATATTTTGGGGGGGACACAATTCAATCCATGACAGGTGACTTCCTCAAACTGAAAGCACATGATCCCTAGGGGCCAACAAAGGAAGGTTCAATGACAAGTCAGGTTCAACCTGTTTCAGAGATAGTAAACATCATCCCAGAAAGTTAAAAAAAAAAAAAAGTGACAGTGGAGCAAACCAGAAGTAACAAAGCTCAAACAGGCATGATCCTGTCCCACAAAAATGGAGACTGTCATGGGGTAGGGTGGTAGATGAGTATTGGTTTATATTAATTTTTAAATCTCCTTTAATGTAGTCATTGTGCTGTTTCTGCAGTACAAAGTCCTAAAATATTTTAAAAGTTAAAACCAAGGATTCTCAGCTTCCCAGAACCATCCTGGCATAGAGTCAGGGACTTAGCTGGTGTGATAGGTATTTAGGATTTGATGCTAAGCAGAAGATGTGATTTTTTTGTGGCTTACCATGAATCTCAGCCCCAGCTGAGTACCCTCCGTTTCCCTCTCCTTCCTGTTTCCCCCTTGCCCTTTCCTTTGTCTTTCCTTTGTCTTTCCTTTCTAGCAAGAGTCAGGAGAACCACAATGTGGAGACAGTTCCTAGTCTTCTTTTTCCATCGCAGGGTTGGGAAAAGGAGACGTGACTATACCATAGGAGAGGAGGTAGACACAGGCAAGAACAGATACCCCATCCCATACGGTGTTCCCTGAGCCACTGTCTTATGTGACACTGAATCCAGCCATCGACTCTGTGGATGTTCAACCATGACACGCTCTGGTGTTTTCCTTTCCACGGAGGACACTATGTTACGACGAGAGGCCATTGTTCGTTGCTGATTATTCTTGCTCTGGTCACAACATGCTGACCTCAGAGAGATCAATATAGTCGGAACAATAGCTGTCTTCATAGCACCTGGGTCAAAAGCTGTTGTTTATACAACTTGAAGTTAAAATCTCCCGGATTCCAGAAGGCGTCCAAATAGTCGTTGTGAGAAGCAAATCTAATAGAGAAGCAATAGGGCTTTTTCAATTAGTGTGAACATCAATGAATTTTTTTTTTAATAGGAAGATTAATCTTGTGTTCCCAAATATTGGGATTAACTTGGGGATATGCTTTTTTCTGTATTTAATATGTGTGTATAAGAAGCTGCATGCTAGAGTGTAAATTAGAATATTGGCTTCGGAGCCAGCTGTGTGATTTAAAACAACAAACTCGATCACTCTGAGCCTGTATTTCCTCATTTGTACAACAGGAGGTAATACTATCTCACGGAAGTGTCCTGTGGTTCTGGTGAGATTACGTACACGTGTATAATGTCCTAACACAGTGCCTCGCTTGTAGTAGAGTTTTAATAAAGGTTCAGGTCCATCCACACCCCCTCCACTCCCCTTTATGGGCAGGACCAGTAAAGTGCAAGTCCTGACTCGAGAGCCTATAATACTTCTTGTGATTTTCATCCTCATCTCCAGCATCTGAGGAGAAATAAATAGCCAAGTATCAATCAATACCTTTTGGCATCAAAAGTCAATCATCTTATCATTTATTCTTTCCTTCACTCACTCATTCCTTTGATAAGCATTTATTTAGCAAGTGCCTCTAAGACTGAGGCACTACTTTGTGAATCCAGATACGGCACCACGAAACTAAAAAATAACAAAATGAAACTAAACCAGAACTCTGAAATGGCGAGGGGAGGCGGAAGAGGGCACTCCCACCTGCCTCGGGATGACCTATAAACACTAACGCCTTTAGCAATTTCCCAAATACTCAGACAGGAGCAACTTACTGGAGAAAGGCTGCCCATTTAGAATGGGTTGGCGGTGTTCCAGGGCAAATTATCCATAAAAACAATGTACTGTCAGCCCCTTCCAGGTGTCTTGTTAGGATTTTTCAAATTAACTATGGTTCCAGAAGTTTCTTTCCTTATGAAAATGAATCCTGGATCAAGCTGAATTGACTAAATTACTATTTTTTTATGGAGATTAGGAGAGCAATGTTTGGTACAGCTAATTTATGAAAATACAGGCAAGGGCAATAGCTCTACTCAGACTGTGAAAAACATTTAAACATATTTGCTACTCTGAACAATGTTCTCGTGTCCCGTTCACCAGATAGGCTGCTGGATTTATGACGAGATGTGTCACAGACACGTATCAAGATAAATGGAAACAAGGAGCCCCTTTAAAGCCAGCCTCTAGGATCTAAAGAGCCCACCCACTGCCTTCGAGTCCACTATGACTCACAGCAGCCTTATAGGACAGAGTAGAACTGCCCCATAGGGTTTCCAAGGCCCTAAATCTTTATGGAAGCAGATTGCCACATCTTTTTCCTATGGAACAGTGGGTGGGTTTGAACTGCCAAACTTTGGGTTAGCAGTCAAGAGGTTTAATCACTGCACCACCAGGCCTCCTTGATCTAAAGAGAGTCTGCTATGCAGTCGGCTCAATAATTTATAGAGTTGTACTCCTGGGTGTTTATGGATTATTGAAATCAATTTCAAAAAATAATATTTTAACTAATTGAACTGATCTTAACCAATATTTTCAACTTTTTCTAAGCAGTGATTAAGGTTAAGTAATGATCAAGCAAAACTGACAAGTTCAAATTTCATTTCCTTAGACTTTTTCAGCCACCCTCTGGTAGTCAGATGGCCTAGTCGTGCCAGAGAGAAAGAAGTAAAGGGGCGATAAAGCCTACAAATTGGATGAGTTATCAAGGCTTCATTCCAACCAGAGCTGAGGATGGCAGCCCTTCTAGTGGCAAGAATCTAACGGTAGGAAGAAGCCAAATCTCAAAGCCATTTGCGTCAGCGGCAGGAAGATGGCGGTCGGGGCAGGGGCCTATCTTTGGCAGCCTCTGTCACCATTTTCCACATACTCTTCCTCTGACTGCTCCGCCACTCGCCCTCGAGTCAACTCTGACTTAGACAGCTCGTGTGTTTCGGAGCAGAACTTCTCCATAGGGTTTTCACAGCTATCACCTTTTGGGAGCAGATTGCCAGGTCTCGTTTCTAAGGCACCTCCTGGTGGGTTTGAACCACCGTCCTCTTGGCTAGTAGCCAAGTGCTTAACCGTCTGCACTACCCAGGGACTCCTGACAGCTTCACATACATCTCTAATAAGTACATGAGTCTGCAGCCACGTAAGCACAGTTTTGAGACCACCAGAATGGCTTTAGTGTTGTTTTAGGAAAACAATAATCGCACTTTTATTTATTATATAGCATGTTAAGCTTTGTCGAAAGTGCCTTCTGACACATCCCTGTAAGTTACATAGAGTGAACATTCCTCCCAGTTTACAAATAAGGAGAACAAGGCACAGAGCAGTTAAGCTGCCTGCCCAAGGCCACATAACTAAATAACCAAAAAAAAAAAAAACCCACTGCTGTTGAGTCGGTTGCAACTCATAGCAACCCTACAGGAAGGAGTAGAACTGCCCCACAGAGTTTCCAAGGAGCACCTGGTGGATTTGAACTGCTGAACTCTTGGTTCGTAGCCATAGCACTTAACTACTACACCACCAGGGTTTCCACACATAACTAAATAGGGCTTACTATTTCTCTGTGAGATGGGTTCTATCATTATCTCTGTCTTACAGAGGAGGAAACTGAGGCTCTGCCTAAAATCCCTCAGCTAGTAAGTGACAGAGCTGGGATTATATTTGAGTCTGTCTCCAAAGCCAATTCTTAGATATCCTAACAGACTTTTTCAGATAAGAATCATTATGACCAACCTGATCATGCCCAATTAATCCCTGTAAATTGACAAGGACAGTGCAGGCAGGCACGGACCGACACATGGCATTGCTTTTATCACAGTATTAATCTGTGTATTTCTGTCCCCTCTGCTCTCTGATACATTGAGGCTGCCCCTGTCCACACTGATGCAGAGACAAAGACTCAAAGAAACCACTCTCCTATGATCTGCCTGGGGAGATTCCTTTGCCTGCTTACAGAGCAGGCTTTCAGGTACCTATAGATCTGTTAAGGTTGGTGCTGAGGAAAAAACAGGGGAAGGGCTAGAGGAATGAGGGCAAGAAGGACCACGGAGGAAGGCATGCTGCCTTTCTGTCACCTCAGAGCCCTAGACACATGTGAGTCTGCTGATCAGGGGTGGGGAGCTTCAACAGCTAATGTGAGGATGGGAAAGGAAACCCTTACCCTGGACCGAAGTGGAACTGACATCTCTATACTTGGGGGAAAGGAGTTGCACGTTTGAAGCTGAATTCACCATTCTTCCTCCTACCAGAATTCATCCATTTACCCACATAGTTCAAATAGCCCAAATAACCATCAAGTGTTGGGGCCTGAGACAGAAACATACTTCTGGTCCAGTTTCAATGACAGCTTGCAGGAGAGCTGTAATTCTCTGTTTGCCACCTGTCCTCATCACATCTAGTCCTAACACAGGACAAACAGACTGCCTAGTTGGAGGACAAGATAACATGCAAATAGCCCAGACCTGTACTTTATTAAGGAGTCCTGGTGGCACAGTGGTTAAAGAGCTCACCTGCTAACCAAAAGGTCAGTGGTTCGAACCCACCAACTGCTCCACAGAAGATGCCCATAAAGATTTATAGTTTTGGAAACTCTATGAGGCAGTTCTACCCTGTCCTATAGGGTCAACTATGAGCTGAAATGGACTCATTAGCAGCGGGTTTGGTTTTGTTTGGGTACCTTGCTAGCCTTCTTACTGTAGTTCATAATACACACACACACACACACAACACGCACACATATTACGTCCGCATATACCTACACTCTTCCATATATCAGCACACATCTCATTGGAACATGGTCACAAAATGGTTCCAGCCCTAATTTTATGTCAAACAGCATGGATGACATAGACAACGGGGCAAAAAAAAAAAAAAAGTGCCAACAGGCAGTTTTGCTAAGCATCACTTCTACAAGTGAATCAGCTATTTGCGGATTCGGCTGCTAAGAAGTGGTGAGTAGGCAGAGCTTACCAGGATCACAAAAATGAAAGGTGCCACCAGCCCCCATGCACTGGGTCGGTTCAGCAGCTCTGTCCCCGCTGCCCCTGGTGCAGGGCAGGGCCGTCAGCCTCTCCTCACGGCCACCCTGCCCCCAGGCACTGTGCTCAGGCGGCTTCTCCTTCAGCCACCAGCGTCATGGGCCCAGAGCTGAGCACAGTGGCATTCCTGTCACTCCCTGCAGCCCAAGGGGGAACAATTCCAGCTGCCTCTTGCTTCAGCATCACCCTCGGGCGCTGTAAGCCTGGGCCTGTGCAGAATTGACAAGGAATATGTTGATAAGGAATGGGACTGTTCCAAGCTTCTGAAGGATAACTAGGCAATTAAAAGAAAAACCTAATTTAAAAAAATTCTTGAAGAAATTAAAAAAAAAAAAAACTCTCTGGCAACATCCTTCATGGATTATCCTCTTTTACCAGAAGACTCTTGTTTTGCCTTTGTTTGGTTTCCAAAGCCTGGGGCTGGATGACCAAGTTTCCACGCATCCCACAGGCCCAATGCCTCCTCCGGGGGGAACTTAAAATGCCTTGTGCTGGGAGTGAAACGTTCCACTCCCTCCTGCTGTTTCCCCACAGGTCTCAAATGTACCTGAGTTTTCCAAGTCTGAGCACCTGGTGACTTCGTGCTCTGGGCTCAACACAATTCTCTTTGAATATGCTGCTGCCCCGCTTGTGTAAGGCAAGGTGGAAGGTCTCAGACAGCACCATTCATTACCAGGAGCACCAATGTGCAGAGATGAGATCAGCCTCTGCAGGAGTCCCTGCGTGGCTTGTTCGAGACCACGCAATAAGCCAGCGGGCTGCCAAGACTACTCCTGAGACACACACACAAACATGTGGCGTTCTACAAACCCCACACCAGGAGTTCTTTCGCTTCCCAGTAGATTACCATGTTCTTTGTTCCGCATCACCTCCTTACCCCAGAGGTTGGCTTGGCATTGAATTACGTAGCCTTACTACCTGTTAGCTCTAGGAGTCTCTGGGTGGTGCGAACAGTTAATGTCATTGGCTGCCAACTTAAAGACCTGTGATTCAAGTCCAACCCACCCAGAGAAGTGCCTTGGAAGAAAATCCTGGTGGTCTGCTTCTTAAAAATCAGCCACTGAAAACCCTATGGAGCACAGTTCTACTCTGACACACATGGGGTCGCCATGAGTTAGAGCTGATTCAACGACAACTGGTCCTGGTACCTACTAGCTATATGATCTTCAGCAAGTAAATTCTCTGAGTCTCAGTTAATTTGTAAAATGGGGCTGATAATACTCAGCTCTTGCAGAGGGTCAGTGAAAGAGAGGAAAACCCTCAATGAGATGGACTGACACAGTGGCTGCGACTACAAGTTCGTGCATAGCAACGATTGTGAGGATGGTGCAAGACCAGGCAGTGTTTCATACAAAGGGCTGCTGTGAGTCGAAGCTGACTCAGAGGCACCTAACAACAACCGTACTTATCCCATAGGGTCTTCTGAGGACTAGAAAAGACCAGGCACATTTGATGCACGAGCTCCTTTAATCCACATTTCCTGCCTCTCCCCACTTAGTCACATCTAACGTAACTGATCTTATCTATCCTGATTTGCTGAAGAGCTTGCTTAATTAACCTCAGGCAATGGACCTTGTGATTTTTTCCCCAATCCAAATCTACCTATGTTGTTGTTGTTGAGTGCTGTCGACGTGATTTTCGACTCATATTGACCCCATGGGACACAGCAGAACTGCCCCATAGGGTTTTCTAGCTTGTATTTTTTATGGGAGCAGATCACCAGGTTTTTCTCCTACAAAGCCACTGGGTGGGTTTGAACCAACCTTTCAGTTGGTAGCCAAGCACTTAACCATTACACCACCAGGGTTCCTTATAAATAGAGCAAAAACTAACACAGGCCCTACCCTCACAGAGCTTAGAGGCTAGTGAACAACAGGGGCATTATTGAAATAATAGCATAAACAGATGTGAAATCACAACACCAACATGAAGGAGAGGTACACAGTGTTCTGTGCTCACAGGACAGGGTGGCTGACCTGGGGACAGGGGGAGGCAGTCGGAGAAGGCTGGCCTATCAAGGATGAGCAGGAAGACCATGGAAGAGGGCCCTGAGGGAGACAGCAGCTCTTTCCAGAAACAAGGCGGCCTGTGGACTGGGGTGCAGAGTGAGGAGAGCATCATGGAAGACGTTACCGGCATTGAAGGTGAATGCCACACCACAGAGGGCCTGAAGGCTGGGTTCAGATTTGGTCTCTATTGTGAGCCTCTATGGAGTCACCACAGATTTTAAACAAGGAAAAGACATGGTCAGAATTAATTTTTGAAGTCAAAGAAGCAAAAAAAAAAAAAAATCCCTCTGGCCATAGAGTGGAGATGGACCAGAGGGGCCAATGGTAATTGAAGTGATACTAATACAAACAGACCGCTACAAAGATGTCAAGAGAATAAGGTTGCCAGTAAGCAGAGGTCAGAGAAGTCCTCCTGGAATGAATTTTCAAACTGAGTCAGTCGGCCAAGTGAAAGGGCAGTGTGTTGGTGGCACTGGGGACAGGAATGGCATTCCTGACAAAAGACCAGCAAAGCAAAGGTTTAGAGATGAGCCTAAAGTTGTTTGTGGGGATTGGCAGTAGGTTCAGTATTGCAGGAGCATAAAGTATGAGGTGGAGGGTGGTAAGAAATAAAGAGCCAGGAGGGAAGGTCGGCAGAGACCTGAGGGGAAGAACTCTTTCCCCACACGGCAGGGCTTCTGGATCCAGTAAGTTCTCAGGTGCCACAGTGGGATTTAAGCAGGGGAGTCATATGATCTGGTGTCATTTCAGATAGATGATTCTGTTAGTTGGGCAAACAAGGAATACGAGGGGGATACAGGACTCAGAAAGATTTAGAAGGCTTTGCATCCATACAATAAAATACTTTGCAGATACTAAAAATGATTAAAATTGGAAAATTCTTGTGGCTTAAGGCTGCACACAACATATCGTGTGATTTCAAATATGTTTATGTATGTATCTGCATAAAAATAAAGACTGGGTGGAAATAAACTTTTCATAGGGTTCTACAACTAAGTTGCAGGGTTATAGATTATTTTTGTTTTCTTCCTTACAGATTTTTTGCCTTTTTTACAATAACCAAAAGATCAGTTTTCATAATCAGAAAAAAAAAAAGATTTAAATGACATGAAGCCAAGAGGGCCTATCAAACTGATAGCAACAGTTTACATTTTGATAGTGCCTGATATTTAGTGACCCTAAATCTCAAGCCACAAGATAAATATCATTCGGTCTGTGTTCACAGCGAGGGAAATGAAAAATGGGAAAAAATGATTCATTTAACATAACACAAAGCCTAGAGGCAGGAGCAGATAGGAAGGAGGTAGATGTGGGCACTCTTGAGCTGGCTCAATTATTTGTGCTGAGAAATGATTTGAATAGAACAGATCGTGCACAATCCAATAATTAAGATCGCCAAAATAATTAGAATCAGCCCAGCAGACTGCGTGATTATCAGCCCAAATCAATAAAGAAGAAGACAATCCAATGCCTTGGATACATAAGGCCGCAGGCTGCACTGCTCCAACCACAAGAACTGTAATTCCAGAATCCTCTGCCCAATTATGACAGTATCTTTGTAGAAGTGAGGAAGGGCCAGCATTAGAAGAGACACACCATTGTGACCATCCCTGACCATACTGATAGTGTTTCAAGACAGGAAACAAGCCACACACAATCGTGGCATGCCAAACTTCCATGCGGAGGGAGAGGTGATACAGCCTTGTTTCCCTAACTGCTGATCACCTCTCAGCTTCTTCCCACACCTCCTCTTTGCCCACAAAACCCAAGCCAAGCCCAGTGCCGTCGAGTCAATTCTGACTCGTAGCGACCCTATACGACAGAGTAGAACTGCCCCATAGAGTTTCCAAGAAGCACCTGGCGGATTCGAGCTGCCGACCCTTTGGTTACCAGCCAATGCACTTAACCACTACGCCACCAGAGTTTCCCCTTTGCCCACAGGAGCTACAAAAACACAATGCTAGATGAAGATGGTGGAGCGGGTTAACCGGTAAGCACATATGCACTAGCCTACAGTAGGGCTTAAGTGTATTTACTTACTAATCTCTAGTGAACAACTTCACATGAGTTTCACCAAACCTTTGCTGGGGTAAAAACCAGATGAAATAGTGCACTACAGATTAGTAACTAGGCACAATTAAGTCTGTCCATACCTTGATTATTGGGCAATCTGTCCCTGAGCTTCAGCGACAGACATTAGACACTCCTGGCTCTCTCTTGCCGGGGATGTACTCCCATCCACCTCCTGGGCAGGTGGGGGAGCTGTGATCCCCAGTTGAGCACTACGCCTGACCGCAGGCAGGGCACACAGCTTCTCTCTCACATATGCCCAGAAGATGCAGCAAAGAAAGCCCCGTGCAAGACTTGCCTTTATGAAGCTTATTTTTCATTATTTCTATTAAAACTTCAGAGACGCTTAGAGAAACCCAGTGGCATTTTTAATACGGCTTCCACAGCCTGAAATAACATTCTTGGCATTGCTGGATGGATGAGGAGAGGCTAAAGGGAGGGAGGATGAAGGAGGTAGGAGGCTGCCCGAAATTGCCAAGTTTACAGGTTAACTAAGTGCAAATTAGTCAGTGTCCAAATTTATGCTGAAATGGACAATGCTGTATTTTGCAAGCTAATAAATTGGCATTCACTTGTAAATACCTGGAAAATGAATAACCAATTTACATTTTCTTAATCTACTGCAAGTAATCTTGAGGATCAATAGAATAACAATTAACTAGACATTCAGCATCCTTGGGTCCTAATCCAACCTTTGCCACCACCAGCAGCCCTGTATCTGCTTTATCTTAGGAGGTGGTAATGGGCCGTCTTGGTAGGGAGAGGCTGGTCCAGTAAAGGCTGGGGACAGGATGGTTGCTCGGGATGCCCTACAGATGAGATCTGGCCGCTCCTGTCAATCATCTGGGCACCCTCAGGGACTCTGCAGTTCTGCCCTCTCAGTGACCCCATTACATTTCCGAGCCTTCTAGTGGTTTCCTGGCTCTGTCATTCTTGCCTCTCACCCTCATTTTCTCCTCCAGGAAGAATGGTCACAAACTTTACATCATCTTGTAAATGGGAAGGGCCATACCTCCTGACACTGTACTTATTATCCAAGGGTCACTTACTGCAACACAGAAGAATGTCCCAAAGGCCTCAAAAAACAAAAAAGCCCAGCGCCATCGAGTCAATTCCTACTCATAGTGTCCCTATAGGCCAGGGCAGAACTGCCAAGGAGCGCCTGGGGGATTTGAACTGACGACATTTTAGTTAGCTGCTGTAGCGCTTATCCACTACACCACCAGGGTTTCCCCCAAAGGCCTCAGGCAGTGACAATAAAGTCCCAAAGTCAACACACTTCACTCACAGGAGCACTCCCTAAACCCTCACCTGGGGACCACACACCCTAATTTCAGACCTCATTCAAACCTGCTTATCTATGGCTCCCTGTTCTTAGCCCATTAGAAGCAGCAAAGTGGAATATGAAAAGGGAGACAATGGATAGCAGAAGGAAGTGATAATGAGCAAAGAAACAAGCGTAAGAAAATTCAGAGCAAACACAGTCATTGTTTTTAAAGGACTGCATTGGAAACCCTGGTGGCGTAGTGGTTAAGTGCTACAGCTGCTAACCAAATGGTTGGCAGTTTGAATCCACCAGATGCTCCCTGGAAACCCTATAGAGCAGTTCTACTCTGTCCTATAGGATCGATATAGGGTTGCTATGAGTTGGAATCAATGTGATGGCAACGGTTTTTGGTTTTTTAGTAGACTGCATTATTTAGTTCTGAGGCAAATAGTTCTACCCACATCTATATTCCCTAAGGGCACCTAAGTATTATATCATAGCTCATAATGATCACCTTGAGTCGTTAAGCAAAAGTTAAATTTAGTGCTCTTGGTTTCAGGAGACAGGAATGTGCACAATGTGTTGAATAAATATATGTATACAGTTAAGACAAAAACAAGTTGGACACACAGAGAGGTAGGTGTAGCTATCTGGAAAATGTGTCCTTTATTTCTAGGTGTCTAAATAAATCACAGACTATAACAATTTGAAAAACTCTTAGAAATCATAAAGTTTAACCTTTCTCTTTACAAATGAAAAACTGAGGACTACAGAAGTTTAAATGACTTGCCCAAGGTTAAGTGGTCCTATCAAGCATCCGGGGCAGAGCAGCAGATCTGTGGCTATAATCTTTGCCATGTATGATTAAAGAGGTGTGCCATGGATATGTCCTTTCAGCTACACAAAGGAGGAAATCTGAGAGGTCAAGGAAAGTCAGATCATGTTTGAATTTTTTGAATAGGGCATTTAGTGAAATTAGCTATTATGCCAATTACAATACATGGCAAGACACCTAGAAATATCGTTTGAGTGGGGGGAAAATTGAAATGAATAATCAACATTCATAATAAGAATTAAAGTGGTCAGAAATAACTTCTAGGTATTTAACACAGTGGATTATTAAATTCAAAAAGCATATCTCTAAAACTGTCAAACAAAATGAAGCATAATACTAATTGTAGATGGTCCTTTGACTTCATGTGTATACGATTATTAAAAATTCTCCTGAAGCCAAGAAGGAATAAACCTAGAATTTTTTCCTGGAGTAACTAAAAATACATACATGATTTTTTTTTCTTTCATCAAAATCTTTTCAAAACTTCTTCAAGAAATTTAAAATGAGTAAGACAAAATTTAAATTGTACTGTGTCATTTCCTAAAGGGTATTCCCTTTTTGCTCTCCATTATAAACTCTAACTCCAGTTTCTGAAACCAGATATAAGTTATTATTGCCAGCCAATTCCCTATGAAACCGTCTAAGAAGAAAAACATTATACAGCGGAGTCCTTCAGACCAAGTGGCAACCACTACTCCTATAGAACAGAATTCCTGGAACAATATAGAAAGTCCTGATGTCTTCTTTGAAACCTTCAGGAAATGAAAAAGAGAATTAGTAATAAGAAAGCATGTCACATTCAAAAGAGCAAAGGGAAGATATGTGGCTGGACAACCTGAAAACAGGGAAAGGCCCTCAATTGTCCTCATGCTTGCCCTACTTGAAGAGAGACCTGACCTGCTTCTATTCTTACACTTTGCTGAGTTAATTAAGCTGCTCTTTGCTAAGCATCCTATAATTACAGCCAGTTAACGCTGCAAGAGACCCGCAGGTTACACTGATCCAACCTCTACATTTACAAATGAGAAAATCAAGATTCAGAGAGGCAAGGTGACTTACCCAAGGTCACACAGCTAGTTCATAGCAGAGTGAAGAAGATGCCCCAAGCCTCCTGACCCGTCACCTCAATAAACTGCAAAATAAGCTTGCTAGGAGGGAGAGCACTTCAGAGTGCTGGCAAAGCCACTGGTCTCTTGAAGAGCCAATTCTGCCTGACGATCTACAAGTGCCTCTGAAACCCCATGTGCTTTTCCGGGCCTTTTTCAGCATACAGGAGCCTCCATAGACACAAGCCTGACATCGTGGCAGAACAGCTCAGTTAAGAACCTGATGAAGGGCAGTAACCAAGAGCCTTTCAGCAATTCATTTCCACTGTTCTGCTTCCTGATCAAGGGTATATGTAATTGGACTTGCAACTTTTTTTATGTGTGGTAAGTATATAGGTAACAGAACATTTGCCGTTTCTACAATCTTCACGACATTAATTACAGTCATCATGTTGTTCAGCCATCACCATTAACGCTTCCCAAATTTTTCCATCACCCTTAACAGAAAGAAGCTCAGTGTTCCCTAAGCATTGTGTCTTCCTTTCCCCTCCTTCCCTCCCACCCCTGGTAACCGCTAATGAACTTTGGTCTCTATACACTTGTCTATTCTAGATATTTTGCATAATTGGAATGGGCTTTCAACATTTTATTGAAAAAAGACTAAATAATAAGCCAAAACCGTACAAGTAAATAGATAGAAGGAACTAGTTTCTATTATTTGAAAAGCATCCTGCTAGGCCCTGTGAGAGAACAAAGACAAATAGTCCCTTGAAGGTAGGGACATACTATGAAGATAGGCAGAAAGACAAGAGGAAAACCTAAATGATATAACCCTTCAGTTAAGGATTAAGGACATTTTATGGAAAAATTCCTCAAAAAGTAGCACTATTTTTTACTGTTACACTGATTTTTTGAATACTTAGAAAATAAAAACATATCATAATTTTTTTCACACCTAATATCATTATTACCTTTTTTTTACTTTACAAACAGAAATTTATTTTCTCACAGTTTAGGAGGCTAAGGGTTGGAATTCAGGGCGCCAGTTCTTGGTGCCAGTTCTCTCTGTGTCGGCTCTGGGGGAAGGTCCTTGTCTCCTTTCAGCTTCTATTCCTAGGTTCCTTGGTGATCACGTAGTGTGTATCTTCCCTCTGTCTGTACTTACTTGCTCGCTTGCTTAATCTGCTCTTTTATATCTCAAGACATTGATTTAAGATACTGCCTTATTAAGTCATCAAAAATTTCGTTTTACTTGGATCCACAATCAACCTCCATGGAAAGCAGCAGTGGAGAACTCAAACAATGTATTGCACTGGGCAAATCTGCTGTAAACGACCTCTTAAAAGTATTAAAAAGCTGTCACTTTGAAGACTACGATACACCTAACACAAGCCATGGTATTTTCTTGTATTCATATATATATATATATATATATAAAACTTTATTTTGTTGCTGCTGAGACTATACACAGCAAAACATGCAGCAAATTCAACAGTTTCTACACGTACTATTTAGTGACATTGATTACATTCTTCTAGTTGTGCAACCATTGTCACAATCTTTTTCTGAGTTGTTCTTCCCCCATTAACAATTTCACTGCCCCATAAGGTTCCTATCCAATCTTCCAAGTTGCTGTTATCAATTGATCCCATATAGATAGTTCTTAAGAGAGCATAATGTTCAAGGCAGATATTTTTTACTAGTTAAGCTAAACTATTGTTCAATTTTAAGAAGACTTCAGGGGATATTTTTGGTTTCATGTTTAAAGATTATCTCAGGACAATAGTTTCAGTGGTTCATCTAACCTTCATGGTTCCAGAAAGTCCAGAGTCCATGAGAATCTGAAATTCTGTTCTGCATATCTCCCCCCTTTAATCGGGATTCTTCTGTGGAATCTTTGATCAAAATGATCAGTAATGGTAGCCGGGCACCATCCAGTTCTTCTGGGCTCCTGGCAAAGGAGGCAGTTGTTCATGAAGGCAATTAGCCACACATTCTACATCCCCCGCTTATTCCTGCCTCTCCTTCTTCCCATGTTGTTCCAGGAGAATAGAGACCAATTGTTGTGCCTTGGATGGTTGCTTGCAAGCTTTTAAGACCCTGGGCACTACACAAGGAACTAGGAGATAGAACAGAAGTGCTAAACTTGTTATTAGGCCAATTAACTGGAATGTCCCATGAAACCATGACCCTAAATCTCCAAACCGAGAAACCAAATCGCATGAGATTTTTCATTATACATAAGCAGCTTCAGAAGCTACTCTTTTTTTTTGTCTTTGTTGTAAATATATCACACAACTTTTGCCAATTCAACTTTTTACAGGTGTACAATTTATTGACAGCAATTGCAATAACCTGCTCTGCAACCCTACCCTTAATCAATGTGAGATTTCCATTACATTTTTTAATGCCAAGTATTTTGTCTTTTTTGAATTAAGTTATTAGTGTCCAAGTCTTTGAAACTGTGAATAATTTTCCCTTCTTGTCCTTCAATTGAGTGAAAAATACTGGGGTAGGTGAGAAGAATAGGGATCAGATGTGATTGTGATTTGAATCAATCTCATTCAATTTTTTTCACCAGCCATTATATGGAAAGATCACCAGATGCCAGATACTGAGCTGGGTGACATCTGTCCCTGGCCTTACAGAGTCCATGGTAGAGAGCAAAATAGACAAGAAAACAAACCATAATACAATGTAACCCACAATACAATGTAACAGTACTATGATGGAAGTATACACAGAACACATTGGGTTTTCAGATAATAGAGTGATTAATTCTGCAGAAAATGAGGGTAGAGTCAGGAGAGGCTAGAGAGGAAATAACAATAACACTAAACTTTCAAGGAAGAGTAGACACTGCCCAGATGGACAAGAAGGAATAGTAATTCCTTCAGAGGAAACAGGATCTGCAATGACACAGAGATGTGAAAGGCTATGTTATCATCAAGAGACTAGCAAATGGTCTGATATAGTCTGGTCCTAGATTTCATGGACAAGTTGCTGGCCATGTAAGCAGAAAAGTAATTGGGACCAAATGGTGATGGCTTTTTTTATGGCCTGTTAAAGTTTTTTGTTGTTGTTGTTAAAGTTTTGACACAGCTGTGGGCAATGGAAAACCATTCTTTTTTTTTTTAACCGTTTTAACCACTTCAAAGTGTGAAATTCAGTAGCATTTAATGTATTCACAATGCTGTGTACCCCTCACCACTATCTGTTTCCAGAACATTTTCACCACTCCAAAAGGAAACCTGGTATCCATTAAGCAGTCACTCTCCTTCCCCGTCTCTGCTTACTCTCTCTGTGGATCTGCCTATTCTGGGTATTTCACATAAATGGAATCATACATTATGTTGCCTTTTGTCATTGGCTTCTTTCACTGAGTGTAATATTTCCAAGCTCCATTCGTGTTGTCACATGTATTGGTATTCCATTCCTTCTTAAGGCTAAATAATATTCCATTGCATGGATATACCACATTTTATTTAACCATTTGTCAGTTTCTGGACATTTGGGTTGTTTCCACCTTTCGGCTATCGTGAATAGTGCTGCTATGAACAGTTGTGTACAAGTTTTTGTTTGAACACCTGTTTTCGATTCTTTTGGATACACACCTAGGAGTAGAATTGCTGGGTCATATGCTACTTCTACGTTTAAGTTTTTGAGAGACCCATCAGAAAGTTTTCATGCAAGGAAAGACATTAGATTTATTCTGGAAAGATAAGTGTACCTAAGAGATATTTAAGGGAACGAGATCCTACAGAAATGGTTCCCCAAATATCCACCAAATATTTGTGCATTTGCTCCTTCTTGATGTCTTTCCTCCCTGCTTTCTTTTCTTTCCTGCCTGCTTGCTTGCTTTTTGTGTTTTTTTTTTTTTTTTTTTGAATCTACAAATTGGCATGCAATCTGGTAGGCCAAATATATGCCCACCCACATACCTTGTGGCTCTATACCATCTTCTGAGGCTTCTGTGCTAAAATCCTGCTAGCTCAGCCTAACTGCAGCAGTTCGGATTGTTTTCTTGTTCTGTTCTGTAATTCCTGCTCTGAGGAGGTATCAAGCTTTGTTAAATAGTCCTCTCGGCTTCAAATGAGAGGTACAAGAAGAGCAAAGCAGTTCTGTCAGGAAATGTGAGGTTCACTGGAGTGGTTTGATTCAGACATTCCTGCCAAGATGACTGGAGTTCATCTTAAGGCACCCTTCCTCCATTCCCAGGGCTTCAATCCAGTTCGTCCCAGTTCAGTCAGGGCGGAGGAAGCGACGCCAGAACAAATCTTAATTTTTAGAAGTTGGGTGAACCAGAATGTTAACCAGACAAATTACAGGTCGAAGCCCTGCTAGAAACTTAATCTACTCTTATAAAATTAGGGCAGCATACCCATTGCACAGCAACCAAATCTCTCGCCCATCGGATTTTGTGCAGAGTTGAAAACAGCTCTGCCCTGCTCAAAGATGGCGGCTGATCACATCGCTTTGAGTATGTATCGCTCTCTACAGGGCTGCCAGTAATTCAATCTCACGCATCTGGCTCCTGAAAGGGCTTATTACGCCCCTTTAGGGTCTCCCATTCTAGGGCTTCAACCCATAATTTTTCCCATCCTGGGTCACCCAGATTAAAAAAAAAAATCTGTTCTGGTTTCACTTCGTTGGCCATGACTGAACCGGTTCAAATCGGTTCGGAGCCTGCTCCAAACACACAGCCAAATTCTTTGAAACATGGCTTCCTCAGGTGGCCTAGCAGTTTGTAATTTAAAAAGCCAAAGATTGTTTATAGAAATTTCAAGGATGATCTAATCCCATTACAGACAGGAGTAATATGGCTCTTCAAATTAGAATTGCGTAGCTTCTCTACTTTTGAACTTGTGCCTCTATCAACAGGACACAAGCAATAACAAAGAGTGACTTGCTAACTGATTTTCTCAAAGTTGTTACAGTTACAGGTGCACCTGAAGTGGTAATGATGGCCACTCACAGTACCAGTCGAAACCAAAGCCCAAACCTGTTGCCATCAAGTTGAGTCTGACTCATAGCGACCCTGTGTGTTACAAAGTAGAATTGTTCCCTAGGATTTTTCTTGAAGATTACCTTTACAAAAGCAGATTGCCAGGCCTTTACTCTGCAGTGCTGTTAGATGGGTTCAAATCACCAACCTTTCTGTTAGTAGTTGAGGACAAACTGCTTGCACTACCAAGGGACCTTTACCAGTCAATGGATCTAAATGAAATGCGTTGCTGTCACTGTTTCCCTCCAAGAAATTAAAACAAGTCATATTATGGCTTGAACAGATTTTATAAACTGGCTAGGGGAAGGGGGAGGTGGATAATGCTCAGAATAACCTCAGGAAGCTCTTCTTTGAAGAGCACACTGAACTATGCATGGGGTGGAGTGGCAAAGGCTCTACGGCCAAGAAATGCAAAAGCACCGAGTTCACCAATTCAGTGTGTATTAAATTTATAGCAGTTGCACCATCTGATCTGGGAGTATATTGATATCCCTTAAAATGAATACTTTAGAACATTTTAAATTCCATTTTTTAAAGTGCAGTTATAAATAAGCCTCCCTGGAATCAACTGTGCAGTTTGCTGGGTCACTAGAGGTTAAAGAGTTGCAAACAGCACTTCAAGAAGAAAAGCACAGGGCTTTGTAGGGCTTTCAGGGCACTTGAATGTGCCCATCAGGGCAGGCTGCATGAGAAAGTGGTAAGTCTGGACGAGCTAGCAGGAAATCTGGGTCCTCTCTCCGTCCTGTCCTGCCTGTGAAATGACTGTAGGAATGGTGTGTATTCACGCCATGCCTCTTGAACTTCCCAGCCGTGGCAGGCACTGTGGTTGCCTACACAACAGTCACTCGTCCTTGGCTAAAACAAGCCTGATTCTGTTCAGGTGTCAGGCAGCCCAGTGTTTCCTGGGGAGAACTGGTGGTGCTCAGCCCCAGGAGATACAGCTTGATTGGTCTATAGGCATCAGTGGAATTCCATTCCACTTGTCAGGGATTGATTTAGGAATGGTCATGTGACCTAACTTTGACCAATGAGGCCTGTAGGGAAGTCTGCTGGGTGACTTCTGGGAAATTACATTATTGGAAAAAAGGGACACAAAAAGGGGTGTGGCCTTTCCTGCTTCCTAGTCTTTGGACTGTTGCTAAGTGAGGTGTGTCACCAAATGCTATGACCAGGAAGAAACAAGCCTGTAGGCAAAATCCACAGTGCTCCTTAGAGGCAAGGATGGCGAGACTGCGTCTCACATACGTTGGACATGTTGTCAGGAGGGATCAGTCCCTGGAGAAGGACATCATGCTTGGCAAAGTACGGGGTCAGCGGAAAACAGGAAAACCCTCAACGAGGTAGATTGACGCAGTGGCTGCAACAATGGGCTGAAGCATAACAATGATTGTTAAGGATGGCACAGGACTGGGCAGTGTTTTGTTCTGTTGTGCACAGGGTTGCTATGAGTCGGAACCGACTCGACGGCACCTAACAACAACAGCAGACAAAATCACCCATGTTGGGGTTACTAAGGCTGAACGGCATTGAGCCTCTTTAATTAACCACCTCCAGACTTCTTATTATGTGAGATTATCCATTTTCCTTGTGGGTTACACTATTTTTGTTTGGGTTTTCTGTTACTTGGCATTAAAAAAAAACCTTAAGTGATAAAACCCGCCTTAAGTGAAAGGATGTTTATCAAGAACTTTCTTCATTGAATTTAAAAGAAAATTAGACCCACAACCCAAATTACAATGTTTCATACCTCATAAGAAATACTAACGTACCTGACCTTGGTGGAAATAAAAACATCCACAGAAAACTACATGTGTGGGAGAATACCTGGTCAGGAAAAAGAGCAGGTCTGCCATTTTAGCCTGCAAACTAGAAGAGTGCTGAAACAAGAACTGTGTGGTGATTTAGAAATGAAAGGATGCTCTAAAAAACGCCCATGCCACAAATTTCCAAAATGAAAATCTGGGTCCTATTAGTAAGAAGCACTCAATTTCCCCCATGGCATAATCAAAATATTACTGCGGAATCACCTGTATGTGCAGTTAAGGGAACAGGGAACTGCTCTGTTTAATGACTCTCAGTGGCTCCCAGACATTTTTATTTCAATAACTGTGTCACATTTGGAGGGCATACAAAACTGTGCCGTTTTATGATTTCTCTTGTCATTCTTTTAACTTCCCCAAGTCAGGCATGCTGGCACGTGTTCAGAAGACTAACAGGTCTTTTTTTTTAAAAAAAAAAAAAAAAAAAAATTTTTTCTTGTGATTTTGGAGAAAATTGCTTCGTAAATTAGTTTCTCTTTTTACAATTTCTACACATATTATTGGGTGATATTGGTTACACTTTTCACAATGCAGCAGCATTCTCATTATTTCCCCTCTGGTTGTTCTCTTTCCATTAGTCTACCTTCCTTGTCCCCCTTACCCTCTCATCTTCGGTCCAGGGTAAATGTTGACCGTTAGGCCTTATTTAGATGATCGTTTCGGGGAGCACAGGGCTCACGGGTGATACTTATTTTATGAGCAACTCTGTCTTTCAGCTGATAGGTGACTACTGGGAATGGTTTGAGTTCCAAGTTTAAAGGGTATCCCAGTGCAACAGTCTCTAGTCTCTACCAGTCCAGTAAGTCTGGCCTTTTTTAGGTTATTTGACTTTTGTTCTACATTTTTCTCCCATCCTATCTGGGGCCATCTATTGTGCTCCTGGTTGGAATGGTTGGTAGTGGTAGCCAGGCACTGCCTAGTTCTTCTGATCTCAAGGTAGGTGAGGCTGTGGTTCATGTAGACTATTAGTCCTGTAGACAAGCTGCTTCTTTGAGTCTTTGGTTTCCTTCTTTATCTTTTGCTACAGATGTGTAATGACCAATAATTGTATCTTAGATGGCCGCTCACAAGCTTTTAAGACCCCAGATGCTACTCACCAAACTAGGAACATTATCTTCATGAGCTATATTATGCCAATTCAAGTTGCCCCTGACACTATGGTCCTAAGTCCTCAAACCCAGGAACCCAATCTGCAAGGTATTTGGTTATGTCGAGGAAGTATCCATAACTGGCCCTCATGTGCTTTATTTTATATATGAATATATACGCAGCAGACACAAATATGTATGTACATTTACCTATAGAAACACCTATACGTACACACCCATACATTCATATGTACTTACCTATATAAGCATATATATCTACCTATGTAACCAGACATATTTTCTGGTTATTATTACTGTTGTTGCAAAATTGTACATGTTGTGGTTTTTACCAAAATCATCCCTTATTCTTGTATACTTCTTAGTATCATCTTTTACCTTGGTTATAGCTGTGCTGACTTTACCCTTACTTGGTATTGCCTTACTCATCACCAAAACTAACAAGAGTCTCCTATTTAGAAAGTGATTCCCCCTCCCTCTCTCTCCCATCGTCCCTGGTAACCACCGAAGAATGTTGCTTTCTATATGTACACCTATTCTTGTCATTTTATAATAGTGAAATCATACAGCATTTGTCCTTTTGAGATTGACTCATTTCACTCAGCATAATACCCACAAGATTCATCCACATTATGGTATATTTTTGAGAACTCATCATTATTCTTTATGGCTGCATAGTATTCCATTGTGTGTACATGCCACAGTTTGTTTATCCAGTCATCTGTTAATGGGCAGTTACGTTGTTTCCATCTTTTTGCTATTTCGAACAATGCTGCAATGAACATAGATATGCATATATCTGTTCGTGTCAGTAGATTTAGTTCTCTGTAGCCCTGGTGGTTCAGTGTTAAGAGCTTGGCTGCTAACTAAAAGGTTGGCAATTCAAATCCACCGGCCACTCCTTGGAAACCCTATGGGGCAGCTCTACTCTGTTCTGTAAGGTTGCTATGAGTCGGAAGCAACTTGATGGCAACGGGTTTGGCTTTTTTTTTTTTTTTGGTTTAGGGTATACACCTAGGAGTGGAATTGCTGTATCATAGGGTAGTTCTATTTCTAGCTTTTTGAGGAAGCACCGTACCATTTTCCAGAGTGATTGAACCAATTTACAATCTTACCAGCACTGGAGCAGGTTTCCAATCTCCCCGCAACCTCGCCAACATTTGTTGTTTTCTGTTTTTTTGACCAAAGCTATTTTTGCAGGGGTGAACTGGTATCTCACCGTAGTTTGGATTTGCATCTTTTTGATGGCTAATGATCATGAGCATTGGTGTCTAACGTGTTTGTTGGCCACTAACACTCTTTGGTGAAGTGTTTGTTCATGTCTTTTGCTCATTTTTAATTGGGTTATTTATCTTTTTGTTGTTGAATTGTTGAAGTGTTCTATATATTTTAAAGATAAGATCCTTATTTTTTTCCCAATCTGTAGGTTCTCTTTTTACTCTTTTGATAAAGTTTTTGATGACTTAAGTATTTAATTTTTAGGAGGTTCCAGTTATCTAACTTGTCTTCTGTTGTTCATTCATTTGTAGTTGTGTTTGGCAATCTATTACTGAAAAAAATTAGGTCCCATGGTTTTATTCCTATATTATCTTCCAAGAACTTTATAGTTTTGGCTTTAACATTTAGGTCTTTGATCCATTTTGAGTTAGTTTTTGTATATAGTGTTAGGTATGGATCCTATCTCATTTTTTCTGCAAATAAATATCCAGTTTTGCCCGCACCATTTGTTAAACAGACATTGAATGTACTTTGAGCCCTGGTTGAAAATCAGCTGTCCATAGATGGATGGACTTATTTGTGGGTTCTCGACTCTATTCCATTGGTCTATGCCCTGACATTGAACCACTACCAAGCTGTTTTGATTACTGTGGCTGTAGAGTATGTTTTCAGATTGGGGAATGTGAAGTCACCTACTTTGTTGTTCTTCTTCCATATTGCTTTGGCTACTCACGGTCTACTTCCTTGCCATAAAAAAGTCAGGTAATGCATTATTTAATACAGATCCCAATTTTCCAAATCAATGATGGTGCTTAAGGATGACTTCAGGGGACTTAAGCACCAATACCCATAATCTCCATCTGCTCACCAAACAACCTCCACCACTAAAATGTACACAATCTGGATAACACAACACTTACTGTGCAACCCCCACCCCCACTGCCAATAAGACTGCCATGTCTAAGCCTCTCCTATACAAAATTGAAGGGCCTCGTCTGGTCCAAATGAAATACTCTTGTTTTATAAATTAAAACTGAGTCAAGATTATGCTGATAATAGCATCCCCTGCCCAGGCATTCCAATGATATGCTTTCAGAGAGAAAGGGAGGAAGCTAGAGCTGGTATACCAGGGATTGCTCATAACTGACAGGAGTTTACAGCACAAGTGAAAATCACCTATTGCGAGCATCCTAGGGTAAAAACCAGATAAGAATCACTGCTCAAACTTCTTTTCAACTCTATGAATCTTTGATTCTATGTGTGCTTACCTATTTTCCTCCTACCAATTTGTGTTTCTTTCAGAAAGAAAAGGTAACCCTTGAGAAAAAAGAGAAAAAAATACAACATGACTTTCATGCTTCTTCAGCAGACATCTTCTGGCTGGGTTTTATCTTTTACTGCTGAATAGTAAACGATTTCTTCGTGTCCTCTGTTTTGTTTGTTCCAAACACCTGAACAAAACAACAGCATTTTTCGGGAATGTATGTGTTAGCAGTCACCATCGCTTTGCCTGCCACTCTTTAGTTCAGCCTATTTCTCTATTTTTTCAATATTTGTTAGTTTTAGCTTCCTTCAACCAATACTCTCATTATCTGACAACCAAGCAAAGTTTTCCTATAATCTGTGAGATGCCAAAAAGGATTAAATCAATAATTCTTAAGTATCAGTGACATAGAACAAATACTGAACTCCAACTGGCCTAGGCTCAATTATGCTATGACTGGCCATTACACATTATATTTTTGGTTTTCTCCCCCCATGCAATTTATCTTCTGCTAGGTGACTTTGATGATCCGTTTCATAATTTTTCAACTATATGACAGGAGACCAATTCTGTTATTTTTCGGGATAATCTCATTGAATACCACCTAACAGGATGCACACACTGAAAAATTCTGTGACAATTGTAAACATAACTGCAAGCAGTTAACAAACAGCCCAGGCCCACCTAGTCAGGCCCACTCCTTCACTGCTTTGGATGTAGGTAGGGAAAGCACACCCCTACAGGGACTTGGCACCCAATGTTTTTCACTAAGCAAACACTTATTTTCAAAAACATTTCTTTTCCAACACTCAATAACATTTGTTGACTGATTGTTGATTGAAACAGATGCTCACATCCCCCACACCAAAGAAAAATTCCTTTAAAATGTAGACAAAAGAGAGCCAAGCCAAATATAGCCTCCCACCCTGGCTTCTTCTGCGATTGCAGACCCTAACTATGCAGGCCAGTGCTCATTTGCATGGCAGATGGAAGTATCAATGTCCATTTGCAGCGGAGTGACCTGTTGTAAAGGGACAATTAAGCCTTCTGGAATTATCTATACATTCAGCATTCCCCACTTGTATTCCTTAAATCTCTTCCCTTTCTACCTGTATAGTGTCCAGCAGTTTGAAGCAATCAGAAGGAAACATATTACATCCTTTAGGTCCTTAGGGGAACAAATGAGTTGATTGATTTTACCTATAAACAAAATATTTAAAAGTCCAAACACTGGGAGGGGTGCGGGGGACATCCAGCAAGTTAGAGAAAATAATTCAGGGTATCCTCAGAAATTCACCATAATGGAAACTAAAATATGGTTTGTATTGTTCCCCTTTTTTCAATTGCTAATGCATTCCCTGATGGGTGCCCCCAGGACATTATTATTTGGTTTGCAATCCGCTTATCTGGCTTAGTTACAAGAAAGACGGAGTGCTGTATGTAGTTTCCCGTTAACTCTGCAGCAAACAAAGGCTGTCAGCCTCATGCCGGCCGCCACCGACTCTCCTGCTCCAAGAAGTTCGGTTACATCTTTTTAGTTAAAACTTGCAATAAAACAGATTAATCCCTGCAATCACTTGCAACCACAGGGAGACACTATGGGAATGTGTGGGGGTGGGGGGGGGGGATAAACTGCGGTAAATTTTACCAGGTGTGGAAGATAAAGTCTACTTTCTATTTACAAATGACTTTATGTTGATTTAAAAAAAATCTTTACAACCAGCTGCACCAAGCTTTAGACAACATCAGTGGTATGGTGGGTTTTTAAAAATAGTCACTGTAGAAAAGCCAAATTTTTTAACCTAAAGCAAGGCAACATAGTTAAAACGATCTTCTCTGAATTACCCCAAAAATATTGAGCAGATGTTTTACTCCAGAGGAGACACATTTGCTAGTTGTACTATCAGGCCTCCTGCTCGGTTGTTTCCAACTTTTTTCTTCAGTCACACCAGTTACTTTTGTATGAGAAGCAGAGAAATGAAGAATATGGCCAAATCTGGTCATTTTTATTCTTTTAACCAGAAAAAAATCAAAGAAAATGGGCTCTGGGTGTTCACACAATTGAGCATCAAAGCACAGAGGATTTTCCTGAAAGACAGGTGGACCCAAGAAAGGGTTTGAGGGAATGAGACTGCCAATCTGGGGTCACAGCATGCTTGTCAGAGGTCAGAGATGTATAACTTGGGGCACACTGCCTTGCAGGAAAACCCTGGACCTGCCTGTTACAGATTGAAATGTGTCCCCCCAAAATATATATTGGAATCCTAACCCTTATATATGTGGATGTAACCCTATTTAGAAATAAAGAAAAAAAATAGGGGGTTCTTTATTATGTTAATGAAGGCATATCAGTGTAGGGTGTGTCCTAAACCTAATCACTTCTGAATGATACAAAAAGAGCAGATTAGACAGTGACAAGCACAAATAGGGGAAGAGAGGCCATGGGAAGATCTCCAAGGAATTGAGGAATGCCAGAGCTAAGGAAGCTGAGGCGGGTACCTTCCCCCAGAGCCAACAGAGAAGAATCCCCTAGAACCGGGGCCCTGATCTTGGACTTGGAGCCTCCTGAATGGTGAGAACATAACTTTCTGTTCTTTAGAGTCGCCCACTTGTGGTATTTGTGTTATAGCAGAATTAAGAAACTAAGACACAACCTAAGTGCCTTCTAAGTCCCCACTCCTCAGGTTCATGGCCTCACACTTAGTGTTGGTACTGGGAGTCTCCCTGTCGCCCTCAACGGAGTATAAAGTCCAGATGCTCCCCCAACAAAAGCTGATCTTCTATGGCAATCAAGAACACTTGTAATTATGAACAGTCTGCCTGACGGCGTTTGAGGGCTCTTTTTTGAGCTCTGGAGAAGAAAAATCAGTAACTAAGGAAAAATCACAGCAATTGGGGTATAATTGGCTGTGAACTTTCTACGACATAGCAAAAACTCTTCTTTTTTTCCCCTCAAGGCCATTGGTAAACGTTATCCATGAGACACGGTGAATGGGAAATGCCAATGATTCTGGCCATTTTGATCACAAACCACTTAAAGTGCCGTTGACTTTTATATTTATAAAATACTTTTAGAAGACAATTCCTGTGTGCAGATGGTACAAATGGAAGCAAGTATCTCTTTTTGCCAGCAGAATGGCAAGTGAGAGTTTAATTCCTGTTCAAGATAGCCTTTGTGAGTGTTGGTAATAGAATGCGTTGAAACACAGAGTACCATACTTGCATATGATCAGCCTCAAGACACTGTGGGACAAGACAAAACTACAAATCTAGTCATTAAGAGTTGTGTAGTATGAGCTGGCAGTTGTTCAAATAGGACGCATTTAGTACTGTGCCTAATGACATACACGGTACAGAAATAACATGCATCTTCTCTCCCCTGCACAGGATGAAGGTGTACGATGTGATGGTGCACTGGGAGACCCAGCATTAATTTCAACCATGATAGGAAAAGTCACTCCCTCCTCTGCCCAGATGTGAAACTGGGCTCTAACAAGCTGGAGAGACACAGGATCTAAAGAGGAGTATGTACATGCCAGAGGTACACAAGCAACCTCTGGCAAGCAGGAGGAATATAGTTGAAATTCTATGTATTTCTACTTACTATCACATCCCTTCATAATTTGCTTTTGCCTATGTTTTATGATGTATATAATAGTACAGTAGTCCCTGAATAAATATAAATTAAGTAGGATGATGCTAAAAAAATGTTTGGAGACCACCAAAGAATGGAAGGCTTAGTCACACATCCCCCAAAAATCAGTTGCCGTCGAGACGACTCATGACAACCCCATGTGTGTCAGAGTAGAACTGTGCTCCATGGGGTTTTCAATGGCTGGTTTTTTGGAAGGAGATTGCCAGGCCTTTCTTCTGAGGTACTCTGGGTAGACTCAAACCTCTAACCTCCTGGTTAGGAGCCAGGCACGTTAACCATTTGCACCACCCAGGAAATCCAGTCACATCCCCGGCATTCTCAAAATGGAGGAATCCCCTTTGCCAGGAACATCTTCTGGCCCAAGAGAAGGTCTGAGAACAATATGTAAACTATTAGACAGGGGAGGAGAAACAATGTTACCCTCTCTGCTTCCCTAGATATATCTGCTCTTGGGAGACAATTATTCTAACACAAATGATACTTTGGTCTACAAATGAGCTGAAGAAAATCATCAATCTATTTCTGTGTCAGGTGGAACTTGGTGGGTTCTGTACAGACTATTAATTTCATGGAGAATAAGCAACAGGGGAAGCAGATAAATCATTAACAGAGTGAAGAGCAGACCCAATGAATTCCTACCAATTCTCCCACTTTCTTTCTCTAGCAGACAGCAAAATGACAAAGCAGTTATGTCCCACTGGCTTTGATATCTCTGTTTATCTCATGAGGGGAAAAATGCTTCTGAAACCACAAGGACATGTTTTATTTCAAGTTTCAAGAATTCAATTCCAAATGATTTATACAAGTTGGAAGATTTCACATACAGAACTATAATCTTCACACTTCTGAAACTCTTACCATTTTTGATTTCAAAAAAATAAGAATCACTACAAAATTGATTTGCCTTTTGTTTATTGCATATAATATATAATATTAGAATTTGATTTACATAAACAAGGTACATAGATTTGAACATCACCGTTTATTGTCTTTAACGGGAAATTTTAATTAAGAAATAAATTCGAGTTAAGGCAAGTAGAAAAGCATTTGGAACTTTGAATATAATTCCAATGACTTAAATTCCTATTCAAAATGAATTTCTCCAAAGTTCTTCATAATGTATTCACAAGTCCCAGAAATGTTTACTTATTAAAGTCAGTGTTTTCATAACTGAAAGAAGCATTATATAATGTTTCCAACTGAGCCTCCTTCCATCTGGCCTCCTATCTTAGTGTTTATCCATTAGTTTAAACATAAGAATTGGGCGTGGAAAAAAATGGCCAGGAATTCCCCGAGGATACAGCACTCCATAACTTTTCACCGTATTTTCTGTCATTTACCTACCAATGCTAGCAGCCTTTCCAAAGTGCACTGGGGCGTAGTCCGGAAATCTTCCCATAATCTAATAAGAGTAGTTGCTACATAACCCACTAGAAAATATCAACTTGACTGCTTGATGTGAACTCTGTGAGGATAGAGATTTTATCCATTTAGTTCATCACAGTATCTTCTGTACCCAGAAGAGTGCCTGGCACTTAAAATATTTTTGTTGAATGAATGAATGGATGGATAAGTGAATGAAGAAACTGCCTTTGCATTACCTCCCATCATTTCCTGTACCCCTTATGTAATCCCATGTTGAAAGGCTTCCCCACCGTGCCTACCTCCTTTATTGGCTTTCTAGGGTTTTTACATCTACAGACTTCTTTTGAAACCACTGATATCCTCAGTCACAAGAAGGGCTTGAAACCCTAAGCTTCATGCCCATGCTGCTAAAGTTCCTACCCAAGGCTTATTCCGCTATTCCCAGCCCTTGTATTGCTGGATGTTGAAGGATGGCTTTGCTTACATATTTATCAGAGCCACGTCCTTACTTTGACCAGCAAAGCTTCCTTAGCATCAAAAGTTACCCGGTGCTGCAAAAAGCATATATGTTAAAGAATATGAGTTGATTCAGAGTCAACTGACCAACTCGTATTCAAAAGAACCCTTAGATTTGTAGCCAAATCTTCTTAATATTATCTTGAATGTAATACACCTTCAATGGGATTTATTGAATTGAATAGTAAGCTATGGAAACATACTGTGAACCTACTACCTTTAAAGCATTTGATAAGTTCTCATGTTATCTCTGCTGGCAAGAGGGTGAAATGTGGTCAATATAGCACTCTTAAAAAGACTTGCTGCTTTCCGATCAACTGCAGTCAAACTATGCTGGTGAATCATTCTTTATTGGCCTGTAAGGAAGTCTCTGGTAGAGCAGCGTATGGTTCTGGTCTTGGTTCGTAATGAGTTTATTAGTTACTTTACTCCCATCCCTCCACGGCTTAGGAGGTCCAACCTAGACCTTCCAGGGTCACTCTGGGCTACAAGTGAACTAGAACCATAATGAAGGGTGAGAATCAGAATTTGATGCTTCCCCCAAATATCTGTCCCATTGGTATCAATGTTTTTCTGGCTCTTGAGATTTCTCTGAAGTAGATCAATATTACAGAGAAAAAGATATATGTGTGTATATATGTAAAATATATATGTATCACACACAGATGACGTATTCTATACATGTCATTTCTGAGCCAATTGCCCATTTTATGCTTGTTTCTATCACCTCTACGACTCTCAGAAGTACTTGACCGCCCCCAGTAATAGGAAATGCAAAGAATTCCAATTGTTAGAATGTTTTCCATATTATCAATTCTACATTTTCCTCCAAGCGACTTTCACCTAGCTCCTGGCTTTGCCTTTTAGACCTACATAAATGAAAAAAAAGATTGAACTCTTCTTCTCTTGATAGCCCACTAAATATCCTAGGCTATTCCTGTGCCTCTTTCCACTCCGCCCCACCTAAATCTACTATTCTTCATTTTCTGTATGTTGGTGACATTTTCCTTTCTCAGATTATTCACAAAATCATTGATTTTTAAAGCTGTTAGGAACCAACCCACTGATTTCACAGGTGATGAAACTGAGACCTAGAAGAGTTATATAATCAGCCCAAGGTAGGTTAATAATAATGTTGAAAATACTGGATGCATTTTTGATCATCCCCCAAGCAACAAATTATGATCTTATAATGTACCAGTACAGGCACTGGTGGTTCAGTGGTAGAATTCTTGCCTTGCATTCAGGAGACGCAGGTTCGATTCTCAGTCAATGCACCTTATGTGCAGCTACCACCTGTGTGTCAACAAAGGCTTGCGTGTTGCTACGAGGCCGATTTCAGAGGGCTTCCAGACTAAGATGGACTCAGAAGAAAGACCTGGCTATCTACTTTAGAAAATCAGCCAATGAAAAGACTCTGTGGGTCACAGTGGTCCAGTCCACAACTGATCATGGGGACAGCACAGAACCAGGCAGCATTTTATTCCATTATGCATCGGGTTGCCATAAATTAGGGGCCAACTTGATGGCAGCTGACAACAACACAATGTACAAGTGTCTGTCCTTTCCCCCAAACTTCTCATTTCTTAATAGTGTCAGCTCATTAACTTCCCAAGAACCTAAATTGACATTGTTATTATTACAACAATGATAGATTTTAGAGCTAGAAAAAGAATAATCAGGCCTTCCTGATGCTACAGAAAAGAAAACTGAAGGCCAAGGAGGCCTGGACACTTGTTGAAGGGGCACACTGTCAGTCAGCAGCAAAGCCGGTAATGGAGCCCACATCTCCTGATTACAGCCTTCAACTCTCCAGTTTTCCACACAAAGGATTAGCTAAACATCATGAACATTACCAATCTGAAATTGTTTTAATCTAAAAAACCATCTGAAATATGCACTCATGACTAGAAAAATCTAGTTCTTTTTTTACTAGTATATGAGTTCTGTCTTCTGGAAGTACTGTGCTGGACAATCAGAAAGATTGGGATTTGAGCAATGGATGAGAGGTTAGATTCAATGACCTCTAGTCTCTTGCACCTCTGAGATGGTTTGATGCTGGACTGCCCAGGAGTCATACCCCTCAGCCAGCCATGGTACTTCCAAAGGTGGGATAGGTGCCAGATTTTGTGGGGGTCTCTCTCCTGCTGTTGGGTCGGATGTTGCCCTGCTCATATCAGATATTACTTTATATCCAATTTACCTGCAATCAAATACTCTAGGATAGAAAGAGGATAAGGAAATGCAGCTGTATCATTTCCAAAGACAGACTACCCTGCTTAGCTTTCAAAATTGCCTTGCCTAAAAGAGCATTACAGAACTGAGCCTCCAAATTCTGCTTTTACAGTGTGTTCATGTACTACGCTACTATCAGAATTAATTATGCAGTATCTTCTTGAGGAGAAATCAGATTTGGAAGAGAGTTAGAAGAGGAAAGAAAAGGATGCACTTCCCAAAGGAAGATTACTGTATCCGATTCCCCCCAAAAGCGCTGGAGTCCTTCCCTGAACGGACAGATTTCAGATGGCAGTCCCCAACTGAGCTAGCCATGGGAAGGAGGAAGTTGACATGTTTGACACACAAGGAATATGCCAACTAACAAGACTCTGAAGGCCAACACATTATTAACTCCTCCTTCCTGTGTAATTTCATTCCAAGTGGAATTCAACACAAATCTGTCCATTTGCTTTTGAGCTCCCAAACACTACTAAATATTAAAATGCACTGATTTTGGACTATTACTTCTTTGCAATAATGATCCATGGGAAAGGAGCTTAATTTTTTTATCTCAGAGAAAAAATATATATATATACATATATATTTTTATATATTAAAGGTTGAGTTCTGGAAGTTAGAAGGAAGCCTCATGAACAGGATTGTCACATGGGACATTTTTACATGAAGGGGATTACAAAAAAAAAAATGTTCGAACTATCTGATTACATACACGGGAGCCAGGTGTTGCCTAAATTTCAGAGAGCAAATAGATGCTCCACAACTCTGTGCCAAACAACAAGCAAAACAAAACAATGACAAAAACAACCGTAAAAGGTTTCAGAACCGTAAGAGAAAATGGTTATGTAGACTTCATGTGCAAATCTGGGACGCTCTGCTTTAAAAGACTTGGGCAGATTCTCTCCTCAGCTCCCCCCGTTGTGCCTAGACACTGCGGTTGGTGCGCAGAGAGCAATCCGAAAGATTGAAAAACTCGGTGTCCTGTCTGCATTGAGCTGCCTCCACCCATGACTTAAGGGCACCTGAAGGCACTGGGATTGGTGTTTTTTTTTTTTTTTTGGAGGTCTTAAGCCACACAAACCCTGCACCTTGGGCGCTGGAAGGGAGGTTCCTCTGACCTCCTTAGCTCCCCATTAGCAATACCCATTCCCCTCATTTGAGATTTGCACCGCTTTCCTCCCAAGGAATATTTCCCCCCAAGGAAAGCACAACTCGAGGGAAGGAGCCCGATTGGGAAAAACTGAGTCTTTTTGACTGTTTCTCTCATGGGGAGCGGTGTCAAGAAAACACACACACACATGCGTTCCAAGTCTGGCAGGTGTACAAAGGACAGAAAAGGACGAGAGGAGAGCAAGGACGGGATACAGGGGCTAAGGCACAGACAGGAGAGTCACGGAAAGAAAGAAGTGAAAGAGAGCGAAGAAGGAAGAAACGGGAAAAAGAAAGGAAGAGGGATAAGGGAAGCGGCAGGCAAGGATGAAAGAATGTACCCAGAGCGCAGAGCCGGGCCGCGGCAGGGAGGTGGCCGCGGGGACCGTCGCGCCCCTGGGGAGTCGCGGGCTGCGCTCCACGCGCGGGCGCCAGGGGCGCAGGACGCGCCGGCCGCTCACCTTTCAGGATGAGGGTGTCGATGTCCCGGTCGATGCCCAGGAAGTAGCACTTCCTCCAGAGGCCGGAGTAGGTGGCGAAGAGCGGCCGCCCGCATTCGGCGTCCAGCCCGCCGAGCCCCAGCAGCGAGCGCCAGGACTCGGGGTCGGCGCGCCCGGGGCCGCCCGGGAGCAGCCGGCGCCCCAAAGGAGGCGAGTCCCGCAGCGGCAGGTGCGACAGCGGCATCAGGCGGTTCTTCTGGTCCGGGGGGTCGGCGCCGGCGCGGCTGCGCTCGCAGCTCTCCTTGTGGCGCCGGGGGTCGGTCTCGTACCAGTGGTCGGTGAAGATGGCCGTGACGAGCAGCCCCAGGGAGCAGAGGCTGAGGCCGAGGCTGAGCGCCGTGACGAGCGCCCGCAGCTCCATGGCTTCCCGCCCCGCCGCAGCCGCCGGTGGGCTCGCGCGCCGCCGCCAGACACAATGCACTTGGCCTCGGCTCTCCGCCGCGCTCCCGCCCTCTTCCCCCTAGCCGCCCCCACCTCCCTCCCACGGCCTCCCCGCCCCCCGCGCGGCGCCCCGCTCGCTGCCTCCGCCGGCCTGATCTCTCTTCCCACCGGCCGCCCGGCCGCCCCCACAGCGGCCCTTAGTCACCCCAGGCCCCCGCGCCGCTCTCACTTTCTTGCCCTCTTCCTGGTCCAGGCCCCTTTCCTCACTCCCTGCGCCCCTCTCCCCACCTCCAGATCTGCCCTTCTCTCCAGCGATCCCCGTTCTCCTTTTAATCCTTCCTCGCTGTCCTCACCTTTCCCCTTTTTTATCCTCCTCTCTCCCCCAACCCTCTCCCTACTTTCCTCGTACTTTTCTTCAACTCGTTTTCCTCTTATTTTGTCCCTCTGCTTGCGCGCTGCGTGTCCCTTTACATCCCTGCCAGGACTCAATGCTTCTCCCCACCAACCGTGGAGCACACCACCTCGCCTCCCATCCTATCCCCTCCAACGACCTTAAAAGACATCCACAAACGTCAGACTCAGTTTTGTCACTTGTCCAAGTTCATGTTGATCAGTGTCCCGTTTTGTACCCAGGAGCAAATCCCATCCAGGTCGAGCTGCGGGTTTTTTTTAACTCTTGGGAATCTGAATCTGGAACTGAAGAAAGATATCTCCTGCCGCCTGAAGCATGCAGCCTGTTAGACCCCTTGGCAGCTCTCGCAGTGCTGCTTTCCCTCTCTCCCACCCAGTGCAACCTCTACGCGTTCTTTCTGCTCCAGCCCCTCTTCTGAAAGAAAAGACATCGAGTGTCTCTGGAGCTATAGAACGACGGCCAGAGATGTGCTCCTACTTCATTTCAGGAGGCTCTGAGATGGGCTTCCTCGTGACCACCTCCATCTGCCCCAGGTTGACTGCCCCCCTTGAATTTCTAGAAGAGCATAGGATCAATAAACCCTTGCAGTAGCACCTGCTCTGTGAGGTGATCTTTGCCTTTGAATAAAGAAAGCCCCCAGTAATAAACCAAAGTAATGATTTTCTTCTGCACAAGTTTCTGCGTGGGCTGGGAGGGCCCACGGCCCAGCAGTGCTGCACACAACCCTCAACATTTCAGCTTGGCTCTGCTCTTCCATGGCACTCAGCAGTTACGAATGTTAACTCTGAGAATGGCAAACAGATTCACATTCTAAAACGAGGAAATGTGAGGACCCAAGGTACTGAAAGAGTTCATTGCTTATGTTGTGTGGTCTTTACCACAGAGATGCAATACCTTGTGCAGGGGCAGATTACCCAATAAGCAAGGTAAGCATGGGTTTACTTGTGCTTACTTACTCATTTGTAGTGAACAATTTCACCTTGTTTCATCACTACAGATGAGTGAGTAAGCACAAGTAAGGCCATGCTCACCTTGCTTACTAGGTCATCTGTCCCTATCAGGGACTGTCAATTTGATTCTGTAGGAAGGCGCTCTGGGGTTAGGAGAGAGACAGATGCCAGCCATACCTAGAAGCAGAATCTTTGACCTGGTGAAAAAATGTGAAATTGTTCACTACAGATGATCTGGTACACAAGGTAAGCACCATGCTTATCTTGCCTATTGGATAATCCGCCCCTGCCCTTTGGCCACTTGGTCCCCTTGGCACCACTGTCTAAGACAGAAAACCATGTTGGATGAACCCAGGAATGGCAATTCTTGTATTCTTATGTTATGAAATATTAATGATCAAGAGATTATAAGGCATTCATTAGATGCTAAATGTCATTACTCCATGATTTGATGGGACTTATTAATTGGTGCCCCACATCAATTGGCATTAATGTGATTTATATATTTCCTCTGGAACAACATCGGAAAAGGTGGTATAAGAATCTTGCTGGGATTTATTTTTATTGCTATTTGTGTTTCACATCTTCAGAGAGGTTTCCGGTGAAGACTATGTACCTCTTCTGAGTTGTTCAGTTCACGGCAAGATCACTTAAGCAAATCTTTCAGTCCTGGTGGACCCCCGTGCCCATTTCTGCTGACGTGACAATGTGAATTATTGCTTAGATTTTCTCGCAGCTTCAGCAAAATCTGTGGTGAGCTCTGGTCTAATTAAGGAAGACGAAGAATTATAATTTTAGTTTCCTATCACCTATAAGCTTTTCCTTAACAGGAAACACTAATCTCATCAACGCAGTCTTATCTGGATTTATACCAAAATGATGAGACTTAGAAGCTTTCTTTTTTGTATACTCTAAAATATGTGTAAAATCCTAGATCTTCATGGGTACCCAGAGAAAATCACTTTAACCCTGAGCCCACAGTGGACATCTGAAATTCACTCAAGTTGCCATATGTCCTTTTATTTAAAAAAAAAAAATGCCTTTTGAGATAAAGTTATTACAAAATTTGCAGGTCCCAGAGGTTGTCAAACCTTTAGCCAGTCTTCGCCCTCTTTTCAAAGACTGATGCATTACAGGAAGTAGATATTCAGCCACATTTCAGAGTCATCTGATTATCTTCATACAATAACCCTGTACCCAACTGGAGCTAGACAGAAAGAAACCTCTTTTTCAGGCACTTCTGTTTAACTTAAAAGAACGTAATGTACTGCCTCGTTTTTCAAGCCAGAACTCTTTGATCATACCCTTCTTAGAAAAATAGCATTATCCTTGAAGCTCATTTATTTCTATGTTTAAGACCAGTCTCAGCATATAATCTAAAGGTTACTATATGATGGATTACTCTTGACAGTATTTCATAAAAAAAAGAGTCACACATTACAAATACGGGCCAGCAGTATGTAATGAGAGCGCTGCCTCTGCTGGTCAGCACTAACAACGTTGGCAGTGATGTGACATGTGACCTGTACCCCGTCTACGCTACAGCAACTGCGCATTGCTCCATCATGTTTTCAGATTTCTTCTTTTGGATATTTGCAACGACAGAATAACAGCCCCCTAACAGCCACAATGTTAGGGGAATTGGGATATCAAGCTGAACAAGTGGCACCCGTCTTCAAGATACCCCTAGTCCGGTAGTAAGATACAGACACGTAGACAGAATGAGAGGCAAATGCTGTGGTAGAAATGAGAACAAAGCATTACGGGAACATTCACGTGAAGAGATGAACCGCCTGAGGGAGCCAGGAAGGTGACTTCGAGGCAGTAATTTTTGAGTTCCTTCCTAAAGGATGGGCTAAACTTTGCCAAGAGGGTAATATCAGAGATATTGGCACTACAGTCGGAATGTGTATTTGTTTTATATTTCTACAAATATTTGTATTTGTACTTCTTTGGTTTGTATTTCTACCTCACACATTTGGAGGCATCAACATTTTGGACCACTGTAAAATAAGTATTTTTTCTACATTTTTTAATCACAAAGTTGACATGCTCTAATGACTGACTACAAGCTAGATACTTCCAGATGAGTGGAAGCAGAAGTCTAAGCCAGTATACAGTCAGCATATGCGGGCATTTAGCCTGGCAGGGAGTCAAGATGACAGGAGATCAAATATCCAGCCAGAACACTGTGGCATGTCTCAGCATTGGCTGTGCTCTGACCTCAGTGTTTTCAAACTTTTCCTTTTCTTCCCTCATCTTAAATTTCTCTCTGCCATCGCTAGACCTGATATCCCCAGTGCATCCCTCAGACAACATCAGTGTTCTAAAATGACAGAGCTAGGGCCAGAGAATTGCCATCCGGGTATCTCACTGTATTACTGAACTCAACATGCGCAAAACTAAATGCTCAGATTTCCCTAAGGTCTATCTGCCCCTCCTGACTTCTCTCTCTCTGGTGTGACAAGTCACTCAGACTCAATATTGTAGAATTATCTATCTCCTATTCCCAATGTCATAGGGATTTTCCCTTTGAAATATCTTTCATATCCATTCCTTCCTCTACATTTCTGCCACTTGCTGTTGCCATGCCTTTATCACCTTAAATCTGGATTACTATAACAGCTTCCTCCATGATCCCTATGATTCCAAGATCAACCCTCCCCGCGGTTATGCTGGATACTGTTGCCAAATGGATCTTCCTCAAATGCTACTTTGATTATGTCATTCTCCAGTTTTCGACTCCCCTTTCTAAGCTAGACAGAATGTTCCACTGTATAGCTCTAGAAATGGTCTTTGTTCTTGTCAGTATTCCCACTGCATTTAAACATCCCAATGGACTTCTTGGCCAAGTTTAAATATTTAGAAAACAACACATTTGCCTTCTCCAAACACACTTACCATTATATCTAGGTGGTTTGTAACATCCATTATATTTCTCTTTACAGTCAGGAAGTTCCTTAAATAAATATATTTCTTATAAAAATGTCCTTGTATATACTCACACATGGGCACAAATACACACACACACATCTCCAATTATCACAGAGCTATGGTAATGATTTATTGACATACCTATGCTAAGCTATATTCTTAAAGGGTTTCCTTTCACCCTTTTGTCCCAGTATTGAGACCAAAAGCAGCATCCTTCCTTATTCAAAATATTTGCATTCCACGGAATTTAGATTATGCAGTTTAACCAAAACCATACCACTAGCTTTCATAAAGAGTGATTTTTTTTGTAATAGCAGAGATTTTTTCAGTATTTAATATAAAGATATAGTCAATTACACTGTTGGTCTACAAAATGTCATTTTTACAAATACTTGAAATAGCTCATATTAAAGTCGTCACTCTACACTTCACCAAAGAAGACATCCAGGCAGCTAACAGATACATGAAGAAATGCTCCCAATCATTAGCTATAGAGAAGTGCAAATCAAAACTACAATGAGATTCCATCTCACGCCAACAAAGCCGGCATTAATCCAAAAAACACAAATAGTAAATGTTGGAGAGGTTGTGAAGAGACTGGAACACTTATACACTGCTGGTGGGAATATAAAATGGTACAACCACTTTGGAAATTGATTTGGCACTTCCTTAAAGAGCTAGAAATAGGACTACCATACAATCCAGCAATCTCACTTCTCAGAATATATCGTAGAGAAATAAGAGCCTTCACACAAACAGATATATGCACACCCATGTTCATTGCAGCACAATGGATGAATGGATAAATAAATTATGGTATACTACACAACGATAAAGAACAATGATGAATCCGTGAAACATTTCGTAACATGGAGGAACCTGCAAGGCATTACGCTGAGTGAAATCAGTCAGTTGCAAAAGGACAAATATTGTATGAGGCCACTATATATAAGAATTCAAGAATTAGTTAAACACAGAAGAAAATATTCTTTGATGGTTACGAGGGTGGGCAGGGAGGGAGGGTGAGGGGTATTCACTAATTAGATAGTAGACAAGAATTATTCTAGGTGAAGGGAACAACAACACACAGTACAGGAGAGGTGAGCACAACTGGACTCAACCAAAAGCAAAGAAGTTTCCTGAATAAACCGAACGCTTCAAAGGCCAGAGTAGCAGGGGCAGGGGTCTGGGGACCATGGTTTCAGGGAACATCTAGGTCAATTGGCATAACAAAATGTATTAAGAGAATATTCTGCATCCCACTTTGGAGAGTGGTGTCTGGGGTCTTAAACGCTAGCAAGCAGCCATCTAAGATGCATCAACTGGTCTCAACCCACCTGGAACAAAGGAGAATGAAGAACACCAAAGACACAAGGTAATTATGAGCCCAAGAGACAGAAAGGGCCACATAAATCAGAGACTACATCAGCCTGAGACCAGAAGAACTAGATGGTGCCTGGCTACTATCGATGACGGCCCTGACAGGGAACACAACAGAGAACCCCTGATGGAGCAGGAGAACAGTGGGATGCAAACCTCAACTTCTCATAAAAAGACCAGGCATAATGGTCTGACTGAGACTAGAAGGTCCCCAGAGGTCATGGTCCCCAGACCTTCTGTTAGCCCAAGACTGGAACCATTCCCAAAGCCAACTCTTCATAAAGGGATTGGACTGGACTATAAGATAGAAAATGATACTGGTGAGGAGTGAGCTTCTTGGCTCAAGTAGACACAAGACTATGTGGGCAGATCCTGTCTGGAGGTGAGATAAGAAGGCAGAGGGGGACAGGAGTTGGCTGAATGGACACAGGGAACACAGAGAGGAGGAGCATGCTGTCTCATTAGTGGGAGAGCAACTAGGAGTACATAGCAAGGTGTATATAAATTTTTGTATGAGAGACTGACTTGATTTGTAAACTTTCACTTAAAGCACAATTAAAAAAAAAGTTGTCGCTCTAAATTATTGTTCTAAAATAATTTCATTTTAGTTCAACAACATATTTGAGCATCTCCAACATAAAAGTCCAGAAGGGCCAAAGTACGACCTTGAGTATATCCCACCTAAATTTGGAGACCATCTCAAGGATAGATTTGATGCACTGAACACTAATGACTGAAAACTAGATAAGTAGTGGGATGTCACCAAGGAAATCTTACATGAAGAAAGCAAAAGGTCATTAAAAAGACAAGAAAGAAAGGACAAAATGGATGTCAGATGAGATTCTGAAACTTGCTCTTGAACTTAGAGTAGCTAAAGCAAATGGAAAAAAATGATGAATTAAAAGAGTTGAACAGAAGATTTCAAAGGGTGGCTTGAGAAGGCAAAGTAAACTATTATCATAATGAAATGTGCATTGACCTGGAGTTGGAAAACCAAAAGGGAAGAAACACGCTTGGTATTCTTCAAGCTGAAAGAACTGAAGAGAAAATTCAAACCTCAAGTTTCAATATTTAAGGATTCTATGGGCAAAATATTGAAAGATGCAGGAAGCACCAAAAGACGATGGAAGGAATACACAGAGACACTGTACCAAAAAGAATTGGTTGACATTCAACCATTTTCAGGAGGTAGCATGTGATCAAGAACCAATGGTATTGAAGGAAGAAGCCCAAACTACACTGAAGGGATTGGTGAAAAACAAGGCTCTGGGAATGGACAGAAAACCAACTGAGGTATTTCAACAAATGGATGTAGCACTGGAGGTGCTCACTGATCTGTGACAAGAAATTTGGAAGACGGCTACCTGGCCAACTGACTGGAAGAGATCCGTTTTTCTGTCCATTACAAAGAAAGGTGATCCAACAGAACCCAGAAATTATTGAACAATATCATCAATGTCACACACAAGTAAAATTTTGCTGAAGATAATTCAAAATGGTTGCAGCAGCATATCAACAGGGAACTGCCAGAAATTCAAGCAGGATTCCGAAGAAGACATGGAATGAGGAATATCATTTTTGATGTCAGGTGGATCCTAGCTGAAAGTAGAGAATACCAGAAAGGTGTGCGTCAGGGTTGTATTCTTTCACCATACTTATTCCATCTGTATGCTGAGCAAATAATTCGAGAAGCTGGACTATATGAAGAAGAACATGACACCAGGATTGGAGGAAGACTCATTAACAACCTACGATACACAGATGGCACAACTTGCTTGCTGAAATTTAAGGGGACTTGAAGCACTTATTGATGAGGATCAAAGAATACATCCTTCAGTATGGACTACACAACATAAAGAAAACAAAAATCCTCACAGCTGCACCAATAAACAACATTGTGATAAGCTGTGAAAATATTTAAGATGATTGCATTTTACTTGGATTCACAATCAATGCCCATGGAAGCAGCAGTCAAGAAATCAAACAACATATTGCACTGGGAAAACCTGTTACACACCTCTTTAAAGTGTTGAAAAATAAAATTGTCCCTTTGAGGACGAAGGTGCACCTGACTCAAGCCATGATATTTTCAATCACCTCTCATGCATGGGAACGCTGGACAATGAATAAGGAAGACCAAAGAAAAGTTGATGCCTTTGAATTATCTTGTTGGTGAAGAATATAAATATATCATGGACTGTCAGGAGAACAAACAAAACTGTCTTGGAAGAAGTACAGCCAGAATGCTCCTTAGAAGCGAGGATGGTGAGACTTCATCTTTCATACTTTGGACATATTATCAGCAGGGAGCAATCCCTGGAGAAGTAAGAACATCATGTTTGGTAAAGTTGAGGGTCAGTGAAAAAGAGGAAGACCCTCAACAAGATGGATCAACACAGTGGCTGCAACAATGGGTTCAAACATAGCAAAAACTGTGAGGATGGCGCAGGACCAGGCAGTGTTTCATTCTGTTGTACCTAGGGTTGCTGTGAGTCAGAACTAACTCAACGGCACCTAACAACAACAACAACATTGTAAAAGTTATTTGCTAAATCCCACTGCATTAAGCAAAGATGAATAAGATAAACTGTGCCCTCAGGGAGTTTTAGGTTAACAGAGGAGGAACACACAATTGTAAGAGACCACAGAAGGGTGGCCTGTGATGAGTGCTATCACAGAGGTACAAACAAAATGCAACAGGGAAGCCTTGTGCAGAGAGATTAATTTCCATTGGAAAGAATATGGCTAACCCAAGGAGAATAGATACTATCTGAGTTAGGTTTGGGAAGAAGACGGGTATGTTCTGTATGTGCATCAATTTAGTCCAAGGCAAAGCCAAAAGTAAATTTCAGAAGTAGCACCTACCACGGTGCTCTTCCATACCCCACACGTGTGGTAAGGCACCTTGGTAGTGCCATTTTGTCACTGACTGGAAGTCTGGAACCACAAAATACCACAACATGCCCAAAATAGACAGTGCCTGATAAGTTTCTCATTTCACTGACACACCACAGAATGTCACCATTCTTTTTCACATTCCTGGGTTAAGCTGTTTCCTTTTTGGAGCCTTCAAGCACATATGGTGAAAAAGAAAACCGTTCAAAGAAACCCATAATCATGTTAGTCCCACTCAGAGTGTGATGTTTTAGCAGATGGTGGCTCATTAATTGCCATACCTACTGTATTCCTCACCTTATCTGTGTGTATGGATACTGGGTTTTCATTTGGGGTCTAATTCAGCTCATTCAGGCAGGCCATGTTTGACAACCAAGGCACAGTCAGATGTAATATACTCAGTCTCTCCAATTCACAGCAGCCTGTGATGGTGGTCCTATGAACAGAAAGCTAGTATTTCCAGGTGTCTTCCCTTCTGTTTACCTTCAAGCCTCCTCCCTCAGATGTGTCTGCTCACAGGCACCGTGCTCTGGGGAATGCACATGGGCACTGGAGTCAGGTCACAGGTGAATTCCAGACCCACTGCTTCCTTCCTGAGTACACTTAGCAAGGTACCTAACCTCTCCTAGTCGCCTAAGTTCTGAAAAACAGGGTTATAAATGTCTTCCTAACTGGACTGATGATTCATGATTACACAAAGATTATCACATGATAAATAATACACTTCTGCCCACTCCCACCTCAACCTCATCCTCCTCCTCCCTGCAAACACAAAACGTGCTTCAGAAAACTCATAGCCCTGGTTATATTAAGGCCGTAAATTTAAATGGCTAAATTACAAATGGTTAAATAATTTCTTAATAATACATGATTCTTTTCCATATTATTATTTTATATTATTTAAACCAGAGAGGCTATCTACTATTCTCATTTTTTCAATTAACCTTTATTGAGCACCTATCAGACAAGCATGGTGCTAAGTACTGGGGACACTGAGATGAACAGGAAAATATCCCTGCCCTTATGTAACATACATTCTAGTGACAAGGGACGGTCAATAAACAATTAAACAAACAAAACAGTTGCATATTATAATAAGTGCTATGAATGAAATAGACAGGGTGATGACACAGGCAATAATTTAGGGGGTGGGCCTACTTTAGGTAGGATAGTCAGGAAAAGGCCCCCCAAAAGAGAATTTTGAGATGAGACCTGAAGAAACGAGCCTGTCTTGTGAATAGCCAGGGAAAGAACATTCCAGGCAGAAGGAACAGCCAGTTCAAGATTCTGAGGCATGAAAGACCCTTGTATCACTAAGGAATTGAAAACAGATGACTGTAGATAGACAGTAGTTGTGATGGTTATGTTTGTGTGTCAATTTGGCTAAGCCATGATTTTCAGTGATTTGGCAGTTATATAATGATGTAGTCATCCTCCATGATGTGATCTGATGTGATCAGCCAATCAGTTGTAAGGAAAGTTTCCTTGGGGGTGTGGACTGCATCCAATATATATATGGACATTCTGGCAAAGCTCGCTTGCTTGTTCTGGATCTTGCATCCAGCTTGTCATCATCTGACCTCCAGTCCTTGGGACTTGAGCCAGTGGCCTTCCATATTTACTGCCTATCTTGGGATGTGTCAGCCTCTGCAGCCTGTGAGCCAGCAGCCTGCCATCTGATCTTCAGATCTTAGGTTCATCATCCCCTGAGCTACAGAGCTACATGAGTCAGGAGAAGCCTCCAGCCTGATGCCTCACCCATGGACTTGGGACTTGCTAGGCTTTGCAACTATGTGAGCCATTCCCTTGAGATAAATCTCTCTCTACATGTATGTGTATGTATATAACCCCAAAACAAAAACCCACTGCTGTCGAGTTGATTCCGACTCATAGTGACCCTATAGGACAGAGTAGAACTGCCCCATAGAGTTTCCAAGGAGCGCCTGGTGGATTCGAACTGCCAACCTCTTGGTTAGCAGCCATACCACTTAACCACTATGCCACCAGGGTTTCCTCGTGTGTGTATCTATCTACCTACCTACCTACCTACCTACCTACCTACCTATCTATCTATCTATCTATCTATCTATCTATCTATATGCATCACTGGTTTTGCTTCTCTAGAGAACTCAGCCTAAGACAATAGTGAATGAGGAGGAGAGCTGTATGAGATGAAGTTGCAGTTAGTCAACTACCAGATCATGCATACCCTTAAGATTGTACTATGGAGTTTGGACTTTAGTCAAAAGAAAACCTTTGAAAAATGGACTGAGGGTAGAGCAGCAAGTAAGAAAGCAGGGAAGTCAGTCAGAGGCTATTGCACTAAATCTGATAAGTAGTAATAGTAGTTTAGACCAAGAAGCAGTAGTAGAGACAGAGAGAAGAAGATGGCCCAGACTTCAGGGAGTTTAACTCATAAGAGTACTCTGAGTACAGATGAGGGAAAGGAGGAATCAAGAATCATGCCTACATTTCTGGTTGGAGTGTTTGGATGGTGGTACCCAGTACTGGGATGGGGAAGATGAGGAGAAAAGTATACTTGGAAGAGAAGTAAAACAATCTGTTTTGGATGTGTTAACTTTGAGATGCCATTTAGAAATCTCACTTGGATAAGCAGTTAAATATGCAAATCTGAGAGCCAGGGAAGTAGCCTGGACTGGAGATTTAGATTTTGACACTCTCAGCATATAGGTGATATTTAAGCTAATGGGACTAGGTGAGGTTTCCTAAGGAAACGTGTACCTAGTAAGACTAAGATGTCCAGAGCCAGGCTCTGAGGCACTCAAGCATTAGAGCCCTATTGGAGAAGGAGGTGCCACGAAGGAGATTGAGAAGAAAAGTAGAAGGGAAACCAGGAAATGTGTGTTGCCAAATCCAAGACCAGCCTGTTCTCGTCAAGTCAATTCCAACTCCAAGCAAACCTGTAGAACAGAATAGAACTGCCCCACAGGGTGTCCCAAGAGCAGCTGGTGGATTCCAACAACTGACCTTTTGGTTAGCAGCCGAGCTCTTAACCACTGAACCAACAAGGCTCCAAAGCCAACACAGGGGAGTCTAATAATACACTATGGTGACATAATGACAGGGCACTACAGAATATGGGATGTGGAGTCAGAGAGACTTGCATTCAGATTCTAATGTGGATATCTAGAGAGCAGGGGAAAGATGGTGGACTAGTCAGATGCTTCCAGCGATCCCTCTTACAGCAAACGATTATATTTATTACAAGCTAGGAGCCCTCAACATCAAAGGCAAAGTTAGAAAACGGACTGAGCTCCAGGGGGAGGGAGAGATGGTTCAGAAGCAGAGAGGAGCTGCTGGACCTGGATCTCTGGGAACCCTCAGGCACCATTCCTGGGAGTGACTGAGACAGGCCAGTGGTAGCACTCGGCCGCAGTTTCCTCAGGGAGAAACAGCCAGCCGCACAGCCTACTCACACCTCCAGAACCAGAAAGGAATGGCGCCCTCTGCAAAAGCTAAGTACTTGCCTATATTTTACTCCTCCCCCAGGCCCCAAGCCAGCTTCAGTGGCTGTCAATCTCCCTGGACCTGAGATAACGCCCTACTGAATGCTCTGAGCCATTCTCCAGGCCTTAGAGAAGGAATAAATTCACAACTGGGGGAAAAGATAATCTGCCATCTCCACTAAACTGGGGAGCTCAGGACAGAAGTCGCTCCTGTCCAGGCATAAACAGTCTGTGGACTTTGAATATCTTTCCCCCCTGCAGGGGACTGTGTGGGCCTACTTCAGGAGAATAGGCCCTTATTAGCAGACTGCAACTGTTTCAGCTGTGCAGTGGAGAGGTGGGTGTTTGGTATTTGACACCACTTTGCTTATTAAACAGGGTCCTCACCTACCCACATCAGGGGCCTAAGGACTGTTGGCTCCACTCACATCACCCAGCCACCTGTAACAGGGGTCCAAGAATAACTGGTATGTCCCAGTCCTTACAACCAAAAGCAATGGGTGCCCATGGTCCATCTGCAGGACCCACCCACCTGTGTGCTCTAGGGAACAAGGAGCACTTTCCTCACAGAAACTTGGGGGATGGTTGTCAGCCCCCTGCCATGTTCAGAGTGTGACCCCCTGCTGCAACCAGATACCTGTACCTACACCTATCACCCCTGCCCCTCTAAGACTGTAGGACACATCCCATACCACACACTTGATGATCAACTACCTGTACACCTGACCTGAATCCATACAAGAAAAGTGAATGGACTTCTAGGCTCATATACCTGATAACAGCTCTAGCCATCTGGTAACAGGATGTCAGAGCTTCAAAGGCAAAAATAATCAAGCTAGCTCACTCAAGCAACCTGTTCGGGCAAATCAAAACAAAACAAAGCAAGAAGCTAGGATACAGTAAGCAAACATAAAATAAACTAATACAATAATTTATACATGGCTCAGAGACAACAGACAATATCAAATCACATAAAGAAGCAGACCATGATCGTTTCAACAAGCTCTCAAAACAAAGAATCAAGGGATTTTCCAGATGAAGGTGTCTTCCTGGAATTACCAGATGCAGAATACGAATGATTAATATACAGAAGTTTTCAAGACTTCAGGAAGGAGATCAGGCACTATGCAGAGCAAGTCAAGGAACACAAAGATAAAGCAGTTGAAGAAATTAAAAAGGTTATTCAAGAGCATAAAGAAAATTTAATCAGCTGCAAAAATCCATAGACAGACAGAAATTCAGAAGATTAACAATAAAATTACAGAATAAGAAAACTCAATAGAAAGTCAGAGGAACAGAATTGTGGAAGTAAAAAGGCAGAATTAGTGTGATAGAAGTTAAACCACTTGGCACCAATATATTTGAAGAAAAATCAGACAAAAAAATTTTTTAAAATGAAGAAACCCTAAGAATCATGGGGGACTCTATAAAGAGAAATAACTTATGAGTGATTGGAGTACCAGAACAGAGATGGATAACAGAAAATACAGACAGAATTGTTGAAGATTTGTTGGCAGAAAACTTCCCTGATATTGTGAAAGATGAGAAGATATCTATACAAGATGCTCATCGAACTTGACATGAGGTAGATCTCAAAAGAAAGTCACGAAGACATGTTATAATCATACGTGCCAAGACCAAAGATAAAGAGAGAATTTTAAAAGCAACTAGGGATAAACAAAAACTCACCTACAAAGGAGAGTCAATAAGAATAAGCTCAGACTACTCGGCAGAAATCATGCAGGCAAGAAGGCAATGGGATGACTTATATAAAGCATTGAAGGAAAAAAATTACCAGCTAAAAAAAAAAAAGAATCATATATCCAGCAAAACTGTCTCTCAAATATGAAAGCAAAATTAGGACGTTTCCAGATAAAAAGAAGTTTAGGGAATTCATAAAAAACAAACAAAAAGTACAAGAAATATTAAAGGGAGTTCCTTGGTTAGGAAATCAATAATACCAGATATCATCCGAGGACGAGAACACAGGACAGAGCAATCAGATGTCAACACAGATAGGGAAATAAAATTAATTAATTAATTAAGACAAAAGCTCAAAACAGGGAAACAGTGATGTAGTTATGTAAAAGCAGACAACGTTAAAACAATAAAGAGAGACTAAGAAATGTAGTCAGATCTTTCGTAAGGAGAAGAAAACAAGGCTATATAAAGAAACAAAAGTTAGGTTTAAACTTAGAAAAATAGGTATAACAATCCTACTCATCAAAATAAAATACAAGAAAAAAATAGACACTCAGCAGAAACAAAATCAACAACAACGAATAAAGGGAAAAGACAACATATAAACTACTCAGCACAAAAATTAAGTGGGAAAAAGAAACTGTCAACAATACACAAAAAAAGACATCAAAATGGCAGCACTGAACTCATACCTATCCATAATTATGCTGAATGTAAATGGACTAAGTGCCCTAATAGACACACAGTGGCAGAACAGATGAAAAACCACGACCCGTCTATGTGCCACCTACAAGATACACACCTTAAACTTAGAGACACAAACAAACTAAAACTCAAAGGATGGAAAAGATACATCAAGTAAACAACAATCACAAAAGAGCAGGAGTGGCAATATTAATTTCTGACAAAATAGACTTTAAAGTTAAATCTACCACAAAAGATAAGGAAGGACACTATATAATTACTAAGGGGACAATATACTAGGAGGATAGAACTGTATTAAATATTTATGCACCCAATGACAGGGCTGCAAGATACACAAAACAAACTCTAACAGCATTGAAAATTTAGATAGCTCCACAGTTATAGTAGGAGACTTCAACACACCACTTTCGGTGAAGGACACAACATCCAGAAAGAAGCTCAAGAAAGACACGGAAGATCTAAATGTCACAATCAACCAACTTGACCTCATAGACATGTACACAACACTCCACCCAACAGGAGCCAAGTATACTTTCTTTTCTAGTGCACGTGGAACAGTCTCTAGAGCAAGCCTCAGCAGAATCCAAAACATCAAAATATTACAAAGCATATTCTCTGACCATAAGGCCATAAAAGTAGAAATCAATAACAGAAAAGGCAGGGAAAAGAAATCAAACACTTGGAAACTGAACAATACCTTGCTCAAAAACGACTGGGTTATACAAGACATTAAGGATGGAATAAAGAAATTCATAGAACCTAGTGAGAACGAAAACAGAACCTTTGGGACACAGCAAAAGCAGTGCTCAGAGGTCAATCTATATCAATAAATGCACACACAAAAAAAGAAGAAAGGGCCAAAATCAAAGACTTATCCCTATAACTTGAACAAATAGCAACAAAAGAAACCCTCAGGCACCAGAAGAAAGCAAATAATAAAAATTAAATGAAATAGAGAACAGAAAAACAATTGAAAGATTTAACAAGACCAAAAGATAGTTCTTGGAAACACTTAACAAAATTGATAAACCATTGGCCAAACAGACAAAAGAAAAACAGGAGAGGAAGCAAATAACCCTTATAAGAAATGAGATGGGTGATATTACAATAGACCCAACTGAAATTAAAAGAATCATATCAAATTACTATGAAAAACTATACTCTAACAAATTTGAAAACCTAGAAGAAATAGATGAATTTCTAGAAACACACTGCCTACCTAAACTAAAACAAACAGAGGTAGAACAACTAAATAAACCCATAACAAAAGAAAAGATGGAAAACCTAATTTAAGAACTCCCAACAACAACAACAACAAAAAAAGCCCTAGCTAGGACGGCTGCACTGCAGAGTTCTACCAAACTTTCAGAGAAGAGTTAACACCACTAATACTCAAGGTATTTCAGAGCACAGAAAAGGATGGAATACTCCCAAACCCATTCTATGAAGCCAGCATACCCCTGATACCAAAACCAGGTAAAGACACCACAAGAAAAGAAAATAACAGACCTATATCCCTCATGAACTTAGGTGTAAAAATCCCCAACAAAATTCTAGCCAATAGAATTCAACAACATATCAAAAAAATAATTCACCATGACCAAGTGGGATTCATACCAGGTGAAATTTTTTTTTTTTTTAATGCAGGGATGGTTTGACATTAGAAAAACAATTCATGTAATCCATCATATAAATAAAACAAAAGACAAGAGCCACATGATCTTATCAATTGATGCAGAAAAGGCATTTGAAAAAGTCCAATACCCATTCATGATAAAAATCTCAGCAAAATAGGAACAGAAGGGAAATTCCTCAACATAATAAAGGGCATTTATACAAAGCCAATAGCCAACATCATCCTAAATGGAGAGAGTCGGAAAGCATTCCCCTTGAGATCAGGAACCAGACAAGGATGCCCTTTACCACCACTGTTATTTAACATTGTGCTGGGGGTCCTAGCCAGAGCAATTAGGCTAGATAAAGAAATAAAGTTCATCCAGATTGGTAAGGAAGAAATAAAAGTATCTCTACTTGCAGATGACATGATTTGGTACACAGAAAACCCTAAGGAATCCTCCAGAAAACTACTGAAACTAATAGAAGAGTTCAGCTGAGTATCAGGATACGAGATAAACATACAAAAATCAGTTGGATTCCCCTGCACCAACAAAAAGAACATCGAAGAGGAAATCACCAAATCAATACCATTTACAGTAGCCCCCAAGAAGATAAAATACTTAGGAATAAATCTTACCAGAGATGTAAATGACCTATACAAAGAAAACCACAAGACACTACTGCAAGAAACCAAGCAACCTACATAAGTGGAAAAACATACCTTGCTCATGGATAGGGAGACTTAACATTGTAAAAATGTCCATTGTACCCAAAGCTATCTATAGATGCAATGCAATTTTGATCCAAATTCCATTTTTAATGAGATGGAGAAACAAATCACCAACTTCATATTGAAGGGAAAGAGGCCCTGGATAAGTAAAGAATCACTGAAAAAGAAGGACAAAGTGGGAGTCCTCACTCTACCTGATTTTAGAACCTATCATACTGCCACCATAGTCAAAACAGCCTGGTACTGGTACAAAAATAGACACATAGACCAACGGAACAGAATTGAGAATCCAGACATAAACCCATCCACATATAAGCAGCTGATATTTGACAAAGGCCCAAAGTCAGTTAAATGGGGAAAAGGCAGTCTCTTTAACAAATGGTGCTGGCATAACTGGATATCTATCTGCAAAAAAATGAAACAAGACCCATACCTCTCACCATGCACAAAAACTAACTCAAAATGGATTAAAGACCTAAATATAAAATCTAAAATGATAAAGATCACGGGAGAAAAAATAGGGACCATGCCAGGAGCCCTAATACATGGCGTAAACAGTATACAAAACATTGCTAACAATGCACAAACACCAGAAGAGAAAGTAGATAGCTGGATGCTCCTAAAAATCAAACACCTATGCTCATCCAAAGATTTCATCAAAAGAGTAAAAAGAGTACCTACGGACTGGGGAAAAGTTTTTAGCTATGACATTTCCGATCAGCACCTGATCTCTAAAATCTGTATGATACTGCAAAAACTCACTACAAAAAGACAAATAACCCAATTAAAAAATGGGCAAAGGATATGAACAGGCACTTCCCTAAAGAAGATATGCAGGTAAGAAACAGATACATGAGGAAATGCTCAGGATCGTCAGCGACTAGACAAATGCAAATCAAAACTACAACGAGATTCCATCTCCCTCCAACAAGGCTGGCATTAATCCAAAAAACACAAAATAATAAATGTTGGAGAGGCTGCAGAGAGACTGGAATACTTACACACTGGTAGTGGGAATGTAAAACGGTACAATCACTTTGGAAATCAATTTGGTGCTTCCTTTAAAAGCTAGAAATAGAACTACCATACAATCCAGCAATTCCACTCCTTGGAATATATCCTAGAGAAATAAGAGCCTTTACACAAACAGATATATGCACATCTATGTTCATTGCAGCACTGTTGACAATAGTAAAAAGATGGAAGCAACCAAGGTGCCCATGAACAGATAAATGGATACATAAATTATGGTATAGTCACACAAAGGAATACTACACAATGATAAAGAACAACGATGGATCTGTGAAACGTTTCATAACATGGAGGAATCTGGAAGGCATTATGCTGAGTGAAATCAGTCAGTTGCAAAAGGACAAATGTTGTATGAGACCACTACTGTAAGAATTCGAGAAATAGTTTAAACAGAAGAAAATATTCTTCAACGGTTACGAGGGTGGGGAGGGAGGGAGGGAGAGGGGTATTCACAAATTAGATAGTAGAGAAGAACTATTTTAGGTGAAGGGGCAGACACACAGTATAGGAGAGATCAGCACAACTGGACTCAACCAAAAGCAAAGAAGTTTCCTGAATAAACTGAACACTTCGAAGGCCAGAGTAGGAGGGGAGGGAGTTTGAGGACCATGGTTTCAGGGGACTTCTAGGTCAACTGGCATAGTAAAATCTATTAAGAAAACATTCTACATCCCACTTTGGAGAGTGGCGTCTAGGGTCTTAAAGGCTAGCAAGCAGCCATCTAAGATGCGTCAACTGGTCTCAACCCATCTGGAGCAAAGAAGAATGAAGAACACCAAAGACACAAGGTAATTATGAGCCCAAGAGACAAAAAGGGCCACATAAACCAGAGACTATGTCAGCCTGAGACCAGAAGAAATAGATGGTGCCTGGCTACAACCAATGGCTGCCCCGACAGGGAACACAACAGAGAATCCCTGTAGGAGCAGGAGAGCAGTGGGATGCAGACTTCAAATTCTAGAAAAAAAGATCAGACTTAATGGTCTGACTGAGGCTAGAAGGACTCTAGAGGTCATAGTCCCAGACCTTCTGTTAGCCCAAGACTGGAACCATTCCCAAAGCCAACTCTTCGGACAGGGATTGGACTGGACTGTGGGATAGAAAGTGATACTGGTGAAGAGTGAGCTTCTTGGCTCAGGTAGACACATGATATTATGTGGGCAGCTCCTGTCTGGAGGAGAGATGAGAGGGCAGGGAAGGGCAGGAGCTGGCTGAATGCAAACAAAAATAGAAAGTGGAGAGAAAGAGCGTGCTGTCTCATTGGGGGAGAGCAACTAGGACTATATAATAAGGTGTATACAAATTTTTGTATGAGAGATTGACTTGTTTTATAAACTTTCACTTAAAGCACAATAAAACTTAAAAAAAAAAAACTCCAATGTGATTTTTTGGGTGATTACTTAGACTCTCCAAGCCTCTTGTCTGTGAAATGGGGATAAGAGTAATAATATCTTTTTGGAGTTGTTATGAGAATTAATAAATACTATACAATGAATTGAGATGTTTCAACAAATGCATACAATGCTGGAAGTACTCACTTGCCCATGCCAAGAAATTTGGAAGAGAACTACCTTGTCAGCTGACTGAAAAAGATCCATATTTGTGCCTGCACCAAAGAAAAACTATGTAACAGAATGTGGAAATCATCAAGTAATATCAATAATACACCCAAGTAAAATTTTGCTGAAGATAATTCAAAATGGTTGCAGCAGTACATCAACAGGGAACTGCCAGAATTTCGAGCCAGATTCAGAAGAGGAGGTAGAATGAGGGACATCATTACTGATGTCAGATGGATCTTGGTTGAAAGCAGAGAATACCAGAAAGATGTTTACCTCTGTGTTATTGACTATGCAAAGGCATTTCACTGTACGGATCATAACAAATTATGGATAAAATCGGGAAGAATGGGAATTCCAGAACACTTAATTGTCCTCATAAGGAACCTGTACATATACAAAAAGACAGTCATTTGAACAGAACGAGGGGATACCGTGTGGTTTAAAATCGGGAAAGATGTATGTCAGGGTTGTATCCTTTCACCATGCTTACTCAATCTGTATGCTGAGCAAATAATCCAAGAAACTGGACTATATGAAGAAGAACGCAGCATCAGGATTGGAGGAAGACTCATGAACAGTCTATGATATGCAGATGACACAACCTTGCTTGCCAAAAGCAAAGAGGACTTTAAATTCTTGCTGATGAAGATCAAAGACTACAGACTTCAGTATGTATTACAACTCAACATAAAGAAAACAAAGATCCTCAAAACTAGACCCATAAACAACATCATGATAAACAAAGAGAATATTGAAGTTGTCAAGGATTTCATTTTACTTGGATCCGCAATCAACACTCATAGAAACAGCAGTCGAGACATTAAGCAACTGTATTGCACTGGGCAAATCTGCTGCAAAAGACCTTTCTAAAATGTTAAAAAGCAAACATGTCCCTTTGAGGACTAAGGTGCACCTGACCCAAGCCATGATATTTTCATTTACCTCATATGTACGCAGAAGCTGGACAATGAATATTAGGAAGATCGAAGAAGAATTGATGCCTTAGAATTATGGTGTTGGTAAAGAATATTGAATATACCATGGACTGCCAGAAGAATAAAGAAACCTGTGTTGGAAGAAGTACAGCCAGAATGCTCCTTAGAAGCGAGAATGGAGAGACTTAATCTTATGTACCTTGGATATGTTCTCAGGAGGGACCGGTCCCTGGAGAAGGGCATCATGCTTGGCAAAGTAGAGGGTCAATGAAAAAGAGGAAGACCTTCAAGGAGATGGATTGACACAGTGGCTGCAACAATGGGCTCAAACATAGCAACAATTGTGAGGATGACACAGGACTTTGAAGTGTTTCATTCTCTTGTACGTAGGGTTGCTACCTAATAATAACAGTGGATAAAATGAATATAAAGCACTTATCAATATAAAAAAAAATCAATATAAAGGTTGACATATTTCAGTAAGTGTTCAATATATAAATGGCAGCTGTTGTTGCTCTCATTATTTATCATCTCCAGCAATAATATTTGGTGACTGCTTATATTTGCAGGCCATGATCCTAGGTACAGTAGAGAATATTACTCTCCCAAGGATTGTGCCCTAATGAAAAGCATGGAGGCCTACCATAAGGCCCTTAAAAGCATAAATCATCTGTTGTATTGGTGCAATAATGGGCATTCAAAAGTAGGAGAAACCATTATGTTCTTTCAATGGCTATTTTGTTATAAGCCCATAAAAGGGGTTTAATGCTGTTTTGTGAATAGTTGAAATGAGCTGCCAGAGTGTGATAAGGTATGTCCATTTCTCAAGGTCTTTAAAATAGACTAGATAGAAAGGCCTCTGTACAAAATGACTCCCCACAGCTACTGCATTTTACAAGTACAAATCATGTTAGGGGAACAAAGGGAATGACTGGACCTTTCCTCCTCGAACAAGGGGCTGGGGAAGCCCAAAGAGGACAAGGGGACATGAAGCCAGCTGTGGACAGCATCTGGACGAGAGGAGAAAAATAGACAGGCTTCCTCTAAGAACAGCAGGGAGAAAAGGACAAAATCTCGGGAAGGACTCAAGACTCAACAAAGATGCAGCTGCTAGAAGCCAGAAAGAATCTTTGCACCAGAGGTGAGGAACCCAAACTTTGCTTACGTGAGGTAAGTGGACGTTCCAGATTCACCCTCTCAAGACCAGTAGACAAAGAGTGAGTCAGATGTCCCTGAAAACACTGAATCCAGTACAGACCAGTGGGCATTCATCCCCACCTCAGAGAACAAGGCCACCACCCTGGGCAACTCTGTTTTTGTCTTCAATTCTTGATTCGGATGAACCCCTTGAAAAATTTTCTGAGTTCAGGAAATCATCAGCCAGTATGCGAAGGGCTATTGTGAACCAGACACTCAGAAGAATAGATAACAATTTGTTGTGTTCTTTACAGCCCTCTGCATGCCAGGATTTCATCAGGCGCCGTGGAGCATAATCATCTGATGTTCACAGTGCTTGGAGAGCCATCCTGTTCTTTTGGAAGGAGTAGCCAGTTTGGCAGGGCTTGGCACACGTCTCCCAGAGCTGCACCTGAGCCCCGGTGATGAATGGGTGCCATGTGGCACTGACGGTCACTCAAGTGGGAAGCAAATGAAAGCTTGGGGACAAATTACCATCTCACCTCCAACTATTGGTATGGAGAGGCAGGACCTTGTCAGGGTCAGATTTATGAGGCTGATTAAAAAGGAGAGAGAGAGGAAATGTACCAATGGCCAAAAAGGAATCCAAGTAGGTAGCTTTGATGTATGAGTTCCATCTGCCTAATTTATTTGGTGTCTAAGATCTGCATGTGATGGAGAGCCTTGGACTATGTAAGTGGCAAGTCAGGGAGGGTTAGCAGTAGGGAAGAGGTCTCTTAGTGTTTTCCAGCTAGGTCGCCATGTGTCCTTATGAACCCCGCTGAAATCAACATACAGCAGAAAGGGATTCTCTCCTAAGGATGCCTTAGCCAGAAGAAATTTTGCTAGAAGAATTTCCTGGAGTTACAAGCACTGAAGTTTAATCTCAACTCCAGAAGGTTACTTTCTGGGTATTTAGGGGAATTCTTTAATTTCTCACTTGCCTTTTCTGAAAGATGCCTGGATGTTTTGGTCCTGAATTTTGTGGGAGTGGTTTTATTTCCTTGCTTTTTCCATTCTCAATCAACAGTTTGTTTTCCTTTTTCCATATTAGTCTCTTTTGCCGAGAAGCTCAGGTACTTTACGTCAATAAAATGAGAGCTTGAAATGGCTCTCACAGCGGTATTGTTAACTGGCTTTATAGAGTGCTTTTTTTGGTGGTAAAAATATATTTACCAAAACACCTGCCATTTCAACAATTCAATGACATTAATTACATTCCTTATGTTGTGAAACTATCACCGCTGTTGCCAAATTTTTCCATCACCTTTCAGTGTCCTCTGAGCAATGACCTCCTTCCCCCCAACCTTTTCACCCCTGGTAACCACTAATGAACTTTGGTCCCTATATGTTTGCCTATCCTAGATATTTCATATAAGTGGGATCTTATAATAGCTGTCGTTTTATGACCGACTTCTTTTACATTTATAATTGGTAGCAGTTACAGCCAACAAGAAGACATGGAATTTTGAAAGGAGGAGCTCATCCCAGAAGAGGGCCAGAGTCAGGGAAAAGGCTATCTGAGGTCCCTAGAATCTGAAAGGAGATTTGGAGAAGAGAAGCTGTAGAAGCTACTCTCAAGACAAAGGAAAAGAGAGACAATGGGAAATAGAGCATGATCAAGAAATGTTAGCTATAAATCTACAGGAGAAACTCCACAAAATAAGCTACATACTAAGGAGTAGGCACAGACCAAAGTGAGTTGGTATAACAGTTTCCCAGCCTGGCTCAGTGTAGGGTTGGCCATTCGAAGATTTGGAAGGCTTAAGCATAGGAGAATGGCCATGTCCACAATTTCCCTGATCTTGCCTACTACTTTCCACCTAAGCTTTTTCTGCAGCTTTTATCTATAGATTTATAGAATAATAGTATATAGCTAATACTTGCTGATCACATACTATTTCCTAGGTACTATTCTAAGCAGCTTATATGATTTTCTCATTTAATCTTGTAATAATAATAACAATTATTACTATCCCTAGTTTACAAATGAGGAAACTGAAGCACAGAGAGGGTAAATAATTTGCTCAGGGCGGTACTCTTTGTAAGTGACAGAGCCAGGAATCAAACCTGCCCGGTGTGACTCCAGGGCCTTCACTCTTGACTGTTATTTGTATAGTTATAGAGAGATGACAGTGTTTGGGACCAAAAATGACTGGATTCTGAATAGATATTGAAATTAAAGCTATTGTACACATGTACAATGTGTGGTGAGAGAGAAAGAAAGGGACTGGATGGAGTTGTCATGAAGGGAAAGCTATAGGACGTGCAGGTCAGGGCATGCACCGTGTCAGGAGGTCAGTTTTGGACACTCTAGGTTTGAGATACCTATTAGTCATCCATTGAGTGACCAGTTGGACACATAAATCTGGAGTTCAGGGGAGAGGTTCTGGCTAAAGACATAAATTCAGGAGCCAACAGGACCCACATATAGGTGGGACTTAAGCCTTGACTATGGATGATGTCACCAGGGAGTGAGTATTGATAGAAAAGAAGAGCAGTTCAGGAATTGAGACATGAAGAACGCCTATATTTTGAGGTCCAGGAGGTGAGTAGGAACTAGCATATGAGACTGAGGGGGAATAGGCAGAGGGGTGGAGGAAGGAGAGTGTGGAGCCCTAGAAGCCTAGTGAAGAAAATGTTTTTTCCAGGAGATAATGATCAACTGTCTTTAAAGTTTCTGATAGGTCAAGAGTAAGTCTTTTGAAGGCAGAGAAACTCAGATAGATTTGAAGAAATGAAGAGGAGAGACCAAAGTTAGCCTTAAAACTGAAATTAAAGTAATAATTTAAATAAGAGCAATTGTGAATCATTAATAATATTATTATTGCTTGCCTAAAATAAAATTTCATTTGTCATAGACTGATGTGAAGTCAAGTGGAGAATTAAAAAAAAAAAAAAATCTATGAATATCCCATTAAATCTAAGTGAAAAGAAAATTATGTCCAAATTAGAAGCTTCTCTTTTGTACTTCTGTGAGGGTATCAACTTTATTGTTGTGGTAGGTAAGATAATGACCCTGCATGTCCTAATTCCTGGAACCTGTGAATATATTACCTTAGATGGCAATAAAGGACTTTGCAGATGTGATGAAGGTTAAGAACCTTGAGATGGGGAAATTATTCTAGATTACCCAGTGGATCTAATCTAATCACAAATACAAGCCTGAGTGCAAATTCTTTGCGTCTGTTGCAGTCACAGAAAAGATGCACCCAATGAGTTCCTCAGGGTCATCCAGAACCGCCATGAACTGTTTCCTGTATCAAACAGCTGTGAAGATTTATTATTTTTCTTTCAACTTCACTTTGAATTCATTCAGAACGGATTTCCACCTGGCATTTAACAGAACAAAGTCTATGTGACTATAGTCCTAATTATTTAAACCCCAGTTATTCAGACCTCAGAAGTTTAATATGGACCCTGAAAAAAGGGCCCATGTCTTTTGAGAGTTACTTATAAGGCAGGTAAAGTACTGAGTGAGCAATATTGATCAGAGAAGGAATACATTGTGCAGAAGGAAGGAAAGACATCAAGGTTAACTAACAGAAATAAAAGGAGCTAAGTTAACAAATCTAGGGAAATATGTACAGTTCATGAAGACTTTATGGAGAAACAGTCACAAAAAGGGGGAAGGAGAGAGAAACTGAAAAATGTTCACATTCTTGTGATCATAAAAGTGAATGTGACGAGAACAGAGTTGGGGTTTGGGCATATAGAGCAGATGGTTCAACTGAAGCTGAGCTATGCCTGGCCCGGTCTTTGTTGCCCAGGCAATGGGACATCTTTTCCTTGTTATAGATGTTATGAAAAGAAAAAAGTACATTAATAAGTTATTAGAAGTTAAGCTTCATGTGATCTAGTTAGCACCATCTTGAGAGATCTGAAGAGGGGTTTGGAGGAATGAGGGGTTGTGCACCAACAAATGAGGTCATGACATGAGGTTGTTGTTGTTAGTTGTTACAGAGTCATCTCCAACTCACGGTGACTCTGTGTATACCAGAATGAAACGTTGCTCCATCCTGCACCTTCTTCACAATCATTGGCATATTTGACTCCATTGTTGTGGTCACTGTGTATTTTGAGTGCCTTCCAACCTAGGGGGCTCATCTTTCATCACTATAACAAGCAATGTTTTGTTGTGATCCATAAGGTTTTCATTCACTAATTTTCTGAAATAGATTGCCAGCAAGGCCTTTCTTCCTAATCTTAGTCTGGAAGTTCCACTGAAACCTGGCCACCATGAGTGACCCTGCTGGTATTTGAAATGCTCTGTGGCATAGCTTCCTCCAATCATAGCAACATGCAAGCCACTATAGTATGACAGGCTGAGTGTAGGGTAATACTATTCAGCTATATACATCTCCTGCTAATGAAGTCAGCTTTGCTCTTCCCCATGCTAGGGATGAACTTGGGATGGACTCGGGCTAAGGTGCAAGGCCGGGAGTGGCATGACTGGGCCCGTGGCTAAGGCCAAGGAATGCCTTAGCAACAAGAAGAAAAACATCTGGGCCTGGACATGAAGTCCCTGGGAATGCTGGCTGCCCAAGGACTTGGGAGAAAAACAGTAAGCCTTGGTCCCAGCTGGAATGGTATATAAGCTTGTGTCCCCTGCTAGGCATGGTGGAGCACTAAACTGGTTCAGCCGCTGCCCTGGGCTATCGTCCCGTAAGTAAGCTTCCCAGTAAACCACATGTCATGATCACTGGTTCTGGAGTCTTTCTTTGTGTCTTAGAGATGCGGCCGACAGTGGGTTCAGGTGCTGCTGGGTTGTTACACAACAGTGACAGACGGATGGTGGAAAGGAAGAAGTTAATTATGTTAAAAGGGGGTATATTGGAATATTTCCTTTGGAGAGAGCTTCTAGCCCTGAGACTTGTTGCTTCTCTGGCTAACCTGGCAAGTGGGTGTGTGTATTAAACCATGTGTTTCTGTATAATCATTGTCTTGCTAGCCATGCTTGGAAGGAAATTCCTGGCATATAGGCCAGGAGCAGTTCAATCCCCCGGTGCTCTGTGTAAGCTGGCCTTAGAACAAAGCACTGGTGGCAAGCTGTTGCTTTCCTTGCCTCACTGGTGTTCAGGATGGTTGTGCCTGCCCTGGTGCCAGCCTCAAAAGCATTCATTGCCCACTGTAAGAACAATGTCAATGTTAACTCATACATGTGATAAGTGTTTTTAAGGTAAGAAAATTTAAGGATACTGGAAGTTAGAGCAAACAAAACTTTTGATCGTTGTGATGTCTTTATTTTATGTAACTCATTCCTGAAAAAAAGAATGTGTGCTTATTTGCACATTTTTCAGGAAATTTTTCTCTAGCTAGACAAGGGAAGGGACACGTGCTGGGGGTGGAGGGGTAAAGAATGAGAAAAATCTTTTTCAAATTTAAAATATATTAGTGTTGACATTTGATGGCACTTATATTGTTGTTGTTTTTTTTCTGTTCCTTGACAAAAAGTGGGTAATGAAAGGTGTGTATATATATCTACTTTCATATACTCAGACACGTTTGTAAATGTATGCTACCTAACAACTTGACAAGGGAGTTAATATATGTGTGTTTGTATAAATGAATAATTTCTTTTATATGGATCAGCACAAAGCTGGTTCCTATGAGGCAGAGGTTAAGGATGTCCCAAGTGCCCAACTTTTCCAAGCTGCTGTACCACTCCATTGTTTCTAACATCAGCTACTCCCTCTCCCCTCAGTACTCTCCCTCCCATCTTTGGGTTCCCTAATTCACTGCAACATCTCACAGAACTCACGAACACTAAAAAGGAAATGGCTCACGCAGTTGTGCAAGCTGGCAAGTCCCAAATTCGTGCGTCAGGCGTAGACTTCTCCCAACCTATCTGGCTGCAGGAACTGACGAACCCAAACCGGCAGTTCAGACTACAGGTTGCTGGCTCACAAGGCTGTGGGAGCTGGCAAATCAGGTCACAGGATAAACCACCGGCTCAAGGGGCTGCGGAGGGTGGCAAACCCCAGAATCAGCAGGCCAGACAGCAGGCACCTGGGGAGGTCAATCGCTCACGAACTGGATGTGGAGTCCAGATGCAGAGAGAGACATACCAGAATACATACATATATCTGAGATCAAGGCCACACTGCAGGGAAGGGCTTAACTTTTGTAAGGGTGGAGTTTGAGTCATGCCTTCCTACAAGGCTGTGACACAAGACACACCTGACACACCTTACACCAATCCTGCATCATCAACACGTAGAGGTCAGGATCCATAACATATGAAATGGAGGGTAACCACACAATACCGAGAGCCATGGCCCAGCCAAGTCAACACATAACCTCAACAATCACAGGTTTCATATGACTTATTTGCATAGTCCCACTAAATCATTGTGTGTGAGTCACAAAGACCATGGCTAGAAAGGCCATACCAAAAAAAAAAAAAACCTGTTGCCATGGAGTCAATTCCAACTCATAGCGATCCCACAGGACAGAGTAGAACTGCCCCATATGGTTTCCAAGGAGAAAGTGGTGAATTCCAACTGTTGACCTTTTGGTTAGCAGCCATAGCTCTTAACCACTATGCCAACAGGGTTTCCAGAAGGGCCATATTAAGCGATTAATTACACCACCGTGTGTATACAAGGGAGGGAGTAGGAGGGGCTAGAAAACCCCCTGATTAAGAACCCACTGCCACCTAGTGACTGTTAGCTTAATTGCAGGAAAATTGTCTGAAGAAATAAACTGTCTCAAATGACAGTTCTACTCTGTCCTGTAGGGTCACTATGAGTCGGAATCTACTCAAGGGCAACAGGTTTGGGTTTTCTTTAAGGCTATGAGTGTAAACCAAAAACCAAACCCATTGACATCAAGTCAACTGCGACTCATAGCGACCCTATAGGACATAGTAGAACTACCCTATGCGGTTGCCGAGGACCAGCTGGTGGATTCAAACTGCCAACCTTTTGATTAGCAGCCTGAGCTCTTAACCATTGCACTACCAGGGCTCCCCTATGGGTGTAGGCACACGAAAATTTCCTTAATTAGCAAAAGATTAGGATTCAATTGTTTGGAAGATGGTGCTAGAGACAAAGGTGACTGCCAGTTCAGTCACAGGAAAGGTCAACGCGTTTTACTCTGACCCGTTGTGAAACATTTATACTGCAATTCAATTATTTAACAAATATTTATTTAGAGCTACAATGTACCAACTAGATCTGTATAAAACCATCTCTCTACTTGCAATCCTTATGCAAGCATCTGAAATTGCCAAGGTCAGGGGAGAAGAATCATAACCAGTGGGCCATGACCACCTCAGTTAGTACAGCTGCATGGTGTCAGAGTAGCTTTCTGATTTCCCATCTGTGCCACCTGGAGAGGAGGGCCATGGCAGGGATGAAGCGACAATGTCACCTCCAATTCTTTCCAACTAGCTTCTGCAGTCATAGAATTTGTCCTTTAAATCACTTCACAAATACACAGCTTTTTTTTTTACCTTACTCCTAAACATGCTGATGGAAAGGTCTGCCATGTCCACACAACGTAAGTATCCTTAAACACGTCCCAGTAATTGTCCGAAAGTTATTGTGGTTGGTGGTAGGGGTGTTTGTGGGCTGCTCAGTTTCATTTAAACAATTGTATACATTTATACTTAGAAAGGAAACGCTGGTGGCGTAGTGGGTAAGTGCTGTGGCTGCTAACTGAAGGGTCAGCAGTTCGAATCCGCCAGGCGCTCCTTGGAAACTCTATGGAGCAGTTCTACTCTGTCCCATAGGGTCGCTATGAGTCAGAATCAACTCGATGGCACTGGGTTTGGTTTTTTCTTTTTTTGGTATACTTAGAAAAGGAGCCCTAGTGGCATTGTGGTTAAACATTCAGCTGCTAACCAAAAGGTAGGCAGTTCGAATACACAAGCCACTCCTTGGAATCCATGTGGGGCAGTTTTACTCTGTTCTATAGGGTCGCTATGAGTCAGAATTGACTCAACGGCAACAGGTTTGGTTTTTCTTTCTTTCTTTGTATACTTAGAAAACTGCCTTCTCCTAGTTGAGGAACCTGAGGCCTAGAAAAATAGTGATTGATCTAGAATTAGGAAGGCCTAGCTGGAGATCCCTGGGTGGCGCAAACATTTAAGCACTTGGCTATTAGCTGAAAGGTTTGTGGTTCAAATCCACCCAGTGGTACCTTGGAGGAAAGCCCTGATGATCTGATTCCGAAAGGTCACAGCCATGAAAGCCCTGTGGAGTGCAATTCTACTCGGCAACAAATGGAGTCACCATGAGTCGGACTCAACGGCAACTGATGACGATGGTGGTAGCTGGGTCTAGAATCCCTATCTGACTCCTACTTCAGTTCTGCCCCAAGTAGCTGTGTGATTTTTGAACATGTCCGCTAACTTCCCTATGCCTCACTTGCTTCTTCTGAAATGGGGATAGTAGTACCCCTTCACAGGTTTATTGTATTATTCAAGATGTGAAAACTTCTTGGTAAACTGTAAGATAAGAATAATGAATGATGTATATTATTGGTAGTATTATTGGGCTGATAGAATAAAGGGTCCAGATGAATAAACAATTTGGACTCATAGTCCCACCTTCTCTCAGGGTAGAACACGTATCCTAGAAACCCACTTTCTACTGAAATGCTCCATCCAGTAGCCTAGAGCCACCGTAGACCCTCTGTTTATAATTATGAATTTGTTCTTTTTGGCTACTGCATAATCCCAGGATTACTCTAGGAATCTTGACTGAAACATTTTTCTTTCATTTCTTTTTCAAATATATATTTAGTTACAGAAGTAATACATGTTAATTGCAAACCTGCCAGTTGTACGGAAGTCTACCAGGCCAAGGAGATTGATCTTCCCTCACCTTCCGCGTTCCATTCCCCAAAGGCAGTCCTGTTACACACATCATTTTTTAAAACACAGAAATGGGATCATATTATATGTATATTTTGACAATTTGATGTTCTTTTCTTTTTCCCCTGTGGTGAATATCTTTGTCTGCCCTTCTGGAGCTGCCTGGCCTTAGTTGTAATATTCCATTGCATAAAATAAATGTATTATAATTTAGAGAATAAGCCCCTTCCTCCCCTTGGCACCCCGTTTAGGTTGTTTTCAATTTGTCGTTCCATACATGGTGCTATAATTAACTTCCTCGTGCAGGTATTTGTGGACACTTGCTTCAGTACTTCTGCAGAATTGATTCCTAGAGGTGAAATCGCTGACTCAAAGGGTATGCACCTCTGGGAGGACGAAGAGAACCCTGGCTTTTGTGTTTTCAACTTTAGCTGACCAGATATTCATCATCCTTTTATCAACAACTATGCCTCCTGGCAGACAACTGTGCAGAAAGAAGCCCAAGGCTGACAGTCTCCATGGCACAGAGTCGGAAAGGCACTAGGACAGAGCCCAAAGCACAGGTTAGGGAGGGGTTAACTGGCATGCTTGGCAGGGTGGCTCAGGCCCCACATCACTGGCCTCTCACCCTGACTCCACGCTCCGCTCTGGCTGACGAGCAGCATCTGTGCGCACACGAAACTTTTGACAACACCAGGCTAGATTTGCTTTAAATATACTGAGGAGGGCACGTTGCAGTTAGTGAACATTCATCGATAACTTCCTAAGGAATAAAAACAAGAGGGAGCCCCAACTCCCACTCTGCAGGAAAGTCAGCATCTCTCCTAGCCTCGTTTTGGTCTCTACTTGGAGGCAGGGAACGTCTATCCCTCAGCAGCCAGGGGGCCCTTACGTCCCCAAGGCTCAATTCTACCCAGCGGGCTGCTCACAACTCCAGCCTCTCTTGGCTCCCACAGTCCCAGCCTATTCATCTGAACTCCAACTCCTGGGAAAATGCTGGAACAAATCCCACCTTTCAGAGTTGTCTGTAGCTTCGAGGAAATATTTTCAGTGGTCTGGTGTATTTACTGAACATTCATGGACCGATTCCTAATGCATCCAATTTTCTAGAGTAACTGTAATTCACCTGTAACATTTGGACTTTTGGTTTTCCTAAATGAAACATTTCTTATGCTCATAGATCTTCCTGGTGTTCAGAAGCAAAATTGGTTCCCCATAAAAACTTTGCATCGCTATCCTTAATTAACAGAAAGGAGAAGACCTGTGTGTTTACCTTCACAAAGTGTATCTATGCAATGCATTTCTTTCCCAAAGGCACGGTTCATTCCTATAGACCAGACATTAAGACTGTACTAAAAAGAAGTGCAGGTCTTTCACCAGCAGGGAAGTTTTGAGAAGTAGCCTACTGCATTTCATGAGAGGACACCAGACATGGGGTGTGACAATTAAATAGGGCGTCTCACTAAGAGAAAGTAAGTTATGTTAAATTGTACAATTTATCTGAGACTTTGTTTTTCTGTGGTTTGATCCAATTTGCTGAACAATGTATGGGCTGACCACCCAGCCATTCATTAGGCATCCGTTTGCCAGTTTGATGGATGATCTGACTTGGTGGTAAACGCAAGTAGATTGTAAGGAGTGGGGGAGGCTTGGGGGATGTTTGGTTATTACTATAAGGGAAGATATCACTTTCATAGAAATTTAAAGTGAGAATTCTTTTAAAGACTAGTGCTGGCAAGGAGGACTAATACAAATATTTTTGATGTGGTTTCCATTCAGTTGGCGTGATCTTAGCTACGGTATAGCCATAGCCATGAACCAGGTTGTAATTAGGTACCGTTCTATATGCCTCAGATGATTTTAAATGATAATGGCTTCTGGGTACACCCTTGAAGTCTGGAGCCACATTTTATTTTTGCCTCCTCTGTGGCTGAATAATACTGATAAACACTAAAACACTAGACATTTGATAAATGCTTGCTGACACTAATTATAGAGACCATCTCATCCCCTCACTATTTATGTTCTATGACAGACAACATAAAAGGAAATAGTTTAATTTTAAAATCCTACTCAGAATCCTTCAGGCTTGTCACTTATAAGAAGCAGGGGGCACGCTGGGACTTAGAGTTGAAGGCAGTGGCCTTGTTGGCAATCCTCTTTTCTTTTTCCCTTCTGTTGAAATCAGGGCCAGAGCCAAGCAGAGCAATGCTATGCATCCTGGGAGGCCTGAAGAACAACGGTTCTATTAAACCGAAAATGGGACAGAGCCCAGACTCACACAGGCAGGAGGCTTGCTGGGGCTATGGCAGCAAGGGACAGGCAGAGAACGGCCATAGTAAGCCAGAGTACCAGCTGGCCAGCTGCAAACCTTACGGTCCTGGGCCAGTCTGACAGGTGACCACTTGCCACCATATAAAAGAACCATGAAGCCTGCAAGGTCCCATCCCCCACAGCCCCCCATCTCACTTGCCCCCCACCTCTCTCTCTCTCTCACACACACACACACACACACGTGCATGCATGCGCATGTGCGCATGCACACACAAATATCTACCCCCTGCTCCATGCCTGAGTGTTCTCTGTGCTGACCAATCATTGACTTCACCCCTAGCTTCAACCCGGGCACCTTTGTCCACCTGTTCCTTCAGGCAGTAGTGACTCACCACTTAATTCCTAGGCTCCTGATGTTTCCTCTTCTTCCTACCTTGCTGATGCTTCAACTGCTTTTCTAGAATCTCAAGCTTCATGGTCCCTTTAGCCTGTCTTCAGGAGTTGCTATTGTAACTGCCCCCCAGGCAGCCAGAGCAATCAGCCCAACATTCCAGCTTACACTTTCCCTTGGCTCAGGCACAGAGGATTGGGTATCAGAACCCAAGGGCCTAGTGAGGTCAGACATAGTCCAGAGGTCAGAGTTTGTGGGTTAGAGGAGCTTCAGCCCAAAGGGAAGAACACAGTGACAAGAGATTTTTTTTAACACTGCTTCTTGCTTTGTCTGTTTTTTTGTTGTGTTGTGTTTTGTTAGCTTTGTTTTTGCTTTTTTTTTTATTATGGTAAAATATAGGTATATGGAGCTCTTGTGGTACAGTGGTTAAGAGCTCAGCTGCTAACCTAAAAGGTCAGCAGTTCAAATCTACCTTGGAAACCCTATGGGACAGTTCTATTCTGTCTTATAGGGCCACTGTGAGAATCAACTAGACAGTAACAGGTATGTGCATATTTTTTTTTCCATTTTAAGTATTTTTCAGTAGCATTATGTTTACAATGTTGTACAAAACCATTACCTCTATTTGTCTCCAAAGCTTTTTCATCACCCCAAACAAAAACTCTATACCCATTAAACATTAACAAGTGATTCTTAGGGCAGCCTCAATTATGCCGTCCAGCAGAAGGTGGCTGGTCGGTATTATGAACTGAATTGTGTCCCCCAAAAATATGTGTTGGGATCCAACCCCTATACCTGTGGATATGATCTCATTTGGGAATAAAGTTTTCTTTGCTGTGTTAATGAGACCATATCAGTATACAGTATGTCTTAAACCTACTCGCTTTTGAGATATAAAAAGAGCAGATTAGGCTCAGGAGAAGCAAGCACAAATGGAGGGAAAGATATGTGCCACATGGAGATCTCCAAGGAACCCAGGAATGCCGGGTCTACAGAAACTGAAAGAGATCTTTCCCCACAGCCAACATAGAGAGAGCCTTAGGCCAGTGCCCTGAATTTGGACTCCTAGCCTTTTAAGCTGAGAGAAAATAAATTTCTCTTTTTAAAAAACTACCCACTTGTGGTACTTTTGTTACAGCAGCACTAGGAAACTAAGACAGTTGGCACTGAGTGAAGAAGGCCTGGCAGTGAAGGGCTCAAAGCCAACTTGGGAGCCCAGTGCTATGACAGTGTCACTGGACACCAGGCCTGGGAATGTGAACTCATTCCAAGGGTAAGGAAAAGATACTTCCAGCAGGATAGATTTTGTAACTGAGCTGGACATGAGGTTTAATTGGGATCATTATAAATTCAGGTTTAAGGAGTTAGAGAGGACACTGTCAGAAAAAGACGGAAAGGCACAAGACGTATGTGGTGTGGATGATTTGGGGAGGAGGCACAGACTTAAAAGATGCCTATTTTGAGTATAATAAGCAAACAGAAAAAGATCTTATTTGGGGGAGAGCTTTTAGGAGGAAATAAAGTTGGAGTGGTTAGCAATTTGAAGCTTTCCAAACTAACCAGGAAGTGGTTATGATATTAGCTATAAATTCACTCACAAATCAAAAACACTTATTGATAGTAGGTGTGCACCTTGCTGAAGGAAAAGGAAACTACATTTCCCTTTTGGAACTTCCAAGTTCCAAGTTCAATGACAACTCTTTTAACCGAGCAGGTAGTTTAAAGGAAATACTCAGGCTAGACAGATGATCTGCTGCTATGAAGTAACATTTGAACTAACACACCAATACCAAAAGGTGTCCTCCCAAAAGTGTACGTCAGTGATTTAATTCTCTTCACTGTGTAATCTGATTTTCCACTATAAATCAGCACAATAATTATAGCAGCAGATACTTAAATACATGCTTCAAACCTGGATAATTGCCCAGAAGTAAAATGCATCCAAGAATCCAATATTCTGGCATTTAATAAAAGTTTGAATTGCATTTGCAGTCAACTGTGATTTGATTTTCTTGAGTACAATATTTAATAAAACAATAGAAAAATATTAACAAGTATCTTAGAGACTACTGGATATGAGCCTGGTCCTGAGGTCAGACTGCCACAGATCAAATTCCAGATTAGCATTTACTAGTTTTCTGATTAGCAAATTAGTCAACCTATCTGTCCTTACTTGTGATGGTTAAGACTGTGTTTCAACTTGGCTGGGCCATGATTCTCACTGTTTATATGTGATCACCCCCATCATGGGATCTGCTGTGAGTAGCCAATCAGTCAAAAGGGAGTTTTCTTGGGTGTGTAGCCTGCATCAGAATATAAGTGGACGTTCTGGCTTTTGCCCTCTCTGGATCCTGCAGCTGCCTCTTGTTCATCTGACCTCTGGTTCTTGGGACTTGAGCTAGCAGCTTACCTGTCGATCTTGGGATTTGTCAGTCTTCGCAGCCTGTGAACAAGAGTCCTGCTCTCCAACCTGCCGATCTTGGATTCGCCAGCCCATGCAGCTATGTGAATCAGCAGAATACTTTCAGTCTTGCCTGCCAATCTCAGGATTCATTGACCTTCACAGCCTGTGAACAAGAGCCCTGCTCTCTGACATGCCAATCTTGGGTTCGCCAGCCCCCGAGGCTCTGTGAATCAGGAGAAGCCTCTATCCTGATCCATAGACTTAGGACGTTGCAGCCTCTATGATCGCATGAGCTGTTTTCTTGATATAAATCTCTCTCTAGCTCTCTCTCTCTGTGTATATATGTATTACTGCAGCTTTACTGGTTTTGCTTTTCTAGAGAGCCCAGCCTAAGACACTACTTAACATAGCTGTTGTGAGGATTAGCAAATTATTACACAGAAATAGCTTAAACAACTACCTGGCTCATAATGAGTAGTTGGTATAACTACAATTATTATTTTTTTTTAACTGGGACCAGGCTGTCCCTTTTGGTTTGTTTGTTTGCTTGTTTCAAAACAACTGTAGAAACATCTGTACATTTTCTCAGTTTGTTTCAAATACTCTTTCAAATTAACTCTTTTTGGGAAAAGAAGAATTCTACCAGTTGCAGACTTCAACATGGAGAATCTGAGGTTATGTGGGCAGAAAACATAAGCAGTAATGGATCTGAACCAAAGACCATCACAGAGAAATCTGACTTCAGGGCAATCCTGAAAATGGGCACAGCCCTCTGAATTCCAAATCTGTGTAGATTTTCCACAAAGCACAAAGACAGAGTGACCTGGTAAACAACATAATTGTGGATGTCTTTCTTGCCCTCTCAGTTACAAGCCCCTTAAGAGCAAGAAAGATGTCACATGTGCTTTTTTGTCCTCAGAGCTTAGTAGGAGGCCAAAAACCTAGAAGACGTTCAATGGGTACCAGTTGGCTGGTTAAATGAATGGGATTGGAAATGAACCATCGACTTGGTACGGAGGTAATGATGCATTCTCTCTCCACATATGCTAGCACCGTATCAGAGCAAAGTACTGGTGAACATAATGCTGCTAGAGACAAACGTTTTGCATAATTTTTCTGTAAAAGTCTATTGAGGGCTTCATTTTTCTTCCTGGGTCTCTGACTATTTAGTTAGAATATGGTGTAAAGGTGAACAAGAACGTATAACAATAAAAAACCAAAAAAAAAAAAACAAAACAAACCCATTGCCATTGAGTCAATTCCGACTCATAGCGACCCTATATGATGAGTTTGATTACAATAATAGCTCCCATTTATTGAGAATTTAAATTGTGCCAGGCACTATGCTAAGCACAGTATACTTAATCTTTATAACAACTCTGGGCTGGATCTTATTACTGTTGTGCCAATTTTATTGTTATTGTTGTTAGGTGCTATCAAATCGGTTCTGACTCATAGCAAGCCTATGTACAAGAGAATGAAACACTGCCCAGTCCTGTGCCATCCTCACAATCATTGCTATGATTGAGCTCATTGTTGCACCCACTGTGTCAATCCATCTCCTTGAGGGTCTTCCTCTTTTTTGCTGACCCTCTGCTTTACTAAGCATGATGTCCTTCTCTAGCGACTGCTGCCTTCTGATACCATGTCCACAGTATGTAAATCAAAGTCTTGCCATCCTTGCTTCAAAGCAGCATTCTGGCTGTACTTCATCCAAGACAGATTTGTTCATTATCCATGGTATATTCAGTGTTCTTCACCAACACCATAATTCAAAGGCATTCGTTCTTCTTCTTCAGTTTTCCTTATTCATTGTCCAGCGTTCACATGCATATGAGGTAATTGAAAATACAGTGGTTTGGGTCAGGCACACCTTAGTCCTCAAAGTGACATCTTGTTTATTAACACTTTAAAGACATCTCTTGCAGCAGATTTGCCCAACACAATGCATCATTTGATTTCTTGTTTACTGCTTCCATGGGTGTTGATTATAGATCCAAGTAAAATGAAATCCTTGACAACTTCAATCTTTTCTCCATTTATCATGCCATTGTTTATTAGTTCAGTTGTGAGGATTTTTGTTGTCTTTATGTTGAGATGTAATCCATACTGAAGGCTGTAGTCTTTGATCTTCATCAGTAAGTGCTTCAAGTCCTCTTCAGTTTCAGCAAGCAAGGTATCATTTGCATATCGCAGGTTGTTAAGAAGTCTTCCTCCAATCCTGGTGTCCCTGTTCTTCGCATAGTACAGTTTCCCAGGTTATTTGTTCAGCATACAGATTGAATAAGTACAGTGAAAGGATACAAGCCTGACACATACATTTCCTGATTTTAAACCACACAGTGTCCCCTTGTTCTGTTCAAATAACTGCCTCTTGGTCCATGTACAAGTTTCTGCAGGAATATAATTAAGTGTTCCAGAATTCCCATTCTTTGCAATGTTATCCATAATTTGTTATGATCCACACAGTTCAATGCTTTTGCATAATCAATAAAACACAGGTAAACATCTGGTATATCTACTTTCAGCCAAGATCCATCTGGCATAAGCAAACAATATCCCTCATTCCATGTCCTCTTCTGAATCCAGCTTGAATTTCTGGCAGTTACCTGTCGATATACTGCTGCAACTATTTTTGAATTATCTTCAGCAAAATTTACTTGCATGTAATATTAATGATATTGTTCGATAATTTCCGCATTCTGTTGGATCGGCTTTCTTTGGAATGGGCACAAATATGGGTCTCTTCCTGTCAGTTGGCCAGGTAGCTGTCTTCCAGATCTCTTGGCATAGATGAGTGAGGGCTTCCAGCATTGCATCCATTTGTTGAAACATCTCAATTGGTATTCAATCAATTCCTGGAGCCTTGTTTTTTGTCAATGCCTTCAGTGCATCTTGGACTTCTTCCTTAAATACCATTGGTTCTTAATCATATGCTACCTTCTGAAATGGTTGAATGTCAACCAGTTCTTTTTGGTACAGTGACTCTATGTATTCTTTCCATCTTCTTTTGACACTTCCTGCATCATTCAATATTTTGCCTATAGAATCCTTCAGCATTGCAACTCGAAGCTTGAATTTTTTCTTCATTTCTTTCAGCTTGAGAAGTGTTCTTCGTTTTTGGTTTTCTAACTCCATAACAAGTCCACAAGAGCCAAAATATAACCTTGAGTATATCCCACCTAAAGTTAGAGACTATCTCAAGAATAGATTTAATGCATTGAACACTGATGACCAAAGACCAGATGAGTCATGGAATGACATCAAGAACATCATATGTGAAGAAAGGAAACATTGAAAAGACAGGAAAGAAAGAAAAAAGCAAAATGGGTGCCAAAAGAGACTCTGAAACTTGCCCTTGAATGTAGAGTAGCTAAAGCAAACAGAAAAAATGATGGCGGAACAGAAGATTTCAAAGAGCAGCTCAAGAAGACAAAGTATTACAATGAAGTGAACAAAGACCAATTCTGTAGATGATGGAAATGGAGCACAGAAGGGTTTAGTGAGCTTTTCAAGATCACACAACTCTCAAGCAGCTAAAATTGGCCTGTCACCCAGTTTTATCTTATTCCAAAAGGCCATGCTCTTAACCACTATGCTGTAAAAACCCATTGCTGTCATATTTATTCTGACTCATAGTGACCCTATAGGACAGACTAAAACAGCTTTATAGGGTTTCCAAGGCTGTAATCTTTATAGAAGCTGACTGCCATATCTTTCTCTCATAGAGCATTTGGTGAGCTCAAACTGCTGACTTTTTGGTTGGTGGGTACGAACGGCTGACCTTTCTTTTAGCAGCCAAGCACTTAACCATTGCTCTACCATACTACGGAAAGCCCTCTTAAAATCACACACACACGCACACACACACACAAAAAGAGATTAAAACCTCTAACTGCAGTAATAGATTGGAGAGTTGGCATATTTTACAGGTAAGGAAACTGAGACTCAACTACGAGGTACCTTACAGAATATCGCTTGGCTCATTAAAGGCAGAAGCTCATCAAACTTGAACTTAAAACTCGTGCCTGACAATCCAAAGTGCTTTCTCCTATACCTAAGGACTTCACTTTTAACAAAAGCAGCACTATTCTAACTTTGGTAAACGTCAGTCAGTCTTTTGACTGAATGCTAAAAAGGATTTCCCTTCCAGAAATGACTTACTCTTGTTTCATAAGCTCAATCAATTCTTTTGTAACCTAAAAAATACACCAAGAAATCATTTTCATGGGTTAGTAGTCTAAGCACTCAGTTTTTTCTTTTTCCTGCCTTCACAATCGCCACTCAGGGTCTGCTGCCTGACACAGGCTCCTTTCCGTGGACAGGAGCTGATGAAGCGAAAGGAGAAAAAAAGAAAAGACAAAGTCCAAATCTGTTTTCACAATCAGATCTACCATTCACTAGATGATTGCCCAGTAAAAGATGTGGGTGACAACAGTTACCTGATGAGGTCCAGCATCTTAACAATGAGGCCCATTGTGTCGTTTGTTAAAGATGCCTATGCTACATCAACCACGTGATGATTAAGACATTGTTCACCAAACCAGTCATTAAAACCGATGTCAAAAAAAAAAATAGCCATATATGCCGAATGCATACCTGATTACAGCGACAATGATGCTTTCTGCAGTTTAAAAGGAGGCTGCCACTCCAGCATGTGTGTGGGGCTGTTTTATTGCTCCCATGTTAGAAACGTGAATGCCTTCACAATGGAGGAAGGGGAGAGGATCCAGTTTACACAAATAGGACAAGGAGAAATGAGCATGGGATCTATCTAGTCCTTCCACAGAATTGCCCTATTAAAAGTTCTGTTTTCACTTAAAGGAAACTTGTGTGGCAAAATGTCACTAATTGTCAAATCCGAGGGGTGGGGATATTGGGCTATTTTCTCTATTTTTGTGAATTTTGGAACTTTCACAATAAAATGCTAAAAGAAAAAGAAAAAAGTAATCCTTTTCTTGGGACCAGCCTTCCCAGAGCCTTGTCTTAGTAATGTTCATGTAGGCAGCAGGGACTGGGGGAGGGCTTGGACTTGAACTCAGAAGCCCATGGCTTTTAGCAGTTCAGTAACCTTTCTGTCACATGCCTTGAAGATTCAGCCTTCCCTAATTCCCAGTCTGTTTTATATTCTTCTCCTCATTGCTCCCATTATTGTCGTTGTTAGGTGCCATCAAGTCAGTTCCAACTCCTAGTGACCCTATAAGACAGAGTAGAACTGTCCCATAGGGTTTCCAAAGAGCACCTGGTGCATCTGAACTGCCAACCTTTTGGTTAGCAGCTGAACTCTTAAGCATTATGCCACCAGGCCTCCAATAATAACCTTGATAACCCTTGTCATGCTGTCTTTCATTTGTCCACTTCCTTGACCCCCCAGAAATACAATAACTGCTTGAGAGCAGGGATCATAACCTATCTGACATTGAGTCACCAGCACCTAGCACAATGTCTGCAGGTAACAGAGAGGGCAGTCTTTCTTCAGTCAAGGAAGAAAGCAACTGACATTGATTAACTATACATTCATTAGTTGTTGCTGTTAGTTGCCATCAAGTCAACTTCAACTCTTGGTAACCTTATGTGTACCAGAACAAAATAGTGCCCAATCCTGTGCCATCTTCATGATCGTTGGTATGTTCGAGTCCATTGTTGCCTCTATTGTGTCAACCTGTCTCACTGAAGGTTTCTCTTGCTTTCAATGACCCTCTACTTTATCAAACATGATGTTCTTTTCTAGCAGTTGGCCTTTCCTGATGGCACGTCCAAAGTAAGCAAGCTGAAGTCTCACCATCCTCACTTTTAAGGAGCATTCTGGTTGTATTTCTCCTAAGGCTGATTTGTTTATTCTTCTGAAAGTCCACAGTATATTCAATACTCTTAGCCAACACCAGAGTTTGAATGCATGTTGTAAAAATTAAATGAGATAATATATTGTGACACTATGCACAGTGAGTGGTGTGTAGTACACATTCATTTAATGGTAGCTTCTTTAATAATTACCGTTATTACTATTATCGTTATTATTACCTACCTACGTGTGCTGTTTAATCATCCCCTGTAAGATTTCCTTAGAGACTTCTCAATCACACTATTACTAAGTTACAGAATTAGAACCTAAGACCATTTGTCTCCAAAGTTCGTGCCCTTAGCTGTGCATCATTCTGCTTCATTTCAAATGTCATTGCCAACTCTAGCATAAATCAGTCTACAAAAGGGCTACCAGTTATGGATTGTTATCCTCACCTGGCAGGTCCATGGCTGAAAGGATGAGTCATCACCTTGTTCCAGGCTGCTTGAACTCAATTTAATCCCTGAGCAGACAAAAAGAAACAAGTAGCAGTCTTTGCAGTTCGTGTGGTTGAAATAAATGTATATTTTCTTTAAGGCTGCAGTTTTCCCACCAAATATACATTAGTTTCCATGTACATATATATTTTCTTTAGACTTCATTTGATCATGATTATATTAAATCACGTGGGTGCTGCTAGTCCAATAGCACAAGCTTGGACTAAATGTTAAGATGCTAGGCTGAAACAATTTCCTTTTCTTTGATTTGCATTTGAATTCCCCCTTTTTCGCAAGAAACTGTAAACAGCAACTGTAGTGGAAGAGTGGGTAAGGTAGGCTGACTGGCAAGGAGTGCAGTAAGGGATAATCAGTCCATTAGCTTTCTCTGCTTCACTTACTTGGTGATCTTGGGCAAGGCATTGCGCCTCCTTCTGCTTCTGTTTGCCCAGTCATAAATGAGGAAAGTAATGCACAGATGTAGTGAGAGTTAAGAGCTTACACTTGGAACCACCCTGAAAACCCACATACTAAAAAAAAACCCTTTGCCGTTGAGTTGATTCTGACTCATAGTGACCCGATAGGACAGAGTAGAACTGCCACATAGGGTTTCCAAGGAACAGCTGGTGGATTCAAACTGCTGACCTTTTGGTTAGCAGCCGAACTCTTAACCACTGCGGCACCAGTGCTCCCAAAAACCTACCCAAGACATAATAAAAGGAAGTTTATTATACATGCAAACCACATGTACACACATGCAAACACACATCATGTCACACCCAACCTTAAGAAGGTATCAAGAAAGACACATTTTTTAAGCTTCATTCTCATATGGCTTTAATGTTCATAGCTGAAGAATCACATTGAAGGCCATAGCCAGCAACTCCCAGGCCAAAGGCAGCCTTGGGCTCCTTTTGGCTCTCAGAGATTGGATATATGTCACCCTTGCAATGCAGTTTCCCTGTGAACTCAACCAGGGATCCAGGGTTGGACTTCCAGGACCAGCCCTCAGATACCTCTTTTATAAATGTGCTTGGATACAATTTTAATTGTTCCAAACAACCTAGACTAAGCCCACAATTTTTACTTTCTGAAGACCTTATAATGTGTTATGAATTGAATTGTGTTCCCCTAAAAATGTTGGAATCCTAACGCTTATACCTGTGGATATAAAATAATATAATGTAATCACTTTCCATAATGCAATCTAATGTTATGTTAACAAGACCAAACCAATGTAGGATGTGTCCTAAACCTAATCACTTCTGAGTGATAAAAAGAGAAGATTAGACAGCTGGGGAAGACAGCTGCCATGTGAGGATCTCACCAAGAACCAAGGAACACCGAAGGCTCCCAGACGAGGAAGGAACTGACATAGAGAAGACACTGATTTGGAATTTTCGCCTCCAAAACTGTGAGAAAATAAATTTCTATTCTTTATAGCCACCCACATATTGGTATTTGTGTTACAGCAGTACTAGGAAAATAAGACACAGTGAAATTCAAAGTTACCTACCCGGCAAAGGACAGAAATCCCTTATAAACAATGAAATAAATCATTGTTGTGGTAATAAAGGGTTAAAGGCAGGAGTGCAATAGATCCTAAAATATTTGCCAACATCTTCAAAGTTCCATGGTCTCACCCCCTTCCCAGAGGTTGGGACTTCCTTTAAAGAAGATCAACAAAGATAACCTTAAAGAGGTCCTGGGAGTGTTTTGGGGGGTTAGACAGGGCCGGGATGGATAGGGTCTTACTGCTGGCCAGGAAGTCAGATATCTCCCTCTTCAACAATAAGATTTCCTGGGAGATAATAAACAGTCTCTCCTCCCACACAACACTACACAAGAAATAATAAATAGGTAAATAGTGGGAGAAACAGGAGATAGTAGAATCAAAGAGGGCCGAGAACATGGCGCTTTTTGCTAAATGTTCAGAAAGCAAGAGAGAAATTTCAAGAACCAGAAAGTGAGTTTTTAAGAACCTGCTGACTTCATTGGAGAGTTTAGAAACTGTGATGATAAATAACACTGAAATTACTTCTGAGGGAATCCATGAGCCCTTGAAACATGAACAAAAGGGAACAATGGATCAAGAAATCCTGGAGACATGGACTCAGCCCCAAGAGCTACAGAATCATTGCCAAATCTTTGTTGAGGAAGACTTTGTCTCATCCTTGTATGCTAAGGAAGTACCATATATAATTACTTGTGTAATGAGTGACTAAGAAGCCCTGGTGGCGCAGTGGTTAAAGAGCTAGTCTGCTAACTGAAAAGTTAACAGTACAAAGCCACCAGCCACTCTGCAGGTGAAAAGATGGGGCAGTCTTCTTTGGTAAAGATTATAGCCTTGGAAACCCTAGTTGAATGAACAAAAGACCAATGACAGTATTTTTATGCAAATAATGTGAGTTCTACTTTTTTTTTTTTTGGCAACGTGCCCTCCCATGTATTTTCATAAGCTAATTATTTTACATGTTACTGTGAAAAATAATTAGCATAGCAGGCTTAGGAAAATACCTTGAGGGGGAGAGCATGATTGACAAAAAAAATTGACCATGTGTGGTTTGCACATAAGTATGGTATATTGAGCACACTGAATTATTTTCAAATAACTCATTCATGTTTTAAAACCTCAATTCAAGAATTGTAACCAGGATAATATTATGAAGAATGGGAATTCCAGAACACTTAAATGAGCTCATGAGATCAAGATGCAGTCATTCAAACAGTGCATGGGTTAAAGTCAGGATAGGTGTGTGTTAGCGTTGTATCTTTTCCCCATACTTATTCAGTCTGTATGTTGAGCAAATAATGCAAGAAGCTGGACTATATGAAGAAGTATGTGGCATCAAGATTGGAGGAAGACTGGTTGTTATGCAGATGACACAACCTTGCTTGCAGAAAGTGAAGAGGACCTGAAGCACTTACTGATGAAGATCAAAGACCACAGCCTTCAGTATGGATTACACCTCAACATAAAGAAAACAAAAAACCTCACAACTGGACCAATAAACAACATCATGATAAACAGAGAAAAGATTCATGTTATCAAGGATTTCATTTTACTTGGCTCTACAATCAGTGCCCATGGAAGCAGCAGTCAAGAAATCAAAAGATGCATTACATTGGGCAAATCTGCTGCAAAGGACCTCTTTAAAGTCTTAAAAAGCAAAGATGTTGCTTTAAGGACTAAAGTGTGCCTGACCCAAGCTGCTGTGTTTTCAATTGCCTCATGTGCATGCAAAAGCTGGACCATGAATAAGGAAAACTGAAGAATTAATTGATGCCTTTGAATTATAGCATTGATGAAAAATATTGAATATACCACGGACTGCCAAAAGAATGAACAAATCTCTTTTGGAGGAAGTACAGCCAGAATGCTCCTTAGAAGTGAGGATGGCAAGACTTTGTCTTGCATACTTTGTGCATGTTATCAGGAGGGACCAGTCCCTGAAGAAGGACATCATGCTTGGGAAAGTATAAAAAGAGGAAGACCCTCAATGAGATGGATTGACACAATGGATATAACAATGGGCTTAACCATAACACCAATCAAGAGGATGGTGCAGGTCCAGGCCGTGTTTCATTCTGTTGTACAAAGAGGGTCGCTATGAGTTGTCACTGACTCAATGGCACCTAATAACAACCACAACAACAATAACAATGACAACAACAACTTGATGGCAGCTAATAACAGTAATAAAACTGAACTTGACAGAACCTAAATGCCCTCTATGTGATCACACTATGTCACAGATGGGAACCAACCCCAAAACCATACCAGTTGTTACCAAGTCTATTCTGACTCACGGCAATTCTATGTTTTTCAGAGCAGAGTTGTATCCTTCTGGCTTCCAATGGCTATGATCTTTTGGAAGTAGAACACCAGGCCTTCTTTTGAGGTACTTCGGGGTGGATTTGAACCACCAGCCTTTCAGTTAGTAGCCAAGAACTTAACTGTTTGCACCACCCAGGGATTCCTACAGATGGGCACAGGTCAGCCTAAATTGCAAATAACTGCACCCTTTCCACCACAAAGAAAAAATGTGTAAATTCCACATAGAAATGATTACATTCAGCTTTCGTGCTGCCCTGCTGGTCTCTAAAACCCCAGTCTTCACCCATTCTGCCCTCTTCTATGTCACCCTCATTGCCTATTCCCTGCCCTTTTCCCTACAAATAACACTTCTCTTCCCTCAATTTTCAGTAATCTGAATTAAAGTAATTTATACTAAATTACTAAATTTATAATAAATTACAAATGTGGAGTAACCTTAATCTTTCCACAAGAATTTGAATTTTAAAATAGAAAACTCATTAGCCCTAGCTGATCTTCAACTTTAAGGTTTTAGTGATGTGTAGGTGTTATCGACTTGACAGCAGTGGGTTGGGTTTTAAGATGTAAGTTATAAGAAGCAAAAAAGGGAACTTGTATCTGTTTCATTCCTCTCTCTCCCTATAGATCATTTTAACTGCTTTTTCACCCACATGGCAGAATAGATTGCCCTACTGTTCTTGAGATTCCATGTTGCAGTTCTGGAAACAGCCTGGCTGTCTCTAAATACCATTTCTAATTTCAGAGAGAGAGTCTGACTGGTATAGCCAGGCTCCCTTCATGGTTAGGGATGTGGAGATGACAGGTCAGACATGAATGGAGATTTGTGCGGGTGAGTGGACATCCTAAAAGGTATCTCCTACAAGGGGCCTTTCCTCAGGCCTTTTAAATTGGAGTTTTCCAAACTTCACTGATGGTAGGAATTCTCAGGCCCTCACCTGAAGAGTCTGAATCAGAGGGTTTGGGATTTGGCCTGGGAATGCCTATTTTTCGTAAATGCCTTCAGTGGTTTTTATCATGAGGGAGGTTTGGGAAAACCTGTGCACTCAAACCACACAGGTTACTGCCCTCATGTAGGCTATCTTTGAGTTATGTAGCCAAGCACCCACCTCTTGCACCCATCAAAATTTCTTGGCCTATGAGTCGACTCTGTCCTCGATTGGATATCTTAGGGGTCTTCTACCCTGAGCCATTTCAAGTTCTTGAAAAGTAATTGTGAGGAGACTCAAAATTACCTATACTTCAGCTCTAATAAGAGGTGGGGGGGGGGGTCTACCCTTTTTTTTTATTATTGTATTTTAAGTGAAAGTTTACAAATCAAGTCAGTCTCTCATACAAAAATTTATATACACCTTGCTATATACTCCTAGTTGCTCTCCCTAATGAGACAGCACACTCCTCCTTTCTACCCTGTATTTCCCGCGTCCATTTTTAATTCAGCCAGCTTCTGTCCCCCTCTGCCTTCTCACCTTCTTTCCAGACAGGATCTGCCCACATAGTCTCATGTGTCTACTTGAGCCAAGAAGCTCACTCCTCACCAGTATCATTTTCTATCTTACAGTCCAGTCCAATCCCTGTCTGAAGAGTTGGCTTTGGGAATGGTTCCAGTCTTGGGCTAACAGAAGGTCTGGGACCATGACCTCTGGGAGCCTTCTAGTCTCAGTCAGACCATTAAGTCTGATCTTTTTACGAGAATTTGAGGTCTGCATCCCACTGTTCTCCTGCTCCATCAGGGATTCTCTGTTGTGTTCCCTGTCAGGGCCGTCATCGATAGTAGCCAGGCAGCATCTAGTTCTTCTGGTCTCAGGCTGATGTAGTCTCTGATTTATGTGGCCCTTTTTGTCTCTTGGGCTCATAATTACCTTGTGTTTTTGGTGTTTTTCATTTTCCTTTGCACCATGTGGGTTGAGACCAATTGATGCATCTTAGATGGCCACTTGCTAGCGTTTAAGACCCCAGGAGGGTCTACCCTTTTAATGCTGGATGTAAAGCAAGGATTAAAAGAAACAGTCAACTTTCCATACAGACTTCTCTCCTTCTCCTTAGAGAACAGGATGATAAGAAAAGCTCTCTTCCTTTAAGAACTTCGGAGTTCCTGGATGGTGCAAATGGTTTGGCTGCTAACTGTAAGGTTGGAAGTTCCAGTCAAACCAGAGGCACCTTGAAAGAAAGGCCTTTTGATCTACTTCTGAAACGTCAGCCCTTGAAAACTCTGTGGAGCATAGTTCTGCTCTGACACACATGGGGTTGCCATGAGTCAGAATCAACTCAAGGGCAACTGTTTTTTGTTTTTTAAAGAACTTCACTGTCTTGTGAGTAGGTGGACTCCATATCTCATTCTTTCTTCACCCCAATCTCACCACCCCCACCCCACCTGGATATTCTGATTTCAGGCATTTTATCACACAGCTTGGAAGATCAAGTTGCCTCTTCTAGAATATCCTCATAAAGGGTTGATGGAACAGTGATGTTAACAAACTAAAGCCTTACTTTTACATATTGTTTTAAAACTAAGGGGGCAATGTGATACTGGTTTATCCTTAAATGAGAGTACTTAAATAAAAGAAGTCATAGGTTGCAACTAGTGCAAAAACAAGCAGGTAACTAATGACAGCTGTGGAAATAATTTCTTTTCCTATGTAAAGCACAACTGAGTTAAAAAAAAAAATGTGTTGCAAATAAGCCATACAAAAGGCCAATGAACATATGAAAAATTGTTCCACCTCAGTAAGAATGCAAATTAAAAGAACAAAGAGCTTAGTTTTTGCCTATCAAATTGCCAAAGATAAAAAAGAATAATCCCCAGTGCTGGTGAGGGTTTGGGATGGCAGGCACTTTAATACATGGCAGGTGAGAGCATGAACTGGCACATATTTTTCAGAAGGTAATTTGGGTATGTACTTCTAAAGTCTTTAAAATGTTCATACTTCTTACCCTAGCAATTACGCTTTGAAGAATTTTTCCTAATCTATCTTCTAATTCTTTGCATAATACCTCAGGTCTTAAAAGCTTGTAAGCACCATCCAAGGTACAATGATCAGTCTGTATTCACCTGGAGCAGGAAGGAGAGTCAGGAATAGGAGCAGAAAATGGAATGTGGGTTAATTGCCTCCATCAACAACTGCCTACTTTGCCATGAGACCAGAAGAACTGGATGGAGCCCAGCTACCATGCCTGGACATTTTGATCAAAGATTCTATAGAAAAATCCTTATCAAAAGGGGGAAAATGCAATTTTAAATTCTCATGGAATCTAAAATTGCTGGAGCCATGGAGGCTGCATGATCCCCCAAAACTATTATTCTGAGATAATCTTTAAATCTTAAACCTTAAACCAAAAATATTCCCTGAAGTCTTCTTAAAACCAAACAACAATTTAGCCTAACTAGTAAAGAATGTCTGCCTTGAGCATTGTGCCCTTTTAAGAACTATTTATATGGGATCAAATTGACAACAGTAACAGGAAAGATGAGACAGGAAACTTAAAGAGCAGTGAGTTTATGTTAATGGGGGAGAAACAACTCAGAAAAGGAGGGTAAGAATGGTTGCACAGCTGGAAGAATGTAATCCATGTCACTGAATTGTGCATGTAGAAATTGTTGAATTGCTCTATGTTCTGCTGTGTATGTTCTCAACAATAACAACAAAAATTAAAACAAAGAAAAAAAAATTTAGCCTAAGAAAATAATTAGGACTGGCCACAAAAAGGAAGCCCCGGTGGCATACTGTTTAAGAGCTACGGCTGCTAACCAAAAGGTCAGCTATTCGAATCCACCAGGCACTCCTTGGCAACCCTATGGAGCAGCTCCACTCTAACCTATAGGGTCACTATGAGTCAGAATCAAGTCGATGGCAATGAGGTTTTTGGGGCATAAAAATGTATGACAGGGTTGTTCATAACAACATTGTACAGATTGGCAAATACCTGCAGGAAAAAAAACATCCAGCAATAGGGATTGATTGTTAAAACTAGAGTAAGTGCATATAATTCATATTAAAAAAATAAACCACACCCATAGCCTTTGAGTCAATTCCAACTCATGGAGATCCCATGTGTTACAGAGTAGAACCGTGCTCCATAATGTGCTCTTGGCTGTAATCTCCGAGGAAGCAGATCACCAGGGTTTTCTTCTTTGGAGCCTCCAAGTGGGTTCCATCTGCTAACCTTTTGGTTACCAGCCTAGCACAAACCATTTGCGTCACCCAAGGACCTCTCGATAAATTCTGTGCTATCACTAAAAATGATACTTCACAATTATATTTAGAGACATGGAAGTATGTTGGCAACATATTAAGTGGAAAAAATAGTTACAAAAGCTATACTCTTGTTTTTACATTAAAAACTTGTAGTGGACATATGTAGGCATGCCTGCCTACCCCAAAACTCCTTATCTGGAATTGCCCCACACCCACAATCCCTACAGAAGTGGGTGTTTCTGTCTGTGGAGCTGTTTCAACAAAACTTGACTTTGGCTGATTGACCTGAGGAACCAATTGGTAACCTGGAGTTCTCTTTCTAGAGAATGGGAAATAAAAAACACAAAGACCATGGGTACCAGAGCTGCTGACACGTGAACTGAAAGATTGTTGAGTCGGGGCAGGATTGGCCATTTTTATCCATGTGGAAGCAGAAGAGAAGCTGAGAGAGCCTGGTCTGCAGAAAGGAGGGGGATAGAACAAGCAGAAAGAAATGAGAGTGGGGGTTCCATGAGACTTTGATGGTGGGAAGAGGGGTGTCACTGTCTCCTCCTCTCCCCACTTTTAAATAAATCCCATTTACTTGAGCTACTTTGAGCCATCTAAAGATAAACCTCCAAATTTAACAGATAGTACTTCTGAAAGATGAAATTTCTGATAAATGTTATGGTCTTGGTTTTGCTTTTCGGTATTTTCTGATTGTAACACATGGGACAAATCGTCAGAAAGCCCACACCACACCCAAGACTCTGCTATTAACTGATTGACTTTCAGAAGTTATTTCACCATCTAGGTTATGTGGGTATTGCAAGCACAAATTTCCAGGCTTCTAGAGAGGACAAAGAAAAGACTCGTTGGGGTGAAACCCACAAAAATCCATTTCTGCCCACCCTGTAGATGGCTCAAAACCTGAGTAGCCTCAAAGAAAGACTGAAAAATGTCTTGTATGTATAAGGCGAACATGAAGCAATCCTGGATGTGATTTGGGCAAATTGCTTAGTTTCCTCATCTGTAAAACGGGAGTAATTATTGTAATGACTCCATAGGACTGTTATAAGGATTAAAATGAGAGAAATCATGTCAAATTCTAGTGCCTGGAGCCTAAAATTAGCATGGAAGAAATAGTTGCTGTGGTAGCCATGGTCCTTGTGCAAGGAAAAGGGGTTCTTCCCTTCCCAAGAGACTGATTACTCCCTTAGGCCTGTGTTTCTCGAACTTCAGTGTACATATGAAGCTCTTGGAGATGTTGGCAAAATAAAGGTTCCATTCAGCAGGGCTGAGTGGGGCCTGAGAATTTGCATTCCTAGCAAGTCCCAGGTGATACCAATGTAGCTGGTCCTCCAGACTGATAGAGTTAACAATTCTGCCCCCAAAGACTATCTAACACACTGATGTTATCTCATACCCGAAATCAGCATGCAAAAGAACCCTCAATTAACTGGAAAGCTTTAAGGGAGTGCCTTTGGTTATTTGGATTTTCTAGTTAACTTAGGGTTAAACACTGATGTTTTCAGTTCCAGCTCCTGCAGCGAGTGCTTCTCAAATATATTATGAGTTCACTTTTTGGCTTCAGAAAGTACAAGACATAATTTAATCTTACTTTGATGATTTGTGAGGCACTTCAGGCCTTCACAGTGCCTCAGATCATCATTTAGAACACTCATTTTTATTGCCCAGCCCCATAGACACAGGAGTTATAGGATAAGAAATTGAACTGAATTTGTTCAGACCTAGAGAACAGGATGAACTCTGTTGAAGCATTTTACTTGTTTCCACTAACTCTTTGGAATGAGTTTCTTAAGACATGCCTTAAAGTGAAATGAAGGACACTGTTCTGGTTAATTGAAGGGCCCAATTGGGCTCTGGATAGTTGTGTTACCTATACAATACTACATAATAATACCACACCAGGAAATTCACCAGGGGTCCCCCCTCAGGTGAGCCACTCCGACCTTCCATGGAAAGCCCTAAAAGGAACTTCGACTGGAAGACCTTGGTGACCCGTAAAACCTCATCACTAATGTAAATACTCTTTTCTCCCCAGTCCTGTCTTGACAAAGGATTAGGGCAGCTTCAAAGCCATTTATCAAATAAATAAACTCAAGACTGCTGCTACCAAACAGCGAGGAAGCCTGTGTTTTGTTTTAGCTTGCAATAGTTTGACAGGATTTCTGCTCTGAGGAACGGTCATTTCTCATGCTGTTTCGAACCCACAGGATCTATTAGAAACCTCATGAAGCATGTCTAGTCTTGTCCAGCTCTATTTTTCTCCTTTCAGATCTGGCTATTTCCTCCCTTGACTTCTCCTCCTATTCCCTTGCCCTCAGATACTCCTCCTGAGGGATGACCACGGTGGTTACTCAAGGGCATCCCCTTTGTTTTAGTCCCTAGACGATGAGATTTTCTGTTAACACTAGTGTCACTTTTATAGAGGAGTCCCTGGGTGGTACACATGGTTACTGAGCTTGGCTGCCAACGGAAAGGTTGGAGGTTCAAGTCCACCCAGAGTTGCCTGGAAAAAGGCCTGGCAAAGTTGGAGTTGACTTGATGGCCACCGGCATTCTTATAGGAGAGCTTGGTCTTCCTTTGGTGTATTTAAGGGCAGGCACCATTTCTCCCAGATGTTTCTCTGATTCTACCTCTTCCGGAATGTCTGCAGGTCTCTGCACTTGCAGGTATTTACCAAATGCTACAGGCAAAGCCTCTTTCTGGGGCTGAGATGGTCGAGTCTGACCCTCTTTCAGCTTGGCCATCAGTACTTAGGGGTGTGGGTGTTTGCTTGTACAACCCAGCTTGGCCACCAACACAAATCCAAAATAAACACAAATCTAACTCCAAAAGCTTTAAAGAATGTTACAGGTCAGCAGTGGCCAGTAGAAATAGAACATGAACCACATATGTAATTTTAAATTTTCTAGTAGTCACAGCTTTTTTTTTTAAATAAAAAGAAACAGATAAAATTAATTTTAATAATATAAGTTATCCATTCAGTAGATTTAAAATGGTATCATTTCAATACACATTTAATTTTTAAAATATTAATGAGATGGATATTTTCCATTCTTTTTTTAGATTAAACGTTGGAAATCCAGTGTGTCTGTGACACTTAGAGCACATCTGAATTCAGACCAGACACATTTCCAGGGCTCACTAGCCACACGTGGCTATTGGTTGCTACATTGGACAGAGGACAATGTAGATCTTTACTGTGATTTTCTTAAATGAGCAGGGCAAGAGATTTTATGCAGCCTGTCATAAAGGCAAGGTCCCTAGATGGCACAAATGGTTTGCGCTGAACTACTAACCTAAAGGTTGGCAGTGCTAACCTACCCAGAGGCACCACAGGAGGGAGGCCTGGTGATCTGCTTCCCTAAAGATAACAGCCAAGAAAACCCTATGGAGCAGTTCTGCTCTGTAACACACAGGGTCACCATGAGCCGAAATTGACTCAAGAGCAACAGGTTTGTTTTTTTTAATTTTTGTCATAAAGACTACATCCTTAAAATCTGTTTTGGAGAAGTCTCTCCAAAGTCTGCCACTCAGACAAGTGCTAGGACTTCCTCACCTCACTGACCCTCAGTTCCCTCTTTGCTTTGTCCCACTCTCTACTTTCACTTCCTCCTTCTCCTCATTTTAAAACTCCTGCCCCAAACCCAGACACTGAAGCCTCTAATTCTCCAAGAATCACTCCTCCTGCAATTGCAGTGAAAAAAATTACCTATCCTCTTTGCTTCTTAAAGGTTCAAAGTTCAGCAGCACCAGCTCCCCAGCCTCCCAGGTTTTGGGATGGGGGCCACGCTTGGGTGAGCACAGCCAGACACAGCTGAGCCGCTCCTCAGCCGCAGGGACTTCATCAAGGCAACTGGATCTGTCTGCGGTGAAAAGGCTCCGATCAGCCAGGCCACTTCTCAGGGGCCCTCCCAGGCCTGCTGCCGGCCCTGCAGCGCTAACTGGAGAGTTGACTCTTAGAGAAAGGACAAACGCTGTTCTCCCTCCCTAGAGTCCTGAGAGTCTTGGGAATGAGGGGGTAGGGAGTCCGGATGCAAAGCAACACTCAGTGCACCTCAGTCTTTATATTTAGCCGTAGGGGCTACAGAATTCATTGTGGTCCATTGTACAGCTCTCTGTCAACAACCAATTATATTTACTCTTTGCTGCTGTAAGACCCGGATCTGCTGTCCCCCAGAGATGATGCAGGTTATTTGAGCCATACCTTCTGGTAGTGGGGATGGAATCGTGCATACCTAAGACGCCTGAAACTCACCATTTCAAATCGTTTGGTTTGGGATGAAGATTGCAAATTTTGGTGGTTATAGAGATAGAGTCTCTATTAATGGAAAATTTCCAACTGCCGTCAAGTCGACTTCCACTCTTGGTGACCCCACATGTGTCAGAGTAGGATTGTGCTGCATAGGATTTTTAATGGCTGATTATTTGGAAGTAGACCACCAGGCTTTTCTTCCCAGGTGCCGCTGGGTGTACATGAACTGCCAACCTTTCGGTTAGCAACCAAGTGCGTGAACCATTGCATCATCTACGAACTCCGTTAATGGAAAATAAAAACCAAATCGAACAGTTGCCATCGAGTTCATTCCAACTCGTGGCGACCCCATGTGTGTCAGAGTAGAACTGCACACCACAGAGTTTTCACGGCTCTGACCTTTCAGAAGCACATCACCAGGCCTTTCTTCCAAGGCACCTCTGGGTGGGTTCAAACTGCCAGCCTTTCAGTTAGTAGTCAAGTGCTTAACCGTTGCACCACCCAGGGGCTCCTAATGGAAAATAGACACACATAGTAATGTCTAGATAAGCAGTTTTGACCTTCTTAAGGCACTATTGGATCTAACTGAACGAATCTTCATTCTTACTACATCCACATCACAGATATGATTGGACTAGCCAAGATCTACCCAAAAATGACCCAAATTTTCACAAGAGTCAGAAGCAACTCAGGCTCCCCAGGGTCATCCAGACCAAGAGAGGCCTAATACTAATCTATTGAACCCCTGAAGCTTTCTAAACCAACGCAGCACTGGCAGAAATGGGCCGTTCAGGGAGAGTGTGGATTTGAACAGCATTCAGTTCTGCACCTTTAACCTCAAATCAATCCAAGGGAGAAACCCGGGACTAAAGACCTGGCTGCTACTGAGGCTCCCTCTTGTATCTAAACACTAAAAAGTATCCAAGAAATATCAATTCTTCTTTTCATCTTTACCCAGCTGAATCGAGTCATTCTAGCACTGAATGGCTTTTTAATATCTTGGACACACTCACCCTCCTAGGTCTGCCAATATTATAATGTATTACTTGGCTGGTGATTTTTCTCGTTTCTTTTCTCAACTCGGCAGCCAGAACTGCCTCTCCCAACTTGGCAGAAGTTGAGGATGTCCACTCTTGCTGACTTTTGTGCTTGCTCATTGGCAAGAAAATCCATAATCTTAAAGGCTTTTTTGTATTTTTTAAATTTATTTCTTTACTTTTTGTCTGCAACTAGGTGTTCGGTATTTTCTGAGTTTGCTCTACAGTTTAAAAAGTACCTAACACAGGTCTCTGCCTCCTTGCCGTACTCAAAAAGTACCTGATAGTCAAGTGGGACAAGTTGTGCAAGAATTCTGTTTACCAACTGATGAGCTGAAAGCTTATTTTGTGAACTATAGAAGCGTGGCCTCCCACGTATGGTCTGCAAGTCATAGTTCCATTTGAGCTAGTTCATTTCTCAGGCCTCTCCCTGCTAAGCTGGATGAATAATCATTTGAGAAAAGTTTAAGACAGCTGGGCTACAGTGGAAAAGGTGTCAATGACCTGTACTCTGCCACCAGGTAGTTGTCCAAGGAAAGTCACTTAACATCCATGAGCCACATTTATTTTTGTCTGTTAAAAGTTGAGATTAGATCCGTGTTCCCCCAGGTGCAGGCCCCTGGGGCCCTGAGGAGTTACTACGAAAGACCTCCAAATCCATGTGTACAGCAAGCAGGCTACAGATGAAATAATGGCATGTCATACTCATATAGGGATAGTTATTTCAATAAATAGTGATTAATAACACTTAAATTCATATAAAATGCTTACTGAATTCATAGTGGCATATTGTCTCTACACACCCTCTCCATCCATGAATGCTACGAGCATAGCATGCTTCTGCAGGAAAATTCAAGAAATGTTGGTGTTGAAAAGGGATACTCACACTCCAAAAGGCTTGGGAATATCTGTGGTGTAATGATTTGTAAGATCCCTTGAGGAGTCCTGGTGGAGCAGTGGTGAAGCACTTTGCTGCTAACCAAAAGGTCGGCAGTTCGAACCCACCAGCTTCATGGGAGAAAGATGTGGCAGTCTGCTTCTGTAAAGATTACAGCCTTGGAAACCCTATGGGGCAGTTTTATAGGGTCGCTATGTGTTGGAATTAATTCAGTGGCAATGGGTTTTGGGCTTGGAAGAGCCCTTGCAGCAATAAAATTTTGCTGCTAGCCGTTTCTCTTTTCCCTGAGGGCCTTCCTTGACCTAACTCAAAGGCCAGGCTAGGGCAGACCTGGAGTAAGTGTCAACCTGCAGTGCGCAGACTAGCGTTCCCTTTGGTCCCTTGTGCTCTAACTGACTGCAAATGGTCCTGCAGAAAACAGGAAAATTCCAGACCAGGGCTACTACTACCTTAGAAGATTTCTTGAGTTTTTTTTTTTTTTTTTTACTTCTCTATTTTAACTTGTTGGTTCAGTTCTGACTCTATGTTTCTGGAAGAGGCAATCCGCATCAATTACAGTAGCAAAACATGAAGCAAATTGTTAACTCTCATTTGTAGCCGTAGTGCTTAAACTTGAAACCAAAATAGGCATGGGCAAATATTAGGCAAATTATACCCAAACCGCATTGTGCTTCTTTTGAGGACCATCTGATTTTTTTTTTCACCTTAATGTAAGCCTCAGAATAATCCTGGTGGTGAGATTTATTCCAAGGGTGTAGGATTATATCCTTAGTTCATGTAAGAAGCTAAGTTTCATGATTTTAAAAATAAAAAGATATGAGTACCTTTTAAAGAAGTAGGGAAGAACAAATTACTTATGAGTTTTCTGAAGGCTGGGCACTCTTTTATTTACCTTTGTGTCCTTGAAGCCTAGTATTTGTTTATGGCTATTGTTATCAATATTTATTAAATATTTCCTGAATATAAAAAGAAGGATTAGAACTGGAAGAGGATCTTGACTAGCTCTCAGCTATAGGGATTAGGAATGGAAATAAGTAACTATAGTCTGTTAAGTTAATAGAATACAGAATTGAAGAATGTTTATTTGAATGCATACTCCAAGAGTTTAGAAAAAATGGGAAATGGGCTAATAGAAACACCAGAGCACATCACTGTAAAGTGATAGATACCAATTTTTCTGTGATCTTAACTAAAATCTACTTCTCAGGAGCTGGTTTATCAGATCACAAGGGAGCTGGCAAACTACTGTGAGATAGGAAGTGACTAAAAATGTAAGAGGAATGACCCTGGAAGGAACCAGAGAGTAGCAGTACTCAAAAACTGTTAACGAAAAGAATGAAGCAAAAAATGTTTTAAAAGATATCATTATATAGATTGGATTGAGATGCTTAAGAAACAGATGCGGGGGGAGAACAGCTGACTTAGAATATTTCAAAAGAGAGAAGGCATTGGTAAGTTTATGGCATTCAACTGACTGGTTACTATGTCAACAAAGAGAAACTTAAGTTGAAGAAAAAATTATTTATGGGAATAATAAAAGTGAAAATAAACTAACTTTTTTTTCCCAAGTAACCATTATATCCCTGCCTTGTACTATTCTAGATGCTTCACTCTCTCAATTAATTTTATCTTCAGAGTGCTGCCAGGCAGATATGCACAGTGTGATCCCATTTTACAGATGAGGCTGAAAGAACTTTGCCTATAATCACTGTATTAGTGTCCTAAGGCTGCTGTAACAAAGCTCCACAAGGTGGGTGACTTGAAACAATAGAAATATACTGTCTCAGAGTTTTGGACACTAGAAGTCTGTAAAGTCTTTAGGGGAAGATCCTTTCTTTTCTCTCCTAGCTTCTGGTAGCCCTGGGTGTTCCTTAATTTGTAGATTCATCTCTCCTTTACTGTCCTTAACGATCCTTCTTCTGTCTATCTCTCCTCTTTTATAAGGACACCACTCATATTGTATTAGGATCCACCCTACTCCAGTATGATGTCATGTTAACTTACCTGGTAACATCTTCAAAAACCCTATTTCCAAATAAGGTTATGTTTACAGGTTGAAGCGGTTAGAATTTGAACGTATCTTTTGGGGGACACAAATCAATCCATACCAAACCAGAAAGTGGCAGAACCAGGATGTGGAGACTGGACTCTGACTCTGAAGCCCATGATCAGTGTTCAACTACATCATTTTGTTGAGGGATCCTTTGGTTAGCGGTAGTTGTTTGATTCATAACTAAGAGAGCAAACATAAGCTAAAGAAGCAAAAGATTTAGGAAGCAACAGGATGAAATTACTAGAGGGAAAGTGCCCTTGACTGTGAAAACTTCAGAGTCTGGTTCTAATAAGCCCACGAGAAAAGTCTGGTTGCACATTGAAGAAAGCCAAAGTGGACCACCCCACAAAACAAAGAGTCTGAGCAATACCGGTACTTGCAGTCCCTGGGTGGTGCAGATGGCTAGTGCTCTCACCTGCTAACCCAAAGGTTGGAGGTTCAAGTCCACCCAGAGGCACCTAGGAAGAAAGGCCTGGCAATTTACCTTTGAAAAATCATCCATCTAAAACCCTATGAAAAAAAAAATTTTTTTTTTTTTTTTTTATGAAGTACAGCTCTATTCTGACCCACATGGAGGTTGACTTGACTGCAACTGGCTGGTTGATTGGAACGCTATTTTCAAAGGAAGAGAGGAAAGATCATAGAAACCAGAGGCCACTGACACCGCAACACACTGTTTACAAGATTTTTTAAAATGGCTGCCGTGGCTGACAAGAGCATGAAATCTGGCCGTCTGCCCTGGAGACACAGGAAGGAGCTGACAGTTCGGTGAACTTAAGAGAAGTCACTGAGAGAGGGTGCGGAAGAAATTTACTAGATTTTGAGCAAGGAAAAGCCTTTTTGCTCAAGCAACACAAATCATATAAACACAAACTAGACAATCATAGAAAGCAGTATAAAGGAACTCAGGAAGTATTACTTGTGAAACAGGCTGTAAGAAATATGGGAAGTCAGAGAATGGTGCTAGATGTCATTTGTATATCATCTCATAAATTGCAAAGGAAGAAAGTGTAATCCGAAACTCAGTTTTAAAAGTATTTTTAAGTAGAATTCAATCAAAAACAAAAACAAGTGAAGTTTCATTGAGTGACAGGGAAAGTACCAGACTAAAAGTCTGGCAATTTAATAGAATATTTTTAAACAAATACCCTGGCATTGCTAAAATTTAATTTCTACACTGATAAACTGGGCATAATAATAATATCAGGCTCAGAGGATTTTTGTGAACATTAAATGCAGTGATGTGTGTGGAAACATAAACCGCCAGTACTACTCAGTCATCATCGTCATTGTTGTTATCATTCCTGCTTCATTCCTATCTAGCTGTAAAATGGTAGTGGCAATGGGGAGGTTAGACTAGAGTATTCCTTTAAACTCTGAGGTTCCCTGCTTATGTAAATTGTTATCCTTTCACGGGAACTGGGAGACACATACCCCAGTTACATTTCCTGCCCCTGTGGTTTATTTATAGGCACTTGTACCATGTGTGTGGTGTGCTTCATGGAACATGGGACTGATATGGCCTGATTCATTAGTCACCTCCCTGATGACATCTTTTATGAAGTGATTGCTGGAAAATTCAGATATTTTATGACTCAAGGGTAACCAGGAAGTGTGATGCACTTCCTGGGCCATAGTACTGATATGAACCGCATTTGTGATATACTTCATGGAACATGGTACCGATAGGGACTGCTTGCAGTTGCCACCCCATTTTTATCAAATACCATAACAATGATTCAGCAGCCATTCCATTAGTAAATAAACATGGCATCACCGAAAATTTCCCCCCCTCAAATTTCATCCTTTAAAGGGTTAAAATTACATAAGTATATGTTGCAATAGACAAGCAATTAAAATATGTAAAAATACAACATCCCCCATACCAAGTAGGTAAAAAGAAAGAAATTAGCCTGACAAGAGGCAAAGTGCCTGTGTAATCTTACATGCTGTACCTGGCATGCGTGTCTGTCAGTCATGAAGTTTAAACTTAAATTTAAAAGCAATTGTGAAAGTTAAAAGCAGTGGGGTAAAAATTTGAAAGGAACATCAATATGCAGTCCAAGCCCCATCGTACTCCATTAAAAGGATACATACCAATGACAACAACAAAAATTAACCAATACAGCTTTTCCATTTATTTGATAGGCTCTTACTGATTCTGTGGTTGTTGTTAGGTGCCATCGAGTCAGTTCTGACTCATAGCAACCCTGTGTACAACAGAACGGCACACCACACAGTCCTACGCCATCCTCACAATCACTGATATGCTTGAGTCCATTGTTGCAGCCAGTGTGTCAATCCATTGAGGGTCTTCCCCTTTTTTGCTGGCTGTCTACTTTACCAAGCATGATGCCCTTCTCCAGAGACTGGTCCCTCCTGATAACATGTCTGTCTTAGGCTGGGTGCTATACAGAAACAACACCAGTAAAACATATAAATATATAGAGAGAGACTTATATCAAGGAAATGGTTCACGTGATTGTAGAAGCTGGACCATACCAAGTGTGTGGATCAAGAAAGAGGCTTCTCCTTCTTCACGTAGCCTCAGGGGGCAGTGAACCAAAGATCGACAGGTCGGAGAGCAGGGCTCTTGCTCACAGACTGTGAAGATTGGAGAATCCCAAGACTGTCAGATAAGCTGCTAGCTCAAGTCCCAAGAACCAGAGATCAGACAAACAGGAGGCAGCTGCAGGATCTAGAGCAGGCAAAAGCCAGAATGTCCACTTATATTTGGATGCTGACCACACACACAAGGAAACTCTCTTTCAACTGATTGGCTACTCACAGCAGATCTCATTGTGGGAGTGATCACATAAAACACTGAGAATCATGGCCCAGCCAATGTGACACACAATCTTAACCATCACAATGCCCAAGGTACATAAATCGAAGTCTCTCCATCCTAGCTTCTAAGGAGCATTCTGGCTGTACTTCTTCCAAGGTAGATTTGTTCATTGTCCATGGTATTTTCAATATTATTTGCCAACCCCATAATTCAAAAGCATCAATTCTTCTTCAGTCTTCCTTACTCTTTGTCCAGCTTTGGCACGCATATGAGGCAATTGAAAATATCATGGCTTGAGTCAGGCACGTCTTAGTCCTCAAAGTGACATCTTTGCGTTTCAACATTTTAAGAGGCCTTTCACAGCAGATCTGCCCAATACAATGCGTCAATTGATTTCTTGACTGTTGCTTCCATGGAAGTGGATTGTAGATTCAAGTAAAATGAAATCCTTGACAACGTCAGTCTTTTCTCCATTTATGATGTTGCTCACTGGTCCAGTTGTGAGGATTTTTGATTTCTTTATACTGAGGTGTAACCCATACTGAAGGCTATAGTCTTTGATCTTCATTAGTAAGTGCTTGAAGTCATCTTCACTTTCAGCAAGCAAGGTTGTGTCATTTGCATATGGCAGGTTGTTTATGAGTCTTCCTCCCATCCTGATGCCCCATTCTTCTTCATATAGCCCAGCTTCTCAGATTATTTGCTCAGCATGCAGATTGAATAAGTATGGTGAAAGGATACAACACTGATGCATCCCTTTCCTGTTGGAACGACTGCCTCTTGGTCAGTATACAGGTTCCGAATGAGCACAATTAAGTGTTCTGGAATTCCCATTCTTCACAATGTTATTCATGATTTGTTATGATCCACACAGTTGGATGCCTTTGCATAGTCAATAAAACACAGGTAAACATCTTTCAGGTATTCCTTGCTTTCAGCTAAGATCCATCCCACATCAGCAATGATATTCCTTGTTCCACATCCTTTTCTGAATCTAGCCTGAAATTCTGGTAGCTCCCTCTCAATGTAGTTGCAACTGTTTTTGAATAATCTTCAGTGAACTTTTTCTTGCTTGTGATATTAATGATAGTGTTCGATAATTTCCACATTCTGTTGGATCACCCTTCTTTGGAATGAGTACAAATATGGGTCTCTTCCAGTCAGTTGGCCAGATAGCTCTCTCCTAAATTTCTTGGCATAGACAAGTGAGAACTTCCAGTGCTGTGTGTTTGTTGAAACATCTCAACTGGTATTCCGTCAATTCCTGGAGCCTTGTTTTTAGTGAATGCCTTCGGTGCAGCTTGGACTTCTTCCTTCAGTAGCATCAGTTCTTGATCTTATGCTACCTCCTGAAATGGTTGAATGTCAACCAATCCTCTTTGATACGGTCACTCTGTATATTTCTTCCATCTTCTTTTGATGCCTCCTGTGTCGTTCAATATTTTGCCCATAGAATCCTTTGGTATTGCAACTCGAGGCTTGAATCATTTCTTCAAATCTTTCAGCTTCAGTAATACTCCAGGTCTTTGCACATTTCATTATAATACTTGTCTTCCCAAGCCACCCTTTGATATCTTCTGTTCATCTCTTTTACTTCATCATTTCTTCCATTTGCTTTGGCTACTCTGCATTCGAGAGCAAGTTTCAGGGTCTCTTCTGACATCCAGCTTGTCTTTTCTTTCTTTCCTGTTTTTTTAATGACCTTTTGCCTTCTAAATGTATGATGTCCTTAATGTCATCCCACAACTTGTCTTCGGTCATTAGTGTTCAATGTGTCAAATTTATTCTTCAGATGGTCTCCAAATTCAGGTGGGATATGCTCAAAGTCATATTTTCGTTCTCGTGAACTTGTTTTAATTTTCTTCAGCTTCAGCTTGGACTTGCATATGAGCAGTTGAACATCTGTTCCACAGTCTGCCCCTGTTCTGACTGATGATATTGAGTTTTTCCATTGTCTCTTTCCACATATGTAGTCAATTTGATTCCTGTGTTTTCCATCCGGTGAGATCCACTTGTACAGTCACCTTTTATGTTGTTGGAAAAAAGTATTTGCAATGAATAAATCATTGGTCTTGCAAAAGTCTATCATTTGATCTCCAGCATCCTTTCTATCACCGAGGCCATATTTCCAACTACTGATCCTTCTTTGTTTCCAACTTTCACATTCCAACCACCAGTAATTATCAATGCATCTTGATTGCATGTTTGATCAAATTCAGACTGCAGAACTTGGTAAAAATCTCCAATTTCCTCATCTTTGGCCTTAGTAGTTGGTGTGTAAATTTGAATAATAGTCATATTGACTGGTCTTCCTTCTAGGCGTATGGATATTATCCTATTATTGAAAGCATTGTAATTAAGGATAGATCTTGAAGCGCTCTTTTTGATGATGAATGCAATGCCATTCCTCTTCAATTTGTCATTCCTGGCATAATAGGCCATATGATTGTCTGATTCTAAATGGCCAATACTAGTCCATTTCTACTCACTAATGCCTGGAATATCAATCTTCATGCACTCCGTTTCAATTTCGATGACTTCCAATTTTCCTAGATTCATACTTCGGACATCCCACGTTCTGATTTTTAATGGATGTTTGTAGCTGTTGTTTCTCATTTTGAGCTGTGCAACATCAGCAAATGAAGGTCGTAAAAGCTTGACTCCATACATGATATTAAGGTCAACTCTACTTTGAGGAGGAAGCTCTTCCCCAGTTGTATTTTGAATGACTTCCAACCTGAGGGGCTCATCTTCTGGGACTATGTCAGACAATGTTCCACTGCTATTTATAAGGTTTTTGCTGGCCAACGTAGAAGTAGTTTGTCTTAGTCTGGAAGCTCTGCTGAAACTTGTCCACCATGGGTGACCCTTCTGCTATTTGCATTGCCATTGGCATAGCTTCCAGAATCACAGCAACATGCAAGCCACCACTGTACAACAAACTGAAAAATGTGTGGTGGCTATTGATTCTACAATGCTCAATACAAATATTTGTTGCCTCCACTGTAAAGTATTCCCAAAATGCTCTCAGACCACTATATATATGGTACTCTTGTTGTTGTTGTTGGTTGTCATTATTTGCTGTTGAGTTAATTCCAACTCATCAGTCATTTGTGTTGGTTGTTCTACACATCTGCCTACTCTACTAGATTGCTAAATACTTAAAAATTAGAATAGTCTTTTCAACCTTACAGCTTAGCCAAGCACAATGTCTAGCACATAAAAGGTGCTCAATAATACTGGTTTATAGATTGAGTTAATTAATTATGTAAATACTGAAAACACGAAGTACCTGATAGAAGCTGGCTCTTAAATCAACAGAAAAGACTTTCAATTTTAAGTTATATTCAACACAGTCTCTTCAAAGTTTCTCTTAAAATATTCATGGAAATGAGGAAGGAAAGGGCAAAAACACACCATCCTGAAATTTTCATTAACCGTCATGCTGAAGGACTGTGCTTAAGACTGCATTTGATAAACCCTGTATTATTCTTCTGGAACAGGAAGACTCTAGGCCTATCTAAAAAAGAGGTGGGGGAGGGTACAAAGACCATTCATTTCTCCCAAATAATCTGGTTCCCTGGAATAAGAATGCAGGATCTGTCCCAGCTGAGAAACTGGACAGTTGACTTTTTTTTTTGGCTAGCTAATGCTTTTTGAGATTGTCAGAATATTATTCTTTTTCACCTTCCCCAACTTATGAAGAGCCAGCTTATGAATAATAGGTAAAAGAAATCAAAGCAATCGGAATGGAAGCCACAATCAAAGACACAATTGAAAAAAATTCATGAATTGAAAAAAGCCTTAAACACGCAGATTTGAAGAGTTCACCATGTTTGAGAAAAAAATTCCTATATATATATATATATATATATATATATATATATATATCCACAGATAGGTATATTTTTGGAAAAGTTTTTAATAAAGGATAAAGGAAAAAACCTTCAATTCAGGTAGAAATAATAAGTTGCATATAAAGGAAGAAAATATCAGGTTGATCTCAGACTTCTTTGCATTATTAGATGTCAAAAAGAAATTAATCAGACTCTACAGTTTTTTAAGAAGAAAAAATGTAGTTTAAGATTTTATACCCAGCTTTTATGGCTCTTTTAGTTGCAAGTGAAAGAAAATCCATTTCCATCTAGCTTGAGGGAAAATAAATGAACGTATTGGCTCACAAAACTTTCAAGTTAACAACATGTTTAGCTCAACTCAGGAGCTCAAATAATAGCATTCTCCTTCTCTCTCTTCCTCCCCACCACCCACCCCACCTTCACTTGCTTCATTCTGTCTCTGTTTTTCCTTCTATTTTGGCCTAGTTCTTTCCCCCCATGAATACACTCTTTTCTTCTTCCAAGAAACATGGACACCAGCAATTTCAAGCCCACATTGTTTTAGTTCATGATTCAAAGGCAAGACAGGCTCCCTGTATTCATGGGATTTTAAACCTCATGAAAATACCCTGGTTGCCTGTACTCAGATCATGTACAGCCACCGTGGACAAGGGATTGGACCATTACTGTTCATGCATGAGTCACACACCACTCCTGTAGCCAAGGGATACACTGTAATTAACAGTCCCAGGAGAACCTAATGAGATGGGAGAGAGGAAATTCTTCAACAGAAAAAAAGAGTGTTTGGAAGATGATAAGAACAAATGTCTGCTACATTTCACCCCATGCTTGCTCTATACATACTCATATACATTTCTGCACATATAGTTTCAAAAGTTCCTCCATTTAATGCTGTCCAACTAATGTATAATCAAAATCATACTCTCTCTAAAGGGATACCAAGGTCACATCCGCGTACCGACCTGGCTCCATGTCCAGGATTTTTGGGTAATAAACATATCTCTCACATTCAAATGTGGCTTCTGTTGGTCCAGCAACCTATGGGTTAGATGATCAATATAATAATCACCTACATTTCCACTACAGAGTTGAGGAAGGAAAATAGAATATCTTCAATAAAAACTCCCATTTAGAGAGGGTGACATGAAATATGCCACAACATATACCATAACCTGCAAGTAGTATAGGGAAAGTTTACACCTTGTTAGTAGAACCAACCTGACTGCCCCAGGCTTTGCCCTCTGAACAGATTACCCAAATTCATTATTCTCCTAGGCTGTCCCTGAAATGAATGCTGGAAAAGAGTCCCATTCTGGAGATCTGTCCCCTTAGCAGCCCTCTTCCTTTTGGTGTTACAAGGATCTGGGAACTGCTTTATAAACTGAGCAGTCCCTAACTCCTGTTTGTAAACTCGGCATTTCTCTGGCAATTCAATACCTTTAAAATCCTAGTGAGGCTACTCATTGAGTCTACTTCTGAGTGAACAACACCAGACTCTTATGGACCAGATCTCTTGCATATCTGTCCATTAGCAACAGGTATTAGCCTTAAGTTAAATGACTCCTATCTTGGATTCAGGCTGAGGAGTTGAAGCAGAACGAATCCAGCCCTGTCCCCAGGCTGCATCCTTTAGCTGGCTGCTTGCTATGGATAAACTGTTATCTTAGCCTCCAGCAAGTACTCAACAAGAGAGTTTAGGTAAGGGCCTAAAGGATCAGGTTACCTGATTTCTCATATTACTCCTGAGTCTCAATCATATCCCCCAATGTGTCTCCCACCTCCCTGCCTCTGCCACCAGTAACTTTGGCTTGGGGCAGGAATACTGGCTTTCACAGTTGCACGAGGTACATGGTTATCAGACCGAGTCTTAGCTTAATGTTCATAGCCAGGGGCAGGGGGGAGGGAGGAGGTATATTCTCAACAAAGTTACATACTATTTCTTTCCTGCTTTCAAAGGGACCAATTTATACTGAAGTTTTTTCTTTTCATAAAAAGACATACAGAAAGTGGTCCAAGATGGTGGTAGTCAGATGCCTCATAACATCCCTTTTACAACTAAGACCTGAAAAAACAAGTGAATCAGATATAGATGACAACTTTGGAACCCTTTGTATCAAAGGCAAGGCTGAAGAATCAGACTGAGTGCCAAGTGGAAGGAGAGGCTGTACAAAAACAGTGCACACAGAGAAATATGGATAGCCAGCACCCTGCTAGCCAAATCTGCACAAAGCAACCACACTGAGACAAAGCAAGCAGTGTTCCCAGCTGAAGCCCCCATCACCTGGTTCAACCAAGCAGGAATCACTCTGCACCCACATCCAGAGCCAGGCAGGCATGTTCCCCACCCTGCAAAAGTTAAGTGCACTCACCTCATCCACTGCTTCCCCAACCCTCCCCTTGTGCCAGAAGACCACTGAGCCATATTAAGCCCCATCCCCACCCCCACCATCTCTCCTCCCCCTGAAATGCTAACACAGTCTGGCAGCACCCATCACCACCCCACCCCCTGAGCCAGGGGCCCACGGACAGGTAGCACCTGCCCCTTCACTCAGCTACTCTCACCAGGGGCATGCAGACCAGTGGCATCTGCCTCTCTGCTCAGCAACAAGAGCCAGGGGCCTGTGGAATGGTTATACCCACTTCTCTGCCTAATCACCTGCTCTAGAGGCCCATGGATAGATGGCACCACCTCTTCTGCCCACCCAACCACACCAAGAGCCTGTGATCCAGTGGTGCCCCTTCTTCCACGTACCCACCCACAATGGGGGCCCGCAAACCAATGATGCCTGCTTCTGAGTCTAGCTACCTGAGCCAGGGCCCATGAACCAACAGCATCTATTTCTCCTTCTGGCCATCAGTGTCAGGGGTCCAAGGACCAGTGGCACCTCCTTTTCTGCATAGCCAATTGTGCCAGAAACCTGAGGACCTATGCCCAGCTGCCCATACTAGGCGGCTGCAGACCAGTGGTGCCTGCTGGCCCACCCAGACACTGGCACCAGGAGCCTGTGAACTGGAGGAGGTGCCCACTCCAATGCCCACCCACTTGCACTGGAGGCCCACAAAGCAGTGGTGCCTCTTACTCCTATAAATCACCTGTGCTGGGGGCCCAAAGACCCATGGCACACCCTTCCCCATTTAGCAGTCTAGCAGATAGGGTCATGCCCTCCTAGTGGGCACCTGTGGACTGGCAGTGTCCCCCCTGTCTCACCCCCTGCAACATCACCCCCTGTAACCAGAGGCTTGTGCCTGCTCTGAACACCCCCACACAGTTCTGCTCTCCCAGGACTGTTGGTGAGAGTTTCTGTACCACCCACCCAGTGACTAACAATGTGGGTGCCCTCACCCTAAATGCCCAACAGCCAGCAGTGTGCACACACAGCACCCAACCCAGTGATCAGTGGGAATGCTCCCTGCACCCACACCCAGTTGACCAGCCAAATAGACACATTCCCTCTCTAGCAATGTCAGCTGCATCCTCAGCCGCCCTGTAAGATTAGCAAACAGAGACCCACGCTCACACACCCACTGCCTCCCCCACCTACTGAGAGACAGGTGATGAGAGCTACAGTGCGGGCACACTAGCAAACAGTAGCACACACACCATGCCTACTGGGATATATCAAAACAAAACAAAAAATAGATAAATATAATAATACCTTAATGCCTCAGAGACAACAGACATAAAGAAACAGGACAAGATGTCTCAAGGAAGTGACCAAAATAAAGAACCAGAAAACCTTCCAGAGGAAAAAATGGTAATGGAACTACCTGATAAGGAATTCAAAAGACTAATATATAGGCTTCTCCAAGAGATCAAGGAAAACTCAGACAAAAACAAGGAAAACATAGACAAAATCCAAGAAAACACAAACAAAGCAATAGAAGAATTTAAGAAAAGAATACAAGAACAAAACAACAAAATAGACTATTAGAAACCATACAAAAACAGCAACTAGAAAGCCAAAAGATTAATAATAAAATTTCAGAAATAGACAACTCAATAGAAGGACATAGGAGCAGAATTGAATCAATGGACGGCAGAATCAGCAAAATAGAAGACAAATCCCTTGACACAAATTTATTTGAGGAAAAAATCAGAAAAAAAGAATGAAAAAAGCCTAAGAATTATGAGGGACATTATCAAGAGGAAAAATTTATGCTTGATCAGAACTCCAGAACAGGAGGAGGCAAAATAAAGTACAGAGAGAAATGGCAAAGATTTGCTGGCAGAAAACTTCCCTAATATTATGAAAGACAAGAAAATATCCTTCCAAGAATCTGAATGAATCCCATACAGAATAGACACCAAAAGAAAGCCACCAAGACATATCATAATCAAATAGCCAAAACCAAAGATAAGGAAAGAATCATGAGAGTAGCTCAGCAAAAAACAAAAAGTCACCTACAAAGTGAACCAATAAGACTCATCTCTGATTACTTGGTAGAAACCATGTAAGCAAGAAGGCAATGCAAGGACATACTTAACACCTCAAAAGAAAAAAAAAATCGCCAACCAAGAATCATATAACCAGCAAAACTTCTCTCAAATATGATGGGGAAATTAGGACTTTTCCAGATAAACAGAAATTAAGGGAATGTGTAAAAACTAGACCAATGTTACAATAAATATTAAATGGAGTCTTTCAGAGAACCAACAACATCGGAGAGCAACCTGAGATTAGGACACAGGACAGCATCAGCTATATACCAACCCAGAATTCTCAAAAATAAAACAAAACTGAAAGACTGAAAACAGGGAATCAGAGACATCTATCTGTAAATGACAGCATCAAAACAAAAATGAAGAGTAAATGGTACAGTTATAGAATTTTCATACGGAGAGGAAGTCAAGGTGATATCAAGAAATAAATGACTGCTTTAAACGTAAGAAAATAAATTTCAAGGTAACCACAAAGAAAGTTAACAAACCCACTTACCAAAATAAAAAAAGAAGAAAAACATGAAGGCTCAGTAGACACAAAATCAACAACAAAAGAAAATCCACAAACAAAAATACCACAGAAAATTAAGCAGAACAAAGAAACCATCAACACCACAAACAAACAAAAAAAAGGACAATGAAATGACAGCAGTAAACTCCTACCCATCCATAATCACACTGAATGTAAATGGCTTAAGTGCAGCAATAAAGAGTCAGAGTTGCAGAATGGATTGAGAAAAAAAATGGCTATCAATAGGCTGTCTACAAGAGACACGCCTTAGGCACAAAGATATACATAAACTAAAACTCAAAGATGGAAAAAATACATATCAAGCAAACAATAACCAAAAAAAGAGCAGGAGTGGCAATATGAATTTCTGATAAGATAGACTTTAAGGTAAAATCCACCACTAAAAATAAGAAACGATGCTATATAATGATTAAAGGGTCAATCCACCAAGAAGACATAACCATAATAAATATATATGCATCGAATGACAGGGCTCTAAAATACATAAAACAAACACTAACAGCTTTGAAAAGAGAAATAGTTCCACAATAATAGTAGGAGACTTCAACAAACCACTTTTGGTGAAGGACAGAACAACCAGAAAGAAACTCAACAAAGATACAGAAGATCTAAATGCCACAATCAACTAACTTGACCTCATAGACATATATGGAACACTCCTTCCACCAGCAGCAAAATATGCATTATTTTCCAACTCGCATGGAATATTCTCCAGTATAGACCACATTTTAGGCCACAAAGAAAGCATCAATAAAATCCAAAACACTGAGATAATACAAAGCATTTTCTCTGATCAGAATGCTATAAAAGTAGAAAACAACAAAGGGAGAAAAAAAATTGAACATGTGGAATCTGAATAATGCCTTGCTTAAAAATCACTGGCTAATAGAAGAAATCAAAAAAGAAATTAAAAAATTCCTAGAATCAGAAGAGAATGAAAAACATACAAACACCTTTGGAACACAGCAAAAGCAGTGCTCAAAGGTCAATTGATAGCAATAAATGTACACATCACAAAAGAAGACCAAAACCAAAACATTTAACACTACAACAAATAGAAAGCAGCAAGCCTAGAGTCACCAGAAGAAAAAAATAATAAAGATTAGAGCAGAAATAAATGAAACAGAGAAAAGAACAACAATAGAAAGAATCAACAAGACCAGAAGTTTGCTCTTTGAAAGATCCATAAAATCAACAGAACACTGGCCAAATTGACAAAAGAAAAGCAGCAGAAGAAATAAATAACCCAATTAAAAAATGACATGGGTGACATTACAACAGTACCAACTAAAGTAAAAACGATCATAATAATACAATGAAAAATTGCACTCCAACGAATTTGAAAACCTGAGGAAATGGACAAATTTCTAGAGGCACATTACCTACCTAAACTCACACAAACTAAGGTAGAAAATCTGAACATACCCATAACAAAAGAAGAGACTGAAGTGATACTGAAAAAAAAAAACAAAAACCTTGGCCTGGATGGCTTTACTGGAGAATTCTGTCAAATCTTCACACTAATACTACTCAAACTATTTCAGAGCATAGAAAAGGAAGGAATACTTCCAAATTCATTCTATGAAGCCAATATAACCCCAATACCAAAGCTAGGCAAAGACACCACAAAGAAAGAAAATTACAGACCAATATCCCTCATGGATATAGACACAAAAATTCCCAACAAAATTCTAGACAATAGAATTCAACAGCATATGTACAATCATGCATCATGACTAAGTGGAATTCACACCAGTTATGCAAGGATGAGCCCCCCCAGGTCGGAAGGCAGTCAAAAGACAACGGGGGAAGAGCTGCCTCCTCAAATTAGAGTAGACCTTAATGACGTGGACAGAGTTAAGCTATCAGGTTCTTCATTTGCTGATGTGGCATGACTCAAAATGAGAAGAAATAGCTGCAAACATCCATTAATAATCGGAACTGGGATGTACAAAGTATTAATCTAGGAAAATTGGAAATTGTCAAAAATGAAATGGAACAAATGTATAAACATTGATATGCTAGGCATTAGGGAGCTGAAATGGACTGGTATTAGCCATTTTGAATTGGACGATCATATGGTCTACTATGCCGGGAGTGACACCTTGAAGAGGAATGGCATTGCATTCATCCTCAAAAAGAACATTTCAAGATCTATCCTGAAGTACAACATTGTCAGTGATAGGATAATATCCATACGCCTACAAGGAAGGCCAGATAATAAGACTCTTATTCAAATTTACACACCAATCACTAAGGCCAAAAAGAAAGAAATTGAAGGTTTTTACCAACTTCTGCATTCCAAAATTGATCAAACATGCAATCAGGATGCACTGATAATTATTGGTGATTGGAATGCAAAAGTTGGAAACAAAGAAGAAGGATTGGTAGTTGGAAAATATGCTCATGGTGATAGAAACAATACCAGAAATCCCACGATTGAATTTTGCAAGACCAACAACTTCTTCATTGCAAATACCTTTTTAACTAGCTATACACATAGACCTTGCCAGATGGAATACACAGGAATCAAATTGACTACATCTGTGGAAAGAGACAATGGAAAAGCTCAAAATCATCTGTCAGAACAAGGCCTGGGGCCGACTGCAGACCAGACCATCAATTACTCATATGCAAGTTCAAGCCGATACTGAAGAAAATAAGAACAAGTCCACGAGAGCCGAAGTACGACCTTGAATATATTCCACCTGAGTTCAGAGACCACCTCAAGAATAGATTTGAAGTGTTGAACACTAATGACCAAAGACCAAACGAGCTGTGGAATGACATCATACATGAAGAAAGCATGAGGTCATTAAAAAGACAGGAGAGAAAGAAAAGAACTAAATGGATGTCAGAAGTGTCTCTGAAACTTGCTCTTGAATGTCCAGTAGCTAAAGCAAAAGGAAAACATGATGAAGTAAAAGAGCTGAACAGAAGATTTCAAAGCACAGCTCAAGAAGACAAAGTAAAGTATTATGATGACACGTGCAAAGACCTGAAGACAGAAAACCGAAAGGGAAGAACAAGATGAAAGAACTGAAGAAAAAAATTCAAGCCTCAAGTTGCAATACTGAAGGATTCTATGGGGAAAATTTTAAATGACGCAGGAACCATCAAAAGAAGATGGAAGGAATACACAGAGTCACTGTACCAAAAATACTTGGTCAACATTCAAACATTTCAGGAGTCAACATATGATCAGGAACCAATGGTACTGAAGAAAGAAGTCTAAGCCGCACTGAAGGCATTAGCAAAAAACTAGGCTCCAGAAATTGACTGAATATCAATTGAGATGTTTCAACAAATGGATGCAGTGCTGGAAGTGCTCACTCATCTATGCCAAGAAATTTGGAAGACAGCTTCCTGGCCAACTGACTGGAAGAGATCCAGATTTATGCCTATTCCTGAGAAAGGTGATCCAACCAAATGTGGAAATTACAGAACAATATCATTAATATCACACGCAACCAAAATTTTGCTGAAGATCATTCAAAAACAGCTGCAGTAGTATATCAACAGGGAACTGCTAGAAATTCAGGCCAGTTTCAGAAGAGGACGTGGAACCAGGGATATCATTGCTGATGTCAGATGGATCCTGGCTGAAAGCAGAGTATACCAGAAGGATGTTTACCTGTGTTTTATTGACTATGCTAAGGCATTCGACTGTGTGGATCATAACAAGTTATTGATAACATTGTGGAAGGTGGGAATTCTGGAACACTTAGTTGTGCTCATGAGGAATCTGTATGGGGATTAAGAGGTAGTCTTTCGAACAGAACGAGGGGATACTGCATGCTTTAAGGTCAGGAAAGGTGTGCGTCAGGGTTGTATTCTTTCCCCATACCTACTCAATCTGTATGCTGAGCAAATAACCCCAGAAGATGGACTATATGTAGAAGAATGGGGCATCAGGATTGGAGGAAGACTAATTAACAACCTGCATTATGCGGATGACACAATCTTTCTTGCTGAAAGTGAAGAGGACTTGAAGAACTTACTGATGAAGATCAAAGACCACAGCAGTCAGGGTGGATGACACCTCTACATGAAGAAAACAAAATTTCTCACAACTGGACTAATAAGCAACATCATGATAAAAGGAGAAAAGATTGAGGTTGTTGAGGGCTTCATTTTTACTTGGATCCACAATCAACACCCACGGAAGCAGCAGTCAAGAAATCAAAAGGTACATTGCATCGGTCATATCAGCTGCAAGAGATCACTTTAAAGCATTAAAAAGCAAAGATGTCACTTTGAGGGCTGAGGTGAGCCTGACCCAAGCCATGGTGTTTTCAATTGCCTCATAAGTACTCGAAAGCTGGACAATGAATAAGGAAGACCAGAGAAGAACTGACACCTTTGAATTGTGGCATTGGCGCAGAATATTTAATACACCATGGACGACCAAAAGAAGAAACAATTCTGTCTTGGAAGAAGTACAACCAGAATGCTCATTGGGAACAAGAACGGCAAGACGGCATCTCACATATTTCGGACATGTTGTCAAGAGGGATCAGTCCCTGGAGAAGGAATTCATGCTTGGTAAAGTAAAGGGCCAACGTAAAAGAAAAAGACCCTCAACTAGATGGATTGGCATAGTGGCTGCAACAATGGGCCCAAGCATAGCAACAATTGTGAGGATGGGGCAGAGCCAGGCAGTGTTTCCTTCTGTTGTGCATAGGGTTGCTATGAGTGGGAACTGACTCAACGGCACCTAACAACAACAACATGTACAGCTGATCTTTGACAAAGGGCCAAAGTCCATTAAATGAGGAAGAGACAGCTTAACAAATCATGCTGACAAAACTGGATATTTAGCTGTAGAAAAATGAAACAGGACCCATACCTCATGCCATGCATAAAATGAATCAAAGACCCAAATATAAAATTAAAGCTATAGAGGTCATGTAAGAAAAAATAGGGACAACATTGTTGTTGTTGTTAGGTGCCACCGAGTCACTTCCCACTCATAGTGACCCTATACACACAACAGAATACACACAACAGAACAAAACACTGCCCAGTCCTGAGCCATCCCTACAATCATTGTTATGCTTGAGCTCATTGTTGCAGCCACTGTGTCAACTCACCTCATTGAGGGTCTTCCTTTTTTCCGCTGACCCTGTACTCTGCCAAGCATGATGTCCTTCTCCAGGGACTGATCCCTCCTGACAACATGTCCAAAGTATGTAAGACGCAGTCTCGCCATCCTTGCTTCCAAGGAGCATTCTAGTTGTACTTCTTCTAAGACAGGTTTGTTGGTTCTTCTGGCAGTCCATGGTATATTCAATATTCTTCGCCAACACCACAATTCAAAGGTGTCAATTCTTCCTCAGTCTTCCTTATTCATTGTCCAGCTTTCACATGCATATGATGTGATTGAAAATACCATGGCTTGGGTCAGGCGCACCTTAGTCTTCAAGGTGACATCTTTGCTCTTCAACTTAACTTTAAAGAGGTCCTTTGCAGCAGATTTACCCAATGCAATGAGTCTTTTGATTTCTTGACTGCTTCTTGCATGGGTGTTGATTGTGGATCCAAGTAAAATGAAATCTTTGACAACTTCAATCTTTTCCCCGTTTATCATGATGCTGCTCACTGGTCCAGTTGTGAGGATTTTTGTTTTCTTTATATTGAGGTGCAATCCATACTGAAGGCTGTGGTCTTTGATCTTCATTAGTAAGTGCTTCAAGTCCTCTTCACTTTCAGCAAGCAAGGTTGTGTCGTCTGCATAACGCAGGCTGTTAATGAGTCTTCCTCCAATTCTGATGCCCCATTCTTCTTCATATAGTCCATCTTCTGGGATTTGCTCAGCATACAGATCGAATAAGTATGGTGAAAGAATACAACCCTGACGCACACCTTTCCTGACTTTAAACCAATCAGTATCCCCTTGTTCTGTCCGAACAACTGCCTCTTGATCTATGTAACGGTTCCCCATGAGCACAATTAAGTGTTCTGGAATTCCCATTCTTTGCAATGTTATCCATAATTTGTTATGATCCGCACAGTCGGATGCCTTAGCATAGTCAATAAAACACAGGTAAACATCCTTCTGGTATACTCTGCTTTCAGCCAGGATCCATCTGACATCAGCAATGATATCCCTGGTTCCACGTCCTCTTCTGAAACTGGCCTGAATTTCTAGCAGTTCCCTGTTGATATACTACTGCAGCTGTTTTTGAATGATCTTCAGCAAAATTTTGGTTGCGCGTGATATTAATGATATCGTTCTGTAATTTCCACATTTGGTTGGATCACCTTTCTCAGGAATAGGCATAAATCTGGATCTCTTCCAGTCAGTTGGCCAGGAAGCTGTCTTCCATATTTCTTGACATAGATGAGTGAGCACCTCCAGTGCTGCATCTGTTTGTTAAAACATCTCAATTGATATTCCATCAATTCCTGGAGCCTTGTTTTTCACCAATGCCTTCAGAACAGCTTGGACTTCTTCCTTCAGTACCATCGGTTCCTGATCATATGCCACCCCTTAAAATGGTTGACAACATTAGGGACCCTAATATATGGCATAAATAGAATATCAAACATAACTAAAAATATATAAACTGCAGAAGATGAACTAGATAAAAGGGACCTCCTAAAAATTAAATACTGATGCTCAATAAAGGACTTCTCTAAAAGAGTAAAAAGAGAACCCGCGAACTGGGGGAAAAAATATTTGGCCACAACAGATCTGACAAGGATCTAATCTCTAACGTTCATAGAAAACTTGAACGTCTCAACAACAAAAAGTCAAGTGATCCAATTAAAAAATGGGCAAAGGATATGAACAGATACTTCACCAAAGAAGACTGAATGTGGCTCACAAACACATGAAGAAATGCTCATTATCATAGCCATTAAAGAGATGCAGGGGCGGAGCCAAGATGGCGGACTAGGCAGACGCTACCTCGGATCCCTCTTACAACAAAGACACGGAAAAACAAGTGAATCGATCACATACATAACAATCTACGAACCCTGAACAACAAACACAGATTTAGAGACGGAGAACGAACTAATACGGGGAAGCTGCGATTGTTTCCAGAGCCTGGAGCCAGCGTACCAGTCAGGTAAGGCACAACCACAGAGAGCGGCTCCACCCCCCTGAACTAACCCCAGGAGGGGGACCAGCCGGTTCCGCGGGCAGCGTGGGACGCAGCCGGTACGAGAAGTCCCCGGGAGGCAGTGACTGGTCTCGGAGCAGGAAGAGCAGCGTCCGAGCTGGGGAACCGTCCCGCAGGGATTTGGACTGGACGCAGGTACGGCATAAACACGGAGAGTTGCTCCACCCCCCTGAACTAACCCCGGGAAGGGGACCAGCCGGGTCGCGCGGGCGGCGTGGGACGCAGCCGGTAGGAGAAGTCCCTGGGAGGCAGCGACTGGTATTGGAGCGGGGAGAACAGCGTCCCAGCCGGGACACTGGGTCACGGCACAAGCACGGGGACCTGCTCCACCCATCTGAACTAACCCCGGGAGGAGGCCCAACTGGTTCTCGGCGGCGGCACGGCCACGCGGCTGGAGGGACGAGAAGTCCCCGGGAGGCAGCAACTGATTTTGGAGTCGAGAGTGCACCGTCCCAGTAGGGGAGCCTTGACGCTGGGCGTGGGGCTGGAAGCGGAGGATCTGACCGTGACTCCAGCGGGCCAGACCCCCCGGGGGCAATCTCCACACAGCCAGCACACATAGGCAACGCGCCCCGCGGGAATCTCAGATATAATAGTCATTCCAAGCAAGACAAGCAACTCTGGCTATATTCTGAGGTGCTACTCTCCTATCTCTCTGTTCCCTCCCCCACCCTCCCCAGGCGGCTTCATTAACATCTGAATAGCCTGAGCCAGAGGGAGAACTCTGATAGGGATCTGACTGCATTTTTTTTTTAGCAGATTTTCTGGAAAAACTAGTTTCCCAGTGATGGCTCGGAGACAACAATCCATATCAAACCACGTAAAGAAGCAGACCATGACAGCTTCTCCAACCCCCCAAACAAAAGAATCAAAATCTTTCCCAAATGAAGATACAATCTTGGAATTATCAGATACAGAATATAAAAAACTAATTTACAGAATGCTTAATGATATCACAAATGAAATTAGGATAACTGCAGAAAAAGCCAAGGAACACACTGATAAAACTGTTGAAGAACTCAAAAAGATTATTCAAGAACATACTGGAAAAATTAATAAGTTGCAAGAATCCATAGAGAGACAACATGTAGAAATCCAAAAGATTAACAATAAAATAACAGAATTAGACAACGCACTAGGAAATCAGAGGAGCAGACTCGAGCAATTAGAATGCAGACTGGGACATCTGGAGGACCCGGGAATCGACACCAACATAGCTGAAAAAAAATCAGATAAAAGAATTAAAAAAAATGAAGAAACCCTAAGAATCATGTGGGACTCTATCAAGAAGGATAACCTGCGGGTGATTGGAGTCCCAGAACAGGGAGGGGGGACAGAAAACACAGAGAAAATAGTTGAAGAACTCCTGACACAAAACTTCCCTGACATCATGAAAGACAAAAGGATATCTATCCAAGATGCTCATCGAACCCCATTTAAGATTGATCCAAAAAGAAAAACACCAAGACATATTATCATCAAACTCACCAAAACCAAAGATAAACAGAAAATTTTAAAAGCAGTCAGGGAGAAAAGAAAGGTTTCCTTCAAGGGAGAATCAGTAAGAATATGTTCTGACTACTCAGCAGAAACCATGCAGGCAAGAAGGGAATGGGACGACATATACAGAACACTGAAGGAGAAAAACTGCCAGCCAAGGATCATATATCCAGCAAAACTCTCTCTGAAATATGAAGGCGAAATTAAGATATTTACAGACAAACACAAGTTTAGAGAATTTGCAAAAACCAAACCAAAGCTACAAGAAATACTAAAGGATATTGTTTGGTCAGAGAACCAATAATATCAGATATCAGCACAACACAAGGTCACAAAACAGAACGTCCTGATATCAACTCAAATAGGGAAATCACAAAAACAAATTAAGATTAATTAAAAAAAAAAATACACATAACAGGGAATCATGGAAGTCAATAGGTAAAAGATCACAATAATCAAAAAGAGGGACTAAATACAGGAGGCATTGAACTGCCATATGGAGAGTGATACAAGGCGATATAGAACAATACAAGTTAGGTTTTTACTTAGAAAAATAGGGGAAAATAATAAGGTAACCACAAAAAGGTATAACAACTCTATAACTCAAGATAAAAGCCAAGAAAAACGTAACGACTCAACTAACATAAAGTCGAGCACTATGAAAATGAGGATCTCACAATTTACTAAGAAAAACGCCTCAGCACAAAAAAGTATGTGGAAAAATGAAATTGTCAACAACACACATAAAAAGGCATCAAAATGACAGCACTAAAAACTTATTTATCTATAATTACCCTGAATGTAAATGGACTAAATGCACCAATAAAGAGACAGAGAGTCACAGACTGGATAAAGAAACACGATCCATCTATATGCTGCCTACAAGAGACACACCTTAGACTTAGAGACACAAACAAACCAAAACTCAAAGGATGGAGAAAAGTATATCAAGCAAACAATAAGCAAAAAAGAAGAGGAGTAGCAATATTAATTTCTGACAAAATAGACTTTAGACTTAAATCCACCACAAAGGATAAAGAAGGACACTATATAATGATAAAAGGGACAATTGATCAGGAAGACATAACCATATTAAATATTTATGCATCCAATGACAGGGCTGCAAGATACATAAATCAAATTTTAACAGAATTGAAAAGCGAGATAGATACCTCCACAATTATAGTAGGAGACTTCAACACACCACTTTTGGAGAAGGACAGGACATCCAGTAAGAAGCTCAACAGAGACACGGAAGATCTAATTACAACAATCAACCAACTTGACCTCATTGACTTACACAGAACTCTCCACCCAACTGCTGCAAAATATACTTTTTTTTCCAGCACACATGGAACACTCTCTAGAATAGACCACATATTAGGTCATAAAACAAACCATTGCAGAGTCCAAAACATCGAAATATTACAAAGCATCTTCTCAGACCACAAGGCAATAAAACTAGAGATCAATAACAGAAAAACTAGGGAAAAGAAATCAAATACTTGGAAAATGAACAACACCCTTCTGAAAAAAGACTGGGTTATAGAAGACATTAAGGAGGGAATAAGGAAATTCATAGAAAGCAACGAGAATGAAAATACTTCCTATCAAAACCTCTGGGACACAGCAAAAGCAATGCTCAGAGGCCAATTTATATCAATAAATGCACACATACAAAAAGAAGAAAGAGCCAAAAGCAGAGAACTGTCCCTACAACTTGAACAAATAGAAACTGAGCAACAAAAGAATCCATCAGGCACCAGAAGAAAACAAATAATAAAAATTAGAGCTGAACTAAATGAATTAGAGAACAGAAAAACAATTGAAAGAATTAACAAAGCCAAAAGCTGGTTCTTTGAAAAAATTAACAAAATTGATAAACCATTGGCCAGACTGACTAAAGAAATACAGGAAAGGAAACAAATAACCCGAATAAGAAACGAGAAGGACCACATCACAACAGAACCAAATGAAATTAAAAGAATCATTTCAGATTATTATGAAAAATTGTACTCTAACAAATTTGAAAACCTAGAAGAAATGGATGAATTCCTGGAAAAACACTACCTACCTAAACTAACACATTCAGAAGTAGAACAACTAAATAGACCCATAACAAAAAAAGAGATTGAAACGGTAATCAAAAAACTCCCAACAAAAAAAAGCCCTGGCCCGGACGGCCTCACAGCAGAGTTCTACCAAACTTTCAGAGAAGAGTTAACACCACTACTACTAAAGGTATTCCAAAGCATAGAAAATGACGAATACTACCCAACTCATTCTATGAAGCCACCATCTCCCTGATACCAAAACCAGGTAAAGACATTACAAAAAAAGAAAATTATAGACCTATATCCCTCATGAACATTGATGCAAAAATCCTCAACAAAATTCTAGCCAATAGAATCCAACAACACATCAAAAAAATAATTCACCATGATCAAGTGGGATTTATACCAGGTATGCAAGGCTGGTTTAATATCAGAAAAACCATTAATGTAATCCATCACATAAATAAAACAAAAGACAAAAACCACATGATCTTATCAATTGATGCAGAAAAGGCATTTGACAAAGTCCAACACCCATTTATGATAAAAACTCTTACCAAAATAGGAATTGAAGGAAAATTCCTCAACGTAATAAAGGGCATCTATGCAAAGCCAACAGCCAATATCACTCTAAATGGAGAGAACCTGAAAGCATTTCCCTTGAGAACGGGAACCAGACAAGGATGCCCTTTATCACCGCTCTTATTCAACATCGTGTTGGAAGTCTTAGCCAGGGCAATTAGGCTAGACAAAGAAATAAAAGGTATCCGGATTGGCAAGGAAGAAGTAAAGTTATCACTATTTGCAGATGACATGATTATATACACAGAAAACCCTAAGGAATCCTCCAGAAAACTACTGAAACTAATAGAAGAGTTTGGCAGAGTCTCAGGTTATAAAATAAACATACAAAAATCACTTGGATTCCTCTACATCAACAAAAAGAACACCGAAGAGGAAATAACCAAATCAATACCATTCACAGTAGCCCCCAAGAAGATAAGATACTTAGGAATAAATCTTACCAAGGATGTAAAAGACCTATACAAAGAAAACTACAAAGCTCTACTACAAGAAATTCAAAAGGACATACTTAAGTGGAAGAACATACCCTGCTCATGGATAGGAAGACTTAACATAGTAAAAATGTCTATTCTACCAAAAGCCATCTATACATTTAACGCACTTCCGATCCAAATTCCAATGTCATATTTTAAGGGGATAGAGAAACAAATCACCAATTTCATATGGAAGGGAAAGAAGCCCCGGATAAGCAAAGCACTACTGAAAAAGAGGAAGAAAGTGGGAGGCCTCACCTTACCTGACTTCAGAAGCTATTATACAGCCACAGTAGTCAAAACAGCCTGGTACTGGTACAACAACAGGCACATAGACCAATGGAACAGAATTGAGAACCCAGATATAGATCCATCCATGTATGAGCAGCTGATATTTGACAAAGGACCAGTGTCAATTAATTGGGGAAAAGATAGCCTTTTTAACAAATGGTGCTGGCATAACTGGATATCCCTTTGCAAAAAAATGAAACAGGACCCATACCTCACACCATGCACAAAAACTAACTCCACGTGGATCAAAGACCTAAACATAAAGACTAAAACGATAAAGATCATGGAAGAAAAAATAGGGACAACCCTAGGAGCCCTAATACAAGGTATAAACAGAATACAAAACATTACCAAAAATGATGAAGAGAAACCCGATAACTGGGAGCTCCTAAAAATCAAACACCTATGCTCATCTAAAGACTTCTCCAAAAGAGTAAAAAGACCACCTACAGATTGGGAAAGAATTTTCAGCTATGACATCTCCGACCAGCGCCTGATCTCTAAAATCTACATGATTCTGTCAAAACTCAACCACAAAAAGACAAACAACCCAATCAAGAAGTGGGCAAAGGATATGAACACACATTTCACTAAAGAAGATATTCGGGCAGCCAATAGATACATGAGAAAATGCTCTCGATCATTAGCCATTAGAGAAATGCAAATTAAAACTACAATGAGATTCCATCTCACACCAACAAGGCTGGCATTAATCCAAAAAACACAAAATAATAAATGTTGGAGAGGCTGCGGAGAGATTGGAACTCTCATACACTGCTGGTGGGAATGTAAAATGGTACAACCACTTTGGAAATCTATCTGGCGTTATCTTAAACAGTTAGAAATAGAACTACCATACAACCCAGAAATCCCACTCCTAGGAATATACCCTAGAGATACAAGAGCCTTCATACAAACAGATACATGCACACCCATGTTTATTGCAGCTCTGTTTACAATAGCAAAAAGTTGGAAGCAACCAAGGTGTCCATCAATGGATGAATGGGTAAATAAATTGTGGTATATTCACACAATGGAATACTACGCATCGATAAAGAACAGTGACGAATCTCTGAAACATTTCATAACATGGAGGAACCTGGAAGGCATTATGCTGAGCGAAATGAGTCAGAGGCAAAAGGACAAATATTGTATAAGACCACTATTATAAGATCTTGAGAAATAGTAAACCTGAGAAGAACACATACTTTTGTGGTTACGAGGGGGGGAGGGAGGGAGGGTGGGAGAGGGTTTTTTACTGATTAATTAGTAGATAAGAACTGCTTTAGGTGAAGAGAAAGACAACACTCAATACATGGAAGGTCAGCTCAATTGGACTGGACCAAAAGCAAAGAAGTTTCCGGGATAAAATGAATGCTTCAAAGGTCAGCGGAGCAAGTGTGGGGGTCTGGGGAACATGGTTTGCGGGGACTCCTAAGTCAATTGGCAAAATAATTCTATTATGAAATCATTCTGCATCCCACTTTGAAATGTGGCGTCTGGGGTCTTAAATGCTAACAAGCGGCCATCTAAGATGCAGCATTTGGTCTCAACCCACCTGGAGCAAAGGAAAATGAAGAACACCAAGGCCACACGACAACAAAGAGCCCAAGAGACAGAAAGGGCCACATGAACCAGAGACCTACATCATCCTGAGACCAGAAGAACTAGTTGGTGCCCGGCCACAATCGATGACTGCCCTGACAGGGAGCACAGCAGAGGACCCCTGAGGGAGCAGGAGATCAGTGGGATACAGACCCCAAATTCTCATAAAAAGACCAAACTTAATGGTCTGACTGAGACTGGAGGAATCCCGGCGGCCATGCTCCCCAGACCTTCAGTTGACACAGGACAGGAACCATCCCCGAAGACAACTCATCAGAAATGAAAGGGACTGGTCAGCGGGTGGGAGAGAGACGCTGATGAAGAGTGAGCTAATTATATCAGGTGGACACTTGAGATTGTGTTGGCAACTCTTGTCTGGAGGGGGGATGGGAAGATAGAGAGAGAGGGAAGCCGGCAAAATTGTCAAGAAAGGAGAGAATGAAAGGGCTGACTCAAGAAGGGGAGAGCAAGTGGGAGTAGGGAGTGAGATGTATGTAAACTTATATGTGACAGACTGATTGGATTTGTAAACATTCACTTGAAGCTTAATAAAAGTTATTAAAAAAAAAAAAGAGATGCAAATTGAAACTACAATGAGATACCATCTCACTCCAACGATAATGGCACTAATCAAAACCAGAAAATAACAAATGTTGATGAGGTTGTGGGGAGATTGGAACTCTTACACACTGCTGGAGGGATTGTAAAATGGTACAACCACTATGGAAAATGGTATGTAGCTTTCTTAAAAAGCTACAAGTAGAAACAGCATATGATCCAGCAATTCCACTCCTAGGTATATATCCCAAAGAAATAAGAGCAATGACAAGAATAGACACATGCACACCCATGTTCACTGCAGCATTATTCACAACAGCAAAAAGATGGAAACAATCTAAGTGCCCAGCAACAGATGACTGGATAAACGAACTGAGGTACACATACACAATGGAATACTATGCAATGATAAAGAATAATAACGAATCTGCAAAATATCTTACAACATGGATGGATTTGGAGGACATTATGCTGAGTGAAATAAATCAATCACAAAAGGACAATTATTGCACAAGACCACTATTATGAAAAAAAGAAAAGGTTTACATACAGAAAAAAAAAAGACGTCTTTTGGGAGGGGGATGGAGGATAGTTACTAAATAGATAGAAGACACATGTTAATATTGGTGAAGGGAAAGGCAATACACAATATGGGGAGAGTCAGCATAGCATGACTGAGGCAAAGGAAGACACTGAGAAGAACACAAAAATAAAGGGCAACTACAGTAATTACTATATACAATCCTGCAAGAATAGTATTAACAAATAATAATCTATAGATGGATACATATGTAGATAAGTATGCTAAAAAGGTGTGGGAGGGTGTAAGGGAGCACATATACCTGCAGATACAGGTTTGGTTGTGGATATTTCTACATGCATAATTGTAGGTGCTGCATGTATATTAATATAGACAATTGCACACACAAGGGGCACAGTCATGTAACCAAACATCTCATGAGATAAGGTTTCTAGGCTTGAAGGCAAAGGACTGTAGACTCAGGGGACATCTACGTCAATTGGCAAGCATAGTTTATAAAGACGATGTTCTGTAGTCTACTTTGGTGAATAGTGTCTGGGGTCTTAAAACCTTGCAAGTGGTCATCTAAGATACAGCTATTGTTCTCTTCCTGTCTGGAGCAAAGGCAAGTGAAAACCAAAGACTCAAGGGAGCAGTCAGTCCTAACGACTAACAGACAATGTGAATCAGAGCCTACACCACCCCAAGACCAGAAGAACTAGATGGTGCCCAGCTACCACGACTGACCACCCTGACTGGTTTCATAACAGAGAGGTCTGGACAGAGTAGGAGAAAAATGTGGAACAAAAAATCAAATTCACAGAAAAGAGCAGACTCACTGGTCTGACGGAGACTGGAGGAAACCCCAAGACTACAGCCCTAAGACGCTCTTCTGACCTGGAACTGAAGCCATTCCCACAGACCACCTTTCAGCCAAACAGCAGACTGTCCTATAAAATAAACAATAACACTGGCAAGAAATGTGTTCCTTAGAACAATCAATTATACGAGATCAGAAGGACAACATTTGCCCAAAAGCAAAGATGAGAAGGTAAGAAGGGGTAGAAAATCTGGGTGAAAGAAAATGGGAACTCAGGGCAGAAATGGGGAGCATGCTGACTCATTGAGGAGAATACAACCAATGTCATGGAACATTTCATATACAAACTATCAAGTGGGAAACTAATTTGCTCTGTAAACTTTCACTTAAAGCACAATAAAAAAAAATTTTTAAAGGCATACAAGCAGAAAATACTCTGAATTTTTTTTTTACTCACTTCCCTAAAGCTCCAGTCTTGGCAGACACATGGTCTGAGTCCAAAGAACAATCTGACCATAGCATAACAAGGATTATCAACTTTCCCATCCTTGATATGGGAGTCCTCACAATCCTGTGCCATACCTATATTCAACCAATTCCTCATTGTAGAATTCATTTCTAGCAATGGCCTATTCCTGGTAGCAATTCTATACTTTTTTGAGTTGTAAAGGACAGAAACCAGCTTAAGGAAAAAAAAGAGAGGGAGGGGTTATTGACTTGTATGACTGGAAGGATCAAGAGTAAGACTTCAAGTACAACTGGATGTAGGATCTCATATAATTCACTAGGGCTCACTCTTGTCCTCTATCCCTCTTTTATTTATAGCAATCTATTTATTTGTATCTCTCTTTACCTAAAAAAAAAAAAATTTTTTTTTTTTTTTTTACCTCAGTCTCTCAGGTACGCTTGTTTTGTGTTTCTGTTTGTTTAATTTTGTTTATATCAGCCCCATTTTCTGCTGCTGTAGATGGACTATGGTCACATGACAGGAAAGATGGTCCATAGAAGTCCAACCCTACACCTAAAGTTGGCAATCCATATATGTAATTTAATTCAAGAGCCCTGATTAGCCCTATTTGGGATGTACCTCCACCCTTGGATAAGTTATTGTGGGAAGTGCATCAAAATGAACCAGATCTGGATGTATACCCCCTCTGAAGTAATATTTACACCAAAAATACATTGCTTAGGGAAGAAAATGTCCCTCAGTCCAAAACCAGCTCTTTAGGCAGAAAAGCACAACAGATGTTTCATCATTCCAACCAACTTGCCTTTCGTGCTTGAGAGCTTTCCCAGATATTCCTGGGGTGAGAAAATATACTATTCATTTATCTTTTTTGAAAATATACTTAAAAAAAAAAGATGAACCACCATAAGATACCAAGAAAGGGGATATACCAAAAAATGAACCACCATAAGATACTAAGAAAGGGGATGTAGAGATGCCAAAATAATTGGTATATTGACATTTATCCTTTCCTCAGACCTGACCCCTGAACGTGAGAATCAAGTTTTCTTTGGGCTTTCTGGTAGATCTTGGCGTCCTGAGGTAAGACTTGGCCCCTCTTTTCCAAGCAGCCTTCCTTCTCCTCCAGCTACTTTCCCAATTCCGGGAAATATAATTCTCAAGTCACATCCTTCATCACACACTTCAGATAGAATCTCTCATTGAATCTGACCATTTAAAAACTATAGATGGCTGAAACATATTTTGGTGTCTGAAATAAGGAACCACTCAAATAAAAGGGGGGGGGGTGTCAAAGGACACAGGAACCAACCTAAACGAGCACCTAGTGGCCAAAGCCGGAGCAATTTATCTAACAAAATAAATATGATAGTATTGGGCTATAACTCAAAGAATAAATGTCCACGTGTCCATACTGATATAAAGAAATGACTGGACAAATAAATAAGGGGAAAGGAACAACTCTTCTTTACAGAAGAATTCCACTTAACGAATATAGAAGGAATGAGAGAAATAGAAAATCTAATGAGGGAAGTTAGAACGTCACAGTAATTACTGCTTCAAGGAAGAGCCACTGATGAATGCTAAAATTGGTAGGAGAAAGTTTAAGGAGATACAAGATAATTTTCCTAGTCTCAAAATGTCATCTCGAAATATTTATTAATTACAAAAAGAAAATAGTGACTTTACCGTACTGAAACCTGGCAGACACCAACTTCGCCAAATGATCAAGGTTAACATCACCAGTTATAAAATATATCAACATCCAAAAGAAAAAACCCAAACCCACTGCCTTAAGTTGATTCCAACTCATGTTGATCCCACATGTGTCAGAGTAGAACAGCACTCTGCAGGGTTTTCAATGGCTGTAGTATTACAGAAGTTGATCATCAGGCCTTTCTTGTGCGGTCCCACTGGATAAATTTGAACCACCAACCTTTTGGTTAGTAGCCAAACGCAAACCATTTTGCACAGCCCAGGGACTTATATCAACATCAAGTACCCACTGATACCATGCATTAAGAAGGGTACATCACCCCTGCGTAGTCTTAACCAAAAATGCATAATCTTAATCTCATCATGAGGAAACATCAAACAAACACAAATTGAGGGACATACTATAAAATATCTGACCAAATTCTCCAAAGTGTCAAGGTTAAGAAAGACAGGCTGAGAAGCTGTCACACATGAAGGAGACTGGACGCAATGTGGATCCTGGAGAGACTCCTGGAGCAGAAAAGGGAACTTAGCAAGAAATTGTGAAATCTGAATAAAGCCTGTAGATTAGTGAATAGTATTGTACCAATGTCAATTTCTTAGTTTTGATAATTATGTCATGATTATGTAGGACGTTAGCATTAGAGAAGGCTGAGTGCAAGGTTTATGGAACATCTCTGTACTGTTTTTATAACTCTTCTGTACATCTAAACTTATTTCAAAATAGAAGTTAAAAAAAGATACGGTAGTTGGTGCTGTTTGATGTTGATGTTTTCCTAAACTGTCCATGGGGCTGGGAAAATAACTAACCAAAAGTTTTTCCCTTCCCCAAAGACAGAGTCACAGAGAACAATATATATTTTCATTGATGAGGAATCTGAAGAAAGATTTCCGCGTTTTAAAAGTTGATACCGAATGGCCCTAATACTCTGCATGTCGTCTTCCATCTAGACCTGTGAATGTTTAAGAGCCAAGTATCAGTACAGAAAATTTGGTCCCTGTGTTAGTTACCCATGGCTGCCATACCAAGTTACCATAAACTGGATGGATTAAAATGATAGAAATTTATTCACTCATAATTCACCAATAAAAAAAAAATAAAACAGGTAAGTCATGGTAACCCACGTGCGTCAGAGTAGAACTGTGTTCCATAGGGTTTTCAGTGGCCGATTTTTCAGAAGTAAACCTCCAAACCTTTCTTCCAAGGCTCCTCTGGGTGAACTCAAACCTCTAACCTTTCGATCAGCAACTGAGCATGTTAACCATTTGCTAGAAATCCAAGATCAAGGTGTTGGCAAGGTAAAACTCCCGCTGAAGTTTCTAGGGAAGACACTTTCTTGCCTCTTCCTAGCTTCTAGTGACTGTCAGCAATCCTTAACACTCCTTGGCTCATAGACGGCGTCATTCCACCTCTGCCTCCATCATCATGTGATCCTTTCCCTGTGTCTCTATGTCCAAATTTCTGTCTTCTTATAATGACAGCCGTGCTGGATTTAGAGTTTACCCTAACCCAGTATGACCTCTCCTTCGTTACATCTGTAAAGACCCTATTTCCAAATAAGGTCCCATTCACAGGTTTCAAGTGGTCATGAATTTTGGGGGGATGCTATTCAATCCAATACAATCCCCTAACTAGGCTTTTAAGTCTAATAGTATATCTTTATAAGACACGGAGCTGGTATCCAGTTGCCTGGGTTTGAATCACAGTTCGATCTCTTAGCAGCCATTTGCTTTGAAGAAGAAACCCATTCTCTCCTTGCTTCAGCTGCTTCATCTATAAAATATGGATAAAAGAGTTGTCGTGAGGACTAACTGGGTTATTAAATGTGAAGCACCTAGACCAGTGCCTGGCCTTTAACCCATTGCCTTCAAGTCGATTCCAATTCATAGCAACCCTATGGGACAGAATAGAAATGCCCCATACAGTTTCCAAGGAGCAGCTAGTGGATTCAAACCACTGATCTTTCAGTTTGCAGCCCAGCTCTTACCCATTGCACCACTAGGTCTCCTGCCTAGCCCCTAAACCAAAAACCAAACCCAGTGCCGTCAAGTTGATTCCAACTCATAGCGACCCTATAGGACAGAGTAGAACTGCCCCATAGAGTTTCCAAGGAACGCCTGGCAGATTTGAACTGCCAACCTCTTGGTTAGCAGCCATAGCACTTAACCACTAGGCCACCAGGGTTTCCTAGTGAGCATTAAATCAGAGTTAGCTGGTGTGGTTGTTATCATATAAACTCACAAGGGATGTCACTTGGTTATAGAACTCCCAGTGACTTATATTTTTTTCTTTATACATTTCTGTACTTTTCAAATTTGCTCAGCACTTTTACTATAAAGAAACAGGCTTTCAGGAAACATCCCTACCATATGTTTGTAAGTTTGGAAAAATTATGCACAGTCACATTACCCTCTTCCCTTAAGGCCGCCTCATTGCCTTAAGGAAGGTCAGGCCTCCTCAGCACTGGTGACCATGGACAAGGGTGTGCCAGGCCTGGCCCCTCTTTCCTCTCCTGCCTCATTTCTCACTCCCACACCCTTACAATCTAGTCATAATTACTGTAATTACTTTTAGTTTCTCAAAATGCCACTTCCTGTCTCTGCCAAGCCTTTCGATTCTTTTTCTGTCCCAGAACACATTTTTCCACCTTACCGCCCAGGCAAAAGCTTTCTCATTCTTCAGATCTCAGATTACTTGTTTGTGATCCATTCATTGATTCCATTCATATCACAGATTTTTATTGAGCTTCCGCTTTATGACAGGACTCTGGGGCTCGATGGTGAACAAGACAGGCTAGGTCTCTTACTGTCAAGGCCCTGGCAGTAAACAGATGGCACGGTGAAATGAGGAATTTGAGAAGAGTTTTACAAAAGGATGATTTATGGAGGTGTGGGCAGGGGGTAGGAAGCCACCGGGGTAGTTATTACAGCAGACATTACTGTCATCCCTGGTCCTGAAAGGGCACAGGGTGGGAGCAGCTAGTGGAACTGCAGAGAGGGCTTGTGGAGAGGGTCACTTGATAGGAGCTGTGGCTTCCAGTCCAGGAGTTAGCCATCCTTCAATGACCTCGCAGGCAGGCAGCCAAAAGAATAAATACACCGAGCTCACTCTCCCTGTCCCTCCAACCTCCTGCTGGTGCTTCACACTCACACTAGCAACCTGAAGCCAGATGCAAGGACTGTTGGTGCAGTGGGTATAGATCGGTCTTAGCAGGACGATGAGTACCGTGGAGAAGGGCAAAGTGTGGCTCTCCAGGGGCAAACAGAAGACATTCCACACAAGCCCTACTCTCACAGAGCGTATATACTAGTGGGAGAAAGACAGGCAATGTAGTAGGTAACATTCAGTAAGCCCTGCCTCTGTGCCCGGAACATTCTAAGCACTTTATGTGTAATAACTTGCTTAATCTCCATAATATCTAAGGATCCCTGATGTACAGAAGAGGAATTTACAGAAGTAGAACACCTAACTTCAAACCCAGGAAGTCTGGCTTTCTAACTCAGACTCTTACCTGCTATGTTAGACTGCCTTTCAAGCAAGATATTTTTCAGTAGTTATTTCTGGGTGTGCAAAGAAGAAAATAAATCAGGATAAGGAGCTAGAGAGTGATGGGGTTGCAGGGGGTGGGGGCAAGTGGGGAGAGAGTATTTCTGTTTTCACTTGATGGTCTTAGAAGGCCTTTCTAAGGCGATGACTTTTTGAGCTGAGAACTGAATGATGGGAATTAGCCAGCCATGCGGAGACAACTCGGGGCTGAGGGGAAAGCAGATACAAAGGCATGGACAAGCCTGATATATCTGAGGACACCAATCAGCCTCTGCAGCTGGGTCCAGTAGGCAAAGGGGAAAGTCATATGAAATTAAGGCGGAAATATAAACAAAAGCCATAAAATGAAAGCAATCAGAGGGTTTTAAGCAAAAAACGAAGTGAGGAGATTTATGTTTTTGAAAGATTGCGATGGATGCTGTGTTGAGATAAATTATAGGGTGGAGGATGGGGGAGGCACAGGGGAACAAGACACAGGAAGACCAGTTAGGAGATTGTTGGAGTCAATCAGACAAAAGATAACGATGAGTTAAGCCAGGCTGGCACTAGAGAATGAGAGAAGTGAGAAGATTCTGGGTCTATTTTGGTGTAGAATTGATGGGAGTTGGTGACTGAATAGGTGGGAGGAGGATGAGAAGAATCTACTGAGGAGAAGAGTGTGAAAGTAACAGATGGGGATGCAAGGACAGGAATCAGCACGTTTTGTCCACGTTCATTTTCAAGTTCCTATAGACATCCAGAGCCCTGGTGGTGCAGTTGTTAAGAGCTAGGGTGTGCTATGGCTACTAACCAAAAAAAAAAGGTCATCAGTTCGAATCCACCATCCGCTCCTTGGAAACCCTATGGGGCAGTTCTACTTTGTCCTATAGGATAGCTATGAGTTGGAATCCACTCGACCACAATGGGTTTGATTTTTTTTTTAATTAGGCTTCCAAGTGGAAATGTCAAGAAAACAGTTGGATCTACATTCTGGAGTTTAGGAGCAACTTCAGGGCAGAAGAAAGAAATTGGAGAGTCATCAAGTAAATATAATAGTATTTATTGATTTATTTTAAGAATTCATTTAACTATTGGTGTTGTTAAATATCTCCATTTTTCAGTTAACATTATAGGGAACAAGGCATCTCCATAACATCATGTTATAATATGAAAAATAGTTGACACCTAAAGTCAAGAGGGAAGCTGAGATTTCCAGAGTACAGGTATAGTCAGAGAAGACAGCAGAAGCCTGAATGGTGCCCTCTAACACTGAGAGGTCTGATGGAGAAGGAGGGGTAGCAGTGAAGACTAGGAAGAAGCAGCTGGTAAGATGGGAGGAAAACTTATAGAAGCTGATGTCGCAGAAACAAACAAAAAAATAGTATTTCTATAAAAAGAAGACAAGTATGTTGAAGGCTGCTTAAAAGTGACATAAGGATAGAGAAATGGCCGTTCAGTTTGGCAATGTGGGGTTTGCTGGTTGTCATGCAAACAAGGGCAAATGGCAGCACATACCCTAGATCTGCTGGAGCAGCCTTGATGGGGGAAAACAAGGACACAGGAGCAATAATAGATATGGGGATGCCCTATAGAGATACACAGAGATCCAGCAGGACTGGACGTCAGATTCTAGGAGAGAGACTACAGCTATTGGGCTGAAGGGCTTTTGCTGTGCATATTCCAGGCTGCAAGAGTGCTATGCTCTGTGGAAGTTTGGACCTGGCCCTGTTTTACCAGCTCAGCATTTGTTATTCAAGGGGAAGCAGCCTCTCCTCGAGGAGCCATGGTGGCGCAACAGTTAAGCTCTTGTCTGCTAACCAAAAGGCTGGTGATTCGAACCTATTCAGCTGCTCCTTGGGGGAAAGATCTGATGATTTGCTTCCGTAAAGATTACAGTCAAGAAAACCCTATGGGGCCATTCTACTCTGTTACATGGGATCACTAAGAGTCAATCAACTCCATGGCACCCAGCAACAGCCTTTCGCCTGGCACAATAAGGAGGCTGGGGTCCAACTCTTGTGGGTGACTACTTAAACTGTGGGCCATGGCTGGTTTCAGTGTTGCTCTATAGAGGGCCATCTCTAGAAAACTACCTTGCATGAGATCGGCCTTGAACAAGTTAATCCTTACCTCTCACCAGTGATCTTAATAAGAAGAGCTTCATTTAGGTGATGAATTAGCTGAAGAGAGAATGAAAGGAGAGAAAATGAAAAAGCAAGTGAAGATGACACTTTCATGCAGTTTACTGTGAAGTAAAGCAGAGAAACGTAGCACTAACTGGAAGGGAAAGTGGGGTCAAGGGAGGGGTCTTTTAAGGTAAAATATTCCAGCACACTTTCGTATGCTAATCAAGTGATATAGCAGAGTGGGAAAATTGCAGAATAAAGTCCTTGCACAGGAGAGAATGAATGTAGCCTAAAGCAGGGGAAAGATGGCTTTCAGCAGCATGGGGACACTTCTACAGTAACCACATGAAAGGAAGAGGACACTGTTGACAGATCTATAGATTTGGTGTTAGGAAGATGAAGGCATCCCTTCTGATGCTTTTGTCTCCACAGTGAAGATGAGTTTAGAGGTCAGTTACTCTAAGAGGCTTGTCTTAGTCATCTAGTGCTGCTGTAACAGAAATACGACAAGTGGATGTCTTCAACAAACAGTTTATTCTCTCACAGTCTAGTAGGCTAGAAGTCCAAATTCAGGGCATCAGCTCACGGGGAAGCCTTTCTCTGTCAGCTCGGAAGGAAGGTCCTTGTCATCAATTTTCCCCTGGACTAGGAGCATCTCAGAGCAGGAACCTTGGGTCCAAAGACATGCTCTGCTCCCAGCGTTGCTTTCTTGCTGGTATGAGGTCGCCCCCTATCTGCTTACTTCTGTTTCCTTTTATCTCTTGAAAGATAAAAGGTGGTACAGGCCACACCCCAGGGAAACTCCCTTTACACTGAATCAGATATGTGACCGGAGCAAGGGTGTTACATCCCACCCTAATCCTCTTTAACATAATCTAATCTTGCCTCATTAACCAAAGGCAGAGACTAGGATTTACAACACATAGGAAAATCACAGAAAATCACAAAATGGTGAACAATCACACAATACTGGGAATCATGGCCTAGCCAAATTGACACACATATTTTTGGGGGACACAATTCAATCCACGACAGAGGCCTTCAGGGGATCCCAAAACTGAGCCTTTCTGTGTGCTCAAAAAGAACCTTGTACTTATTCTATCCTTCCATTGCTAACATGGTGCTTTGATTTTCTTGTCTATATCCCTCTCTGGAAACCCTAGTGGCCTAGTGGTTAAGTGCTACGGCTGCTAACCAAAGGGCTGGCACTTCGAATCTGCCAGGCACTCCTTGGAAACTCTATGGGGGCAGTTCTACTCTGTCCTATAGGGTCGCTATGAGTCAGAATCAACTCGATGGCACTGGGTTTGGTTTGGTTTGGTTTATATCCCTCTCTAGACTGTTAGCTCCTTGGGCACAGGCTCCCTATCTTATTTATGATTACAGTCACAGTATCCAGCAGATTGTAGGTGTTCAATAAATATTTCTTGAATGAGTGCACTAACTCAGTAAGTGAAGGGACCATGGAGACCATTTTTTGTCCTTCTTTTTCTACATTTTCCAAATGTCTATAATGAACATATAGTACTTTAATAGCAGAAGAAACAAATCTGCTTAAAATCAATAGAACAAAGATTCTATAACGATAACAAAAGTTAAGTAAAAGCCAGTTTCCATTGAGTGGATTCCAGCTCAAGGTGACCCCATGTGTGTCACAGTAGAACTGTTCCATAGGGTTTTCATGGCTGTGGCCTTTTGGAAGCATATCACCAAGCCTTTCCTCTGAGGTATCTCTGGGTGAGTTTTAACTGCCAACCTTTCTGTTAGCAGCCAAATGCTTAACTGTTTGTGCCACCCAGGGACTCCTTAAATTAAAATGTAATAGGTATTAAAGATGTAAAAATACAAAATGATGATAAAACATATCTCATATGCTGTGGAGGGACTAAGAGTCAGAAAAAAAATTGGGAAATAAAGCAAGAAAGAAAGTAAACTTGGGATGGATCTGGAAATTTTCATAGCAAATGGGTAAAGTTAAGAGTGTCATTTCTGGTGTTTAAGATATTTTCCATTAATTGCAAATTCATCTCACAAACATGGAGTGAAGTGCCTCTGGTGTAAGAAAAACTCCCTTAAGTTCTATGAACTGTATTAGTTATCTGTTGATGTATAATTTAGAGGCTTGAAACAACAATAAACATTTCACTATCTCATATACTTTCTATAGGTCAAGAATTTGGGAGCAGCTTAGCTGGGAGGTTCTAGACCCGGAGGTTGGACTAAGGAAACTGGCCAGGGCAGCCATCACTGAAGAATGGGGGGCAGCTGATGACAGAACAGCCCCTCCAAACACAGGGATGCTCTGTAATCCCGTTAGGATGTAACCAAGGAAGTGGGAGCATCAAATCTCTGCTTTTTGGTCAGTTGCATTTTCTCCATTGCAGATTGGGTGGCCATCCATCCCAGTTTTCCTAGCATTGAGGGATTTCCCAGGATGTGAGATTTTCAGAGCTCATATTGGGGCAGTGCCAGGCAATCAGAGACAGTTGGTCACCCTAGCTTTAGGGTTTATCTTTTTTTCAGTGATTTTGAAATCCAGGTTCATCTCCAGGGTCCTACCCCCTTCCTCCATGTGCATACTGATTAAATATTCTTAACAGAATGAGTAGACTGACCCTTATAAAATTCAGGAATAGAAACAGAAATGTACCAAAGAGAACAGTTTTGAGAAAAGACAAAGCCACATCTAATCCCTAAATACCCACTGCCATCGAGTCGATTCTGACTCATAGCAACCCTATAGAACAGAACAGAACTGCCCCATAGGGTTTCCCAGGAGCGCCTGGTGGATTTGAACTGCCAACCTTTTCATTAGCAGCTGAACTCTTAACGACTATACCACCAGGGTTTCCAATGTTAACCTAAGTTTTCCAAAAGCCTTTTGGCACAGTCTATTTAGGGTTTGGAAACCCTGGTGGCGTAGTAGTTAAGAGTTACAGCTGCTAACCAAAAGGTCAGCAGTTCAAATCCACCAAGTGCTCCCTGGAAACCCTATGGGGCAGTTCTACTATGTCCTATAGGTTCACTATGAGTCAGAATCAACTCGAAAGCAATGGGTTTGGCTTTTTTTTTTTTTTTTTAGGTAGGTTAACATTTTGGAAGGATGGAAAATGAGGGCAAAATGAGTGTCATGAGTAAAAGACAGAGGGTTTTTTTTTGTGTGTGAAATAAAAATTTTACTCTATTATTATTTACTTATTTATAGTTATTTTATTTTTAAAAATTGTTTCATGAGTAAGGTTTATTGCCACCCCTCATTTTTTTTAATTAGTCATCCATATCTTTATCCATTGTTGTAAAAATCTATATAACATGACAGTTGCCAATTCAACATTTTTTTACGTATACAATTTAGTGACGCAAATTACATTACTCATGTTGTGCAACTATCACCAATATTTATTGCCAATTTTTTCATCATCATGAACAATGACTACCCCTTCCCCATCCTTCCTGCCCCTGATAACCACTATTAAACCTTGGTCTCTATACATTTGCCCATTCTAGATATTTCATGTAAGTGAGATCATACACTATTTGTCCTTTTATGATTGACTTACTTCACTCAGCATAGTATTTTTAAGGTTCATACATGTTGTAGCATGTCTCAGGACATCATTTCTCTTTATAAGGCTGAGTAATATTCCATTGTATGTATACACCACATTTTGTTTATCCATTCATCTGTCAATGAACATTTAAGTTGTTTCTACCTTTTGGCTATTGTAAATAGTGCCGCAAAGAACACTGGAGTACATCTATCTGTTTGTTTCGCTGCTTTCAGGTCTCTTGGGTATATACCTAGGAGTGGAATTGCTGGGTCGTATGGTAGCTATATGTTCAACTTTTTGAGGAACTATCAAAATATTTTCCACAGTGGCTGTGCCATTTTGCATTCCCACCAGAAATGGATAAGGGTTCCAGTTTCTCCATATCCTTGCTAACATTCTTTTCCCTTTTTTTTTTTTTTATCTTAGCCATCTCAATGGGGGTAAAGTGGTTTCTCATTGTGATTTTGATATGCATCTCAGAGATGTTATTTTTTAAAAGTAGGAAGATAAACACTAAGAAGAATAGTCCTGGGGGTCAAGACTCTTTGGTGCAGCTGAAATACAATTGCCACTGCGTGTGTAAAAAATATCAGAAGAGCTGCCTCAAAGAGGAAAATAAATCACGGAAAAAGAGAAGAGAGAAATAAAATCCATTGCCATCGAGTCAACTATGACTCATCACTACACTACAAGACACAATAGAACTAACCCATTGGGTTTCCAAGGCTGTGAGTCAGAATCAACCGGACATCAACGCGTTTAATCTTTATGGAAGCAGACTGCCACATCTTTCTCCCGCAGAGTGGCTGGTGGGTTAGAACTGCCGACCTTTTGGTTAGCAGCCAAGCACTTGACCACTGCACCACCAGGACTACTTGAGAGAGACATAAGGAAGGGGAAAAGAATATTAGCATATTCTGCTTAAACAAAGTTAATATGCAGTTGTAAGTATTTAGGTATTCATACTATGTAAATGTCTTTTGCAAATGAGATTATATATTTGCTTGCAAACAGTAAGCATGATAAATAAATGTAAGGTGCTATTATTAAAAAAAAAAAAAAATTAGTGGATGATATTGGCAACATTCCCCACAGAAATCACAAGCTTCCAGAAAGATACCATCTAGGCAGAAACATGCAGGGCCCGCTCCATACCCACAGCTAGATGGGGGTTAGCAAATGAGAAATAAACATTTCTCTCTGAGCTCTCCCATGAATTGAAAAAGATTGATTTGCTAGACAGTAACATGATCAGTCTTAGGATGGCTACTCAGGGGACAGAATCCTCCCACTTATTGTTGGACCAAGTCTCACTTAAGCAGGGCCTTAGCTCAAATAAATGGCCCTTCAGCCCTGGTACTTCTGTGAGCCCATCTGTGCTGACACTCTACTCCCCCCTGCCCCTTATCCACAGAGCTGACAAAGGACTGCAGGAGACGCTGAAGTCACCCTGTGTTTAGATCAGTCCTGCAGGACACAGCAAAATCCAGAATGGATTATGACCTGCTGCTAACCAAGTGATCATTGATTAAAAATAGCTTTGAACATGTATCGCACGTCTATTTCAGGGCTCGTTTTATTTGGGATGCAAATACTGCTGGAAGCCAGAGCTACACGAGCAGCAGCTGGAAATCAACTCAGACATTCCAGCCAATTCACGTCAAGCCCAGTTGGCAAAATGAATGCCATTCTGTGTCTCAGTGAAGGAGAGCTCATTAATTATGCCCCGCTGCCCAGTGGTTTCTATTGTGGACACATCTGGCTTGAGAGGCTCATTTGAAATCCCCAATTTCACTGCTTTCCAGACTCTAAACCAAGTTTAGAAATTGATTTGTGATGATGAGAGGGTAGTGCCCACAAACAGCCCAGCCCACCGAGTCCAGGTAGGCGCTAATGAAAGTCTGTCCTAGCCTCAAAGGCTCTTTTATGCCTCAGGTGCTCATATTTTCATCAGTGTTTCTTACCACTTCCCAAAGCATAGAGTTTGAGACAGGCTTCTCAGTAAATAAGGAAGAAAAATCACACACCCGTCCCTGCACTGCAGGGCTAAGGAGTTTAGTTTCCACAGTGCATCACCATGGTGTTTTCATCTTTCTTAAAGGAAGCCAGGTTGGGACCCTATCTGTTTCAAACAGAAAGATTTTCAAGGAATATCTATGCCCTGCATCAAAAAATATAGCTGTTTGTACTGAGGAAAACTTCCCTCTGAATGATTGCTGAGTCTTGTTTTGGCAGCAGGAGCTGGAGTATGGAGACTGCCCTGTCAGAGGTGCCATCTTTGAGAAAAGAATTAAAACAGGTCATCAGTCACACCAAGGGTGGCCATTTGTCTTAGGATGGGTTCTCTACAGGCGCAAAACCAGTGAAGCATATATATATATATATAATTTGTTGTTGTTGTCTGCCATCAAGTCGATCCCGATTCATAGCTGCCCTATAGAGCAGAGTAGAACTGACCCATAGGGTTTCCAAGGAGCCACTGGTGAATTTGAACTGCTGACTTTTTGGTTAGCAGCTGCAGCTCTTAACCACTGCACCACCAGGGCTCTGTATATATGTGTGTGTGTGTGTATTCATTTTTTTTATACATATGTATATAGAGAGATTTATTTCAAAGAAATGACTCCCATAGTTGTAGGGGCTGGCAAGTCCCGGATCCATGGGCCAGACATTAGGCTGGGGGCTTCTCCTGACTCACGTGTTTGAAGAAGCCGACCAACCCAATCTGCAGGTCAGACAGCAGGCTGCTGGCTCATGCCCCAAGAACCAGGGGTCAGAGTATGACAAGTTGGATGCAGGGTCCAGAGAGGCTGAGCTTTGCCAGAACATCCATATATATTGGCTGCAGGCCACACCCCGAAGGAAACTCCCTTTTCAACTGATTGGCTGCTCACATCAGATCACAAAATGGAGGATGATTGCATCATATCTGTCAAACCACCAAGAATCATGGCCTAGCCAAGTTGACATATAACCTTAACCCATCACATCATTCAAATTCCACAGGGCTTTAATTTTTTTTTTTTTTTTTTAATTTTAGCAAACTGGCCCCTTTCTACTCACCTAAGATTTCATCCTTGGATTTGAAAATTTCTGTTATGGTTTAAAAACCCTGATTGCATAGTGGCTAAGAGTTTAGCTGTTAATCAAAACATCAGCAGTTCAAATCTACCAGGTGCTCCTTGGAAACCCTGTGGGGCAGTTATACTCTGTCCTATAGGGTCGCTATGAGTCGGAATTGACTCAACAGCAGCGGGTTTATTATGGTTTAAGCAAATGACTTTACTTCTCTGAACCTTGACTTCTTTGTTATTAAAAATGAGAGTAACGTTCTGATTTTATAAAGATGCTTTGAATATTTAATGAGATACGCTTTATAAAGCTCCTAGAAGAGGTAATTGACAATTAGTACTCAATTAAGTATTAATTTTTATCCCTTTCTTTCTTTGTCTTGCCAAGATATTAATAAAGATAACAGACATGAGATACCACCAATCAGGCAACCTTGAAATTAGAGAAATACTAATTACCTTAAGCAAAACAGTCTTACCAGAGGGATTAAATCCTAGGACATAGATGGCAAATATGTGGTACATTCACCTCTTCCTCCTTTCTATGCTCATGGCAGACATTACTAATCAATTTACAGCATTCTTTCCTATTGAACCCAGGTGAGGCCTCAAAATCCTTTACTACCCAGCACTCCCAGGCCTAAGCTAACAATCAGTCAGAGTTGGCATATTATTGAAACAAAGTTGCCATCCCTATCTTAGGCCATGGGCTGCCTTTAACCTGCAAATGAGACATCTTTCGGAGATGAAAAGTAGGTTCCCTGGGGTGTGGGGAGTGTGTGGCCAGAGAGAAAGGCAGACCCTCAAAGGGTTCCAGCACTGTGCAGTCTGGTCTATATTGACCAATCTTTGCTGCATTCTGGTGAGTTCAGAGAGTGCAGGGAGCTGAGTGAGTGAATGCCAAGCTAGAAATGAAACAGCTGGTGCCTGCATGGTGCTTTGTGCTCTCAAGTTGTGTCTACCTCCCATGACTCCAAGAAAATGATCTCAGATTGTTTTCCAAAAGCCAAATTATTTCTCTGCGTTCAGAAACGTGAAACTACATATTGCAGTGCTTCACCTGTAAAGCGATAGGCAAAGCCTCTGATGAGAAAGCCCCCATGAAGCTGAAGTCAGTGGGTGAGGGCCTGACATTGGTGCCTGCAGGCTCCTCACAGCTGAGACCTCATGAATACCAAGGCCAGAGTCTGGGATCTCACCCATTGTGCCTGTTGAAGGACAGCCAGCACTTCTGCAAATGGAGACTTCTGCTAAGAATCCTTACTATCGATTAACCCCTCTGCTAGCCATAAGCCTGTTCGCTTCTTATAAAGTAGCATTAGCCCCTGCTGGGGAAAATAGAGATGGGTTTGAGCTGAGTCCACAGCAGGCTTAGGGTATAATTCTCAAAGCCTTTTTAAAAGTCTTTTATTTGGGGACTTACATAAAACTCACTACATTCAACCTTTCCTTTTTTTTAAGACTGAGTGCTTTGCTTTTTAAAGTTTCAGGAACAAGAGCTGCGAAATAGAACTACTGCAAATGGGCCAGAGAGTTGGTTTAGTTTGTTCTGTTCGGTTTGGTTTTTCACCACTAAAAACTGCTTTGTGGTTGGTCCCTTCATTTCCCTTCTTGGTATGGAGAAGTCAGCCTAGCAGCTGAAATCACAGGGAGACAAGGACTTTTAGGGAGCATGCAGAGGCATGGACAGGCAGCCCAGAGAACAAGGATGCAGGACAGGGAAGGGTGAGACAGGGGGAAGGAGGAGGTCGGATGTGGAGGTGGTGAATGGAAGAGACTGCCAGCATGGGTGGCAGATTGAGTAAATAGGTAAATATATTGAGGATAACAGGAGCCTAAATTCTCATTGATAGAGGAGCCATTTATAAATATCAAAAGGGGAAGTCTACAGAGAACCCTGAGATGTTGGCTTGGAATAGAGGTATTGGTATAAATTTATGGTTTTATTGTCTATGCGTATAAATATATACATACACACAGACAGAAATAAAGATGTGTATATATCTATATACCTATATCTGTATATTTATGTAGATGGATGGATGGATGGATGGGTGGATGGATGGATGGATGGATGGATGGATGGATGGATGGATGGATGGATGGATGGATGGATGGATATAGACAGACAGATTGATAAAGGTAAATAGATATCCTAGCTCTGACCACTGAGTGGACCTAAAAGCAATGACATCCCAATAGCAATGAACACATGAGTGCCCAGATCTAGGTTTCTCATATCCTTTACTAAAGGAAACCTGTGGTCTTTAGAGAAATGACTGATTCCATCACTGACAAGGAAAGTACAAGTTGAACCTGAAACATCTTCTTGTGCCAGAAAATAAACAAAGCTGAATCAATGATAAGGATATGTCAAAAAAGCACAGAAGCCGGGTTGAAAGGGTTAAATTTGAAACAATTTGAGATCAAAAGATAATAATAGTGATGGATTATAACCCACTGAATAAAAGAGGAATCCATGTGTCCATATTGATATAAATAATTGAGTAAATGAGGAGGAAGATAAGTTCTTTCTTACAGTAGAAGGAAAAATGATAAAAATAGAAGAAATTATGGAAATAGACACTTATCATTTGGCAAACTTCATAAAGGTGATTGATTCAGTCAATGGATGCTAAGGCCAGTAGCTGAAAGTTTTATAGGGAATCAGCATTTAACTGATCTCAGAATACGCCCCAACAAAATACTGATCAATGACAAAGGGCAAAGGTCCCTGGGTGGCGCAAAGGTTTGCACTTGGCTGGTAACCAGAAGGCTGGCAGATAGAACCTGTTCAGCCTCGCCATGGTGATCTGCTTCCATAAGGATTACAGTCAATTCAACTCTGGAAAACACAGAGTATGTGCAAAGGAACACCTTAACAACAAAAACAAACAAAATAACAAAGGGCAAAATGTTGAATTTAAGGCAAGGAGACCTGGAAGACACCAAAATGATTAAGTAATCAAAGTTAGTATCACCAGTACTGGGAAGGGTCAACATGTGCCTCCTGATATGAGGCACTGGGAAGAACAAAGCATCATTTGTGTAGAAATACTACCAAGAACACATCAGCTCAGTGTGGTTATGAGGAAATATCAGACAGGCTCAGGTAGGAGGTCATCCTATAGAATGAAAGACCTGTACTCTCCCAAACTGTCAAGGGCATGAAAAATTGGGATAGACAGAGAAGAGGCACCAGATGGAAGGAATCTGAAAAGACATGAAAGCTAAATGCAACACACATACTTGGGTAGTATCCTGGAACAGATAGGAAAAAGAGAGATTTGGGGAATAACTGGCAAAATTTGGATGTCTGTGGACTGGAGGATATTGTACCAATGCTGGTAACCTCATTTGGAAGATTGTACGCTGGCTCTGTAGGAAAGTGTCCTTGTTTAGGGGCAATACACACTGAATTGTATGGGAATAATGTCACATACTATTTTCCAGCTTACTCTCAAAAGGTTCAGAAAAAAAGCTTATGATAATGAGTATATGTAGAAACAGAATGGGTGATAGAATAAATGCAATTAAATACTGATAATCTGAGGACCTGGTATTCAAACCCACCAGCTGCTCCATGGGAGAAAGATGTGGCAATCTGCTTGCACAAATATTACAGCACTGGAAACTCTATGGGGCAGTTCTACTCTGTCCTATAGGGTCACTATGAGTTGGAATTGATGGCAATGGGTTTGTTTTTGAGTGTTACATTATATGAATACAGCACAATCTATTTTCCTATTTATGGACTGTTTCCGGTTTTTTGGAAATCCTGGTGGCATAGTGGTTAAGTGCTACGGCTGCTAACCAAAGGGTCGGCAGTTCAAATCCACCAGGCGCTCCTTGGAAACTCTGTGGGGCAGTTCTACTCTGTCCTATAGGGTTGCTATGAGTCGGAATTAACTTGACGGCACTGGATTTTCTGGCTTTTGGCAGTTATGAATAAAACTCCAAATATTCTTTTATGAGAACTTTTGGGGACATATGTTTTCATTTCTCTTGGGAAAATACCTAAGAATAGAATTTCTAGATAATGGGGTAGGTATATGGTTTTTTTTGGAAAAAACTGTCAGAATTTTTCCCAAAATTGTACCATTTTACACTTCCACTAACAGCGTTTGAGAGTTCCAATTGCTTCTTTCCAATATTTGGTGTATCCTCAGTCTTTTTAATTTTAGCCATTCTCATACATGTAAAGTGATATCTCATACGATAGTTTGCACTTCCCTGGTGACTAATGATATTAAACATCTTTTTATACATGTATTGGCTACTCATATATCTTTTATTCTGAAATGTCTGTTCCAATTTTTGCCCGTTTAAAAAAATTGAGTTTTCATCATTTGGTTACGTATGTGTATACATATACATACACACACACAGTATAATATGTTTGCATATATATGTATGTATATGTTTTAAATAATTTATTTTAAAATAATTTCAAAGTTTCCAGAATAGTACCAAGAACGCCTATGCCCTAAAAAAAAAAAAAATAATAAGTTGCCATTGAGCCGATTCCAACTCATGGCAACCCTATAGGACAGAATAGAACTGCCCTATAGGGTTTCCAAGGAGCAACTGGTGGATTCGAACTGCCGGCCTTTTAGTTAGCAGCCAACCTCTTAACCACTGTGCCACCAGGGCTCCACAATGTAATACTACCGAGTAATAAAAAAACAAAACTACTAATACAAGCATTAGCATAAATGAATCTCAAAAACAAGCTGAGTGAAAGATGCCTTACACAACAGATGTATTACAAGATTCCATTTATATGAAGTTCTAGAACAGATATTTACAGTAGAGAAAAATCAGAGAAGTGGTTGGGGGAGAGACTGGTGTGGAGGTGGAGGTGGAGGTGCCCCAGGGTAGGCAGGAGGGAGCTCTTAAGTATGATGTTTTCTCTTGAAAAGGGTTTGAGTTACGTAGGTGTAAAAAAAAAAAAGGTGTAGGCATTCGTCAAAACTCATCAAAAGGCACAATTAAGATTTGTGCATTTCCTTATGTGTAAATTTCACCTCAGAAGGAAAGAAGAACCATAACCAAATACTAAACTTTAGTTAATAACATGTACACTGAAGCATGGGAGGAAATGTACTGATAACAGCAACTTACTTTGAAATGCGTCCCAAAACTGAGATGGACTAATGGATGCGTACAGTGAGAAGTAGGTATGTGATACAGAAAGTAAGTATATTAAAATCTTCAGTACAGAATCTGCAAAATAGATAGATGAGTGTTCCCTATAAAAATTTTTTGTTTTTACTTTTCTGTATGTTTGAAAATTACAATAATAAGATCTTGGGGAAAATACATTTAAAAAAAAAATCCTGCTGTGCACAAAAGGTGCAAGAGGTATGGAATCACTAAGGTGAAACCAGCATGATGCAAAGCAGTTGGATCAACTGAAAAGCTTGGACAAACTGCACTGGGGTGTTTCTCCCTAGTGTGCATCCTAAGAGAAATGAGACACAGGAATGTCTATGGGTCAGTTCTTCCCATCATCCCTAAAGCGAGAGATCACTCAGAATGACTATCCTTTTGACCACTGATCGATAGAATACTCTAAAGAGCCAAACTGATCTATCATTTTTACTTTGTTCTCTTCTAAAAGTGCTACCAGTTAACCAAACTGCATGAGAACAGATGGTTTGATGTATCTGAATGCCCCTTCATTTCTATTTTAGATCAGTAGCTATCTACCAGGGAGTGTGCATCAGAATAAAATATATTACTTTTTGTTGTCAGTTTATTAAAACGGTAATACATAATGATTTGCTTTTTGCTTATTATACCACATATAAAAAATGGGAACACGGTAGTCGTGAAGACTAGTTTAGCTAATACTTACAAAGAACTTAGAATAATGTCTGCCATACACAGTTGTTAGATGCCATCAAGTCAGCGCCGATTCATAGTGACTTTACGTACAGCAGAACAAAATGTTTCATGATCTTTTGTCATTCTTACAATACTAGTTATGTTTGAGCCCATTGTTGTAGTCACGGTGTCAATCCATCTCGTTGAGAGTCTTCTATTTTACTGAGCCTCTACTTTACCAAGCTTGATGTCCTTCTCCAGGGATTAGTCCTTCCTAATAATATGTCCAAAGTAAGGGAGAAAAAGTCTTACCATCTTCACTTCTAAGAAGCATTCTGGCTGTACTTCCTTTAAAGACAGATGTGCTCATTCTTCTGGTAGTCCATGATGTAGTCAATATTTTTCGCCAACACCATAATTCAAATGTGTCAAGTCTTCTTTGATCTTCCTTTTTCATTGTCTAGCTTTCCCATGCATCTGAGGCAATTGAAAATACCATGGCTTGGGTCAGGTGCACCTTAGTCCTTAAAGTAACATCTTTGCTTTTTAACACTTTAAAGAGGTCTTTTGCAGCAGATTTGCCCAATGCAATACATTCCTTGATTTCTTGACTGCTGCTTCTATGGGAGTTGATTGTGGACCCAAGAAAATGAAATCCTTGACAACTTCAATCTTTTCTCTGCTTACCATGATGTTGCTTATTAGTCCAATTGTGAGGATTTTTGTTTTCTTTATGTTGAGGTGTATATACTGAATATACTGTATATACTAAAGGCTGTAGTCTTTGATCTTCATTAGTAAGTACTTCAAATCCTCTTCACTCTCAGCAAGCAAGGTTGTGTCATTTGTATATGTCAAGTTGTTAATGAGTCTTCCTCCAATCCTGATGCTACATTCTTCTTCATATAGTCCAGCTTCTTGGATTATTTGCTCAGCATACAAATTGAATAAGTACAGTGAAAGGATACAACCCTGCCGCACATCTCTTCTGATTTTAAACCCGTCTGGCACATAGTAATTTCTTAATTAAGATCAGCTATTATTATTCCATTGTAAAGATGTTCCATAATTTGTATAATCTATTGATGAGCATGTAGGTTGCTGCCAGTTCTTCCCTACCACAAATAAATGGAAATGAACAAACTTACACAAGTATCTCGACATGTGTAGGTATTACTAGGATAAATTCCTAGAAGTGGAATTTCTGGGTCACAGAGAATGCACCTTGTGCCAGTTATATGTCTATTGTCTTTCAGCCAAAGCCCACCCTCCGGCACCTTGCTTTGTGATCCTGGGTTAGGAACCTAAAAACTACCTTTCCCAGACTGCCCTGCCAGCTGGCTTCTTTTGGTTTCTTTCAGGAAGATATTGCCAAATCAACCTCAAAAATGGCTGCATTGTTCTGTACTCCCGCTGACAGTGTAAGAAAGTGTCTCTTTACCTACCTGTTGAGTTGGGGGGGGGGGTTGTTTCGTTTTGTTTATTGTTTATTATACTTTAGGTGAAAGTTTACAGAGCAAATTAGTTTCCCATTTGATAGTTTGTACATTGGTTGCATTCCCCTAAATGTGTCAACACTCTGCCCACTTCCTTCCTGGGTTCGCCGTTTCCTCTTGTCCTGATTTTCAACCCCTTCCTGCCTTCTCATCTTTGCTTTTGTGCAAAAGTTGTCCTTTTGATCTCATATAATTGATTGTTCTAAGGAACACGTTCCTCTTGGGTGTTATTGCTTATTTTTATGGGCCTGTCTATTGTTTGGCTGAAAGGTGGCCTCCAGGAATGGCTTCAGTTCCAGGTCAAAAGGGTATCTTAGGGCTATTGTCCCGGGGATTCCTCCAGTCTCTGTCAGACCAGTAAGTCTGGTCTTCTTTTGTGAATTTGATTTTTCTCCTGATCTGTCTGGGACCCTCTGTTGTGATCCCTCTCCCGCTCTGTCTGGGACCCTCTGTTGTGATCCCAGTCAGAGTGATCAGAGTGGTTGGTAGTGGTAGCCTGGCACCATCTAGTTTTTCTGGTCTCAGGATCATGTAGGCTGAGGTACAAGTGGTCTGTTAGTCCCTTGGAACTAACTTCTCCCTTTGTTACCGAAATAAGGTTCTTGCCTCTCACTGGTCAAGAAAGAGCAGGTAAGGCACGTAGAGCTTTTTCCACACAAGCAAAGCTTTATTGAAGAGGCTTGCAAGCAGAGACAAGGAGGGCCTAGAGCAACACATACCCCCGTCTCACAGAACAAAAGATGGGCCTGAGTTTTTTAAAGTTCTTGGGCAAAAAAGATTCATGTTTATTCATATACACAGGTGGGGATGTGTTAACTAAGGTGCGTGCGCTGCAGCTTTCCAAGATGGCTCCTGTCCCGGAGGCCTCTGGAATTCATAGCAGGACTTATTATGGGGTGTCGCACCTGTGCAGCCTCTCACTCCCTGGGTTTGATTCCCCGGCTGGGGCTGCAGCCCCTCACTGCCCCTGGTGGAAGGTCACATAGTGGTCACAGGTGGATGTTCTGCATATGTCCCTGGGGCTGGTTTCCTCCAGCTGCTTCTGAAAGGCAACTTTAAAGAAGCTTGCAGGCTATTTTTAGATACCCTGCCCCATTGTTCTAGGGAATGGCTTTGTTTCTGCACCCTGGCCCATTTCTTGTTACTTTGCAGATTTGGGGGCCCCTCTGTTCCTTAATAAGTTCCTAGCTTCCACACCCAACCCCCTATTACCTCCCTGATAGTATACCCTATCTCTCTTTTATTTGCTTCTCCTCTAACCACACCAGTCTCTTTGCTATTCTCCAACAGGCACCCTCCAATCTCAGGGCCTTTGCTCCCTGTCCTACCTTGAGTCTTTGGTTTTCTTCACTCTCCTTTGCTCTGGACAGGAAAAGACCAATAGTTGTATCTTAGGTCGTCACTTACAAGCTTTTAAGATCCTTTTTTTGTTTGTTTGTTTTCTTTTTAATACAGATATACAGCCTGTGATTGTTAATTTTGTATGTCTACTTCGCTAGGCTCTGGTGTCCAGTTGTTTGGTCAAATACTAGTCTAGATGTTGCTGTGAAGATATTATGTAGGCGTGACCAACATTTACAATCAGTTAACTCTAAGTAAGGGAGATTACCCTAATAACATAGGTGGGTTTCATCTAATCTTTTGAAGGCCTTATGAGCAAAAACCGAGGTTTCCCGGAGAAGAAGGATTCTGCAAGACTATAACATAGAAATTCTGTCTGTGTTTTGAGCCTCGCAGCCTGCCCTACAAATTTCTGACTTGCCTTTTCCACAATTGCATGAGCCAATTCATATATATATGTATCCAAACCAACCATATATATATATATATTTGTTTCTTTGGCAAATCTGGCTGATACATAGTGTCATTTCCAGACCTACCAAATAAGAATCTACAGGGATGAGGCCTGGGCATTTGGGTTTTCTAAAAGCACCACAACCGATTCCCAGGCACAGCCAGGATTAAGAACCACTGTTCTAGATCTTTGATTCTCAAAGTGTGGTTCCTGAACTGGCCATTGTCAGCATCACCAGGAAGTTTGTTAGAAAGGCAGAGTCTCAGAAGCTACAATTTAGCAAGATCTTTTCCAGGGGATTCAAATGCACATTAAAGTTTGAAACACATGGCTCTAAAAAGGACGTTGAAGTCCCTGGGCGGCATAAAAGGTTAACCAGTCGATGACCAGCCAAAATGTTGGCAGTTGGAATCCACCTAGAGGTGCTTCAGAAGACAGCCCTAGAGATTTGCTTCTGAAAGCTCACAGCCTTGAAAACCCTATGGAGCAGCTAGTTCTACTCTGCACACACAGGTCACCATAAGCTGGAATTGACTCGACGGCAACTAACATCAACAATAAAGGATGTTATCTGATAAACTGCAATAAATCCAGGTTTTGTGGGACCTAAATCTTGTATAATTTGGGAAGCCCTTTTCACTAAAAGAGAATACAAAATTACAAATAAAAATTGAGTACAAATTGAATATTAACATACAATGAAGTAATAAATCATAAAATACTAGTTTAAAGAGCCAAACAATACCACCAACATTACAAAAGTCAGGGGAGAAAAGAAAAAAACATGTTTACCAATGAACTGCCTAACACACGTCTGTAGTATTTTCCTACATTTTAGCTGTCTTTTTACATGATAAAAGTTTTGTAACTTTTCTACAGAGAGAAAGAGAATTCAATCTGCTAGAAATTTGTTTTTTTGTTATGATAATTTAGAAAAATTTTTTTTTTACTTTCAACTTGTTACTACTTCATGTAAAAAAAAATTTTTTTTTTTAATTTTGTGAAATTCCTATCATCTGTGAGCTGTAAAGGGTCATGGCATTTCAGGACTCTTGCGCAGTGGGGAATTTTAAACGCCCTTTGAATCACTGATACTCATTAACCCTTTCGTAGTATGAGTCCTTGTGAAGATTGTGTTTTTCCTTATACTTACTTTCATCTTCTTTCTGCTCTTTTGTCCCTTATCTGGTAGTGTCCCAATTTGCAAAAACTTCCTTACCTCCTCTGTTGCTGTTTTATTTGTATTTTCTTTGCTCTCATGATTGTCTTTATGATTTTTTTTAGTAATTTTTATTGTGCTTAAGTGAAAGTTTACAAATCAAGTCAGTCTCTCGCACAAAAAACCCATATACACCTTGCTACACACTCCCAATTACTCTCCCCCTAGTGAGACAGCCCACTCTCTCTCTCCACTCTCTCTTTTCATGTCCATTTCGCCAGCTTCTAACACCCTCCACCATCTCGTCTCCCCTCCAGGCAGGAGATACCAACATAGTCTCAAGTGTCCACCTGATCCAAGAAGCTCACTCCTCACCAGCATCCCTCTCCAACTCATTGTTCAGTCCAATCCATGTCGAAGAGTTGGCCTTGGGAATGGTTCCTGTCCTGGGGCAACAGACGATCTGGGGGCCATGACCACCAGGGTCCTTCCAGTCTCAGTCAGAGTCAGACCATTAAGTCTGGTCTTATGAGAATTTGGGGTCTGCATCCCACTGCTCTCCTGCTCCCTCAGGGGCTCTCTGTTGTGTCCCCTCTCAGGGCAGTCATCGGTTGTAGCCAGACACCATCAGTTCTTCTGGTCTCAGGATGACGTAGTCTCTGGTTCATGTGGCCCTTTCTGTCTCTTGGGCTCGTAATCACCTTGTGTCCTTGGTGTTCTTCATTCTCCTTTGATCCAGGTGGGTTGAAGCCAATTAATGCATCTTAGGTGGCTGCTTGCTAGTGTTTAAGATCCCAGACGCCACTCTTCAAAGTAGGATGCAGAATGTTTTCTTAATAGACTTTATTATGCCAATTGACTTAGATGTCCCCTGAAGCCATGGTCCCCAGACCCGTGCCCCTGCTACGCTGGCCTTCGAAGCATTCAGTTTATTCAGGGAACTTCTTTGCTTTTGGTTTAGTCCAATTGTGCTGACCTCCCCCGTATTGGGTGCTGTCTTTCCCTTCACCTAAGGTAGCTCTTATCCACTATCTAATTAGTGAATGTCCCTCTCCCACCCTCCCTCCCTCCCCCCCTTGTAACAACAAAAGAATGTTTTCTTCTCAGTTTAAACTATTTCTCAAGTTCTTATAATAGTGGTCTTGTACAATATTTGTCCTTTTGCAACTGACTAATTTCACTCAGCATAATGCCTTCCAGGTTGTTCCATGTTATGAAATGTTTCACAGATTCCTCACTGTTCTTTATCGATGCGTAGTATTCCATTGTGTGAATATACCATAATTTATTTATCCGTTCATCCGTTGATGGGCACTTTGGTTGCTTCCATCTTTTTGCTATTGTAAAAAGTGCTGCAATAAACATGGGTGTGCATATATCTGTTCGTGTAAAGGCTCTTCTTTCTCTAGGATATATTCTAAGGAGTGGGATTGCTGAATCATATGGTAGTTCTATTTATAGCTTTTTAAGGAAGCACCAAATCGATTTCTAAAGTGGTTGTACCATTTGACATTCCCACCAGCAGTGTATAACTCTTCCAATCTCTGCACAGCCTCTCCAACATTTATTTTGTGTTTTTTGGATTAATGTCAGCCTTGTTGGAGTGAGATGAAATCTCATTGTAGTTTTGATCTGCATTTCTCTAATGGCTAATGATCGTGAACGTTTTGTTAGCTCCTGAATGTCTTCTTTAGTGAAGTGTCTATTCATATCTGTGGCCCATTTTTTATTCGGGTTGTCTTTTTGCAGTTGAGTTTTTGCAGTATCATGTAGATTTCAGAGATCAGACGGCGATCGGAAATGTCATAGCTAAAAACTTTTTCCCAGTCTGTAGGTAGTCTTTTTACTCTTTTGGTGAAGTCTTTGGATGAACATAGGTGTTTGATTTTTGGGAGCTCCCAGTTATCTAGTTTTTCTTCTACATTCTTTATAATGTATTGTATACTATTTATGCCATGTATTAGGACTCCTAAAGTCCCTATTTTTTCTTCCATGATCTTTATCGTTTTAGATTTTATATTTAGGCCTTTGATCCATTTCGAGTTAGTTTTTGTGCATGGAGTGAGGTACGGGTCTTGTTTCATTTTTTTGCAGATGGATATCCAGTTATGCCAGCACCATTTGTTAAAAAGACTGTCTTTTCCCAATTTAACTGTATTGGGGCCTTTGTCAAATATCAACGGCTCATATGTGGATGGATTTATGTCTGGATTCTCAATTCTGTTCCATTGGCCCATGTATCTGTTGTTGTACCAGTACCAGGGTGTTTTGACTACTGTGGCAATATAATAGGTTCTAAAATCAAGTAAAGTAAGGCCTCCCACTTTGTTCTTCTTTTTCAGTAATGCCTTATTTATCTGGGGCCTCTTTCCTTCCATATGAAGTGGGTTATTTGTTTCTCCATCTCATTAAAGAATGTCTTTGGGATTTGAATCGGAACTGCATTAAATGTATAGATCACTTTTGGTAGAATAGACATTTTTATAATGTTAAGTCTTTCTACCCACAAGCAAGGTATGTTCTTCCACTTATGTAAGTCTCTTTTGGTTTCTTGCAGAAGTGTACTGTAGTTTTCTTTGTATAAGTCTTTTACATCTCTGGTAAGACTTATTCCTAAGTATGTTATCTTCTTGGGGGCTATTGTAAATGGCATTGATTTGGTGATTTCTTCTTCGATGGTCTTTTTGCTGGTGTAGAGGAATCCAACTGATTTTTGTATGTTTATCTTGTATCCCAATACTCTGCTGAACTCTTCTATTAGTTTCAGTAGTTTTCTGGAGGATTCCTTAGGGTTTTCTGTGTATAAGATCACGTCATCTGCAAACAGCGATACTTTGACTCCTTCCTTGCCAATCTGGATGCCCTTTATTTCTTTATCTAGCCTAATTGCTCTGGCTAGGACTTCCAGCCCAATGTTGAATAAGAGTGGTGATAAAGGGCATCCTTGTCTGGTTCCCGATCTCAGTGGGAATGCTTTCAGGCTCTCTCCATTTAGGGTGATGTTGGCTGTTGGCTTTGTATAAATGCCCTTTATTATGTTGAGGAATTTTCCTTCTATTCCTATTTTGCTGAGAGTTTTTATCATGAATGAGTGTTGAACTTTGTCAAATGCCTTTTCTGCATCACTTGATAAAATCATGTGATTCCTGTCTTTTATTTATGTTGTGGATTACATTAATTGTTTTTCTAATGTTGAACCATCCCTGCATGCCTGATATGAATCCCACTTGGTCATGGTGAATCATTTTTTTGATATGCTGTTGAATTCTATTGGCTAGAATTTTGTTGAGGATTTTTGCATCTACATTCATGAGGGATATAGGTCTATAATTTTCTTTTCTTGTGGTGTCTTTACGTGGTTTTGGTATCAGGGATATGGTGGCTTCATGGAATGAGTTTGTTAGTATTCCGCCCTTGCCTGTGCTCTGAAATACCTTTAGTAGTAGTGGTGTTAACTCTTCTCTGAAAGTTTGGTAGAACTCTGCAGTGAAGCCGTCTGGACCAGGGCTTTTTTTTTGTTGGGAGTTTTATGATTACCTTTTCAATCTCTTCTTTTGTTATGGGCCTATTAATTTTTCTACCTCTGTTTGTGTTAGTTTACGTAGGTTGTGTTTTTCCAGGAATTCATCTGTTTCTTCTAGGTTTTCAAATTTGTTTGAGTATAGTTTTTCATAGTAATCTGATATGATTCTTTTAATTTCAGTTGGGTCTGTTTTAATATTGCCCATCTCATTTCTTATTTGGGTTATTTGCTTCCTGTCCTGTTTTCCTTTTGTCAGTTTGGCCAGTGGTTTCTCAATTTTGTTGATTTTTTCAAAAAACCAGCTTTTGGTCTTGTTAATTCTTTAAATTGTTTTTCTGTTTTCTATTTCATTTAGTTCAGCTCTAATTTTTATTATTTGTTTTCTCCTGGTGCCTGTGGGTTTCTTTTGTTGCCCTCTTTCTGTTTGTTCAAGTTCTAGGGATAATTCTTTGATTTTGGCCCTTTCTTCTTTTTGGATGTGTGCATTTACTGATATAAATTGGCCTCTGAGCACCACTTTTGCTGTGTCCCAAAGGTTCTGATAGGAAGTGTTTTCATTCTCATTGGATTCTCTGAATTTCTTTATTCCATCCTTAATGTCTTCTATAATCCAGTCTTTTTTGAGCAGGGCATTGTTCAGTTTCCAAGTGTTTGATTTCTTTTCCCTGCTTTTATTGATTTCCACTTTTATGGCCTTATGGTCAGAGAAGATGCTTTGTAATATTTCAATGTTTTGGATTCTGCTAAGGCTTGCTTTATGACCTAATATGTGGTCTATTCTAGAAACTGTTCTATGTGCACTAGAAAAGAACGTATACTTGGTTGCTGTTGGGTGGAGTGTTCTGTATATGTCTGTGAGGTCAAGTTGGTTGATTGTGGCATTTAGATCTTCCTTGCCTTTATTGAGCTTCTTTCTGGATGTCCTGTCCTTCACCGAAAGTGGTATGTTTAAGTCTCCTACTATGATTGTGGAGCTGTCTATCTCACTTTCCAATGGTGGTAGAGTTTGTTTAATGTATCTTGCAGTCCTGTCATTGGGTGCATAAATAATTAATACGGTTATATCTTCTTGTGTATTGTCCGTTTAATTATTATATAGTGTCCTTCCTTATCCTTTATGATGGATTGAACTTTAAAGTCTATTTTGTCAGAAATTAATATGGCCACTCTTGCTTTTTTTGATTGTTGTTTCCTTGATATATTTTTTTCCATTCTTTGAGTTTTAGTTTGTTTGTGTCTCTTGTAGGCAGCATATAAATGGATCTTGTTTTTTAATTCATTCTGCCACTATCTGTCTCTTGGTGCGTTTAGTCCATTTACATTCAGGGTAATTGTGGATAGGTATGAATTTAGTGCTTTCCTTTTGATGTCTTTTTTTCTGTCTTGTTGACAGTTTCTTTTTCCCACTTAATTTTATGTGCTGAGTAGATTAGCTTTATATCTTGTCCTTTCCTCATATTTGTTGTTGGTGATTTTGTTTCTGCTGAGTCTCTATTTTTGTCTTGTATTTTATTTTGATGAGTAGGATAGTTTGTCTCCTTTGTGGTTACCTTATTATTTACCTGTATTTTTCTAAATTTAAACCTAACTTTTATTTCTTTGTATTGCCGTATCTTCCTCTCCCTATGGAAGGTGTATGATTACATTTCTTAGTCCCTCCTTATTATTCTAATGTTGTCTTCTTTTATACAATAACATCGCTGTTACCCTGTTTTGAGCTTTTTTTTTTTTTTTTTTTAATAATCTTGCTTTGTTTTTTTGGATTTCCCTGTCTGGGTTGACTTCTCGTTCCTCTGCCCAGTGTTCTAGTCTTGGGTTGATACCTGATATTATTGATTTTCTAACCAAAGTACTCCCTTTAGTATTTCTTGTAGTTTTGGTTTGATTTTTACGAATTCCCTAAACTTGTGTTTATCTGGCAATGTCTTAATTTCACCTTCATATTTAAGAGACAGTTTTGATGGATATATGATTCTTGGCAGGCAATTTTTTTCCTTCAATTTTTTAAAATATGTCATCCCATTGCCTTCTTGCCTGCATGGTTTCTGCCAAGTAGTCTGAGCTTGTTCTTATTGGGTCTCCTCTGTAGGTGACTTTTTGTTTATCCCTCACTGCTCTTATAATTCTCTCTTTATCTTTGGTTTTGGCAAGTTTGATTATAATATGCCTTGGTGATTTTCTTTTAACATCTACCTTATGTGGAGCTCGATGAACATCTTGGATAGGTATCTTCTCAACTTTCACAACACCAGGGAAGTTTTCGGCCAACAAATCTTCAACAATTTTCTATGTATTTTCTGTTACCCCTCCCTGCTCTGGTGCTTCAATCACTCATAGGTTATTTCTCTTGATAGAGTCCCACATGATTCTTGAGGTTTCTTCATTTTTTTTAATTCTCTTATCTGATTTTTCTTCAAATATGTGAGTGCCAAGTGATTTATCTCTGAGTTCAGAAATTCTAGCTTCTACTTGCTCAATTCTGCTCCTCTGGCTTTCTATTGAGTTGTCTACTTCTGTAATTTTATTGTTAATCTTCTGAATTTCTGATTGCTCTCTGTCCATGGATTTTTCCAGCTTATTAAACTTTTCATTATGTTCCTGAATAATCTTTCTAATTTCTTCAGTTGCTTTATCTGTGTGTTCCTTGGCTTGTTCTGCATATTGCCTCATTTCCTTCCTGATGTCTTGAAGGATTCTGTATATTAAACTTTTGTATTCTGCACCTGGTAATTCCAGGAATGCACTTTCATCTAAAAGATCCCTGGATTCTTTGTTTTGAGAGCCTGTTGAGGTGATCATTGTCTGTTTCTTTATGTGACTTGATATTGACTGTTTTCTCTAAGCCATCTATAAATTATTTTATTAGTTTATGCTTGCTTACTGTATCGTAGCTGCTTGCTTTGTTTTGTTTTGGTATACCCCTATGGGTTGCTTGAGTGAGCTAGCTTGATTATTTTTGCCTTTGGAGCTCTGGTGTGCTGTCCCCAGCTGGCTAGAGCTGTTATCAGGCATATCAGTTTAGGAGTCCATTCAGTTTTCTTGTATGAATTCAGCTCAGGTTTACAGGTAGCTGATCATGAAGTGTGTGGTACAGGCTCTGTCCTACAGTCTTAGAGGGGCAGAGTGATTGGCTTATATACCAGTATCTGATTGCAGTAGGGGGTCACCCTCTGAACAAGGCAGGGGGCTGAGAACCGACCCCCAAGTGTCTCTAAGGAAAGCGTGTCTCTGTTCCCTAGAATGTGCTGGTGGGTCGGTTCTGCAGACGAACCATGGGCACCCAAAGTTTTGGGTTGTAAGGACGGGGAGGTACCAGTTATCTTTGGACCCCCGTCATGGGTGGCTGGGTGACCTGAGTGGAGCTACCAGTCCTTAGGTCCCTTATGTGGGTAGGTGAGGGTCTTTTTTAATAGGCAAAGCAATGTCAAACATCAAACACCCACCTCTCCACCGCACAGCTAAAATGGTTGGAGCCTGCCAACAAGGGCCTATTCTCCTGAAATAGGCCCACACAGGTCCATGCAGAAGGGAAAGATGCTCAAGGTCCATGGACGGTTTATGCTTGGACAGGAGTAGCTTCTGTCCTGAGCTCCCCCAGTTAATGGAGCTAGCAAATTATCTTTTCCCCCCAGTTGCAATTTTTTTCCTTCCCCAAGGCCGGGAGGATGGCTCTAGGTGCTCACCAGGGTCTATCTCAGGCCCAGGGATTCAGCTGCTGAAGCCAGCTAGGAGGTTGGGAGGGCACAGTAAAATATACACAAGTATTTAGCTTTGCCGTTAGAGCCATTCTCCTCAGGTTCCGGAGATGTGAGTGGGCTGTGTGGCTGGCTGCTTCTCCCTGAGGAAACTGTGGCCAAATGCTAGTACCAGCCCACTGCCACCCCCGCTCCAGGAATGGTGCCTGAGGGCTCCCCACGATTCAGGTCTGGTAACTCCTCTCCGCTTCTGAACGGTCTGTTCCTCCCCCTGCCCCTCAGTTCCTTGTCTAAGCTTTCCTTTGATGCTCAGGGCTTCCAGTGTGTCACAAATACACTCATTTCACTCATTTTTTCGGGTCTTTGTCATAAAGAGGGCTGGCCAGAAGCATCTGTCTATTCAGCCATCTTGGCTCCGCCTCCTCTCTGTCTTTATGATTTTGACCATCAGGGTTTTTAGCTTCTGTTGTAATAAAAAAGCGTGTTTTCAATATTTTAAAGTTTCTGTTTGCCTTCTTCCTTTTAACTTGAGATTTCAGTTTCCTCTATGATATATCCTTCCTTTCATATTTCAATTTTAATATTATCAACCATTCCAAAAATAGATACCAAATTAATCTGAAATTAAAGCATGCGCAAGAGCAATTCAAATGCTTTTTTAAGTTGTGCTGATATTGTATTGAGCTATGTAATAATATAATCAAAGTACTCTTATTGTACACATATCGCCTGATTGATGAATATAGGAGTTTTGTCACTGTAGCCCTTGTTCCTTCAGGACGTTTAATATTCAGTGCCAATATTGCATGTCGTTTCATCTGGAACCACTAAAATTAATCTGGACAAGATGCATTAGATATGCTAAGGCGTATTTTGGAATGCATAAAACCTGCAGCATCACACTTACCACTGCTTGTAGTACTATTTAAGGTTTCACTCCTACAAATGCAGGAACTTTGGTAAATTTTATTTTGAGAAAATGTCATCAGGAAAAGAAAGTGTGTTTCTAACCGCATATGCTGCATTATTGGGTCTCTTCCTAATGGAAGAATACTTTGTTTAGGTATCATTGAGAAATGAATTCTCCACGTACAATTGTTCAGGTCTGATGATTGGAAGAATTTTCCACAGACAAGCTTCTGGCTCTGTACTTTTCTAATCTTTTTTCTCCTCTACTACCCACATGCTTCCAGTGCCAAGTATTTTAGGATAAGTTCATTTGTGATGTCCTGTGTCTTCACACCACAATGCCGAGTGAGTCAGCACCATGAATAGCAGAAATATTCCTAGAAGCCGTACCTACACTAAGATGGCTAGCAATATTGTACTTATACACAGAATATCTGTAAACTACATAAAGAGAGACCATTAAACTCCAAATAAACGTATTCCCAATTTGATTCCCCTTCTTCTGGATCTCAGAAATGCTTGCAGCCACTCGAATGCCACCCTGCATGAGAGGAATTGTGATGAAGGGACAGAGGAGAGGGAAGAGACAGCTGTCTAAACCAATTGCAGTTAAGATATCTGACTTTTGAAATTTTATGACAATATATGACCATGTAAAGACATTGATGGGACCACCCCCCCCCACCCCCGGAGCTTTGGAAGGAGCTGTGCAAGCAAAGAGCCCTGAAGCTTCATCAACTTCACAGTAAATCCATCTCTGCCGAGGAGCACATAGATCAAAGTAATAGAGAAATATCTTCAGAGATCATCTAGCACAACCCCCTTAATATACAGATGGAGAAACTGAGGCCCTCAAAGGAAGTGTGACTTCCCCAGGTCCATACGTCTGGTTAGTAACAGAGCTGGGACTTTAATCTTGACTCCAAGTTCAGCACACATTCTGTAGAGAGCTTCTAGCTTTGGAGTTTTCCTTTTATGACTTGGGCTTTGAGAGCTAAATTTATCCCCCATGTGTATGGAAGGAAATAAAATGTTAGAAGAGATGTCACTCTAGATTCCATTTAGGCAAAGTACCAAATAAATATCCTTTTTTTCTGGGATCAGCCACATAGCTTCTCACAAAATACTTGCCAACAGAGATATTTTGCTGATCCATTGAATCTTACATAACTTAAGAATAAAAACTCTTCTATAAATCATAACACATGTTGATGAGATGTGGTTTGATACCAAAATAGGCGTTCTCCCCCCAAGAGAAAGAAGGATTACTTAATGCTAATACTAATGCTAATGTTAGCCAAGTACATATGAGAGCTTCCTGCTGTGAGCTCTGTTCTGATTTGTGCCTTGAGATAAAGACTTAATATCCTTCTCTTAAATTACAGTATCTATTCAGTTTTTATGGGCTGCAGTGTGTTCCTATACTAACATCTTGATCTAATCATTTCCCCTCTGAAGATTTATTTTTTCTGACAATCTACACACGCCACATAATTAAAACAGCTTAGCTATTGCATATCTGGGCCATTTTCTATTGTCCTCATTCATGCAACAATCATTTATTGAATACCCCTGCTGTCCCAACACTATCATAGCTGCTGAGGGTGTGGATGAGGCATACGATATTGAAAAAGGGATACAAAGATGAGTGAGACAAGATGCTTGCCCATAAGGAGCTCATAGACCAGTGGGAAAAATGGATACCTGACTAATCATTATAACACAATATAATGGAGTCTGAGAGCTCAGAGGAGAGGGAAGTCCAAGGTTTTGGAGAGCTGACACTTGAATTAATTCTCAAAAGAAAATGTTTACCAGAGGTAGGAGGGAAAGGAGGTTAGGAGCAGTAGAACCAGAATGTGTGAAGGTTTGGTGGTATAAAGAGATTGTGAAATGAATAAAAGTTCATTTGGGCTGCAAATGAACAGTGTCTGTAAACAGGGAACATGGTAGCAGGAGGAAAGCTGAAACATAACATGTGTCCTGTCAGCCTGGGAAGGGTTTGTGAACCATGCTAAGGAGTTTGGACTGAATTCTGTAGAAAATGGGAAGCTTTTAGACAGCATAGTGCGTTCAGGGAAGCTAAGTACAGGAGGCAAAGAGTTACAATACTGTGTGTAGCAAAGGTCCAGGCAAGGAATAAGGGACTGAACTATGAAAGTTTCAATGGCCATGATGAAAATATCTACTGAGACACCAAGAGCTGTCTTCTGACAATGATCTCATTATAAGAGTCTGTAACTAGAAATGCTGGGGCTGGGTAATCAGGCTGGAGTCCTCCCCATCTTCTTTTATGCAGCAAGTAGTTATTTATCCCTTTCGAGGCCCCATTATTTTCTGCTTTGATTTTTTTTTTTAATATATATACCATGTGTTTTCATTAATGGAAGTATGCTGAATCATGGAGCATGTTTACGTAAGTCCTCAATGGAGGGCTGCAAATAGTTTTAGTGGTAAAAGTAGAGTACCAAAAAATCTGAGAGCCAGAAAAAGTGACTGGTATACCGTATGCACCACAGACCATGAGAGGGATTCATAACATAAAGTTCACAGACTATTTCTCTAAGTAAACAAGATTTGTCCCACAACAAATAACAACAATCCATTGCTGTCAAGTCAATTTGGACTCATGGTGACCCCATGTGTTTCAGAGTAGAACTGCTCCATAGGGTTTTCAATGAATGTAATCTTACGGAAGCAGATTCCCGGGCATTTCCTCCACAGTGCCACTGGATAGACTCCACCAACCTTTTGGCTAGTAGCCTATTTCAGTTAACAGTTGAGCACAAACCATTTGCACCACCCAGGGACCTAAGATTTGTCCCAGTATGATCTGTATCTAGTCCTTTCCTCCTCCCTGTTTTTTTTAAGAGTTCATATGCTTTTTTTTTTTTTTTTTTTATAACCAATGAAGCTGAATCCAGCAGGCAAGAAAGTGTGATTTGCAGCTATAACAGAGATGTAAGAGACTGGGGATGTAAGACTCAAAGCTCCTCCCTTCTAGGTCCTAGAAGAAAACAAAGAAATCCACTGGCCCAGTGGGAACCAAAACCAAAAAAACCAAACCGGTTGCCATTGAGTAGATTCTGACTCATAGGGATTCTATAGGACAGAGTAGAATTGCCCCAAAGGGTTTCCGAGGCTGTAATCTTTATGGGGAAACCCTGGTGGTGTAGTAGTTAAGTGCTACAGCTGCTAACCAAGAGGGTCAGCCATTTCAATCCACCAGGTGCTCCTTGGATACACTATGGGGCAGTTCTACTCTGACCTATAGAGTCACCATGAGTCGGAATCAACTCGACAGCAGTGGGTTCGGTTTTTGCTTTTTTTTTTTTTTTGGTTTAACCTTTATGGAAGCAGATTGCCACATCTTAACCACGGTGCCACCAGGTCTCCTTGTAGGAACCAAATTATCAGCTTAATACTAGCCCAGCAGACATCCCAAAATCCCCGAATGCAGACTTCACTGGTAAAACTTAGATTGGCAAAAACAGATTAATCTTTAGGGCAAATAGGGCCTCTGCTCCCACCTGAAATCTGCACGTTGGGGTCTGAGCACTCGGGCCTGTGACTGGGTCTGCAAATTAAGGCAAGTCCACTCATTCAGCCATCAGAGTGGATGAGGTCTGCAGTGGACCATAAGGAAAAGAATTTCCTACCTCTTTCTGAGCAAAGCTGCTCAGAGGACTCTCAAAGGGGGGAGGGAGGGAGGAGCCCATAGCTCCTGCATGCAGGCAGTAAAAGCCATAGTGGAAACCAAGGAACTTGCCTTAGACACAGTTATCCCTGCCAGTCAACTGCAGGCAAAGAATGTCCCAGATTCTGGCCAATCAGATTAATCAGCTCCCTTCTATCAGGAGGTGCCAGTAAGAAGGTGAAGAGAGGCAGCAATGCCCACCCCAGCACCTTCCCACATCGTGAAAGGGGCAGATGTATTTGGTGGAAGGTTGAGATTGCCAGATAAAATACAAGATGCCCAGTTAGACTTAGATTTCAGATAAACAACACAGAATTTTACAGTATAAGTATGTCCCAAATATTGCTTATGACACACTTATACTAAAATTTATTCATTGTTTCTCTGAACTCCAAATGAAACTTGGCCTCTTATATTTTTATTTGATAAATCTAACAATCCTAGAAGAAAGATCTTCTGCCATAGCATAGGGATTAATCTCCCTACATCTGAATTAGAATCTCAGAATTCTAGAAGTGGAGGGGAACTTTAAAATAACCAATCATCAGCTTAAATTCTCCATGTGGAAAGTGAGGAGACCCAGAGAGCTGCAATAACTGACCTAAAGTCACACTGCTAATTAATGGCAACTAGACAATAAAACATGCTTCTGGATTTCTATTGCAGTGTTCTTTCCCTTCTGTCACCCTAAGCCCCTTCTGTCACTTGGATCACTAGCTCACGAATTACATGAAAATTCCCTAAGGGCAAAAACATGATTTTTTAATATCTTCTTCCAATGCCTAACACAATGCTTTATGAGCCCTGTCAGTGCAATCAGTTTTATGGAATGGAAGCCCATGTGGCTAAATTACCTGGGTAACTGCCTCCTCTCTCCCCTTCACTCACACCTTCTGTTTTGTGGGCCTGTGAGCCTGATTTTTGGGTTACCAGAAGGCTGGCACAGCCTTTAGCCAGGTGTGAAAATTGTCCTAGCCCTCCTGAGAGACTGTGAAGTATGGCTGTCTCCATAATATACAGCCTTTGTGAAGGATCCTTTCCAGTGAGGTAATGGGTTCAAGGAAAACACAGCTGAGACCAGGGAGCTTGCATGAAAGGCAGTCATATTTTAATCAGGAACTCCAGTTTCCTCCACAGCAAACCTTGTACCAGAGCTGCCAGCAAAGAACCAGCTGGAGGCTTTCGGGTTTTCTTTCTCTCCTTTCCCTCACCTCCCTCTTGTGGACAAGCAGGCAAGGAATTAGTACAATGGACGTGAGGAGTCCTCCACAGCTGGCGCCACACATGCCATTTGTCAGGCCAGCCCTTCAAAAACTCATGAGGCAGGTGAGCTTTATGGCCCTCTATGTCTTCTCACCACTCACACCACTTTGCTCTCTCCCTGTTCCCCAGGACTCTGAGTGTCTCCCCTCCACCCCAACCACCCCCACCTCCACTTTCATGTCCCCAGCCTCCTCCCAACCAAGACTCAGGCTTCTTGGACTCCCAATGCTCCAAGCAAGTAATTCCTCACTCCCCCAGGGAACAAATTGCATCTTTAGAATTAGAAGAGATTATACTGTCTACAGCTGCAAAGGATCTCTTTAAAGTGTTGAAAAGCAAAGATGTCACCTTGAAGACTAAGCTGCGTCTGACCCAAGCGTGGTGTTTTCAATCACCTCATGTGCATGCAAAAGCTGGACAATAAAAAAGGAAGTCTGAAGAAGAATTGAAGCCTTTGAATTGTGGTGTTAGAGAAGAATATTGAACATACCATGGCTACCAGAAGAACCAGAAGAACAAACAAATTCGTCTTGGAAGAAGTACAACCAGAATGCTCCTTAGAAGCAACGATGGTGAGACTACATCTCACATACTCTGGCCGTGTTCTCAGGAGGGATCAGTCCCTGGAGAAGGACATCATGTTTGGTCAAGTAGAGGGTCAGTGAAAAAAGAGGAAGACCCTCAACGAGAAGGATTGACACAGTGGCTGCAAAAACGGGCTCAAGCATAGCAACAACTGTGAAGATGGTGCAGGACCAGTCAGTGTTTCCTTCTGTTGTGCATAGGGTCACTGTGAGTCGGAACTGACTCGATGGCACCTAACAGTAACAGAGCTTTGGTGGCACAGCGGTTAAGAGCGTGGCTGCTAACCAAAAAGTCAGCAGTTTGAATCCACCAGCTAGCTGTTCGGGGCAGTTCTACTTTGTCCTATAGGGTCACTATGAGTCAAAACTGACTCGACAACAAGTTTGGGTTTTCTTTTTTTTGGTTTATGTTACTTTAGTTACCTGCTTTCACACAGACACTCACATGCACACCCTAAATGGATTGGGGAGCTATTTTGTCCACATCATTCCCTTGGCCCTTACTCCACATACATTTAAGGTGGACCTTGACTAGAAAATTGAGAGCTGACTTAATGTCTTCTTTGATGCAATAAGGCAAGGGCAAGTGAATCGATGATATAACAGATGCGGACTCTTATCCTTGCTCTGCTAGTAACAAGTCACATAATTTCTCCAGATCTCAGTTTCTGCCTCTGTACAAGGACAGAGCTGTACTCCACGACTTCAAAGATCACTTCTAACTCTAATGTTCTGCGATCTGGAAGTGCCCCCATGAAACTGCTCTCCTGCCCGCAACGTGGCACACTGAAAATAAGAGGCCCAGGTGATGAGTCTGGCACCAACAGTGATTACCTGGAGGAACAGTCAGCAAGGATGCTTGATTGTGCACATCCAATACCCTATGATATATGGGGTTCTTTTTTTAGAACCCTAATCAGGGATTTCATTTGCATAATTAACATCTTTAGGAATAATTGCAAACGACACATCTGTTCACCATCACCCCCTCCTTGGCAAACTGTGTTATAAACACAGTTTCTTCAGCTCTATAAACACTTGGTGCCTGTCCTTTGCTTGTTGCTCTAGTCACTTTCCACCTTGGGCTGGTGAGAACTCTGTGTGACCTCTTCTTGCATGATCCCATCCTTTCTGCCATGATGCTCCAACCAGATCAGGACCTGCTTGCAATAAATAGCCATTTCTACCAGTCACAGAGCATGAGTTCTTAACCTTGGCTCCCTAGACCAAAGCTTCAGAGGGTTTACGAAATTTTATAATATTCTGGGTAAATATACTAGCATGTATTTTGGAGGGAGAAGGTTCATGGCTCCTATTGGTTTCAATGGGCATCCATGACTCAAAAAACAATTAAGATGTTTTTTTGTTATACACAGCCCAAGGTATATTTTATCCTTGACAAGGGCTTCCTCCCCACCTAACTTACCTGCATCCCTGCTTTAATAAATTAGGCTGAACAGCATAATGACCTCAACAGTCCCTTTATCCTTCTCCCTTAAAGTCTAAGTCAGAGACAGGCCCAAGCAATCAGGTCATTTGTTCCCTTTCTGCTCAGCCCCATAGTCCAACTCAGTCCTTAAGAATAAGGTTGCCCCCCCCCAATAAAAGGCACACCTAGCTCAAATATAACCTAGACAAAATAAGTTATTTGGTTCACGCACCTAAATTTAAAATCTTGTCACTCATCCCACTAAAGATTCACTTCCCCAGGACTGGATAAGACAGTATGGGGTGCGTGATGCTTATTTTGAACCAAGGGGGTATTCATCTAAAGTGAGAAGGCTGTGGGTGGTCTACATGGAAGAGGTTGCCACAAGAAAGAGTAAGTGCCTCCTCATTAGCTTTATTCCAACAGAACAACTATCAGAGATGCTATACAGGGATTACTGGATTGAGTGGTATAGTAGATGGAAAAATATGGCTACAATATTTTGTAGCAACTCCAATAAAAAGATGGGTTCCATTTCTCCTCTTCACATCAGGGTTGGCCTTGTGACTTGTTTTCACAAATGTTGTTGTTAGGTACTGTAGAGTCTGTTCCAACTCATAGCGACCCTATGTACAACAGAACGAAACACTGCCCGGTCCTGGACCATTATCACAATCTTTGTTACACTTGAACCCATTGTTGCAGCCACTGTGTCAATCCATCTTATTGAGGGTCTTCCTCTTTTTCACTGACCCTCTACTGTTTTTTTTTTCTACCTTACCAAGCATGATGTCCTTCTCCAGGGACCAGTCACTCTTGATAACATGTTCAAAGTTTGTGAGACAAAGTCTAGCCATTCTTGCTTCTAATAAGCATTCTGGCTGTGCTTCCTCCAAGACAGGTGTTTTCATTCTTCTGGAAAGACATGAATTCTTCTTCGGTCTTCCTTATTCATTGTCCATGCATATGAGGTGATTGAAAACACCATGGCTTTGGTCAGGTACACCTTAGTCCTCAAAGTGACGTCTTTGCTTTTTAACACTTTAAAGAGATCTTTTGCAGGAGATTTGCCCAATGCAATGCATCGTTTGATTTCTTGACTGCTGCTTCCATGAGCTTTGATTATAGATTCAAGTAAAATGAAATCCTTGAGAACTTCAATCTTTTCTCCTTTTATCATAATGCTGCTTCTTGGTCTAGTTGTGAGGATTTTTGTTTTCTTTATGTTGAAATGTAATCCATACTGAAGGCTTTGATCTTCAATCTTCATCAGTAAGTGCTTCAAGTCCTCTTCAATTTCAGCAAGCAAGGTCTTGTCATCTGAATATCGAGGTTGTTAATGAGTCTTCCTCCATTTTTGATGCCCTGTTCGTCTTCATCTAATCCAGCTTCTCAGATTATTTGACCAATAAAGCATGATAGACACGACATTGTGCCGGTTCTGGAGCCTAGACCTCAAGAGGCCTTGCCCTTCCCCTTCCCCTTTAACCCTCTCAGAACACTAGCCCTGAGAGCACCAGAGCTGGTTTAGCTTACCAGAGGCTACATAGAGGAAAACTAAGGTACCCTAGCCAACAGCCACTACCAACTGCCAGACCTATGACTGAGGCCACACTGGATCCTCCAGTTCAACCCAGCAGCATGAATGATCCCAGGGAAAACCAGCAGAAGAACCACTCTACAACCCACAGAATCATGAGAAAAAAAATAAATTATTGCTGTTTAAAGCCACTAAGTTTTGAGAGGGTTTGTTATACAACAGTAGATAACTGAGATAGATGGGATGAACTAAATAACATCTAAAGTCTCTTCAAACATGATTCTGTTTTTTAAGAAATGTTGGGAGGTTTGATTAAGGCCCCGTCAGGCTTTGCTTCTGTATGTGTACAGCTCCGTCCTCTATTCACAACAAGATTAGTTTCTGCGTGTGCTTTTATTGCTGATCTGCCATATGCCCAGGAAACAATGAATACTCCCTCTTTTGCATCTTGAGTGACTATATGTTAGCAGGGTATCTTACGTGAACTGCAACAAAGATTTAGATATGCTTTAAAGTGTAAAGGTTGGGGAAGCCAGCACAACTTGTACAAGGCAAGGTCACGGAAGCTCCATAGACAACCAAACTCCCTGAGGGACTGAATTGCTGGGCTGTGGGCTGTGAGGACCATGGTCTCTGGGAACATCTAGCTCATTTGGCATAACATAGTTATAAAGAAAATGTTCTACATTCTACTTTGGTGAGTAGCGTGAGGGGTCATAAAAGCCTGTGAGCAGCCATCTAGGATACTCCACTTGTCTCACCCCTTGGGGAGCAAGGAAGAATGAAGAAAACTAAAGATACAAGGGAAAGATTAGTCCAAAGGACTAATAGACCACACCTACCACAGCCTCCACCAGACCGAGTCCAGTACAACTAGATGGTGCCTGGCTACCACCACCAACTGCTCTCTCTGACAGGGATCATAATACAGGGTCCCAGACAGAGCTGGAGAAAAATATAAAACAAAATTCTAACTCAAAAAGAAAGCCCAGGCTTGCTGGCCTGACAGAGACTGGAGAAACCCTGAGAGTATGACCACCAGAAGCCGTTCTAGCTCAGTAATGAAGTCACTCCTGAGGTTTACCCTTTAGCCAAAGATTGGATAGGCCCATAAAACAAAATGAGACTAAAGAGGCACAGCCCTGGGGGGAGGACTAGAAGGCAGGAGGGGTCAGGAAAGCTGGTAATAGGGAACCCAATGTTCAGAGGGGAGAATGTTGACATGTTGTGGGATTGTTAACCAATGTCATAAAACAATATGTGTACTAACTGTTTAATGAGAAACTAGTTTGTTCTGTAAACCTCCATCTAAAGTACAATATAAATAAATAAAGTGTAAAGGTACTAAGAGTTAGGTCATGTCTTTCCCTTGGCATGAAGTGCTACATCTGGAGGCTTTTGTCTTTTGATTAGACAAATTTGGGAGACTGCTGGTACAGGGTTCCCGGGAGGAGAGGCAGAAAGCAGGAGGACTATGGTGAGAATGGGGTAGTGTTTCCCCCCAATTCTAACTTTAAACCTGCCACAAAATACTAATTTTGACTCTCAAAGAAAAGAGGAATTATGTTCAGAAGCTGAAGGAAGACCCTGAGGAAGTCTGAGCACACACACAGAGCCCAGGTGACGGAGCTGGCAAAAGGGTATCTCATGCTTCCTCACCCTGCCCTGACTCTGTCATTATACAAAGCAGCTTTAGCTTCCTAAAGAAAGAATATGGATGTACTGAGCAGAGTTCCATTCTCACCAAGGATCCAGCATGCAACACAGGGATAAGGTCCCTTGATAAGGAAGTCAAAGCATATGAGCAAACTTGTTACTGAGCACAAGTGACATACCAACACCTTGGAGACCTCCTCAAAATAATGAAGGAAGCTTCTAGGAGGAGATGGTGGACGTCCTGGGTGAGCAGATAGGGACTTAGAACTATTGTGAACTGGAGCATTCGTGTGAATGTGTCCAAACATGCACTTACGGGCTGGCTACACAATGAAATGAAGACCTTTTTCAGTTTCTATGACTAATCGTCAGAGGTCCCCATGACCCACACCAGGTCTGAAGATACAACTGTAGAATAAAAGTTCAGAGCTCAGAGAGACAATTTAGGGCCTTTCATGCAGCTACTTGCCTTTTGTCTATTTATGTTAGTTAATATGGAGATACTAGTGCAGGCATATCTTAAGTAGACTACAGACTACATTAAATTCTTATTTCAAGAAAGGAAATGCAACCATAAATATCATGGACCAGGTTTTTTTTTTTTTTTGGATAGGTGCTGTCAAGTTGGTTCCAATTCATAGTGACCCTACTTAGAACGGAACAAAACACTGTCCTGTCCTGTGCCATTCTCACAACCTTGGCTGTGTTTGAGCCCATTGTTGCAGCTACTGTGTCAATCCATCTCCTTGAAGGTCTTCCTCTTTTTCACTGACCCTCTACTTTTCCAAGCATGATGTCCTTCTCCAGATTCCTCCTGATAACATGTCCAAAGTACATGAGATGAAGTCTCTCCATCCTCCTTTCTAAGGAGACTTCTGTTTGGAAATAGGTTTTTTTTGTTATTCTTATGTTAATGAACTCACACCAGTGCAGAGTGGATCCTAAATCTAATCACTTCTGAGTTATAAATAGACCAGAATAGACACAGAGACACACACGCAGGGGAAGAGAGACACCATGTGAGGCTCATCTACAGCCAAGGAGCCAAGGAATACCCAGGGCTATCCTATAGGGTAGCTATGAGTAGGAAGCCGAGATGCTGATTTGGACTTTTATCCTCCAGGACTGTATGAAAACTAATTGTTCTTGAAGGCCACCTGCTTATGGTATTTGTGTTATAGCAGCACTAGGTAATTAAAGCAAGCTAGTAAAGTTAAAGAAAAGTTTTCCTTGTAAGTTGGCAGTTCTACTCTTAGGTATATACCCTATAGAGAAAACCCCACACGTGGACCTGCGGAGCCCTCAACAATAGCATGTGTTGCAGCACTGTTTGTAGTAGGGAAAACATGTTTACCAACAGGGTAAAATGAAATAAACTTGGGGTTATTCACACAAAGCAATACTATGCAGCAGTTAAAATAATTGAACTAGATCATTTAGCAGCAACATGAATAAATCGCAACATAATGTCAAATTCATGGTGACCCCATGCACAACAAGATCAGACGTTTGTAATCCACAGGGTTTTCATGGGCTGATTTTTCAGAATTAGATTGCCAGGTCTTTCTTCCTAGCTCATCTTAGTCTATAAGCTCTGCACAAACCTCTTCAGCATCATAGCAATATGCAAGCAGCCACTGACAGATGAGTGGTGGCTGCACTTGTAGAATATGGGTTAATATTCAAAGTCCACTCTAAAAAATACTACATATTATTTCTGCATATATATCTACATAGTAAAAGTAATTTTAATGAATAAGAAAGATAAATTCTAAAGTTAGGAAGGAGAGAGAGGGAGGGAGGGAAGGAGGGAGAAGAAAGAGTGAGAACCAATGCTAAAATGGTAACTCTTCTATCTGGGTAATTGGTACGTTATTTTCTTTTTTGACCATACTCTTATATGTTTAAACTGTATCATAACTTTTTAAATGTAAATTATGGCTAGCTCACCAGCAAAGGGACTTTAAGTCCTCTGCTGTGACCTCCTATACTGTAGAAGTCTCCTGGGTTTATTAATGAATAAGGTACAAGTACAAGCTAAGAGCTCAGCAGCTAACCAAAAGCTCAGCAGTTCGAATCTACCAGCTGCTACCTGGAAATCCTATAGGGTAGTTCTACCCTGTCCTATAGGGTCACTGTGAGTCGGAACCAACTGGACGGCAACAGGTTTGGTGTTTTTTGTTTTAAGGTGCAAGTAAGCATATCCTAGTATGGCCTTGGTGATAGAAACAATGCTGGAGATCGAATGATAGAATTTTGCAAGACCAACGACTTCCTCATTGCAAATATTCATACTCAAACGCTCATACTCATTCTCTTCAGCCCCACACGAGCTATTTTTCCTGGCTATTTTTTCACGCATTGCATTTGGTCTCTGCCAGATGGCACTACCCCCAGGAGACAGGATAAGAGAGAAAGGGGAGAAAACATGAAACCAAGCCCTTGTAAGACACAGAGAAACACTTACTCTGTGAGAGCCCACTTCGGAACACTCTCTGTTTCTGTCACCTCGGGCATTCTGATTCATTCTGAGCATCTCCTCCAGATACAAGCCGTTTAGCCAGCTGACAGGAGGAACAATTACCGCTGGCTTAAAAGATTGGTTGATTTCTCCGGCACCTGTTTGCCTGCAGTTCTGGCTCTCTGACAAATCAAGTCACATCAATTTGTACCCTAAAGAGTACATGGGAGGATGCAATTATTTTCTGGTTCAATAGAAACGAGTTTCATTTTGAAGGGCTGCTGCATAACACTTCTGTTGCAATTCATGAGGAGCAGGTAAGGTCCACAGAGAGTAAATGATGGGTTCTCAGGACACCCCAGCTTCGCTTCTCACCTAAGCTTTGAGAACTGAGGCAGGATGAGAGGATAAACACTGGGCACTATCCACTGAGAGGAAAGGTTCCACACATTCTACAACTAAGGAATGTGTTCTATTGACTCCTCAGGAGCAGTGAGTCTTCAAAGAATTAGAAAACATGTTAAAGACTCAAGACGGTGGAAACCTAATTCTACTGGCATTCACGCTGAGATTTAGATCTAGAAAACTACTCCTGAAAAGGAACAAAAAGCAGAAATAAACTTCTCAACAACAAGAAGGAAGTAAATGTGGTGAACCATTAGAGCCAGTTTGGTCATTGAAACCCTGATGCCCTTTACCAAAAAAATCAAACCAGACTAGTTGCCGTCGAGTCCATTCTGGCTCACAGCAACGCCATGTCTATCAGAGTAAAACTGTGCTCCACAGGGTTTTCCAGGCTGTGATCTTTACGAGGTGCCTCTGGGTGGCTTCCAACGGCCAACCTTTTGGTTAATACTCAAGATTAGCCATTTGTACCACCCAGGGACTCCACGATGTCCTTTACATGTCTGTAAAGTGGTTTGTTCTCCGAAACATAGCATTGAGGGAGAGAACAGGCAGGACAATTGTTGGTGGGTTTCAGGTTCCTTTTACTGTGGGATTCTCCTGTGGGATCTGCATTCTCAAGTGTGATCTGAAGGCTGAACTCTATCTTCAGGGCCATATCCGATCTGTGTACCTGCATATTTTCCATTCCCTTGCTCCACAGACAAGACAGCTGACAAGTGGGAGTTGGAATAATGCAGTGGAAGCACGCGATGGATTTGAGTCCAATTCTCAGCTTGGTGGTTTATTAGTTGTGAGACTTTGGCAAACTACATAAGCTTCAATTTCCTCATCTGTAAAATAAGAACAGCTCATGGGGTTGTTGTTAAAGGACATGGTGTGTATAAAACTCTTAACGCAGTACCTGTCAAGCATTCTACAGATGGTCGTTCTGATTACTGTTGTTATTACCTACTGCCTTAGAAATGTCATGTTATTTGATTCATTTGAAAGACTTGGAGATTTTTTTTTAATTGTGATAAAATATATATAACAAAAAATTGCCATTTTAATGAATTTTAAGTGTATGATTCAGTAACATCAACTACCCTTGCCATGTTGTACAGCCATCACTACTGTCTATCTCCAAGATTTTCATCACCCCAAACAGAAACTCTGTACCCCTTAAGCAATAACTCCCCATTCCCCTGTCCCCCCAATTCCTTGTAACCACTAATAAACATTTGCCTCTACGTATTTGCCTATTCTAGGTATTTTATATAAGTGGACTGGTACAGTTCTTTTGTGTCTGACTTATTTCACTTAGCATAATATTCTCAAGATTCATTCATGTTGTAACGTGTATCAGGACTTCTTTTCTCTTTTTGGCTGAATAATACTCCATTGTATCAATATACCACATTTTGTTTATTCATTCATCTGTTAGTGGACACCTGGGTTGTTTAGGAGATTTTTAAATCCAAATTTTAGTGAAACTATGTATGTTAGGAGCCCTGGTGACACAAGGGATAAGAGCTTGGCTGCTAACCAAAAGGTCAGCAGTTCGAATCCACCAGCTACTCCTTGGAAACCCTATGGAGCAGTTCTGCTCAGTCCTATAGGGTAGTTATGAGTCATAATCGACTTGACGGCAACTGTTTTGGTTTGGTGTTGGATGTATGCTACATTCGGAAGAAAGGCTTAGCTAACTACTTCCAAAATATCATAGCCATCGAAAACCCTACGGAGCACAGTTCTAGTCTGAAACACATGGGGTCACCATAAGTCAGAATCTACTCAACAGCAACTGGTTTTATGTCTGTTGCATAAGCACCAGGTATCAGCATCAAATGCAGCGGGCCTCCATTCTTAGAGATAAGCTAAAGGCTTCCTGTGAGTCATTCTCATCTATCATGGTATTGTCATCTTTTCTTGATTAATCTCCACAGCAGTTAGATATTTACCCTTGTTTCCCCATCTTTTCAAAACATTCATGAAGTAAATTTATTCACAATCATGGTGTAGCAACGAACAAGAAGTCAGAAGGCAAGAGTTCTTGCTCTTTCGGAGGCAACAACCAGTCATGGAAGTGTAAGCAATTTGTCATATTTACCTTTTGGTTTCTTCATCTGTTAAGTGAGAATAATTTTTCATGCTCTATTTACTTCAGCAGGCTATGAGAAACTGAAAAAATTAATGTGCACGTATTTTGACTTGTCAAGAATAAAGAAGAAATGGAAGAGACCATTGTTGGTTGGTTATCTTTGTTCTGACGTCTGCAGGTCCTTAAATGCAAGAATACAACAAAATCTAAAGAGATAACACCCAGAATGCAGAAACTATGTCTTCATAACATTGCTTTAACCATGCCTCATGTTGTAAACAATGAAAAAGGAAGATTGAAGGAGAATTGATGCACTCGAATTGTGGTGTTGGTGAAGACTGCCAGAAGAATGAACAAATTAATCATGGAGGCTGAGTGTTCATTAGAAGCAAGGATGGCAAGACTCTGTATTCCTTACTTTGGACACAGTATCAGGAAGGACAAATCACTAGAGAAGAGCACCATATTTGGTAAAAAAGAGGATCAGTGGAAACAAGAAAAACCCTCCATGAGGTGGATTCGACATGGTCGTTGCAACAATGGGCTCGAACATACCAAAGATTGTGAAGATCGTACAAGACCGGGCAACGTTTTGTTCTGTCATACATAAGGTCAACATGAGTCCAACCTGGCTCGATGGCAACTTAACAACTATAACATATTGTAAAAACCACCACTGGGGACTTCATAAATGTTGATAATGGTGGATCCTTGAGTTAAAGTTTAAAAGCTTTCAATATAAACTATAATGTCCATCTGTAAACTGTTCATGGGTGCCACATATTACATAAACTTAGTAAATTAAAATTCTTCCATCCTAAAATTAGAAAGTGACCAAGTACAGTTTCTTGTAGGTTCGTTTTATATATATATAATATATAAGCATTTGTATTTGATTTTTACTCTTATTTATTTATTTTCTTTATGGAAATGAATGCTAATGGACAAATAGATTTTTGGTTTTTATTTTAAAAATATAATTGTAATGTAAAATATTAACCAACTTGGTATTTTCTGCTATATGTTGAAGGTCTCTAAAACTGTAGCCAAGAGCATTAAAACTTCGTTTGCAGTAGGAAATGGCTTCCACTTATGAATGTTTTCTCTGTGTTTCTGTTAAGGCTGGGCTAACACTTATTGTTATCTGCTGCACAGTCCCAACAGCAAATGATGCTCACAAAGTAAATTGTAAATAGTTTATTTGCAACAAGCATTTCCTGCTGCTAAAGACTATTGAGCACCCTGCTTCATATCCTTGAGCAATTTGGGGATGATTAATCACCACTCCTGCTTAGAGGATGCAAACATAGGCAACTAGGGAAAATGCACTTATTGATATTAATGGGATGTATTTCAGATTTTTTTTTTTAAGTATGCATTCTCTCTAGTTATGGTGAGACCAGGACTTTCAGAACCTTTGTTCTAGGGAAATTACCATGATCTTACCTCCCTGCCTTTGCTCAGATTTTTCCCTCAACCTAGATGCTTCTACCACTAACACCATTTCTGTATCTGTTGAAATCCTTTAAATCTTCAAGACAAAGCTCATAGGCCACCTATTCTGTGATGCCACCTTCTCACCCCATTCCCAGTTCAAGTGATACCCCTTCTCTAAGCTCCATAATCATATACTTGTATCACTGCATAATGTTTAGGTCCTTCTCTTTGCTTTTTAATTCTTTTATGTCTATCTCACACCAGATTGTGAGGACTGTGACCTATCTCATTAACGTTTTTATCTCTAGCTCTTCCTTTTGATACCCAAGCGTACACAACACCTACAAGGTACTTTGCATATTGCTGCTGTTATTAATCGGCATTGAGTTGGCTCCTATTCATGGTGACCTTATGTTTGACAGAATGAAACATTGCTTGGTCCCTCATCATCTTCATGATCTTTGATAGGTTTGAGCCCATTGTTATGGCTACTGTGTCACTCCATCTCACTGAGGATTCCCTCGTTTTCATTGAGCCTCTACTTTACCAAACACGATGTTCTTTTCTAGCTATCGGTCTTTTCTGATGACATGTCCAAAGTAGGCAACACAAAATCTTGCCATCCTTGCCTCTAAGAAGCATTCCAGTTTTATTTCTTCTAAGCCTGATTTGTTCATTCTTCTGGAAATCTAAGGTATATTCAATATTTTTCATGAACACCACAATTCAAATGCATCTATTCTTCTTCTTCCTTTTTCATTGTTCAACTGATCAGAAAGACCTTGGTTTGGGTCAGGTGCACCTGAGTCATCAAAGTGGCATTTTTGCTTTTTAGAACTTTAAAAAGGTCTTCTACAGCAGATTTGCCCAAGGCAATATGTCATTTGATTTCTTTACTGCTGCTCCCATGGGCATTGATTGTTGATCCAAATAGAATAAAATCATTGACAACTTCAATTTTTTCTTCATTTATCATGATGTTGCTTATTAGTCCAGTTGTGAGCAGGGGCGTCAATACGGCTGGTGTCACCCAGTGTGGTAACTCATGATGTCACCCCCCCCCCATGGTTCTCCTCTCATACCAGACCATATAGAATCCTTCGTAATATTTTTTATACTAATGTTACTTGTAAATCATATTTCCTGTGTATCAACCCTTCTTTTCCTTTAATTACTACTTCATCCTCAAAGAAGTTATTGATATAAGTTCACAAATACTAATTACCACAATATTGTAGCTAAAACACCAGAAAATTTGACAAAATCAGTGACTATAAGTAACTCCCACATTCCATTTGATCACTTTTCCTTGGAATAAGCACCAATGTGGATCTCTTCCAGTTGGTTGGCCAGGCAGCTAGCTGCCTTCCAAATTTCTTGACATAGATGAATGAGCACTTCTAGCATTGCATCCATTTGTTGAAGCATCTCGTTGGTATTCCATCAGTTTCTGGAGTCTTGTTTTTCACTAATGCCTTCAGTGCAGCTTGAACTTCTTCCTTCATCACCAGCATTTCCAGACCATATGCTGCCTCCTGAAATGGTTGAACGACAACTAATACTTTTTGCTACAGTGACTTCATATGTACCGTCCATCTTCCTTCAATGTTTTTTGCCTCATCCGATTTTTGCCCATAGAATTCTTCAGTATCACAACTTGTCTTAGTCATCTAGTGCTGCTATAACAGAAATACCATACGTGGATGGCTTTAACAAAGAGAAATTTATTTTCTCACAGTCTAGTAAGTTACAAGTTCAAATACAGGGCATCAGCTCCAGGGAAAGGCTTTCTCTGTCTGCTCTGCAGGAAGGTCCTTGTCATCAGTCTTGGTCTAGGAGCTTCCCCATGCAGAAACCCCTGTTCCAAAGGAAGCGCTCTGCTCCCAGTGCTGCTTTCTTGGTGGTACAAGATCCCCTACTCTCTGCTTGCTTCCCTTTCATCTCTTGTAAGATAAAAGGTAGTGCAGATCACACCCCAGGCAAATTCCCTTTACATTGGCTCAGGGATGTGACCTTAGTAAGGGTGTTACAATCCCACCTTAATCTTCTTTAACATAAAAGTACAATCACAAAATGGAGGACAACTACACAATACTGAGAATCATGGCCCAGCCAAATTGATACGCACATTTTTGGAGGGACATAATTCAACCCGTGACACAATTCAAGGCTTGGATTTTCTCTTCAGTTCATTCAGCTTGAGAAATGCTGCATATATTCTTTCCTTTTAGTTTCCTAACTCCAGGTCTTTGCACGTTTCATTACAATATTTGACCTTGTCTTCTCAAGCTGCCCTTTGAGATCTTCTGTATAGCTCTTTCACTTCATCTTTTCTTCTGTTCACTTTAGCTACTCTGAGCTCAAGAGCAATTTTCAGAGTCTTTTCTGATATCCATTTTGGTCTTTTCCTTTTTTCCTGTATTTTTAATTATCTTTTGCTTTCTTCATGTACAATGTCCTTGCTATCATCCCACAACTCTTCTGGTCTTCAGTCATTAGTGTTCAGTGCATCATATCTATTCTTGAGATGTCTCTAAACTCAGATAAGATGTATTCAAGGTCCTACTTTGGCTCTCATGGGCTTGCTTTAATATTATTCAACCTCAATTTTAACTTGCACATGGGCAATAGATAGTTGTTTCACAGTTGGCCCCTGGCTTTGCCTTAACCAATGATACTAAGCTTCTCCATTTCCTTTATTCACGGACATAATGGATTTGATTTCTGTGTAATCCATCCAATGAGATCCACATGCACAGTTGTCAACTGTGTTGTTTTAAAAAAGTATTTCTGATGAATAAGTTGTTGGTCTTGAAAAATTCTATCTTGCGATCTCCAGTGTTGTTTCTACTACCAAGGAAGTATTTTCCAACTACTGTTCCTTTTTCTTTGTTTCTAATTTTTGCATTCCAACCATGAATAATTATCAATGCATCTTGATAGCACATTTGATCGATTTCATACTGAAAATTTCAAAATTTTCAATTTCTTCATCTTTGGCGGTCGTGGTTTGTGCATAAATTTGAATAACAGTCATATTAGCTGGTCTTCCTTATAGGCATATGGATATTTTAATGTATTACTAACAGCCTTGTATTTCAAGATAGACCTCAAAATGTTGTTTTTAACGATGAATGCAAGCCATTCCTCTTCAATTTGTCATTCCACGCATAGTAGATCTTATGATTTTTTTGATTCAAAAAGCCAATACCAGTCCATTTCATCTCACTAATGCCTAGGATGTTGATCTTCAAGAGCTCCATTTCATTTTTGACAACTTTCAATTTTTCTTGATTCATACTTTATACATTCCATGTTCCAGTTACTAATGGATGTTTACAGCTGTTGCTTCTCATTTTGAGTCATCCCACATCATCAGATGAAAGTCCTGAAAGTTTTACCCCATGCTTCCTTTGATGAGGCAGCTTTGAGTGCCTTCCAGCACTATATCAAACCATGTTCTGTTGTTATCCATAAGATTTTCAGTGGATAATTTTTGGAAGTAGATTGCCAGGTCTTTCTAGTCTGTCTTAGTCCGAGAGCTCCACTGAAACCTGTCTACCATGGGGGACCGTGCTGGTATGTGAACTATCAGTGTCATCTTCTAGCATCATAGCAACCCACAAGCCACCAAAGCACAACAAACAGACAGGTGGTCAACATATATGTGTGTGTATATGTAAGTATACATATATGTGTATGTGTGTATATATATTGCACAACCTAAAGGGTGAGAAGGCATTCACCAGATGACAGGGGTATGGTGGATATGGACGAAATTCAAAGTAAAGGGAGTCATTTATGAAAAATCATAAAGATGTAAAAAAAGGGTGTTGGGGGGGGTCTCTGTAACTAGATTTTTGGGTATGCCGTGATGACTACAGGGAGATAAGACTGGAGAGAGGTGGAGCCCAGTTCTGAAATGTTTTTAAAATGCCAGGCTGAGGAGTTTCACCTTGACCCAGCAGGCGAGAGATCCAGTCCAGGTTTTGCAGCAGGAGAGAAAGTGAGTCAGGCCTGGGTTTTAGTATCGTCATGCTGGTGGCTGGCAGCTCGGTGGTCGGCCGCAGCTTTTGGCCCTTGTTTTTATTTCCTGCTCCAGCACTGGTGTCCCACCACTCTCCGGAGAATTGAAAGCAGATGATGGTGAGTGCCCAGGAACAGTCAATTCCCTTTAACGCTTCAGACCCAAAACAACCACATTCTCAGAATATAAATTTTCCTTTGCGTGCTTTCACGTAGGCAATCACAGTAAAATAAATGTTCTTAGTTAGTGTTGCTCTTAAAGACTAACAGCATTTAATTCCGCCCCCCTCCACCCCCATGAATATGTACTGTTTTTATAAGGGGCCAGAGAGGAAAGGAATGTGGGCAACTGAAAAGAATGAATAAAGCAATCATGGTAGTTTAATTAAGTGAACTCTGCCAGCTGCTGTGAATGTGACCCCACAGCCTAATTTTATTTGTGCTGCAAATCATCCATTCTAAAGAAAGAGAAGAACTGTGCCTAGGAGGAATCTTCCTCCACCCCATCTCCTGCCCCCACCCCAAGCCCCCATGCACACGCACACACTTTTAGGCAAGCCATATCTAAGTGGATTTTTTTTTCAGGCCAAGAGTATGAGGCAGTGAGCACAGCCCCTCTGAGCCTTGCTTTGTTATTGTTGTGAGCCTGAAAGTTGATTCCAACTGATAGCAACCCTATAGGACTGAGTAGAATTCAGCATGAAGGTGGCTGGCTTTCGGTTAGCAGCCAAGCTCTTTTTCTTTTTTTTTCAAATTGTGCTTTAGGTGAAAGTTTACAGCTCGAGTTAATTTCTCATACAAAAATTTATACACATATTGTTTTGTGACATTAGTTGCAATCCCCACAATGTGACAGCACACTCCCCCTTTCTACCCGTGTCCATTCAGCCAGTTCCTGTCCCTTCCTGCCTCATTCTGCCTCCGGACAGCAGCCTCCCATTTGGCCTCACTCATCTGACTGAAGTCAGAAGCACATTCCTCACGTCTATTTTTGTTTGTTTGCTTTATAGGTCTGTTTGATCTTTGAAGGGAAACCCTGGCCGTGTAGTGGTTAAGAGTTCAGGTGCTAACCAAAAGGTCGGCAGTTCAAATTCACCAGGTGCTCCTTGGAAACCCTATGGGGCAGTTCTACTCTGCCTTATAGGGTCGCTATAAGTCAGAATCGACTCGACAGCAATGGGTTTGGTTTTGGTTTTTTGTAATCTTTAAAGAGTGGGCTTTGGAAATGTTTTCAGTTCTGGGTTAACAGTGTGTCCGGGGGCCATAGTTTCGGGGGTTCCTCCAATCTATCAGATCATTAAGTCTGGTCTTTTTACATTAGTTTGGGCCTGCTCCACACTTTTCCCTCTCCGGCGGAGACTCTGTTGTGTTCCCTGTCAGAAAGTCACTGGTGGTAGCCAGGCACCATCTAGTTCTTCTGGTCTCAGACTGGTGAAGTTTCTGGTTCATGTGGTCCTTTAGTCTCTTGGGCTAATATTTTCCTTGTATCTTTGGTTTTCTTTATTCTATTTTGCTCCAAGTGAGATGGGACCAATTGATGCATCTTAGGTGACTGCTCCCAAGCTTTTAAGACCCCAGGTACCACTCACCAAAGTGAGATGCAGAATATTATCTTAATAAACTTTGTTATGCCAATTGACCTAGGTGTCCCCCAAAACTATGGTCCTCAGGCCCCAGCCTCTGTCCCTCAAAGTGTTTGGATGTGTCCAGTAAATTTCTTAGCTTTTGCAGCAGCCAGGTGCTTAACCATTGCCAGCCAGGCTTCCTTCCGAGCCTTTGCTAACAGCACCTAAAATACTTTACAGATCCTGCATGGAGTAGGAAGACTATCCTGAAGCTACCAAAATGGGATAGGAGGACGCTCTGATTCTCAAGGCACTTCCACCACCCCTTTGCTAGTCTTAAAGAGCAGGGAGAAGATTCGCTGTCAGCTAAGGACACTAATTTCTCAAATACCACGCTCTGTTTTTCAGGACCATAACCTTTAGCAGCCAAAGAATGCAAAGATGTCATTCCAAATAGCCACTGTTTCCTTTTTCAAGTCCTTTGAGAGGAAACAATTAGCCTGTTCATTTCAAGTGTTGACTCATCTCTGGCCAGTGAGAGCAATAATTCAGTATTTGAGCTTGGAAATCAGACCTCCCAGGTTCTGATCGTTGACCCACAACTTTATGTGTGATTTGGGGCAAGTTACTTAATCTTCTAGGCCTTGAATATCTCATCTATAAATGGAAGTAAAGAAAACATCTACCTTAGAAGTTGCAGGAAGATGAAGTCAACAAATTAATGTATCTGGCACAGAACAAATGCCTAGTAAATGTTAGCATCATCAGTAAGGGTAAACAAAATCTTATTTACTACCTAAGTAGAATATCCTAAACTTACTGGCTTTTGCTGTTATCTAGGAATACTAATTAGTGTGAGTTGGTTTATCACATTGCCTTAGAAATAGGATTGTAGAACCTGGGTTGTAAAGAGTTAGAGAATACCAAGCCCAAATTCTCCAGTTCTCAAGCCATACAACTCTTCAGTGGTCAAACTGGGACCCACCTTCAGGTAGGTGCCTTTACCACTATATCATGCTTTCCTCTGTAACAAAAGAACCTGGAACCAGGTCACTGGGTACCTGAGAAGTATCTAGTGACTTACTGGTGGTCAGTTATTCACCCAGCTCCTAGACAGTTCTTGGCTTGGGGTTAGGAACAGCCTGCCCCAAATTTCTGAGCTTGCCCCTGAACTGAGGCATTTCCCAGGACACACAACTTTCAATTCTAAAACCAGGACACTGCCAGCCAAACCAAGCAGCTGGTTACCTACTTAGGATATCCATTGCTGTCAGGTCAATTTCAACTCCCAGCAACCCTATACAATGGAATAGAACTGCCTTATAGGGTTTCCCACTCTGTAATCTTTAGGGAAGCTGACTGGCACATCTTTCTCCTGTAGAGTGGCTGATGGTTGAACTGCTGACCTTTTGGTTAGCAGCCAAGAACTTAACCACTGTGCCACCAGGGCTTCTTCTGCTTAGGGTAGACCCATGTCTTAGTCATCTAATGCTGCTGTAACAGAAATATTACAAGTGGATAGCTGCAACAAACAGAAGTTTATTCTCTCACAGTCTGGTAGGCTACAAGTCCAAATTCAGGGTGTTGGCTCCACGGGAAGTCTTTCTCTATTGGCTATGAAGGAAGGTCCTCGTCATCAATCTTCCCCTGGACTAGGAGCTTCTCCTCACAGGAACTCCAGGTCCAAAGGATGCACTCTGCTCCTGGTGCTGCTCTCTTGGTAGTATCAGGTCCCCCTGTCTCTCTGATCACCTCTCTCTTTTGTATCTCAAAAGAGATTGGCTCAAGACACAATCCAATCTTATAGATTGAGTCTTGCCTCAACGTAACTGCTGCCTCTCCCACTTCATTAACATCATAGAGGTAGGATTTACAACACATCAGAAAATTGCATCAGATGACAAAATGGTGGACAATCACAGAATACTGGAAATCTTGGCCTAGCCAAATTGATACACATATTCTGGGGGGACACAGTTCAATCCCTAACAACCCACAAATGTGTTAAACGAGTGAATGGATGTCTCCTGATTACCAATCCAATATGAAGGTGGCTGGCTTTGCTGGGAAAGGGAGACATGTGAAGAGGGTCAGGAGAAAGGAAGAGTCTGGCCCTTTTTGTCAATGAGGAAAAATCTGGCTGGCAAGGAACTATACCTTCATGGTTAAAAGGGAAACCTCTCAAAATGGATCTTTAGTGAGAAAAGAAAAATAGAAAAGTAAAGATGAACCATGATGGACTTTACCTAAAGGAAGAAAATTTAAAAAGGTTAGCCAATAAAACAGAGCCACAGCCAGAGTACAGGCTTGATCTGATTCACTTTCCCTGAAGGCCCTATTCCAGCAGCTCTCCTTTAAATGCTGGACAGATTAGAGGTCAATTTATAGCAATAAACACAAACATCAAAAAGGAAGAAAGAGCCAAAATCAAAACACTAACCCACAACTCTAACAGAAAGAGAGCAGCAAAAGTAGCCCTCAGGCAACAGAAGACAGGAAATAATAAAGATTAGATCAGAAATAAATGAAATGGAAAAATAATTGAAAGAATTGACAAAACCAAAAGTTGGTTCTTTGAAAGAGCAACAAAATTAACAAACCATCAGCCAAACTGACAAAAGAAAAACAGGAGAGAAAGCAAATAACCCAAATAAGAAATGAGATGGGCGATATCACCACAGACCCAACTAAAATAAAAAGGATCATAACAGAATACTATGAAAAATTGTAATTCAACAAATTTGAAAACCAAGATGAAATGGACAAATTTCTAGAAACATGTTACCTACTCAAAACTAACACAAACTGAGGTAGAAAAACTAAACAACCCATAAGGAAAGAAGAGATTGAAGGGGTAATTAAAAAAAAAAATCCCTGGCCCAGACAGCTCCAATGTAGAATTCTACCAAACTTTCAAAGAACAGCTAACACCAATACTACTAAAGGTATTTCAGAGCATAGAGAAGAAAGGATTACTCCCCAACTCACTCTATGAAGCCAGTATAACCCTGATACCAAAGCCAGGCAAAGATACCACAAAAAAAGAAAACTAAAGACCAATATTCCTCATGAACATAAATGCAAAAATCCTCAACAAAATTATAGCCAAAAGAAATCATCAGCATATCAAAAAAGAATACATCATGACCAAAGGAGATTCATGCCAGGTATGCAGGGATGGTTCAATATTAAAAAAATAAATCAATGTAATCTACCACGTAAATAAAAGAATCACATGATCTTATCAATCAACACAGAAATGGCATATGAAGAAGTCCAACACCCATTCCTGATAATAACTCTCAGTAAAATAGGAATAGAAGGGAAATTCTTTGACATAATAAACGGCATTTATACAAAGCCAACAACTAACATCATTCTAAAAGAAGAGACCCTGAAAGCATTTCCCGTGAGAATGGGAACCAAACAAGGATGCCCTTTATCACCACTTTTATTCAACATTATGCTGGAGGTCCTAGCTAGAGCGGTAAGTCAAGAAAAAGAAATAAAGCACATCCAGATTGGTAAGGAAGAGGCAAAATTATTCCTATTTGCAAATGATATGATCTTGTACACAGAAAATCCCAAAGAATCCAGAAGAATGCTGTTGGAACTAATAGAAGATTTCAACAAAGCAGAAGGATACAAGACTAACATACAAAAATCAATAGAATTCCTCTACGCCAACAAAGAGAACTTCAAAAAGGAAATACCAAATCAATACCATTTACAATAGCCTCCAAGAAGATAAAGTACTTAGGAATAAATCTAACCAGAGAAGTAAAATACCTTTTCAAAGACAACTACAAAACACTGCTGCAAGAAACCAAAAGAGACCTACCTAAGTGGAAAAACATACCGTGCTCATGGATAGGAAGACTCAGCATTATAAAAATGTCAGTTCTACCCAAAGCAATCTACAGATACAATGCAATCCTGACCCAAATTCCAACAGCATTTTCTAACGAGATGGAGAAGCAAGCCACCAACTTTGTATGGAAAGGGGAGAGGCCCCAGATAAGTAAAGCATTACTGAAGAAGAAGAACAAAGTGGGTTGCCTCACACTACCTGATTTTAGAATCTATTATATCGCCATGGTAGTCAAAAATGCCTTGTACTGGTAACAACAACAGACACATAGACCGATGGAACAGAATTGAGAACCTAGATGTAAATCCATCCTTCCGTAAGCAGCTGATATTTGACAAAGGCCCAAAGTCAGTTAAATGGGGAAAAGACAGTCTCTTTAATAACTGGATATCCATCTGTAAAAAACTGAAACAGGACCCATATCTCACACCATACACAAAAACTGACTCAAAATGGATCAAAGACCTAAATATAAAATCTTAAACAATAAAGATCATGGAAGAAAAAATAGGAACAGTGCTAGGGGCCCTGATATACGGCATACATAAGATACAAACCACAACTGACAATGCACAAACACTATAAGAGAAACTAGATAACTGGAAGGCCCTAAAAATCAAACACTTAAGCTCCTCAAAAGATTTCACCAAAAAAGTAAAAAGAGGACCTACAGACTGGGAGAAAAAAAATTGACTACGACATATCCAATAAGGGTTTAATCTCTAAAATCTACAAAATACTGCAACACCTCAACAAAAAAAAGACGAATAATTCAGTTAAAAAAATGGCCAAAGGATATGAACAGACACTTCACCAAAAGGAACACTCAGGTGGCTAATAGACACATGTGGAAATGCTCTTGATCATTAGCCATTAGAGAAATGCAAATCAAAACTATATTGACATACCATCTCACCCCAACATTACTGGCACGAATCCAAAAAACACAAAATAACAAATGTTGAAGAAGTTGTGGGGATATTGAAACCCTTATGAACTGCTGGTGGGAATGTAAAATGTTACAACCACTTTGGAACACAGTATGGTGCTTCCTTAAAAAGCTAGAAATAGAAATACCATACAATCCAGCAATCCCACTCCTAGGGATATATCCTAGAGAAATAAAAGCAATCACACGAATAGACATATGCACACCCAAGTTGACTGCAGCACTATTCACAGTAGCAAAAAGATGGAAACAATCTAAATGTCCATCAACGGATGAATGAATAAACAAAATTAAGGTACATACACACAATAGAATTACTATGCAACAATAAAGAACAATGATGAATCTGGAGGGCACTATGCTGAGGAAGATAAGTCAGTCACAAAAGGACAAATATTGTATGAGACTACTACTATAAGAACTCAAGAAAAGGTTTACACACAGAAAAAAAGCATTCTTTGATGGTTATGAGGGTGGGGAAAATCACTAACTAGATAGTAGACAAGTGTGAACTTCCGTGAAGGGAAGGATAACACACAATATAGGGAAAGTCAGCACAACTGAACCAAAACAAAAGCATAGAAGTTTCCCTAGACACGTCCAAACACTTTGAGGGACCAAGTAGCTGGGGCTTGGGCCTGGGTACCATAGTCTCGGGGATATCTAGTTCAATTGACATAGCAAAGTTTATAAAGAAATTGCTCTATATCCCACTTTGCTGAGTAGTGTCTGGGATGTTAAAAGCCTTCAAGTGGCCATCTAAGATACAGCCATTGGCCCCACCCCACCTGAAGCAATGGAGAGTGAAGAAAACCAAAGACACAAGGAAAATACTAGCCCAAAGGACTAAAAGACCATGTGAACCAGAGAGTCCACCAGCCTGAGACCAGAAGAATTAATGGTGCCCAGCTACCACCAATGACCATCCTGACAGGGATTACAACAGAGAGTCCCGACAGAGCTGGAGACAAATGTAGAACAGAATTCAAATTAACATAAAAAGACCAGACTTACTGGTCTGACAGAGACTGGAGGAAGCCCCAAAACTATGATCTCCAAATGCTCTGCTAACCCAGAACTGAAGCCATTCCCAAAGCCCATTTTTCAAAGATTAGACAGTCCTAGAAAAGAAAAAATAACACAAGTGAGGAATGTGCTTCCTAGTTCAATCAAATATACAAGACCAAATGGGCATCTCCTGTTCAAAAGCAGGACGAGAAGGCAGGAAGGGACAGGAACTGGACAAATGGACACAGGGAACCCAGGAAGGAAAAGGGGAATGTGCTGTCACATTGTGGAGATTGCAACCAATGTCACAAAACAACATGTGTATAAATTTTTGAATGAGAAATTAACTTGAGCTGTAAGCTTTTCACCTAAAAAGCACAATTTAAATAAATAAATAAATGCTGGGCAGAACCACTGCAATGTTACAGGACAAAGAGACACACTCTGTGGCTGTATCTCCAAGGGCTACATGAAATGGGAGACTCTTTTTGAGAAGAAAGCTTCACACCTGGAAAAGCAATACTGCATGAGAGGAAAAAATGGAAGGACTAAAGAAAAAATACAGCTACCGTCAGTATAAAATCAACTAGTGAAGAATACACTTGTTCTTTCCCAGCCCTATCAACAATACACGTTTTTGGATCTGTTGTTATTGCTTCTCCTTTCAGTTTCCTAAGTATGCTAAACAGGACCAAAATTAAATAGTAGATGCAATCTGTCTGAGAGATCTCTTTCATTTCTCTTTGCGCACCCTGCCAGGATTTGGCTGGATCTGTTGTTATCTCCTGCTGCCTCATGGGCAGCAAAGACCACGACCTGGACAAGCAGAATTGTCACTTCCTTTTATTATGTTCTGAATCTTTCCAGAACTATGTTCCCTCTTTGGAGTTACCTCCTTCTGTTCCATTCTTTCAGAGCTTTTACGGCTAACAAGCAAATGAATCTTAGTTAATGTAGATGCCAGAAAGGGATTCTGGTATATTTGCATTTTAACTAGGCACTTTAGTTTTATGAAACTAGGAAGTTATATAATAGTGAAATCAATATGTTATCCAAAATGCTCTTCTTGAAAATAGCTGAGCTGGGATTCAAAGAAGCCTTCTCACTCTGTAATTCTCTCTTTATCTTTGGTTTTGGCAAGTTTGATTATAATATGTCTTGGTGACTTTCATTTAACATCCACCTTGTGGAGTTCGATGACCATCTTGAATAGATATCTTCTCATCTTTCACAATATCAGGGAAGTTTTCTGCCAACAAATCTTCAACAATTCTCTCTGTTTTTTCTATTATCCCTCCCTGCTCTGGTACTCCAATCATTCGTAGATTATTTCTCTTGATAGAGTCCCACATGATTCTTAGGGTTTCTTCATTTTTTTTTAATTCTTTTATCTGATTTTTCTTCAAATATATTAGTGCCAAGTGATTTATCTTCAAGTTCAGAGATTCTAGCTTCTACTTGCTCAATTCTACTCCTCTGACTTTCTATTGAGTTGTCTACTTCTGTAATTTTATTTTTAATCTTCTGAATTTCTGATTGCTGTCTGTCCAGGGACTTTTCCAGCTTATTAAACTTTTCATTATGTTCCTGAATAATCTTTCTAATTTCTTCTGTTGCTTTATCTGTGTGTTCCTTCGCTTGTTCTGCATATTGCTTCATTTCCTTTCTGATGTCTTGAAGGGTTCTGTATATTAAACTTTTGTATTCTGCACCTGGTAATTCCAGGAATGCACTTTCATCTAAAAGATCCCTGGATTCTTTGTTTTGAGAGCCTGTTGAGGTGATCATGGTCTGTTTCTCTTTGTGACTTGATATTGACTGTTGTCTCCGAGCCATCTATAAATTATTGTATTTGTTTACTCTTGCTTACTGTGTCGTAGCTGCTTGCTTTGTTTTGTTTTGGTATACCCCTGTGGGTTGCTTGAGTGAGCTAGCTTGATTATTTTCACCTTTGGAGCTCTTGTCCCCAGCTGGCTAGAGCTGTTATCAGGCATATCAGTCTAGAAGTCCATTCAGTTTTCTTATATGAATTCAGCTCAGGATTCTGGGTAGCTGATCATCAAGTGTGTGGTACGGGCTCTGTCCTACAGTCTTAGAGGGACAGGGGTGATTGGCATATATACCAGTATCTGATTGCAGTAGGGGGTCACCCTCTGAACAAGGCAGGGGGCTGAGAACTGACCCCCAAGTGTCTCTGAGGAAAGCGCGTCTCTGTTCCCTAGAGCATGCTAGTGGGTGGGTTCTGCAGAGGGACCATGGGCACCCAAAGTTTTTGATTGTAAGGACTGGGAGGTACCAGTTATCTTTGGACCCCTGTTGCGGGTGGCTGGGTGACCTGAGTGGAGCTACCAGTCCTTAGGTCCCATATGTGGGTAGGTGAGGGTCTTTTTTAATAGGCAAAGCAATGTCAAACACCAAACACCCACCTCTCCACCACACAGCTAAAATGGTTGGAGCCTGCCAACAAGGGCCTATTCTCCTGAAATAGGCCCACACAGGTCCATGGAGAAAGGAAAGTTGCTCAAGGTCCACAGACGGTTTATGCCTGGACAGGAGCCGCCTCTGTCCTGAGCTCCCCCAGTTAATGGAGCTAGCAAATTATCTTTTCCCCTCAGTTGCAAATGTTTTCCTTCCTCAAGGCCGGGAGGACGGCTCCAGGTGCTCACCAGGGTCTATCTCAGGCCTAGGGATTCAGCTGCTGAAGCCAGCTTGGGGGTGGGGGGGGGTGTGGTAAAATATACGCAAGTACTTAGCTTTTGTCGAGAGGGCCGTTCTCCTCAGGTTCCGGAGGCACGAGCAGGCTGTGTAGCTGGCTGCTTCTCCCTGAGGAAACTGTGGCCAAAGGCTAGTACCCGCCACCCCTGCTCCAGGAATGATGCCTGAGGGCTCCCTATGATTCAGGTCCGGTAACTCCTCTCCACTTCTGAACAGCCTCTTCTTCCCTCTGCCCCTCAGTTCGTTGTCTAAGCTTGCCTTTGATGCTCAGGGCTCCCAGCTTGTCACAAATATACTCCTTTCACTTGTTCTTTTGGGTCTTTGTTGTAAAGAGGGCTCGCCAGAAGCGTCTGTCTCTTCCACCATCTTGGCTCCGCCTCCAGCCTCCTCTAGGTTCAATTTTCCCACTGTTGAAGAAAGGTTGGAACCACACTCAAAGATATATACATACTTTTAAAGATGTTCTAGCTCTTTTAATCTTATAACATCTTTCTCTAATAACATCTTATTTTGAGGTATGCAATTGAGGAAGAAAAATTTGGCAACTCTTCACAATATTCTGTGGTGGAGCTCTCTGGCTTTTAACCGGAGACCCCTGATGTAAAATAACACATTGCTTCAATCACCTTTATGCTGTAGGTCAGTCACTGTATGTGGTAACTGTGAATAAAAATCATCTTTCATATCTGCTTCTGTATACATGTTCCAGGGTACAGACAAGCCTAAGGAGTTCTGACAACATCACTAGCCAATTGAACTGAACATTTCCCAGACTGTCAGATGAAGTTGACAAATACCAAGACAATTTGAATAAGTAATCATGAACAGATAATTCCTGGCTCCCTGAGCATTGATGGTAGAATAGGATCATGCTGCTTTCCCCTCAGCTCCTCATAGCATTCTTAGTCCACAGAGTCCCAGCAGCTAGATATCAGGCTGACAATATTGAGAATGCTGCCCTTTGTTTAAAGTTGAAAAGTTTTGGTGACTTAGCCAAGTGCAATTCCCATAAAAAGAGAAATCAGAAGCTGTCTCAAGAGGGTTCAGGAAAAAATTATCAGTAAAAAAAAGACATCAGCTTTTTTCTTAGCCCAAGAGTTTTGTTTGTTTTTTTGTTTTGTTTGCTGAGCACATAACATCTCAATGAAATTACTCCTTAGCAAGAGTAGACTGGGTGAGTGATAAGGGAACCATTTCTTTAACTGTTTCTTTCGTCTCTTTCTGTCTCCAGTTCAAACTTCCTCCACTTCTCTTTCATTAGAGACCACAAAGATATTTCATAAGTCTAAAAGAATAAAAAAAGATAGACCCTAATAGTTCTTAGAAGATCTCCTTCAGTGATTAAGCAAAATATAAGAATAGTGTATAAGCAGTCCAGAGCCAGAATTAGGTGAGAATCTAATTGGTATCAGGATTCAGTCTAATCTAAAAGTCTAAGAGTTTAGAGATCTGAAGATTAAGACAAGAAGTGGGGGGAGGGAATGTCAACAGGTCACTGTGGTCATGAGTAAGCAAAGGGTATAGCAAACAAAAGGACACGTGGGTTAGGGCAGGCAAGGGCCAGGAACCAACAGGACAGGTCCATCCAGGGAAAGGCACTAGGAAGTGAAGACCCTTCCAAGTGTGCCTCCCCGGGTCAAAGGCTAGAGTCTATTCTATTTGCAAATCCTGCCCAGATAGGAACGAGGCTGGGGGTTAAGGCAGTGAATAAATGGAAAGTTCTGATAAAGAAAGAAAGAAAGCAAACAAAAATTCATTGAACTCCCAAAGTATGCCAAACACTGGACATATTCATTTAGTCTTCTCAGCTGCTCTTTGACAGATAATACATGTCATGTTTTCTGGCTGCCTAGCACCTTTTGGGCATTTTGCTATTTTTGGAAAATTCCCCACCTTCTGAGTTCTGTCTCCCAAGGGAAAGTCAGAAAATTTGCTTCCCCAGAGACCTTTGCAGCTTGAACGTGGCATGAGGCCTATGATCAGCCGGTAAGATACACCCAGGCAAAAGTTTAATGACTGTGAGAAAGGAGGCAATACACGAGACCCATTTGCTGACAAGGGTGGTGGCAGAGGCATTCAGTCTGGGGGGTACTAGCTGTTGTAAAGGGATCCCTGCTGGCGCAGTGGTTAAGTCCTTGGTTGCTAGTTGTAAGGGTTGTGGTTCGAATTCATCAGCCACTCCACAGGAGAAAGATGTGGTAGTCTGCTTTCATAAAGATTTACAGCCCTGAAAACCCTATGGGGCAGTTCTAGTCTGTCCTATAGGGTCACTATGAGTTGAAATTGACTCGATGGCAATCGGTTTTTAATGTGCTTAGTTGTTGTAACACCAGTTCTTGGGCCAGAAGTAGCAGGACTGACAGGATCGCAATAAAGTTTGAGTTCCCGGAAGCTGTAAAAATTATAGGATCAGTGCTCAGGGAGAAAGCAAGGTCGGCAGCTTAATATATTGGGTGACTTCTGGAGCGTAGTTTCAGGCATTGACCTTAGAAGCTGAGACTCAAGCTGGCTTCTCTTGTCCTCCCAACAATTTTGTGAGTTACTCAAATCTTTTTAATTAAATCCTTATATGCTTAATTAGCCAGAGCCCTCTTCTGTTGCTTACCACTAAGAACCCAAAATGTTAGAGATAAATATTGCTATTATCCCTTTTTACTGAAAGGAGGCGAAAGTGAAAGATGGGATTTAAAAAGAAAGAACAGTACAGTAACTTGCCCAAGGGCATACAGTTCATAAATTGCAGAGGTAGGGTTTGAACCCAAGATCGTCTGACTATAAGCTAGAAAAAGTTCAAGGAAAGAACATCTGTGTGGAGTTGGGTAGCAAATAGTCCTGGTAACGTTTTCCGTTCCCACTGACTCTACATACCTTAGTAGTCCCATTGGTAGTTAGTAGTACCATTTTCTTTTTGCGTGTGCTCGCTTTTCTGACTTAACTGTGTGCCAATAAACATATGGGTGATGCTGAAGATAAACCAGTGCCACTGCTTGCTGATTTCCATTGCTACCTTCAAATATTGCCGTTCATAGTTTGCTGAGGGGTGGGGCCGCTGTTGTGGATTGTGGAGGGGGTGGCCAACTGTTTGAGCTCGGTTTACCATTGCTTTTGATGAGTCATAGAGAGTTATGCATTATTCATAAGCTTCAGATTTGAAGAACCTTCCCTTGTATAATTTCTGCTCATTGATTCCTCCAACCCAAGATAAGATAAATAGCCCAACCTGTGCTTTTGAACTGGGTGAGCTAATGCCCAGCAAATCAGAAAGAGAGGTTGGAAGAGTGGGTTTTAATTCAAAGTCCTGCTATGTATATTGTCAAATGAAAACTGAATATACTGATAGACACATAACAACAAATCTGAAATAATCTGTTAGGCACCTGGAAATTCCAGTATCACTCTAAGTGAAAAAATAAAGCAAGATCTCAGGCAGGCGCTAGGAGTTAGAGCAGTTCTGACCAAAGTGTGAAGTAACAGAAATCTACCTTAGAGCCCTCACTCACTTCCCGCCTTTATTCCCAAGTGATATTCTCAACCCCTTTGCCCCTCAGGCACCTAGATTAAATTCTCTCACCAAACTCCATTCCAACAACCTGCTCATCCCTCCTTCAAACCCAATGACTAATAGCAACTTAAAGAACTACTCCTTCCAGAGATATTTGCCCTTAAACACAATCAAAATTTTAGAGTGAAAGGGTTACATTTTGCCACGGACATCAGTCATTTGTAGTTGCTCCAAAATCTTTTTTGTACTTTATACAAAAAAAAAAAAAAAAAAAAAACTTATTTGATCTATATAAAAAAAACAAACCCATTACTCTGAAGTCGATTCTGATTCATAGCGACCCTATATTAAAAAAGTAGTTAACATATATATTTGTTTTAAAGCATAATAAAATAATACTTATGGACCTACCATCCAACCCAAGAAATAGCTTGTTATTGCTCTTTCCTTTTCTACCCTCCAGCCTCTTGTCCAAAAATATTTTGAATACCTTCTTAACATTTTGATAGTTCCCCACTCTATAGATCTACCCTCTCAACAAAAAAAAAAAATTTATTTTTAAATCTGTATTCCCCACCACACTGAGTCCAGTACAACTAGGTGGTGCCTGGCTACCACCACTGACTGCTCTGACAGGGATCACAGTAGAGGGTCCTAGACAGAGCTGGAGAAAAATGTAGAACAAAATTCTAACTCAGAAAGAAAGACTAGACTTGCTGGCCTGACAGAGGCTGGAAAAACCCTGAGAGTATGGCCCCCAGACACCCTTTCAGCTCAGTAATGAGGTCACTCCTGAGGTTCACCACTCAGCCAAAGATTAAACAGGCCTGTGGAACAAAATAAGACTAAAGGGGTGCACCAGCCCCGGGGCAAGGACTAGAAGGCAGGAAAGGGACAGGAAATCTGGTAATAGGGAGCCCAAGGTTGAGGAGAGAGAGTGTTGATATGTCATGGGGTTGTTAACCAATGTCATAGAACAATGTGTGTACTGTTTGATGAGAAACTAGCTTGTTCTCTAAACCTTCATCTAAAGTACAATTGAAAAAAAAAAATCTGTATTCCCAGCACTTCTTGTGCTAGGGTACCGATATGTGGTTTAGAATCCTCCAGTCAGATGCACCTTTCAAGACAGATTGAGAACTAAACTATATCATGAAAAGGTTGGGCATGAGGCAGGCGTATTTCTAGCCTGGATTGGAGGTGGCTACCTAATCACGGCAGAAACAGTAGCTCCCGTGGAGGGTCAATAACCCCAGTGTAAAAATGTTTGCTGGAGTTATTTCTAGAAGCTCAGCTAAAGTCTGTTTCTTTAGCCTTCTTAATGATTCTTTAAGTGCTTTACCCCTTAATAAATCCCTTCCTACTTAAAGTAACCAGAGTAAATTCTGTTGACTGCAACTAAGGAACTCTGGCCAATACAAAAATTGTTCCAGAAATGATCACAAACATCAGGCTTCTAGGACGTGGGAACCTTACACAGTCTGTCTGATCTGGTTGGATTTGAACTGAGTCAGTGCTTGGTTATCATTCAATGATGGGACACTGGTAGGCCATAGTATTCAAGGTGGTAAATTGACTAAAATTCTCACCTGTGGTCACTTGGCATAGAGTGTTTTCTGAAGCCAAGTTTTGCCTTTCCTTTTGATTGCCACAGTATACCATTACATAGGGCTAAGGAATACAAGAAGTGTGGGTTGGGTTGACTGCCTCTATTAGCATCAGTAAGCTTAAAAAAAGGAAAATAACGGGTTGAAGAATTTAAATTCTCAGATCAATGGATAGGTAGAAAAACAGGGAGTTTCTACAACTGCCCTAGAAGAATTTCTTACATCTTATAGTCACAGGGCTGACAAGGCCAAAAAGCAAATGCAGAGTCAGAGCTGGACCGTTATTGAATTTCAATACAGGTTGAATTCACATCCTTACTAGATCTCTTATGTAAAAGTCAGGGCATTTTGCAGGGAATGAGTGGACCACAAGAATTGGGATGAGAGTATTTGCAGAATCTGGCTGATTTGAGTAACCCCATTGCTCCTCCCTTACCAGAAGCTGCAGCCCTCCTCTCATGCCTGAAGATGCTGGTCTGGCCTTACTTGAAGGCTTTGTAATGATCTCCCTTGAGACAGTTATGTCATACAGAAATGCTAGTTCTCCTCATGCCCCATGCTTCTGACCCTTCATTCTCTCATTCTCTCCAAGCTTATAACTAATTCCAGATCCCAGCATGCCCACAGAGGCCAATTAAAAAGTCGAACATGGAAGGAAAAGGCACACAGACACACAGAGCAAGATTTTGCTAATTAGTATTGTCAAAAATCCGGAGAATGTACTGGGCATTCTACCGGAAACATAATTTTATGGCCCTAATTATTGGCATGGATACATTATCCAGAGATTCCAGATTCAGTGTACTTAGCTTGGCTAATTGTTAACTTGGTTGATTGACTAAGACCTGGACTTCACTGTGGCCTATTGCTGAAGGAAGTTGAAATGCCAGTTGAAATGCTAAGACTTCAGAGACTTAGAGAGATACAAATGTTGGAATGACAACATGTACACACACCCTAACTAAGCCTAGAGGACACTGGCTTTTCTAAGACATCGAGAAAAACATTGATGAAGAGAGAGCTAGAATCCTTGAGGAGCATTTTGTATTTCATCTGTTCCATGGGGACGAAGATAAGAAATACTGCTATTGAAATTAGTTCCCTCATCTCAGTGGGAACGGTGGGTCCCCAGAGTAGCAGACATCAAATAGTAGGATTTCACTCCAGAAACAGAGTGGATGTGATTATTAGCATAGCAGAATGTTTTGACTTGCAGGGATCTTTGGTGGTGGCTAATGGATCATTTGGCTCCTAAAACTCAACTAGACGGGCAGCCTACAAAGGGTATAACTTGACCTGTATGATTGAAAAATGTCCAGGTCGGTAAACCTAAACTTATGTCATCATACTTGACTTAAATCATAACACTAGAGAATCATAGCCTATCTTCCAATGTCCAGACACTCAATTCTATGAATGAAAGGGAGGCCTTCTACCTTTAAGGAAGGACATCATAAGAACCTATGAAAATCTCTGTCTACCCTTCCCCAACGGTGTCAAGATAGCTGTGTACTAAAGAACTGTGCACTATACCTTTGACAAATTATTGGACATGGCTTTGAATTTATGCTAATTCCTGGGAAGCCAGAATATCATTGTTTCTCCATTCAGTTTAGGGCCTTATGTATGGGGATCCAGTGATGAATGGAATTTAAATCCATCTCATGGTGATTCCAACCTATGATTATTTCTCCCAGTTCCTGAATTATAGTTGGAATGGATTAAATAAATAAATAGCAGAATCCTCAAATTGGCTTCTTGACCCAAAGTAAGCACTATTGGGACTGCCCCTTTCCTAACAAGATAGTAAACCAAAAGCAATACTGCATTTTTAAGGGAATTCTGGAAATTAGTGCCATCATCAAAGAAAACTGCAAGAGTAGTGACTTCTATTACATCCCCATTTAAAGTGCCTGCTTAACATGTGCCAAGAACAGATGGATTTTAAAGCATGATCATGGATTATCAAAACTTTAATCCGTAACTTCAAAACCTTAATCAGTAACTTCAATTCCCACTGCTAAAGTTGTCTCTACTGGAGCGAGCCAACACAACTCTGGCCTCTAGTGTGCAGACTTTCCCCAACAAATGTTTTTTTTTTTCTCTATCGTAATAAGCCTAAGAAGTCCCCTGAGTGGTGCAAATGGTTAAGGAGCTCGCTGCTAACTGAAAGGCTGGAGGTTCAAGTCCCCCCAGGGTACATCAGAAGATAGGCCTGGTGATGTACTTCTGATAAACCAGCCATCAAAAACCCTACGGAGCACAGTTCTACTCTGACCTACATGGGGGCACCATGGGTTGGAATTGGCAGCAACTGGTATTAGTAATAAACCTAAACGCCAGAAGCAATTTGCTTTCACTTAGTGGGAACAGCAACTTCATGCCCACCTCTGAGCTATGTCAACTCTCTATATTTCTCTTACATGTGAGAAAAGTGAAATTTTATCTCGTATAAGCATTACCATTGAAAACACTAACAGCCAAAGAAAATTCATAACAGAAATACGGACTATGTAAAATTTCATGCCACAGTCATTGGATGTTTTAGGAAGACCCTGGGAATATCTGGGCCTTTCCTAGTTAATAAATGTCCAAGAATGAGACTTTAGACTTGGATTATTTTTCTCAAGTGCTGTTGGAAAGACTATCTTAATTGAAACTGCCCACATGCTGCTAGTCCATTTGCAGTCAATTTAGTAGATCAATCAAACATTCTTTTAAGTTAAAAAAACAAAATCCATTAAAGTGGTAGTCAGACTGAATTGACCAGTTATACCACGGAACTGACAAGTCAATTCTAACCAACAACCCTGACAGATTTACTCTGTGAGACTAAACTGCCTTTGATTAACAAAATGTCCTCATTCCCACCAACCAATAGCAATTGTTTGTTTGCTTTTTTGTTTTAATGCAGGCAGAGCCACAGACCTACCCCTGTGCTCTTGGTTCTGGAACCAATATGGAATTTTCTAGTTTGACTAAAAGTTTAGATTCTCTTGACCTCAGTAGAGAAAGAATAATAACACTACACTCACTATAAATTCCATCAGTAGAAGAGTTATGAAGATGAATGAGGCCATATTTGGCCAATTTCCTGCTTTATGTAAATTTAAGACAAAGTCAGAGTCACACAGGATTAGAAACATAGGCAGTGTTTTTTAAATTCTCAGAAGAAAGTCACTTTATCAACATAAACTTGGCACAATTTTGAAAAATAACTGCATCCATCTTATCCGCCCGTTGACTTGCTGTAGTAAGTCGTGGTGTTTTCCTTATTATTTTATGCTCCGAGCCACAGAAAGATTAATGTTACAAGTTAAGCAAACGGTGCAATATTTACAGCTTACTCTTGGCAAATATTAAAGGTCTTTCGTAGGTCCAGCTTCCTGAGAACCACAGGAGGTCACATTTGTACTATGAAGACAGTGCACTTTCCAGAATGTTTAGTCCACAGATTAATGCCTGTATGCAGGAAAGACAAGGAAAAGCTGATATCCGTCATGAGGAGCTGAGGCATACAGTGATAAATCAATTTAGAGAAAGTACTGTTTATCAATAAGAAAGAAGATCTGTTCCCAGCTCTGGGCCAGAAACATGCATTGATTTTATGGATGAGAAAGCAGTAGTGAAATATCACTTCCAAAGGGACCGACTAGTTTCTAGATTTTCAAAACATCACTTCTATCAAGGAGTCCTGTTGAGAATGTCAGCTACTTGCTGGAGGCTGCAGGAGCAACCAAGGCCCTTGAGAAGCTTCATTTTCATGACATCAGGAAAAGAAAGGAACAATTCCCAGGTGATGCTGGAACCTGAGTCTTGGCTCCCCTTGTCACTGCCAGCAGCATGATTCACACTTGGACGCTAGGTTACCTGGATTAGGTGACCAAAAAGTCAGCCATCACGCACATTTGAACCACGATCACCTACCAGAAACAGGACTTTGGTGGAAGATACACAACAGGATAAGACAAGGAGCCCTCAACAACCTCACAATCCACTAGAGGAGGCAAACATGCCAGCTAGTCATTAACACTTAAGGGTTCCAGTCTTCACCTTTCCTCCCCAACACAGAAACGCTATCTTCCCCTGCTCACCGAACCCTCCCTGGCCCTGGGAGCATGGGTAGTATCCAGCTTTCCCAGACAGTTCCAGGCCTTTGGGGATGCAGTGCTGGAGAACGAAAAGCTAAAGAGCAGGGATTGGCCTGGACCTTAAGATAGACGATGCTGGAGAGGAGTGAGCTTCGTGGCTCAAGTAGACACTTGAGAATATATGGGCAACTCCTGTCTGGTGGTGAGATGAGAAGGCAGAGTGGGACAGGAGCTTGCTGAACGGACATGGGGAATACAGGGTGGAGAGGAAGAGTGTGCTGTCTCATTAAGGTGAGTGCACGATGGGGTGCATATGGCATTTTGTGGGAAAGACTGACTTGATTTGTAAACTTTCCCCTAAAGCACAATAAAAAAATTAAAAAAAAAAACAACTAATGAGCTAAGGAGGGGACCTGCTTAGGAAGAGAGACTGAGCAGATGTACCAATAAACAGAGGAAGGGAGAAAATGGGGAGGAGGAGGGGACAGGCAGGGGTAAAGAGAGAGAGAGAGAGAGAGGAGAATGCCAGGCTCCAGAGCACTGTGAACTTCAGGGAACTAGAGAAGAGAAAGAGATTACAAGGAATTTTGCTGGGTATTCTGGTCTTGAGTCCTTTTTATATTGTTTGCAGCTGCAAGGTAAAGCGTGAGCTTCCTTTTCATTACTTTTGACTACTTGGAGTATTTCTTTTTATTCTGTCTCCTTATAGAAACTGGACCATCTGGGCCCTCAGGGGCAAGACTCAGCTCCCTCTGGATTAAAATCCACCTCTAGATCTGAGCCCAGACAACATTGTCACCAAGGCTGTCAGTTAACAAAGAGTAGAGGTTGAAGAGTTTCAAGCTGTAGTGGTTATTGTATAGAAGTGGGAAGCCAAACAACCATCGAGAAAGCAAGACCATAGTCAACGCTACAAACTACGGGAGAAAGCAGGGTGAGGTTCTAGTGTGCTCACCCACGCCACAGCCTGGGCAGGAGAGCTGCGCTTCTCAACTTTAACCAAACAGATCACCTGGGGATGTGGTTAAAATGCTGATTCTGATTCAGTAGGTCTGGAGTAGGACTAGAGAGTCTGCATTTCTAACCAAGCGTGCCTTGTGTTTTCTCATCTGCGCATTAGAATCATCTGGGGGTCTTTCTGAAAAGCCCAGGCTACACCTCAGACCCATTACATCACAATCTCTGGGCATGGGGCATGGGCTTTGGTAGTGTTCAAAGCCCACGGAGGATTCCAACACAGACAGGAGTTTGGGGACCATGGCTCTTCACCGAATTGGTCTTCATGAGTAGAATCCAGTGCACTCTATTCTAATAAAGAACTGAGTGGGCAGTCCAGAGCAGGGGATCTCAGTCCTGGCTACACTTCAGAATCACTCAAGCAGCACTTACAAATACCTAGGCTTTGGCTCCACCATTTCCCACCACCCAAGAGATTCCAATTTAATTCATCTGGAGAAAGGTTCAGGCATGAGTTGTTTATTTGTTTGTTTTGTTTTAAGCTCTCAGGCGACTCTAATTGAAAGCCACTAACTGAGATGTTTATGTGTTAACTGAGGCCTTCTGTTCAGGCTCCCTCCCTGCTCTCTGACTCTAGCCCACCTATTCCACCTACTCAAACTCTGCCCCTTTCCTGTCCTCTGTTAGAACTGCACCCCGCATTGTGATGTTGGTTTATTATCCAAGTATTAAAGGCTGGTTGATGATTAAGGAACACTGAATCAAGTGTATCCAGCAGATAGAAATGCAATCAGAAACCATGGATTCAGTCGCTTTGTGTCAATTAGCTTCATGCACAGAAACTTCTGGTCTGTGGCCACAAACCACACAGTTTACTTCAGCTTCTCAAATGCACATCATTCATTACAAAAGAAGCCAGGAAAAGGGCTCATATAACCTGTCCTACTATGGGAATGAGGAAGGCAAGGGATTTGGAGAAGATAGACCCTAGTAGTGTTTCACTTATCCACTCATTCATTTAAAAATTATGTTTTTCTCTGGGTGGTGCAAAAGGTTTGCTCTTGACTTGGGAGCTCACTCCTACTCTGTAACACATGGGGCGCCATGCATCGGAATCAATCCCAACAGCAACGTGCCAGGCACAGTTCAAAGTGCAACTGAAATCAGTGTGTACTCCCCCAGCTGTGGGCCTTGCCTCTTCCCAGTTTAGTATCAAAATTCGAAGACTTGTACCTTAAACATAAAACAAGAGTGATGAATTCATTTATATTATTATCTGAATACCCTGTGGGCTGTTAAAAAATTTTTTAAAAGCATATTTACAAAGTCACTTTATTAAACATGGGAAAATTATCAGAGCTACTGCATGATGTTGTTGTCGTTAGGTGCTATCAAGTCAGTTCTGACTCATAGCGACCCTATGTACAACAGAACAAAACACTGCCTTGTCTTGCACCATCCTCACAACTGTTGCTACGTTGGGTCCACTGCTGCAGCCACTATGTCAGCCTATCTGTTAAAAGCTTTCCTCTTTCACTGACCCTCTACTTTACCAAGCATGATGTCCTTCTCCAAGTACTGATCCCTCTTGAGAACATGTCCAAAGTATATGAGACAAAGTCTCGTCATCTTGGCTTCTAAGGAGGATTCTGACTGTACTTCTTCCAAAACAGACTTGTTGCATGACACCTGGGCTCAATAACAGCCCCACAATGGTGAGCTTCAGCAATCAGGCTGCATATTAAGTCCCTGTCTGCCATCTCTACTGTTAGCCCTAGAGGTTTATATAAATGAATGCAACCTTTAGGGTACAGTGTCAGGCAGGGCTAAGGAAAAGACATACTTTACAAACATTGATTGCTTCTTGTTACACCTTGCTAATGTAATCTGTGTTGCAGATTAGAATTAGCATACCATTATGGGTAACGCCTGGCAAAAATGGTCTGAGCTGCAGTGCCTGTTTGTGAGTTTGGTTTTGTTCTTCAGGAAGTTGTTTTAGCAAGACCTTGTATTTTCTTGCCAAAGTTGTAAGGGAGAACAACTTTTTTGCCCTTTTGTTTTTCAAATAACAAATCATGAGCAATAGGCTACATCACTGTGTCCTGTATTAATGCTCCTGGCCAAGGAACACTGAACAAAATTCTGTTAAGTCACAGGGTCTGGTTTTTTTTTTTTTTTTTTAGTTCCCTTTGACCTTTCAGATCAAAACTGTGACTAACAGCCATGTTTGGGCCACTCACATTTATAATGTGCTATTTGTAAAGAGGAAACCCTGGTGGCGTAGTGGTTAAGTGCTACGGCTGCTAACCAAAGGGTCAGCAGTTCGAATCCGCCAGGCACTCCTTGGAAACTCTATGGGGCAGTTCCACTCTGTCCTGTAGGGCTGCTATGAGTCGGAATCGACTCAACAGCACTGGGTTTGGTTTTTTTTATTTGTAAAGAACCTAAGCCATGGCCTTTCTAGAAATATGTTCTTGTACACACCTACACATAAGTACAACTCTTGAAAGCACTAATTTGCTGCTGATACACGATGTTCTCCCTCCTCTGCCATGTTTTACTACAAATCTCTGGCAGCGGAGGCCTTGCTTGTTTGGTAGTCACGTCTGAATTGTTGAACTCCTTGCAGCTCCTTGTATTGCTCACTCACCTCCTATGATATCACTCCCTGAGAAGGGCACACTATGGATGAGATACCAGCCACTGACCCTCCAAGCAGTCTAGAATCCAGATGGGTCTATGACACTTTCTGGGTCCTGGGAAGAATTCCTGTAGAGTTGGGAGGCTAGGTATTTCAGTCCCATCTGCAGCCTTCAGCTTGGTCTAAATCTCTGGCCTATGAATATGGCTCACTCTCTCAGACTCACCAACTGAAAGGCAGCCCATGCTCTGAGGTGAACTGGACCATCTGCACTGATTCTCCAACTCACTCTACTGGAAGCTCCTGTCCCCAGCCCCTGGCCTTTACTTCCATCCACAACTCAGGACTGAAAAATGTTTCCTGACTAGAATGTTAGCGCTTTGTTCATTCAAAAGGGCAGTGACCGAAACCAAATCCATGGATGCCTCAGTGACTCTCTGAGACTTAGTTCCCTCCTCTGTAGAATGTGGACAAGGATGCCTATTTCATGGTGGTGTTGAGAAAACTGAGGGGTCTTCTAGATTCATTCGCAAGCCCAGACCTTTCTCCCCACCATTCCCCCATCTCCACCCTTGGAGCACCTTGTTTTATGCCTCTGGGGCAGGCTCCTATTATAGGTTCAGAAAAGTTCACAGGAGCCAGTAGAGCCTGTTCCTTGGATCTGGAGCTGCTATGCCACCTGCCTCCAACCAGGCTCTTCCTCTCCCTGATTTCTGGGTCTGGCAGGAAGTGGATTAGAAGCTTGAGAAGACTTTTATCAACACCACCTCCAATATGTCTTGCCCTTATGCTGGTGCATCATCAAGGAGAAGGGGCATCTAACCCGGCTCTGGCCCCTAGCACCACCCACTGCTGCCCACTACTGGAAAACCATGAGAGGCAGTTCAGGGTAGTGGGGTAGAGGGCACACTCCGGAGTCAGACTGTTTGGGTTTAGATCCTGGCTTTGCCACTCACTAGCTGTGTAACCTTGGGTTTTATCTTCCATATAAGCCTCAGTTTCCCCATCTGTAAAATGGGGATAACAACAATCTCCACACTTTTTGAATTTGTTGTGAAAACTAAATGACTTAATGTATATATTTAAAAAAAAAATGAAGTGACCAAAAAATCTGGTTAATCTTGTAATTTTTGGATGGTAGTACTGAGAGATAAAGCTATGGTTCTGACTTTTCCCCCAGCGAAGAAGGAAGGAAATGGAGGTCTTTGACTCTGAACCTTTGAAAAACCATTTTCTCTCTGAGGTACATTGGGGTTGACCATGAATATCCCTCACTAATCCCATTTTCATTTTTTCTTGATTTTAGATATTTTCATCATTGCTATTGCATGTCTCTAGGTTAATTATGGGGAGGCTAAGAAATTTTTTTAAGTGCTTGATTCAAGGATGGTTCAAATTTTTAATCTGCAGGTACTTGAGGTTAGGATGCATGAGCTGCATAGCAATTCAAGAGAAGTTTATTTTGTGCAACTAACATTTTCATGTTTCCCCAACTAGACACATCTTCTTTCTTTTTCTCTGAACACAAAAGTAATCCTTGGTCATTATAAAAACTTCAGACAGTATAGGAATGTATACAAGGAAAAGTGAAAATTACCCACAATACTGTTGTTGCTGTTATTAGGGGCTGTCAGTCGATTTTGTCTCATAGCAACCCGATGTGGCAGAGTAGAACTGCCCCATAGGTCTTCTTGGCTGTAATCTTTACAGTAGCAGATCACCAGGTCTCTCTCCCATGAAGCCTCTGGGTGGATTTTAACTGCCAACCCCTCACTTAGCAGCCAAGTGCTTAACCTTTGCATCACCAGGGCTCCTTATGTACAATATTACCACCGAATAATATTGTGAATACTTCTTCTAATTCATATATAATTCACATACCATAAAATTCACCCTTTTAAAGTGTATAATTCAGTGTTTTTAGTATAGTCACAAGGCTGTACAAACTGTCACCACTACGTAATTTTAGAACATTTTCATAACCCCCAAAAGAAGCCCCATACCTATTAACATTCACTCCCCAACCCCTCATCCAGCTAAGCCCTAGGCAACCACTAATCTATGAATTTGCCTATTCTGGATATTTCACAGACATGGAATCATATAATCTGTGGTCTTTTGTAACTTGCTTCTTTCACTTAGTATAATGTTTTCAAGGTTTGTCCATGTTGTAGTATGTATCAGTACAACCTTCCTTTTTATAACTGAATAATATTCCATCGTATGGATATACCACATTTTGTTTATTCATTCATTGTAGTTAATGGACACTTGAGTTGTTTTCACTTTTTGGCTATTATGAATAATGTTTGTACAAGTTTGTGTATGAACATATATTTTCAATTCTCTTGGCCTATGAATATTTTACTGAGTAACATTTCAGACTTTTCCTATGTATATCTCTGTATATCTTTTCCTGTGCATAACTATACATGCAAAACCTGGACAGTGAACAAGGAAGGCTGAAGAAGACACCTTTGAACTGTGGAGTCAGCAAAGAATATTGAACATGCCATGGACTGCCAAAAGAAGGAACAAACCTGTCTTGGAAGAAGTAAGACAGGAAACAGAGGGGCCTCCAAATCTGCGGTTCACATAAACAAAGTAACAAAGCAACAGGAAATGGGCCAGGGCGCAGAAACAAAGCCATTCCCCAGGAAAATGGGGCGGGGTATCAGAAAACAGCCCACAAACTTCCTTAAAGTAGTCTTTCAGAAGCACCCAGATAAAACCAGCCCCAGGGACATGCACAGAACATCCACCTGTGACCACTGTGTGACCTTCACCAGGGGCAGTGAGGGGCTGCAGCCCCAGCTGGGGAATAAAACTTGGGGAGCAAGAGACTATGCAGGCACACCACCCCATAATAAGTTCTGCTACAAATCCAAGAGGCCTCTGGGACAGGAGCCATCTTAAAGCCATCTTAGAAGGTAGCTGCATGTGTACCATAGTTAATATACCTCCACCCAGACAGGCCACCTCCTGGAAAATCTCACCTATACCTATGAATAAACATAAATCTTTTCCTGCCCAAAAACCTTTAAAAACCCAAGCAAATCCTTTGTTCTGTGAGACAGGGGTAAGTGTTGCCTAGGCCCTACTCGTCTCTGCTTGCAAGCCTCTTTTAATAAAGCTTTGCTCGTGTGGTAAACTCTCCATGCCTTACCTGCTCATTCTTGACCAATGAGAGGCAAGAACCTTATTTAATTAAAGGCATAGAGGTGCCATTAACAGAGGTGCAACCTGAATGCTCCTTAGAAGCAAGGATTGTGAGACTACTTCTCACATACTCTGGACATGTTATCAGGAGGAATCAGTCCCTGGAAAAGGACATCATGCTTGGTAAAGTAGAGGATCATTGACACAGAGGAAGACTCTCAACAAGATGAATTGACACAGCCACTGCAACAATGGCCTCAAGCATAACAATGATTGTGAGCATGGTGCAGGACCGGGAAGTTTTTCATTCTGTTGTGCATAGGGTACAACAGCACCTAACAACAACACAACATTTATGTTTATGGATAATATATTCTGAGATATATATGTATATTGTATTGTTGGCCCCAACTGTTTACTCCCCTTTCCTGCAGGAGAATTAATAATACTTCCAGTTGCCAAATGACTTGCAATGCCTCTCGGGAGAGGATATACACCTCCACCCCATTATTGTGTGGCTTGCCTTGGCCAATGACCTGTGAGGGGATGTAACATACACCAGGACTGATCTGAAACTTTAAGAGCCATGTGTGTTCCTGGGAGTTCTGTTGCTCTTTCCCTTTGCCATGAGTAGACTGCTTCTTCAGTTCAGTTGGTTCCAGAATAATAAGACACAGGGAGCTGAAACACAGCTGACTGCAGTCATTGACACACAAATGAAAGAGGAATAAATAGTTATAGTCAGCTACAAGATTACAGGGCCATTGTTGTTGTAGCAAAGCTGACTAATGCATAAATAAATCATTTATTACCTGTTTTTCCACTCAAGGATATAACGTAAACTTAGAGATGTGAACTTAAAACAATGGTGTTACAGAAACTGAGGTCCAAATAGATTAAGTAACACGTTCAAGGTGACAAAATTAGTATAAGAAAGACAAAGTCAGTTTTAGATTCCTGTTCTGATTTGCAATCCAGTTTTCTTGCTAAGTCAAACAAAAGAGAGAGTAATCTTAGATATTTTTAATCACATGCAAAACAGCCATTCCTATCGGATAGATTTGAATAATGTAAGATTTACTAGGATTCAGTGAGATTGTTGTTGTTGTTAGTTGTTATTGACTCATGGTGACAGAACTAAATGTTCCCCAGTCCGGCTCCATCTTCACAATCGTTGGTATGCTCAAGTCCATTGTTGCAGTCATTCTATATTTTGAGTGCCTTCCAACCTAAGGGGCTCATCTTCCAGCACTATATTGGACAATATTGTGTTGTGATACATAGGGTTTTCATTAGCTAATTTTTAAAAGTACATTATCAGGCCTTTCTTCCCAGTCTGCCTTAGTCTGGAAGCTCTGCTGAAAACTGTCCACCATGGGTGACCCTCCTGATACTTGAAATACTGGTGACATAGCTTCCAATATCATAGCAGCATGCAAGCCACCACAGTAGGACAAACTGACAGACTGGTGGTGGTTGGTGAGATCATAGGACATTTATGAAAATCCTCATACAACTACATGATTGTTGGATTGAAAATCTCAAGCCCACTCAAGCTGTACTAATGAGTTAACACTAATTGGAAATTTGCAGTAAGCCGAAATTTGTGTTGAGCTTTTTGCAAAAAGGTCTTTAAAACTAGGAGCATATTATAAGAGCTAATCCGTATTCTTTATCTCTGCAGCCCTTGGGTCTGGGATCACTACTGACAAATAAGCAGCTTGCTGCTTTGCATCCATTTTGCATACCTCACCAAACTTCCACTCTGTTTCGCATCATTTAACACAATCCCCTGCCTTTACCCCAGAAGCTGAATGCTTAGCCTAAGAGGGGTCACTGATGGAAGAAAATTGTGGCCAGTATCTGCCTGTGCTCCTTCTGGTTTAAGGTAGTGTTTCCATCTCTTTTTCCATCTTAAACTCAGAAAGAAATAACAGCTTTGCATAACCAACTTCCCAAAAGAAAGGATTTTGGTAAATTGCCACTTTTATTAAACAATGACCGGCAGCTGACAAATTACCATGGCTAGAACACTCAGGCTTTCAGTCCTGATTTCACTTATAGGTGTTAACACGGTCACTGGTGGTCTTCAGAAACTGGAAGCTACGCAGGCCAATATGGGAGAGTTTTCCTTCCTTATATTACACTGAGTAGCCAAAACTGAGTCCCTGGGTGATGCAAATGGTTAAGCATTCAATTACTAGCTCAATGGTTGGCCATTTGAACCCACCCAGAGGCACCTTGGAAGACAGGCCTGGTGATCTGCCTCTGAAAGGTCACAGCCTTGAAAATCTTAGGGAGCAGTTCTACTCTACACACTTAGTGTCTCCATGCGTCGGAACTGACTTGACAGCAACCATCAACTGGCAAAACTCTGTTAGAAATAACTGACTTCCATGCTTTAATAAGGGTGAGAATAGTTAGATAAGAAGTTTCTTTTAGGACAAATATTGTATGAGACCACTATTATAAGAACTCCAGATAAAGTTAAACACAGAAGAAAATATTCTTTGATGGTTACCAGGGTGGGGAGAGAGGGAGAAGGATATTCACTAACTAGATAGTAGACAAAAATTTTTTGAGGTGAAGGGAAAGACAACACACAATACAGGGATAGTCAGTACAACCGGACTAAACCAAAAGCAAAGAAAATTCCTCAATAAAACCAAAAGCTTCAAAGGCCAGAGTAACAGGGATAGGGGTCTGCGGACCATAGTCTCAGGGGACATCGAGGTCAACCAGCATAACAAAATGCATTAAGAAAGCATTCTGCATTTCACTTTGGTGCAAGGCATCTGGGGCCTTAAATGCTAGCAAGAGGCCATCTAAGATGCATAAGTTGGTCTCAACCCACCTGGAGCAAAGCAGACTGAGGAACACCAAAGACACAAGGTAAATATGAGCCCAAGAGACAGAAAGGACCACATAAACCAGGAACTCCATCAGCCTGAGACCAGAAGAACTAGATGGTGCCCAGCTACCACTGATGACTGCCCTGACAGGGAACACAACACTGAAGCCCTGATGGAGCAGGAGAACAGTAGGATGCAGATTTTAAATTCTCATAAAAAGACTAGGCTTAATGGTCTGACTGAGACCAAAGGGACCCTGACAGTCATGGTCCCCTGACCCTTTGATAGCCCAAGATTGGAACCATTCTCAAAACAAACTCTACAGACAAGGATTTGCCTGGACTATAAGACAGACAACAATGCTGATGAGGAGTGAACTTCGTTGCTCAATAGACACATGAGACTATGTGGGCAACTCCTGTCTGGTGGCGAGATGAGAAGGGACAGGGGTACAGAAGCTGGTTCAAAGGACACGGGGAACACAGGGGGAAGAGGAGGAATGTGCTGTCTCATTAAGGAGAAAACAGCTGGGAGTGCACAGTGGGATGTCTATGGCTTTTTGTATGAGAGACTGACTTGATTTGTAAACTTTCACCTAAAGCACAATAAACTTTTTGAAAACAGTTTCTTTTATTAATTCTTTTTTTTTTTTTCTCAAACCTATGTGCACTTCTGGAGTCCCTGGGTGGTGCAAATGGCTAATGTGCTCAGCTGCTAACCAAAAGGTAGGAGATTCAAGGCCACCCAAAGGTGACTTGGAAGAGAGGCCTGGTGATCTACTTCTGAAAAATCAGCCATTGAAAACTCAATGGAGCATAATTTTACTCTGACACACATGGGGTCACCGTGAGGGAGAACTGCCTTGATGGCAACTGGTGGTATGTGCACTTATACACACAAACTCACGCTATACTACCAGTATACTACTGTTACATATTTATTGGGTTTTTTAATACATAAAATGGCATTGGCCTTTAGAAATAATCTTAGTCTAATCTCCTCAATTTAAAAGTAAGGAAAAGAATACCATCAGAATGGAAAGGGCATTTCCTAGGTCATAATGCAGATGGCAGAGCTGGGACCAGAATCTTCGTCTCCTGACTCCCTGTCCAATGCTCATTCCACTCTACGATACTTTCTTAGCAAGAGTATAACCCAGAGGGAATTTGTAATTCCTGTTCAAGGTAGGAATAAAATGTCACAACTGAATCTTCTAGAAAGTTGAATCACCCATGGAAAATGCCCTGTCAGTGGGTATGAGCCATGGCAGGGTATGAACAAAGATATCTGCTTAGAAGGCAGAGAAACCTATTGCCATCGAGTCAATTCCTACTCATAGTGAACCGATAGGACAACATAGAACTGCCCCATAGGGCTTCCAAGGGTATAAATCTTTACAGAAGCGACTGTCACATCTCTCTCCCACACAGTGGCTGATGGGTTCAAACAGCCAGACTTTCAGTTAGTAGCCGAGCACTTAACCACTGCACCACCAGGGCTCAAGGTGACAGATAGGAGCAGTCAGAGTTATGACTAAGTAAGCTTCTTAAATGCCCATGGAAACAACAGTCAAGAACTCAAACAACATACTGCATTAGGCAAATCTGCTGCAAAAGACCTCTTTAAAATGTTAAAAAGCAAAGATGTCACCTTGAAGACTAGGATGTGCCTGACCCAAGCCATGGTATTTTCAATCACCTTGTATGCATGTGAAAGCTGGATAATGAATAAGGAAGACCAAAGAAGAATTGGTGCCTTTGAATTTTGGCGAGGGCAAAGAATACTGAATACAACATGGCCTGCCAGAAGAACAAACCTGTTTTGGAAGAAGCACAACCAGATGGTTTCTTAGAAGCAAGGCTGGCTAAGCTTTGTCTCATGTACTTTGGATGTTATCAGGTGGGACCAGTTCCTGGAGAAGGACATCATGCTTGATAAAGCAGAGGATCAGGAAAAAAGAGAAAGACCTTAATGAGATGGATTGACACGGTGGCTGCAACAATGGGCTCAAACATAGAAACAATTGAGGATGGAGCAGGACTAGGCATTGTTCGTTCTGTTGTACATAGGATTGCTATGAGTCAGACCCAACTCAACAACACCTAACGACAACCGCAACAAGCTTCTTCAATCAGCATATTGTCTCCCAGTGGCACAAACCAGGACTAGTCAAAGACAGCACCTTCAAGAGTGATAGAACAAGAAACACAGAGAGGAGGCAACTGTTAGTGCACTGCTGATCATTAGCCTGTTAGCCCAGCAAGATCTGGTCTTTAAGAGGTAGGAGTAACCTTGGCCCCTCTGGTTCCCGTAAGGTTAATTCTCCTCATGCAGCCAGGAACCTTCAGTACCAGGGTTTGACGGGAGAGTCACATTCTCTAGCCAGATTTAGTACTTCACCAGGGTGTCCACATTTGCCACAGCCCAGGTGTCCTCTGGACCTGTGAGAAAGGTCAGGAGAAGCAAGATTCTGACAAAAGGGAGTGGAGGGGAAATTAAACTCAACAGGTGACCCTGAAATAATACTGCTGAGTCTGATCCAAGCTTAAGCTTCCAAGAGGGAATTAGACATGCCCTTCATGTAAGGCTCACAGAGAATTCCATCTATTTGTTTTTAAATCGCTAGGTTATTCTTAGGTACAGTGTTTCATAAGGTCCCCAAGATAAGCCAGTGTTTGGAAGGATAAAGAGGTGAGATACCCAGGCTCAGCTATAGGACTTGTGGAAAAAATTAGGTCATTCATTGTTCTAAGGCCTCAGAAGGGGCCAACAATCTAAATGGTTTGGGTTTTTGTTTTGTTTAGTTTTAGACAATTGCAGGGGAACAACGTGGGAGAGGGAGACTCAAACTATGAAATAATGTGGAAAACAGACATGGTATGAATAATCATAACAGAAAGATCTTTTTCATGTAATTAGGAAGACATAAATCAATAGAATTTTAGACAGAGACTTGCACGTAAGTTATTCCCTCTCTCCTTTCATTCCCTTTCCTCTTTCGTTCCCCTCTCCTTTCTCTCAACTCCCCCAAATAGCTTCTGCTCCCTGAAAAAACACATTCAAGATACCAAATAAATCCTCGATCTGGCTACATGCATTCTGTCACTGCTTGTTATTAAGTAATTCTCTTTTCAAAATGTGATGTCTTTTTTTTGTTCTTTCTTTCTCCTCCTTTCAAGGTCCTCCCCCCCTCCCCGAACTTCTACACTCTTAATCAGCTAGTTCTCAAACTTTATCTATAAGGCAGGTCAAGTAGAGTTTTGTCTGCACTTTCCACTGGAACCTAGAGCGTGAGATTAAGTGGCACGATCAAGGACACAGAGACAGCCAGGGGCCGAGCAAGAGCCTGGAGGCCCTACCACCCAGGGCTCTGCTTGCCTCGTTATTACACCACCTCTCCAAAGCCCTCACTGAGACTCGAGTTGCTCCAGCTTTTATTGTCACCATTAATAATACTAATGGCCCAAGAATCCAGAAGCCCAACTAGAGATTTCTTGAAATGCCTTACCATGGTGGAGGCACACTCAGTGTGAAGCATCATTAAACCCCGCTGGCCATGGACCAAACAAGAGGGAAGAGCAACAGAATTCCACTTGTGAAACTTAAAGGTACACTCAAAGTCACCTTCGTTAGCCTGGGCTTCTTACCCACATTACACTCACAACTCCATTAACAAGGAGGCCCCACTTCAGGAGCATGCTGGTCTCAGTATCTCCATTATCAGAGGTAAACAGCATGTCTGAGATGTTAAGATGTATTTAAGTACTGGCTTTTCCTTGCAGGAGGGTCGTGGTGAATCACACTCCTCTTTCTCTTCACCCCCTTTCCTCCTGCCCTTTGCAATTATTCCTTCCACATTGTTGGTGGGAGTCCAATGAGAAATAGCAAGGGCGGGGTTCAGGAAATACCTTTCTGTTCCCGTAGCTGGGCTACGGGGGCTCCAAGCATGACCCCACCCTGAGGAGGCTAGAGTCCAGGAGCACTTCCAGGAACTGATTGTAATGAAAGATTGTTGGTTCTCCTGACCATCACTCTGTCCTGAGAGGATCAGAGAAGCTACCAGAACCTGGGTAGTCAGGGTAGAAGGGGTATGTTCCTCCACTTGCCTAGGTTTGTTATTAAAGGCATTTATCAGTATATCAACAGTAAATCGGATTTGGAGCTCAAATCTTTTAAATCAACATTCAGACTATTCGCTATGAGAAACTTGGGTCTATAACATTAAATTCTAATTTTAATCATTCATTCTGACATATTTGATACCAAAGCATAAAGTTCTCAAAGGATGATCCTGGGTGACATCAGCCTGAATCTTGCCCAACAACAGTATGCAGCGGAAGGACCATTGAACAAGTTGCCATGGAGTCAATTCCAACTCATGACAACCCCATGTGTGTCAGAGTAGACATGTGCTCCATAGGGTTTTCAACGGCTGATTTTTCAGAAGTAGGGTACCAAGTTTTTCTTCCAAGGCACCTCTGGGTGGACTCAAACCTCTAACCTTTTGATTAGCAGCTGAGAGCGTTAACCTATTGCACCACCCAGGTATTCCCTCCTAAAGGAAGGACACTGTATTCTAATTCATTTCCATCTCTAACTAACCATGTGACCACAGTAAGTCACAGGACCTTGGTCAGCTTTCTCAGTTTCCAGGTTGGGGGGAAAGGCAATACTCTTCACCTTACCTGTGGGGTATGCCAACAGTGATATTAAGTACCACATACAAAGACACGTAGTAAACTATAAAGCACTGTCTCCAAGAGAGACAATCATTTCTCTGTTCACTTGTGCTATCATCCTGCCATATGAAAACTTGAGGGCTCTGGTCAGCTGGAGCCAATGTGAACCAGAAGATTTTAATCACCACTGCAGCCTATGGGCTGTCCAGTTGTAAAGATTATCTGAAGTCTTGGCGTCTTGCCTCACTTCCTAATAACTACATCTGTATCCCTCTTCATGGTGTCTCTGTGCTCGTTCTTATTCTAAATCTCTCAGTTACACATAGCTTTCAAAGAACTTGAAAAAATGTATTTTCTGTTAATGATGCCTGTTTCTCAGACCCTCTTTCCAGTCTCTACCTAAAATCAGAGGTTGCCAGGCAGCCTGCAGCATACCTGGGCTTTTTTTTTAGCCCTGTTTTGTGATGATCTGGAAGGAAATGAGCAGGAATTGCTAAGTCGGCAACTATTTGAAAGTTTCCTGGGCATGAAGTAGAAGCCTCTATCTCCCAGCATAAAAGGGGGAACCATTTCTGTTTATTAAAAAACAAAACAAACAACAACAATAAACTAGAGATACTTGAACAAATAATATGAAGTGGGGGGAAGAGAGAAAGAGATGGGTTAAACAGATTTAGAAGAGATTTAAAATTATGTTGACATCATGTACTTTCTGATATGATCCATGAGAAGGATATTTCAAAACCCATAACCCCAGCCTAATCATGAGAAAACATCAGGCAGACCTAAACTGAGGGACTATCTGCAAAGTACCTGATGAGATTCCTCAAACTGTCAAGGTCATGAAAAACAAGTAAGGACTGAGAAAATACCACAGATCAGAGGAGTCTAGGGAATCATGATGACTATGTACATTGTAGTATCATCATTTGGAAGCTGGAACAGAAAAAGAACGTTAGGGGAAAACTGGTGAAACCTAAATAAAGTCTGTAATTGCATTAACAGTAATGTAACAATGTTAATCTCCTAGTATTGACAAATACTCAGTAATTGTGTAAAATGTTAACATGTAAGTAATTATGTAAGATGTTAACATGTTAATTACTTAAGATGTTAACCAGGTAATTATGTAACATGTTAACATTAAGGGAAAATGGACATACTATGTTGCAGCTTTTTAGTAAATCCAAAATCATTGCGAAATAAACACTTTGTTTTAAAAACACAGACTTAAAAAGCATATCAACCAAACATATGATGGGATTTTATTTGCATCCTGATCAAACTATTAAAAAAATCCATTTATGAGACAACTGGAAATGTAAACACTGGACATTTGATTATATTAAGAAATTAATTGCTCTTTATTTTTAGGTGTGCTACTGGTGTAATGTGAAAACCCTGGTGGCTTAGTGGTTAAGAGCTACCACTGCTAATCAAAAGATTGGCAGTTCAAAACCACCAGGCACTCCTTGGCAACCCTATAGGACAGACAGTTCCACTCTGTCCTGTAGGGTCGCTATGAGTCAGAATCGACTTGACAGCTACAGGTTTGTTAGGTTTTTTTTTTTCTTGAATGGTACATGTAAGTGAAAGTTGAACAACGAATAAGGAAGATCGGAGAAAAATTGACACCTTTTAACTGTAGTGTTGGCAAAGAATATTGAACATACCATAAAAAAAAATTTTTTTTTTTTACCATAGACTAGCAAAATGACGAACAAATCTGTCTTGGAAGTACAACCAGAAAGCTCCTTAGAAGCAAGGATAGCAAGACTACGTCTCACATACCTTGGACATGTTATCAGGAGGGACCAGTCCCTGGAGGACATCATGCTTGGTAAAGTACAGGGTCAGTGAAAAAGAGGAAGACCCTCAATGGGATGAATTGACGAAGTGGCTGCAATAATGGGCTCAAGCATAATAACGATCATGAGGATGACGCAGGACCAGGCAGTGTTTCGTTCTGTTGTACATGGGGTCACTTTGAGTTGAACGGACATGATGATGGCACCTAACAACAATGGTATTGTGGTTATATTTTTGAGAAAGAGTCTTTATCTTTTAGAGACACAAACTAAAATGTTTATAGATGGTATGATCCAATGTCTTAAATTTGCTTCAAAAATAATATAAGGGGGATGTTGGTAGGGGTATAAAATAAAGAAGGCATGAGTAGATCATTACTGAAACGAGATGATGGCTACATGGGAGTTCATTATTCGATTCTGCCTTGGTTTATATATGTTTAGAATTTTCTACAAGTAACAAACTTAATTTTAAAATATCCAAAAAAGAAAAACCATAATTGCCTACATTTTGATCAAATACTCTTCTCTCTGTGGCTGCATTTGCCACCTCAGAAACCCCCAATTCTTTTCATTCAACCTTCTATTCTCACCAAACCCACAGGCCAGCTCTAGGACTAAAGACTTCTCTGCATCTGTCTGCTACATGAACCTTTAGAACTTGCTAACCGGTGTTAGACAGAGATGGATTACCCAATAACCAACGTAGGCGTGGGCTTACTTGTGTTGACTTACTGATCTGCAGTGCACAGTTTCACCTGTTTTACACCACATCAAATTCGTGAAATTGTGTGCTACAGATTAGTAAGTCAACACAAGTAAGCCCATGGGTACCTTGCTTACTGGTTAATCCACCCCTGGTACTAGAGCAGAGCCCTGGTGGTACAGTGGTTAAGAGTTATGGCTGCTAACCAAAAGGTGAGCAGTTAGAATCCACCAGCCTTCCTTGGAAGTCCCATGGGGCTGTTGTATACTGTCCTATGAGATCACTATGTGTCAGAATCGACTCAACAGTAACGAGCTTGGTTTTTGGTTTGGTACTGAAGCATCATCATCCCTCTAGGAAATCAACCCAGAAACCTGAAGAGGTTTCCCCTATTCAGCTCTGCCAGTGGTGGGGTCACTTAAGCCCAGCAATGAGAAAATGAGTCCCTCATGAGGTCCTGATAGCAGACCCTTGCTTCAGCCAACTCCAGGAGTAGAAAGGTTCAAGATTCTCTCTCTCTTTTTCTCTCTGTCTCTTTCTCTCTCTCTCCCTCTCTCTCTCTCTCACCAATGGTTTTGACATTTTCCTTTTGAAGCAAATTGGATCTGAATGAAGGAAAGCAGGAAGAGAAGTGACAACAAGTCAAGGCTTAATTTTAATGCAGACCTTTTTTCTCCCTCAGGTAGAAGTCATTAAAGAAACAGCAGGAGGCTGACAGGAAAGCGTTTGTAAGTAGAAATAACACTTATCATAACAAGTCAGAGCAGCAGGCAGGTAGGTTTGTTTGTTTGTTAATTATATCTCGTTTTATTTTCTAATGAGTGCCTTAAGAAAGGAGGGGTGTCATTCTGCCAGCTGTTTGAAACCAACTTTTAAATCGTCTTAGAAAGACGATATGCAGCAGTCTCATTCTTTGAAGCAAGAGGCGTTCCCCCCACCCTTGTCGATCAGATCTGTAAAGCCTAGTGATTTATAATTCTGTGAATGGGGATCTAACTGCCTGCTTTAATTCTTTCTTCTGTCAATAGATACATAAGGTTTTTTTGCTCCTGGGTGGGGAAGGCAGTGATAGAGACATAACACGAAATGCCTATGAAATTTGCCCGTATTTATACAACATAAAAGGCCCCTGGATGGTACAGTGGTTTGCACTCCACCTGAGGTGTATCTATGGAAGACAGTGCCTATGGCAAGCCCTGAAAATTGCACCCCTGCCGGCCCATAGGGAGGGCCAAGAGCAATCTCTAAATTGTGCCCCCCGCCACCCAATTTCAAGATGAATAGACATTGATAGCAGCAAACCATCAGCAGAAACACCTTCCTTCCTCTTGTCCAGTTGCCTCAGTCAGGTGTCTTTCATATTTGAGGAGCCTCAGAATGTCATGATACACCTCACCTGGTGCTCCCTTTGACTTGCCCTCCCCTCTGTCCCCCACCCCTTGCTGTGCCTCTGGTCAGACTGCTGTTTTGACTTTTTTTTTTGTTTTAATTAACTTTTATTGAGCTTCAAGTGAACGTTTACAAATCAAGTCAAACTGTCACATATAAGTTTATATACACCTTACTCCATACTCCCACTTGCTCTCCCCCTAATGAGTCAGCCCTTCCAGTCTCTCATTTCGTGACAATTTTGCCAGCTTCCAACTCTCTCTATCTTCCCATCCCCCCTCCAGACAGGAGATGCTAACACAGTCTCAAGTGTCCACCTGATACAAATAGCTCACTCTTCATCAGCATCTCTCTCCTACCCACTGTCCAGTCCCTTCCATGTCTGATGAGTTGTCTTCGGGAATGGTTCCTGTCCTGTGCCAACAGAAGGTCTGGGGACCATGACCGCCGGGATTCCTCTAGTCTCAGTCAGACCATTAAGTATGGTCTTCTTGTGAGAATTTGGGGTCTGCATCCCACTGATCTCCTGCTCCCTCAGGGGTTCTCTGTTGTGCTCCCTGTCAGGGCAGTCATCGGTTGTGGCCGGGCACCAACTAGTTCTTCTGGTCTCAGGATGATGTAGGTCTCTGGTTCGTGTGGCCCTTTCTGACTCTTGGGCTCTTAGTTGTCGTGTGACCTTGATGTTCTTCATTCTCCTTTGATCCAGGTGGGTTGAGACCAATTGATGCATCTTAGATGGCCGCTTGATAGCATTTAAGACCCCAGATGCCACATTTCAAAGTGGGATGCAGAATGTTTTCATAATAGTATTATTTTGCCAATTGACTTAGAAGTCCCCTTAAACCATGGTCCCCAAAGCCCCGCCCTTGCTCTGCTGACCTTTGAAGCATTCAGTTTATCCTGGAAACTTCTTTGCTTTTGGTCCATTCCAGTTAAGCTGACCTTCCATGTATTGAGTATTGTTCTTCCTTTCACCTAAAGCAGTTCTTATCTACTAACTAATCAGTAAAAAAACCCTCTCCTACCTTCCCTCCCTCCCCCACTCTTAACCACAAAAGTATGTGTTCTTCTCAGGTTTACTATTTCTCAAGATCTTATAATAGTGGTCTTATACAATATTTGTCCTTTTGCCTCTGACTAATTTCGCTCAGCATAATGCCTTCCAGGTTCCTCCATGTTATGAAATGTTTCACAGATTCATCACTGTTCTTTATCGATGTGTAGTATTCCATTGTGTGAATATATCACAATTTATTTACCCATTCATCCGTTGATGGACACCTTGGTTGCTTCCAGCTTTTTGCTATTGTAAACTGTTTTTACTTTTATATGCATTGATATCTACCATGCTTGAGGAATGAAGTTGGGCCTTACGGGTTAATAGAAACTGCTCGGTGGTGCTGCTCCCCCTTTAGGTGGTGCCCGGGGTACTGCCATACTCACCATAACTTAGATAAGCCTCTGCTCCACTACTAAGCTAAAGGTTGCTAGTTTGAAATCACCTGGGGCACCGAGAAAGAAAGGCCTGACAACCTGCTTCCATAAAGATTGTTTTTGTTATTAGGTGCCGTGGAGTCTGTTCCAACTCATAGCAACCCTATGCGCAACAGAAGGAAACACTGCCCAGTCCTGCACCATCCTCACAATTGTTTTTTATCCTTGAGCCCATTGTTGCAGGCACTGTGTCAGTCCATCTCATTGAGGGTCTTCCTCTTTTTCACTGACCCTCTATTTTACCAGGCATGGTGTCCTTCTCCAGGGACTGGTCCCTCCTGACAACTTGTCCAAAGTATGTGAGATGATGTCTGGCCATCCTCACTTCTAAGGAGTACTGTGGCTATACTTCTTCCATGACAGATTTGTTCATTCTTCTGGCAGTCCATGATACGTATATTCGATATTCTTCCCCAGCACCACAATTCAAAGGCATCAATTCTTCAGTATTCCTTATTCATTGTCCAGCTTTCCATAAAGGTTACAGCCAAGAAAACCCTATGGAGCGACTTATTCCATGTTGTTGTTAGATGCCTCCGAGTCGGTTCCAACTCATAGCAACCCTATGTACAACAACATAAAACACTGCCTGGTCCTGCGCCAACCTCACAGTCACTGTTATGCTTAAACCCATTGTTGCAGCCACTGTGTCAGTTCATCTCATTAAGGGTCTTCCTTTTTTTCACTGACCCTGTACTTTACCAAGCATGGTGTCATCACTACGAAGGAGTACGCTGGCTGTACTTCTTCCACGACAGATTTGTTCATTCTTCTGGCAGTCCATGGTATATTTAATATTCTTCAGCAACACCATAATTCAAAGGCACCAATTTTCTTCAGTATGCATATGAGGAGATTGAAAATATCATGGCTTGGGACAGGCACACCTTAGTCTTCAAAGTGACATCTTTAAAGTGTTGTTGTTGTTGTTAGGTGCTGTCAAGTCAGTTCTGACTCATAATGACCCTATGCACAACAGAACAAAACACTGCCCGGTCCTGCGCCATTCTTACAATCATTGTTATGCTTGAGCTCATTGTTGCAGCCACTCTCTCAATCCACCTCATTGAGGGTCTTCCTCTTTTCCACTGACCCTGTACTCTGCCAAGCACGGTGTTCTTCTCCAGGGACTGATCCCTCCTGACAACATGTCCAAGGTATATAAGATGCAGTCTCACCATCCTTGCTTCTAAGGAGCATTCTGGTTGTACTTCTTCTAAGATAGATTTGTTTGTTCTCTTGGCAGTCCGTGGTATATTCAATATTCTTCACCAACACCACAATTCAAAGGCGTCAATTCTTCTTCGGTCTTCCTTATTCGTTGTCCAGCTTTCACATGCAATCTTTAAGGTAAAAAAAAAAAAAAAGGCATTTTTTTTTTTTCAGTTATATTGTACAATGTAATCTACAGCTCTTTTCTGTGTATGGTATTCCCAGAAAGATAGTGTATTTTCCTTTACAGGAAAGTGTTAACTTTATTTAGATTAACTTTAACTGAATGCCTTTGTAGTCATGAATCAGAAAAGATATACGACGTTTGAAATGAGGACTCAAGTACAAAAGAGAAACAAAAAACCTGTTTGGAGAGCAGCTGTGGGAGTGAGTTCAACGACCACAGTGTTTGTAAATTGCCCTGGGGTAAATTAAGCCTCCTGCTTCTTGTCAGGAATATGTAATCAGGCAATGTAATTCACATCTTGTCATTGTTATCTAGAATGAAGTTTTCAAATTATACATTCACACTCTATGTAAAAAATATATATATATATATATATATATATATATCGAGGCATTTTATAGTGTCACTACAGTGAAACCTGTGAGAGCTAGGACTCCCCAATGGGACTGCCTTGTTTTTCCGAGTCTCTCAAATTTTTCACCTTTGACAGGATGCAGCCTTACCACTCTTTTATTGTTTGTTTTTGTGGAAAATATTTGCGTAAGGTTTCTGCCTTACACCCAGTCCAGCTTTCACAGCTTTTACTGTATAAATACCTGCAAAACCAACCAAGGATACCTTGGAGATCAGTTCTGTGCAAACAGAACAGCCTGAATAACTTATATCAGAGAAAAAAATATATGTGACCAGTAAAGTACATCAATGAAAGTTTTGAAAAGCAAACTTTGCTGGCTGGATAATCCAAAGCATCCTCTCAGTTCCTAGAGAATTGCCCTTCCTCTCTTTCCCTTGGCACTTCCTTTCTCCCGGACCACCTTTCGAACTCTGCTTTGAACAGTGTCTCTTGCAGGAAGCCCTCTCTGGTTAACTGACCTTGCTCTCCCTGCTCCTCATTGCCACAGCAAGTATATCTGCATTTGTTTTATATCATTATGAAAGTGTTCCTATGCTTTTGTTGGTGAACATTTCCACAGCAAATTGAGTTCTCATTTAACAATTTCTATATTGTTCAGTGACATTGGTTACATTTTTCACAATATATCAACATTTTCAATATTTCCATTCTGGTTGTTCTTTTTCCCTTAATCTAGCTTCCTTGTCCTCCCTTACCTTCTCATGTTTGCTCTAGGAAAAGTGTTTACCATTTGGTTTCATTTAGATGATTATTTAAAGGAGCACAGTACGTGCAGGTGATATTGTTTATTTTATAGGCCAATCTGTCTTTCGGCTGAAAGGTGACCTCTGGGAGTGGTTTGAGGCCAAGTTTAAAGGGTATCCCAGGGCAATAATCTTAGGGGTTCATCTAGTTACTACGAGCCCAGTAAGTCTGGCCTTTTTGTTTTTAGGAATTTAAGTTTTATTCTGTATTTTTTTCCCATTCTATCTGGGACCATCTATTGAGTCTCTGCTTAGAGCCGTGGGTAAGGGTAGCAGGTACCATCTAGTTCCTCCTGTCTCAAGGTAGGTAATGTTGTTGTTCATATAAACTGTTGGTTCTGTAGGCTAAGTTCTTCTTTCGGTCTTTGGTTTCCTTCATTCTTTTTTGTTTCAGATGAGTAGAGACCAATAGTTGTATCTTAGATGGCTGCTCATGAGACTTTAAGACCCCAGATGCTACTCACCAAACTCGGATGTAGAGCATTGTCTTAACGGACCATATTGTGCTGATTGACTGAGTTGCCCCACGAGGCTATGGTCCTAACCCCTCAAACCCAGTAAACCAATCCCATGAGGTATTTGGTTTTGTCTAGTAAGTACCCATAACTCTGTCTCCTATGTGCTTTATTTTATATTTGAAACTGTATGTAGCACACATAAACATGCGTATACATGTGCCTACAGTTACACCCGTACATGCATTTTTGTATATTCACTTATGCCTTCCTGTACACATATATGCATACGTATCTCTCTACGTAACAACACACTAATTTTTAATTGTTATTACTCTTATTGCAAAACCATACATTCCTTTTTTTTTTTTTTGGACAATTTCCTCACAAGTTGTTCATTGACATTAGTTGCATTTATCACAGTTTGTCAGCATTCTCTTTGTGCCTATACCCTTCGATTTGTGCTCAAACACTCGTCTTTACTATGGTTGTGTTGTATTCTTTACTTCTACACTCTGGCTGATCTTCAAAAGTAGATCACCAGGTCTTCCTCCCTAGCCTGTCTTAGACTTTTCTTCCTAGCCTTTCTTGGGCCTTTCTCACCCCTGGTCAGCCTTAGTCTGGAAGTTCTGCTGAAACTTGTTCAGCATCATAGCAACACACCAGCCTCCACCGACGAATGAGTAGGAGGTACATTGACTGAGAATCGAGCCCAGGGCTCCCATATGGCAGGCGATAATTCCACCACTGCACCGCCATGGCCTCCACCCCCTTATAAAGACTGTTCTTTATTGACCCTACTGTGTCTTCCATTTGCTGAGCATTTTCCCAGAGTGCTTGCTGGCAGCAGAAAGCGCTCTCAGGAATGTTGCCTGTGAACTGAGTTAACCTGGAGATCACATTGGTGGCTTTGGCTTAAGCTTTGAGTTCATTCGAAAACTTTGAAAATAAAGAAGTACGATAGTATAAATGACTTTAACTCAATTTTTCAATAACCTCTCTGAGCCTGTTTCTTCATCTGTTAACTTGTGGATAATGTGAAATTTCCTTTTTTTTTTTTTTTTTGGTTCCTTTTTTGTTTTGTTTTAAAACTGTCTGTTCTTGTTCTCATTGAATCAAGGATTCCTTCAGGCTTGCTTGATTTTTACTCACAAGCTCAGAAACCAGCCTGTAGTCTAGAGATACAGGGCAGGGTCGCCACAGAAGTCAGAGATGGGGCTGCAGCACCTCCTCGTCAGAGGAACAGGTGCTGCCTCCTGAGGTTAATGTTGTGCCTGCCGCGTGGGGTGTTTGGCACAATAAAGGGTCTGAATTCCTCCAGCCACTGGCTGTGGAGCCCCTCTGGGAGAAAGAAGAAAATAGAATTCTCTGTCAAATTCTCAAGTCCATGGAGTTCTGGCAAACAACAGACATGGTTAATTCAAGATGGGGATGAATTCAGGTAGGGCAAGTGATAGAGAACTGACTTCCTAGGGATTAAATGGATGGAATTTCTATTTGAGAAAATCTCAAAATGGAATTTCTTATCCTCTTTTTATTAGCGTCCAAGGTGTTCAGGAGCCAGCCCGAAGCTGTTTCAGTCCATATTTAGACTTGCACTCGAGAATCAGTGTATGTTTAGATTTGGCAGAGGAGAAACTCGATGTGAAGGAATATATCCTTTCTGCTACTGAGAGCCAAGAAGAGCAATCCAACCTACAAAATGCCCCCTAATTAGCTTTCTTTCCACCAGCACCTCACATGTCTGCTCCTGTTCCCTGGGGTTTTCCAGAAAACCAGTGGAAGAGGACATGCTGAGAATGAGGAAAAGCTGTATGAAAATCAGCTCAAGGGTCTGGTTACATGTGGGGTTAGGAAAGAGATCAGGTGGAGGGTTGGAACAAAAAAAAAGTAGTAAGGGAAGAACATCCAGCTCACAGCACTGGTGATACAGCCCAGCGGCCTCACCGCAGTGACACCAAGATGGCGGGGAAGAGAGGAGAAGCCTGAGAACTGGGAGGAAAATGGAGAGAGCAGAAGGCCAGGTGACCAGTTAGAAGCTCAGTCAGCTTCTAACCACTGTTCCAGCACTTATAAGCTGTGGGAAGGCAGCAACATGCTGTGCCTTTAGGAACCCCACGTCCCTCCTCTGTAAAGTAAGCAGGACTGGTTTCGTGGGATGCTAACTGTGCTCAGAAGACTCCTGCTCAGAAGGCCCCATGCTTGGTTTAATGCTCTGCTGTCACCATCTTGAAATTCTTGAAAACAAAGGCCCTGCACATTACGTAGCCAGTGCTGGAAGCTAGGGCAGGCATATTAAGGGGCTAGGTTAAATAATAGATTCATTTATTTTATTTTGGTTTGTTTTAAGATGTATAAAAATTATCCTATGAAATCAGAGTGACAAGAGGATGAAAACTAAAAAAAGAATACAGTAAGCATGCTTTATTGAAAAATGGTATAGCGTTGATCAACCATCTATTCCAATTAACTGATAAGGTTAGTTTAATACCTCTGTATAGATTAATTGTCATAGCAATAAGATACCAAGTTATACATTAAACACTAAAATTTACACTGAAGGCATTTTAATCTTCTGGCTCTTTTAGGGCCAGAGAATGCTTATCCTAAACTATAATTCTCTTTAGAGAGACCTTATAGAACAGAGTAGATCTGCCTCATAGGGGCTCCAAGGAGCACCTGGCAGATTCAAACTGCCAACATTTTGATTAGCAGCCGAGCTCTTAACGACTACGCCACCAGAGCTGTCTTGAAAAATACAACATAAAAAAAGAAAGTATGTTGTTTTAGTTTCTGGTCAATTACTTCAAGATCACGGTAATATTCATAGTAAAATGCAAACATGTATTAAAGACTGAATATAAGTAGGGATCTTTGTTACTCTCTGAGACTTCAGAGTTCGGGTTAGGGTTAAGGTTAGGATCAGGGTCAGGATTAGAATTAGAGGTTTAGGTTAGGGTTAGACACAGTACCTCACCTTGTTGTTGTTGTTGGGTACCATCAAGTCGATTCCAACTCATAGTGACCACATGTGACAGAATAGAACTGCCTTATAAAGCTTCCTTGGTTGTAATCTTTATGGAAGCCGATGTCCAGGTCTTTCTCTTGCAGAGCCACTAGGTGAGTTCAAACTGCCATCCTCTCGGTCAGCCTAGCACTTAACCATTGAGCCACCAGGGTTCCTTAAAACATATTAAAGATGGTTTCTTAGGCAGACTATTCATGTTTATAAATAAATTATATATGCATGCCCACACAAATAACAAAAGGAGGAAGCCTTGGCTAAGGGCTAAGGAGCCTCAGAGTCAAAGAATGTGCAGAGTTTAGGGGAGAGGGAAATCTCAGGAAGCAGGAAGCCATCCAAGCTGTCATGTTCCTGTCGTCAACAATGAGGCAGACCCCATCATATCACTTGTGGTTGGTTCTTGCTCAAGCTGAGAGTCACTTTTGAGTCAATGAATGTTTCACGGGAGGCTCTGGCTTGTCCTATGGACATACAAAGGTGAATAGGCTGAGGTTCTGGCCTTCATACATCGCCCTGAGTGGAGAACACATGATGTGTAACTAAAGCCTCACCCATAAGCCACCATCCCTGCTCTGTGACAACTGATAGACAGGCGGACTCTCAGGAAGCATGATTAAATAGAATTATTCTTGAGTTATTGACTGAGACAGTTGAAAAATGAGAAAAATATCAATCAGCAGATTTAAAAGAAGCAGGCTTTAATCAGCAGGAGTGCAGTAGAGACTTGTGAGGTGAGAACATGACATAGGGTTAACGCTCCAATTTTTACTCATTAGCCAACCGCCTGGCAGTCCGAAGATCTCCGCAATCCTATTTTCTCAGAATGATGTTCACAGAAATAATGTTAGGTTTTTTTTTTTTTTTCCTAAGATTAAAGAAAAATACAGCATAATTTTGCTTTGCTTTAAGCAACCCTGACTTTTAAAATCCAGAGAAACACTTATATCACTGAAGGATGTTTGACCTTATAAAGCATCTCACCACAAGCTGGCCTTCAAAAGCGTGCATTTTAGGTAGACTTTTACTTACAAAACAAGGATTTATATCCAATACTGCAGCAGCACGTCTGTTACGTAAAGTCAGGTAGCCTTGTAGCTGATCCAAAGTCATAAATAAAGAAGCAGCCTTCATTCACCAATATTATTCAATGGAGAAATCTGGAAGAGCAATCTAAACAATGATCTTCCTGTTGGGGGCTATATTATTAGACTGCAGCTTTCCAGTTTCCTGCATGTTGACAGGAAGCTGATCTCCTAAAGTAGAAAGAATAAAACAATATATACCCAGGGGATCAGCTCTTCGGCCTCATTAAATATTAGTCAGGACTAGTATGGCTACAAATAGCTACATCAACTGCAGTGAACGTCTGAAGTAACAGATAAGCAAGCAGCCATTTCCGGGAATGTTCTAGAATGAAGTGTTTAGATGATGATTTGTGAGCACTTAGAAATAAGAGGTGATCACTCAGAGTCATCCTAGGTTCATGAAGTAAAAGATGATGACAAATGGCATCATCTTTCTTAAAGTTACTAGACCAAGAGAGTTGAGAGTGAAACTTCCCTGAATTTTAGCAATATACATGATCAAGTCATGAAATCATCATAGACAAGGTGGAAAAAAAAAAGTGTGGGTTAAATGGAAATGTAGTTATAGTGGCTTGTATTTTCTTGAGCAGTTATACTTAACAGCTGACAAATGGACTCATGTAAGCCTGGAGGGAGGTCTCTAACAGTGTACCCTGGAGCTCTGTCCTGCTCAGCATTTTATCAATGCCTGGGGATAAAGATTAGAAGGCCCTGTTAACAAAATCACAAACGATACAAAGCTAGGAGGCCAACACAGTAGCAGACTCTGGATTCAAAAAGTTTCTAGTAGGATGAGGAAAGAAAGAATAAAAACAAACAAAATAAGTTTTGAAAGGATAAACATAAAATTTTACATTTAGGATTTTATCTAAGGACAATATCTGGTTTGACAGAAGGTCACGTGACAGAGAACTAGGCATCTTGTTTGACCACAGTTTTTATATGGACTCTTAACGAAATATGGCTGTTTAAAAAAACAACAACAACAAAAAGCTAATAAAATCTTGTTGTTAGGTGCCACCATCGAGTCAGTTCCAACTCATAACAACCCTATGTAAAACAGAACGAAACACTGCCCAGTCCTAGCCATCCTCTTCATCGTAAATGTGCTTAAGCCCATTGTTGTAGCCACTGTGTCAATCTATCTCGTCGAGGGTCTTTCTGTCCTTTGCTGACCCTCTACTTTGCCACGCATGATGTCCTTCTCCAGGGACTGATCCCTTCTGACAACACATTCGAAGTATGTGAGACGTAGTCTCACCATCCTTGTTTCTAAGGCTCATTCTGGTCGTACTTCTTCCAAGACAGATTTGTTTGTTCTTCTGGCAGTCCATGGTATATTCAATATGCTTCTCCAACACCACTATTCAAAGTCATAAATTCTTTGGTCTTCCTTATTCATTGTCTAGCTTTCACATGTGTATGAGGCAACTGAAAACACCATGGCTTGGGTCAGGTGCACCTTAGTCTTCAAGATGATATCTTTGCTCTTCAACACTTTAAAGAGCTCTAAACCTGGTGGTGTAGTGGTTAAGAGCTATGGCTACTAACCAAAAGGTCGGCAGTCCAAACCCACCAGGCATTCCTTGGGAACTCTATGGGACAGTTCTACTCTGTCCTATAGACTCACTAGGAGTCAGAATCTCCTCGACGGCAATGGGTTTGGTTTGTTTGTTCTTTGCGAGGGGCTTTGCAGCAGATTTGCCCAGTGTAACGTATCTTTTGATTTCTTGACTGCTGCTTCCATGGGTGTTGATTGTGGATCCAAGTAAAATGAAATCCTTGACAACTTCAATATTTTCCCCATTTATCATGGTGTTTCTTATTGATCCAGTTATAAGGATTTTTGCTCTAGTTATGATGAGGTGTCATCCATACTGAAGGTTGTGGTCTTTGATCTTCATCAGTAAGTGCTTCAAGTCCTCTTTGCTTTCAACAAGCAAAGTTGTGTCATCTGCATATCGCAGGTTGTTAATGAGTCTTCCTCCAATCCTGATGCCCCATTCTTCTCCATATAGTCCACCTTCTTAGATTATTTGCTCAACATACAGAGTGAATAGGTATGGTGAAAGGATACAACCCCGATGCACACTTTTCTTGACTTTAAACAACACAGTATCTGCTGTTCAAACAATTGCCTCTTGATCTACGTACAGGTTCCTCATGAGCACAATAAATTGTTCTGGAATTCCCATTCTTATCGCAATGTTATCCATAATTTGTTATGATCCACACTGTTGAATGCTTTTGCATAGTCAATAAAACACAGGTGAACATCTTTCTGGCATTCTCTGCTTTCGGCCAGGATCCATCTGACATTGGCAATGATATCCCTGGTTCCATGTGCTCTTCTGAACCCAGCTTCAATTTCTGGCAGTTCCTTGTTGATATACTCCTGCAGCTGTTCTGAATGATCTTCAGCAAAATTTTACTTGCGTTTGAAATTAATGATAGTGTTTGATGATTTCCACATTTGGCTGGATCACCTTTCTTTGCAATGGGCATAAATATGGATCTCTTCCACTCAGTTGGCCAGGTAGCTGTCTTCCAAATTTCTTGGCATAGATAAGTGAGTACTTCCAGCGCTGCATCCATTTGTTGAAACATCTCAACTTGTATTCCATCAATTCCTGAAGCCTCGTTTTTCCCCAATGCCTTCAGTGCAGCTTGGACTTCTTTCTTCAGTACCATCAGTTCCTCATATGTTACTCCTGAAATGGTTGAATGACGACCAATTCTTTTTGGTGTAGTGACTCTGTGTATTCCTTCCATCTTCCTTTGATGCTTTCTGTGTAGATATTTTCCTCATAGAATCCTTCAAAATTGCAATTCCAGGCTTGAATTTTTTTCTTCAGTTCTTTCAGCTTGAGAAATGCCGAGTGTGTTCTTCCTTTTTGGTTTTCCCTATCCAGGTCTTTGCACATGTCCTTATAATACTTTACTTTGTCTTCTCGAGCCATCCTTCGAAATCTTCTGTTCAACATTTTTATATCATCATTTCTTCCTTTTGCTTTAGCTACTTGACATTTAAGAGCAAGTTTGGAGTCTCTTCTGACACCCATTTTGGTCTTTCTTTCCTGTCTTTTCAATGACCCCTTGCTTTCTTCATGTATGATGTCCTTGATGTCATCCCACAACTTATCTGGTCTTCTGTCATTAGTGTTCAACACATCAAATCTATTCTTGAGATGGTCTCTAAATTCAGGTGGGATACACTCAAGATCGTACTTGGGCTTTCATGGACTTGCTCTAATTTCCTAGTTTCAACACGAACTTGCATATGAGTAGTTGATGGTCTGAGCTGCCATTGGCCCCTGGCCTTGTTCTGACTGATGATATTGAGATTTTCCATCGTCTCTTTACACAGATGTAGTCGATCTGATTCCTGTGTATACCGTCTGGCGAGGTCCATGTGTATAGTCGCTGTTTATGTTGGTTGAAAAGGTATTTGCAATGAAGAAGCCATTGGTCTTGCAAAATTCTATCATGTAATCAGGTATTGTTTCTATCATCAAGGCTTTATTTTCCAACTACCAATCCTTCGTTGTTTCCAACTTTCACATTCCAATCACCAGTAAATATCAGTGCATCCTGATTGCATGTTCGATCAATTTCAGACTGCAGAAGTTGATAAAAATCTTCAATATCATCATCTTTGGCCTTAGTGGTTGGTGCATAAATTTAAATAATAGTCATATTAACTGGTCTTCCTTGTAGGTGTGTGGATATTATTCTATTACTGACAGCATTGTACTTCAAGATAGATCTTGAAATGTTCTTTTTGACAACGAATGCAACGCCATTCCTCTTCAAGTTGTCATTACCAACACAGTAGACCATATGATTGTCCAATTCAAAATGGCCAATACAGTCCATTTCAGCTCACTAATGCCTAGGATATTGATGTTTATGTGTTTCATTTCATTTTTCATGACTTCCAATTTTCCTAGATTCCTACTTCATACATTTCACCTTCCAGTTATTAATGGTTGTTTGTAGCTTTTTCTTCTCATTTTGAGTCATGCCACATCAGCAAACGAAGGTCCCAAAAGCTTAACTCCATCCACGTCATTAAGGTCAACTCTACTTTGAGGAGGCAGCTCTTCCCCAGTCATCTTTTGAGTGCCTTCCAACCTGAGGGGCTCATCTTCATCTTCCAGCACTATATCAGACAATGTTCCACTGCTATTCATAAGATTTTCACTAGCTTATTCTTTTCAGAAGTAGACTGCCAGGTCCTTCTTCCTGGTCTGTCTTAGTCTGGAAGTTCAGCTGAAGCCTGTCCGCCATGGGTAACCCTGCTGGTATTTGAATACTGGTGGCATAGCTTCCAGCATTATAGCAATATGCAAGGCCCTGCAGTAGGAAAAACTGACAGACGTGTGGGGGAATAGAATCTTGGCAGTTAACATTTATTTTCTCTTTGATTATCAAGGATTCTTATTTTTTGTCCTTATGCTTTCTTGAATTTTCCAAGTTTTCTGCAATGAACATGTATTATTTTTATGACCAGAAAAAGCTATTCTTAGTATTTAAAATACTAAGCCATTAAAAATACTTCAATGGCAGGCTTATGAGAGTGGGAGCAAGTTATTCTGTATAGTTTCAGAGGCTGGAAGTAAGAAAAATGTCTTGAAGTTACGGAGAGACAACTTTAGGTTAAATATCCAGCCAGGGGCAAATAACTCATCAGGTGTAGTAAAACCCATGTCAAATTCGTCACTACAGATTAGTAAATAAGCACAAGCAAGCCCATGCTTACCTTGCTTACTGTGTCATCCTCCCCCTGTCAGGGATCTTAAACTTGAAAAGAGGCTTTGATTCTGTAGGATGGTGCTGTGGAGTTGGGAGAGAGACAAATGCAGCCATACCTAGAAGGAGAATCTTTGAAGTGGTGACAAAATGTGAAATTATTCACTACAGATGATCTGTTAAGCAAGGCAAGAACAACGCTTACCTTGCCTATTGGATAGTTCACCCCTGTATCCAGCTCACAATGTACTGAGTTCCTATCCCCGGAAATGTTCACATAAAGGTAGGCTAGCTACAGGTAGCATAATATAGCAAAGTGGTTAAAAGCTCTGCCTTTGCCAAACTGCCTGGAATCTCAGCTTTGCCACTTAACTGATCATATGACCTTACACAAGACATGCCACTATTTCTCCATCTTTAAAACAGGGATGATGGTAATTGTATTTATCCCAAGTAATTGCCCACCAAGTGTCTGTCAGTTTGTCATACTGTGGGTGGCTTTTGTGTTGCTGTGATGCTGGAAGCTATGCCACCAGTATTTCAAATACTAGCAGGGTCACCCATAGTGGACAGGTTTCAGTGGGGCTTCCACTAAGACAGACTAGGAAGAAGGACCTGGTGATCTACCTCTAAAAAATTTGACCAATGAAAACCTTATGAATAACAGCAGAACATTTTCCGATATAATGCCAGAAGATAAGCCTCTCAGATTCGAAAGCACTCAAAATACAACTGAGGAAGAACTGCCTCCTCAAAGTAGAGTCAACCTTAATGATGTGAACAGAGTAAAGCTTTTAGGACCTTCATTTGTGATGTGGCACGACTTAAAATGAGAAGAAACTGCTGCAAACATCCCTTAAAAATCAGAACATGGAAAGTACGAAGTATGAATCCAGGAAAATTGGGAGTCATCAAAAATAAAATGGAACACATAAAGATTGATGTCTATCATGGATTGAATTATGTCCCCCTCAAAAATGTGTATCAACTTGGTTAGGCCATGATTCCCAGTATCGTATGGTTGTCCTCCATTTTGTGATTGTAATTTTATGTTGAGAGGATTACCAAAACCAAAAACCAAACCCACTGCCGTTGAGTCGATTCCAATTCATAGCAATCCTATAGAACAGAGTAGAACTGCCCCATAGTGTTTCCAAGAAGGGCCTGGCGGATTCGAACTGCTTACCTCTTGGTTAGCAGCCATAGCACTTAACCACTACACCACCAGCATTTCTGTTGAGAGGATTAGGGTGGGGTTTTTAGCACCACACTTAGTCAGGCCACCTGCCTGATTCAGTGTAAAGGGAGTTTCCCTGGGATGTGGCCTGTACCACCTTCTATCTCTCAAGAGATAAAAGGAGAGGGAAGCAAGCAGAGAGTTGGGGACCTCATAGCACCAAGAAAGCAGCGACAGGAGCGGAGTGCATCCTTGGGACCTGAGGCTCCTTTGCTGAGGTGCTCCCAGACCAAGGGAAGACTGATGACAAGGACCCTCCTCCAGAGTTGACAGAGAGAGAAAGCCTTCCCCTGGAGCCAGTGTCCTGAATTTGGACTTCTAGCTTACTGGACTGTGAGAGAATAAACTTAAACTTCTCTTTGCTAAAACCATCCATTTGTGGTATTTCTGTCATAGCAGCACTGGATGGCTAAGACAGAATCCTAGGCATTAGTGAGCTGAAATGGACTAGTATTGGCCATTTCAAATCAATCATATGGTCTACTATGCAGGGAATGACAAATTAAAGGGGATGGCTTTGCAGCTATCATCGAAAGAAACATTTCAAGATATATTCTGGAGGACAACACTGTCAGTAATAGGATAATATCCATATGCCTACAAAAATATGACTATTATTTAAGTTTATGCACCAACAACTAATGCCAAAGATAAGAAAATTGAAGATTTTTATCAACTTCTGCAGTCTGAAATTGATCAAACATGCAATCATGATGCATTGATAATTACTGGTGATTGCAACGCAAAAGCTATAAACAAAGAAGAAGGATCAGTAGTTGGAAAATATGGCCTTGGTGATAGAAACAATGCCAGCTTGCACGATAGAATTTTGCAAGACCAATGACTCCTTCATTGCAAATACCTTTTTCAGCAACAGAAATGGCGACTGTACATTTAAACCTCCCCGGATGGAATACACAGGAATCATATTGACTACATCTGCGGAAAAAGATGATGAAAAGTTCAATATCATCAGTCAGAACAAGGCCAGGGGCCAACTGTGGAACAGACCATCAATTGCTCCTATGCAAGCTCAAGCTGAAGAAAATTAAAACAAGTCCACTAGAGCCAAAGTACAACCTTGAGTGTATCCCAGCTGAATGTAGGGACCATCTCAAGAATAGATTTGGCACATTGAACACTAATGTTTGAAGACCAGATGAGTTGTGCAAGGACATCATACGTAAAGAAAACAAAAGGTCATTGAAAAGATGAGAAAGAAAGACCCAAATGGATGTCAGAAGACAGTCTGAAACTTGTGCTTGAACTTAGAGTAGCTAAAGCAAATGGAAAAAATGACATAAAAGAGCTAAATGGAAGCGTTCAAAAGGCAGTTTGAGAAGACAAAGTAAAGTATTATACTGAAATGTGGAAACAGCTGGAGTTAGAAAACCAAAAATGAAGAACAAGTTTGGCATTTCTCAAGCTGAAAGAACGGAAGAAAAAAATTCAACCTCTGACTTGTAATTTTGAAGGATTCTATGGGCAAAATATTAAACGATGTAGTCAGCATCAAAAGAAGATGGAAGGAATACACAGAGTCTTGGTACTAAAAAGAATTGGTCAATGTTAATTATTTCAGGAAGTAGTATATGATCAAGGACGGATGGTATTGAAGGAAGAAGTCCAAGCTTCGCTGAAGGTATTGGCAAAAAACAAGCCTCCAGGAATTAACAGAATACCAATTGAGATGTTTCAACGAACGGATACAGCAATGGAAGTACTCACTTGCCTATGCCAAGAAATTTTGAAGACAGCTACCTGGCCAACCAACTGAAAGAGATCCATATTTATGCCCACTGCAGAGAAAAGTGATCGAACCAAATGTGGAAATTATTGAACACTGTCATTAATATCACACAAAAGTAAAATTTTGCTGAAGATATTTCAAAAGCAGTTGCAGCAGTACATCCACAGGGAACTGTCAGAAATTCAACCAGATTCAGAAGAGGGCATGGAATGAGAGATATCATTGCTGATGTCAGATGGGTCTTGGATGAAAGCGGAGACTCCCAGATATTTACCTGTGTTTTATTGACTATGCAAAGGCATTCAACTGTGTGGATCATAGTGAATTATGGATAACATTGTGAAGAATGGAAATTCTAGAATACTTAATTGTGTTCATGAGGAACCTGTACATAGACCAAGGGGCAGTCCTTCAAACAGAACAAGGGGGTGCTGCATAGTTTAAAAACAGGAAAGGTATGCATCAGAGTTTTATTTTCCACCATACTTATTCAGTCCTAATGCTGAGCAAATAATCCAAGAAGCTGGACTATACAAGGAGAATTCAGCATCAAGACTGGAGAAAGACTCATTAACAACCTGCATTATGCAGATGATGCAACTTTGCTTGCTGAAAGCAAAGAGGATTTGAAACACTTACAGATGAAGAGCAAAGACCACAGCCTTCAGTATGGATTACACCTCAATATAAAGAAAACAAAAATCCTTACAACTGGACCAACAAGCAACATCATGATAAAGGAGAAAAGATTGAAGTTCTCAAGGATTTCATTTTACTTAAATCCACAATCAAGGCCCACGGAAGCAGCAGTCAAGAAATCAAACATATTACATTGGGCAAATCTGCTGCAAAAGACCTCTTTAAAATGTTAAAAAGCAAAGATGTCACTTGGAGGACTAAGGTGTGCCTGACCCTAGCTATGATATTTTCAATCCCTTCATGTACATGCGAAAGCTGGACAATGAATAAGGAAGACAAAAGAAGAATAGATGCCTTCAAATTATGGGTATTGTGAAGAATATTGAATATACCATGAACTGGCAGAAGAAAGAGCAAATCTGCCTTGGAAGAAGTACAGTCAGAGTGCTCCTTGGAAGCAAGGATGGTGAAAGACTTCGTCTAGCATACTTGGACATGTTATCAGGAGGGACCAGTCCCTGCAAAAGGACATCATGCTTGGTAAGGTAGGGGATCAGCAAAAAAGAGGAAGACCCTTGACAAGATGGATTGACTCAGTGGCTACAACAATGGACTCAAACATAGAAACAATTGTGTGGATGACACAGCACCAGGCAGTGTTTTGTTCTGCTGTTCATAGGGTCACTATGAGTCAGAACTGACTGGACAGCACCTAACAACAACAACTCAGAGTTGCTATAATGATCTTAAGACAATAACTGACCTATACTCAATAAACATTAGCTTAAGGAGTGGTACAGAAAGGATTTCTGCTTTGCTTGGGAAATTAGACTAAATGATTACTAAGAATTTCCTCCAATTTCATGATCTTATTTTTCTAGGTCAGAGATCACCCCTCCCTGGGGGCACTCTCTTGTTACCTAAGCCTGCACTCCTAAATAGAATCCTGTTGATAACAAAATTATTGCAGAAAAGGTAAGAAGTGACCAAAGGTTACTCAGAAACTCAGGAGCTTCATTACTAATAATAGGAAGTAGGCCCAGTAGTGGGGCTGGACATATAAACCAAATTCATGATTTAAAGTCCCATGACTAGACAAAGGGTAGGACATCCTGGGTGAAGTAGCCTGGAGAAGAAGGAGCAAGAGGAATTACAGAAAACAAATATCCTTATTCAGTCATTTATTCATTCAACAAATATATTTATGATCACCTACTGCATACCAGTCACTATGCTGGTTTTAACCCAAACCACTGCCATCGAGTCAATTCTAACTCATAGAGAACCTATAGGACAGAGTAAAACTGCCCGACAGAATTACCAAGGAGAGCCTGGCGGATTCAAACTGCCGACCTCTTGTTTAGCAGCCATAGCATTTAACCACTATGCCACCAGGGTTCTAGGCACAGAAAACCAGGCACAGTCCCTACCCTAATAGAGCCTACAGCCAGTGAGGAAATAAACCTTAATCAAATAATTACACCAATAAATATAAAATTACAATGTGATCAGCACATGAAGGAGAAGAACCCAGAGCTATAGGATAGACATTTGACCTGGCCAGAAGGTCTGCCCTGAGGAAGCCATGACTGACCTGAGGTTTGAAGAAAGGTTCAAGTTACAAGATAAAGTAGGGGAAGAGCATTCTGGGCAGAGAGCAATTGGTGAAAGGAAGCCTGGCAAGTAAGAGGAATTAAAAGAAGGCCAGAGGGACTGGAGTGCAGAAATCAATGCAGAGCATAGTTTGAGATAAAATTGGATAGGTGCAGGACCCTGTGGTCATGTTAAAGAATAATTTTATCCTAAAGTAATGGGAAGACATTCAAGTATTTTAAACATTGAGGGCGAGGCATGAGGATCAGATGAAGAAATCATTCTGGATACATGGTGGACTAAGAATGGTTGCAGGTAGACCAATAAGGAAGTTATCCAGTACTCCAGATAAGAGAGGATGGTATCTTAGACTAAAATAACAGGAGTGGAAATAAAAAAAAAGGGTATCGATTCAAGAGAGATTCAGGAGGCAAATTTTAGAAGTCAAAATTGAAAATGAAGGGTAAAGCAAGGGGAGGATCATGACAACTACAAATTTTGGCTTGACAAACAATGTTCAGTGGCAGGTATCACAACAAAGGGTCCTGGGTGGAGCTGGAGAAAAATGTAGGACAAAATTCTAACTCACAAAAAAAGACCAGACTTACTGGCCTGACAGAGACTGGAGAAACCCCAAGAGTTTTGCCCCTGGACATCCTTGTAGCTCAGTAATGAAGTCATTCCTGAGGTTCACCTTTCAGCCAAAGATTAGACAGGCACATAAAACAAAATGAGACTAAAGGAGCACACCAGCCCAGGGGCAAGGATTAGAAGGCAGGTGGGGACAGCAAAACTGGTAATAGGGAATCCAAGGGCGAGAAAGGAGAATGTTGACATGTCGTAGGGTTGGTAACCGATGTCACAAAACAATATGTATACTAATTGTTTAATGAGAAGCTAGTTTGTTCTATAAATCTTCTAAAGTACAGTAATAAAAAATTAAAGTTAAAAAAATGTTCAGTGGGATAGGAAGCACTGAAACAGATTTGGGGAAAAGATTAAGAGTTTGGTGTTGGATATGTTGTGTTTTAGATGCTTGTGAGACATCCAAGTCGGGATGTTAAGTAGAAAGTTGGATATGCAGGTCTAGAGTTCAGAAGGGAGGTCTGGGCTGCGGAAACATCTTTTCCATGAATAAAGTATAGAATAAGAAGAGAAGTGTGTGTAGGACTGAGCCTTGAGTATTTTATTATTTATTGACCTGAGTAGAACACGATAAAGCTACAAAAGAGATAGAAAATGAGCAGTCAGAGAGGAAGGAGGAAACCAGAAGTCTCAGGTCATTGAAGTAAAGACAGTGCTTTGAGGAGGAGGGAGTGATCAACAGTGTGGACCACGCTGAATGGTCAAGGAAGATGAATGACCTTAGCACAGCTGTTTTGTGGAGTTCACAGGGTAGGAGGCAGCCTGACAGTGACCTGAGAGTGGGAAGCAAGCAATGGAGTCAGCAAGTGTAGACACTCTTTCTAGAAGTTTCTGTAAAGGAGAGAAGAGACTATGATAGCTTGAAAGAAATGTAGCATTGGGATAGATTTGTTTTCAGGCCCCCCACCCTAGTGGGAGTCATGAGTATATTTAAAAGCGACAAGAAGAATCCAGTTAAGGAGAAGTTGAACATAAAACGCACAGCACACAGCATAGATGGAGGATAAAGGATGAGAAAGGATAGATGACTGAGGGGCTTTGACTTTTGGCCAGGGAGATGAGACAGGTAGAATTGTCTGGTCACAAGGGGGTCGCAATGGAGGGAACTTGTTGAAATTATTTTTTTTTTTTAGTGGAGAATGAAACAGTTGAGCTCGAAGGCTGATGTTATTCCCTGAGTTTAGGGTTTCAAGCAAAATATTTGTGAGAAGTTGGTAAGGCACTACTAAAGAAATTCTAGCTCAATTATCTCAGAGATAGGAGTTGTTACTGCCCAGGGACCCTGCCCATTATAGAAATAGCAGCAGCCTTTGTAGGTGGGCATTCTGAGGACCTCTTCTGAGTTGAAATCCAGACCAATCACTTTCTGAGGAAATAATACCACGTGCATTTCTTCATCCAGGCCACAAAATTACTTCCCAGAACCATAATGTTTTGCAAAGGAGGAAACCGAGCTGCACCCCTAGCTATGTACGGTTCATGTCAACCAGATGGAAGAATTTGGAGTTCACATGGGTCCAACTTTCCAGTGTTTTCAAAAGTGTGGAATATTCACCTGGCATAAAGCCATCATCCTAGACTCACATCTTTAGACACCCACCCCAGCCCTGATGAAGTCACAGCAGGGAAAGAAACCTACTTGGTTTTGAACGTCTACTGGGTACTAGGTTCTGTGTAGGTCCCTTTTGCAGACATTATCTCAATTAATCCTCAAAATACTCTGTGACATCTGCATCTGAGTCTCTACTCAAAATGAGAGAAATCTGCTTTGCTGCTTCTCTGAGAGCCCTAGGCTGGTTATTTTACCTCCCCACTGGCCTTCTTATGTGGCCCCAGGCTAACCTGGCCTGCCAGGCCATGGTGAGGTAGGCTTTTGAGTTTATGGCAGGATGTTTTCCTGAGCATTTCCTGAGCATTTCCACCCTTTCCCAGCAAGCCCAGCTGCTGGGAAAGGTTTGTATTTTTATCTTCTCCATGTTCTTTTTTCCAAGTTGTGTTCCAGACAAGCACATATTTGTGGACATTGCCCAATAAAACCAAAGTATACAAATGTCATTCGCTCATTAAAAAAATGGGGGAGGTATTTACTCAGTACTTATCAGGGACCTAATACATTATTCTTTTTTAAGCCGGTAACACCAAACCCCGCTCAACTTCAAAACACTTCTTGTCTCGCTCTGACAGGGCCAGACAAGCCACTGAGCCGAGCTTCAAGGAGAAGGTGAGGTTTACACAAAATGGGAAGTAAATGTCCCAGCCCCCCACCCCCAGTCCCCACCATCTCTGTCTGTACATTCAGTCTGTCTTTGCCGCTGGGGACCATTAGGATCAACAGCTTCTTTGTCATCCTACTATTACCGCAACACTGCCTATGAGAATACTTCATTAATTCAGCTATTATTTTCTGAATTCCTATTAATTTTTCTTGCTCTCCTCTTCTTCCCCGTTTTATAAAAAGGTGATACAAAAAGCGGAATGGTGAAAATTGACCAGCAGACTCATAAAAGCAGTCCCTAAACACTGATTCTTAGGGAACAACTCCAAACCAAAAGATCTACTTACTCCTTCACAGGGCAAATAAACATGGTGTGCACATAGCCTCTGAGTGCCCTGAGGGTTGGTGCAATGAGCCAGAGATTCATTCAGACTGCTTTCTCTCCCGTCAGAAAATTCGTACTCCCCTTTCCCATCCCCCCCCCCACACACAGCTTTTCCATGAAAAAGGAGAGCCTTTCTTCCCTTAAATTTGCATCAGACTGCCCCCAGTTGGGTTCAGTGATGAATCCATCAACGAATATTTATTGAATACCTGCCACGTGTGAGGCTAGATAAAAACCCCTTTCATTACCTATCATCTGCCTAGCTCATTAAGAACGAGGCACATAGCACTTTGAAAACACATGCTAAAGAAATGCTGAATAATAATGATAACTAATAATAACTCATCAGCCTGGGTAGAAAGCAAATTTGACTGGGGCAGATAAAATTACCTGAGAAGAACAATGTGTCTACAGAATAAAGTGAGTCAGCAGACACACACTTGTGCTATTTGTAAAAGTGATATTCTTTATTTGGCTTTTAAATCATGCCTGGCATTCAAAGCCTGTTTCCTTAACACTAGGCCCTTGAAAGCTTTTCCTTTTTAATATACATGCCACATTGTTTTATTCACTGGAATAATTTCAAGTTATGGGCTCTTTTCCCAACAAGGTCAAGTAGGCAAAAAAATACTGATGTGCACTTACCAAGTGTTCAATTCATTCATTCATTCCTTCAGGGAGTACGTGTTGCATGCCTGCTATGCATAACGCACTTTGCCAGACACTAAGGATACCAGGGTGAAAAAGACGCAGATGTGCCCTGGAATTGCTCACAGTTTAGCAGGGTAGCAGGCATCTATACAAATTACAGGAACAAAGTGGAACAGGTAGCATGATAGAGGTCTATATAGTCAATACGGTTATTGTTAGCTACTATGGGGTCAGTCTCCAACTCATGGCCATCCCCTGCACAACAGAATGAAATGCTGCCTGGTCCTGCACCATCCCCATGATTGGTTGCAGATCAGACCTTTGTAATCTACAGGGTTTTTACTGGCTGATCTTCAGAAGTAGCTTGCCAGGTTTTTCTTCCTAGCCTATCTTAGTCTGCAAGCTCTGCCGAGATCTGTTCAGCATCATAGCAACACAGAAGCCTCCAGTGGCAGATGGGTGGTGTCTGTGCCTGAGGTATATCGGTTGAGGTCTGTCATATGGAAGGCAAGAATCTCCACTGAACCGTCACTGCCCCAAGTCAATACAGTGAATTCTACCTGTGGAAAGTCAGAAAAAAATTCACAGAATAGATGAGAAGTGGTGACTTGGCCAAAAATGAATTATATTTCTGGTCCAGGTCCAAGCATAACTTTCTATACATTCTGTCATTAAGTGACTAATCTTCCTAGCTACAAAAGAATTTGTTATTTCTGGCAGTAATGACAGATAAGCTTAGGAGCTGTGGCTTTGGCTCAACCAATATGTGTGAGATGTTTTTAATTGAGGCTTGTGGTTTGCATTTCCTTCTAGAGGACAATCCACAACTACAGTCAAACTTTTCTAGTTCTCAGCTGGCTAATAAGATACAAAATGAAGTAATGGTCTCAACTCATTCTGCAAACATTTTCTAGTCCAGCGCCTACTAAGTTGCACTCGACAGGACGGCCTTGTTTTTCTGGGTCTCACAAGTTTTCCACCTTTGGCAGGGTGCAGTCTTACCACTTCTCTATTGTTCCCTATTAATGAAAAATATTTGTGTTTTCCTTCTCTGACAGGTTTCCACCTTACACAGGTTCTGGCTTTCGCGGGACAGAAACCTGTCAGAGAAGCAAAACTCAAATATTTTCCACTAAAACAATAAGCCTAAGCCAATAAAACCAATCCTTGCCCATTGGGTACAGTTTGTGTTGCTCTAATTCAGAGTTTCCAAACTTTCTCAATTCACAGCATCTTAGTATCTCAATAATTTTTTCACAGAGCAGTTAAAACAAAAATCCATTCCTGCCAACTCTTATGGTTAACAGCTGAGCTCTTAACCACTGTGCCAACAGAGCACCTAGGCCAAAAGAAATGCCTAACAAAAATACCACTTATTAAGTAGCTGGGTCCAAAGAACTTGGCAGTTGTTTGAAAAAATAATACACATCAACTGAAAAAAAAATTTTTTTTTATTTCATTCTTAAATAACCACAGTTATTTATAATGGGATATATATGCCAGCTGGGCACTGGAACCCACATAAACGCCACCACCCTCACCTCCTTTTCCGCAATAATTTTTTTCTCGGTACTTGCCTTTTGTAACAGCAACTGCTGAAATCCAGCTTCTCAAACATAAAACATCTTTGAGAGGAATGTAGCACAATCTAACGTTGCCACTGTGAACTACCTTGAGATGGCAGCTCACTTGGTGTCCAACAAGTATCACTGTTTCCCTCAACATCTGAAGTCCCCCAGAGCACACCCGAGAGTGCGCTGCAGTGTCCTGGGCACCCACTACACAGCTTGGGAACGGTGGCTCTATGCCTTTTCCGGTTGTGATTGTGTTCTCTCATTTGCAAAAGATAGGCAGCTACTCTAAGTGTCTAGCTACTACTTCTGCTAAACCTGTCGTGAAGCACAATGTGACATTTATGCCACGTGATAACTGACTTCACTGCTAGCACTGGAGACGTTGTGCGCTCCTGCCTGTTTTTATCTCTGGTGAAGGCAGCAGAAGACTCGAAGATCCCAGAGCAATGGTCAGACATTCCAATTATGCGCCCGAGAAAGCATAACAAAATCATTTGCTCTGTTATGTGTTTAAATAAGAATACAGATCTTAATTACGTTATTTTTCTTTTTTATCATAGCGATAAACATACAGCAAAACACACAAAATTTCATCAACATGTACATGTACACGTCAGTGACTTTGATTAAGTTCTTCAAATTGTGCAGCCGTTCTCGCTATCTTTTTCCAAATTATCCCACCACCTTTAACATACATTCAATGCATTCTAAGCAAATATCCCCACTTTTCCCTCCCTTCCCGCCCCTGGTAACCACTAAATACTTATGGTTTCTATCTAATCACTTATTTCATATAAACGATACTGTACAGTATTTGTCTTTTTGTGCCTGACTTATTTCACACAACATAATGTCCTCTAAGTTCGTCTGGGCTGTGGCATGTAGCACGACTTCATCCCTCTTTATGCCTGAGTAATATTCCATCATTTGTATATACCACATTCAGTTACCCATTCATCAGGTGGTGGACATTTCAGTTATTTCTATATTTTGGCTAACATGAATAGCGCTGCAATGAACGTTCATGTACGTACGTCTGTTTGCATTGCTGCTTTCAGGTCTTCTGGGCACATGCTTAAAAGTGGAATTGCTGGATTGTATGGTAGTTTTGGAGCCTTGCTGGTGCAGTGGTTAAGATCTCAGCTGCTAACCAAAAGGTCAGCAGTTCACCCACCAGCCTCTCCTTGGAAACCCTATGGTGCAGTTTTACTCTGTCCTGTAGGGTTGCTAGGAGTTGGAATCGACTTGACAGCAACAGGTTTGGTTTTGGTTGGTACGGTAGTTCTAAGGAGCCCTCTTGAAGCAATAGTTAAGCGCTGGGGTGCTAATCGAAAAGTCAGCGGTTAGAGCCACCCCCGCTCCAAGGGAGAAAAGACCTGGTGATCTGCTCTTGTAAAGATTTCTAGCCGAGGAAGCCCTATGGGGCAGTTCTCCTCTATATGGTAAGGTCTCTATAAGTCAAAATTGACTCGACAGAACACAGCAACGACATGGTAGTTCTATGTTCAACTTCTTGAGGAATCACCAAACTGTTTTCCACAATGGCTGTACCAACTTACAATCCTACCAGCAATGGATGAGGGTTTCTGTTTCTCCATAATCTCACCTACACCTGGTATTTTCCCTTTTTTGATCACTGCCATTCTAATGAGGGTGAGATGATAGCTCACTCTGCTTTTGATTTACATCTCCCTAATGGTTTTTTTTTTTCGATGGTTAATGGGCGCCCTGGTGACACAGGGGTTAAGGGCTATGGCTGCTAACCATCAGCAGTTTGAATTCACCAGCCACTCCCTGGAAACTCTAAAGGGCAATTCTATTCTGTCCTTTAGGATCTCTGTGAGTCAGAATCAACTTGACGGCAACAGGTTTGGTTTTGGTTTCAGGAAAGGTTAATGACTTTGAGCATCTTTTCATGTTGTTATACCAGTACCGGGCTGTTTTAATTACTTTAGCTTTACATTTTGAAGTCAGGAAGTATGAGTCCTACTTTATTCTTCTCCTATAGGATTGCTTTAGCTATTCAGGGTCTCTTGCCCTTCCATATAAATTTGAGGATTGTCCTTTCCATTTCTGTCAAGAAGGCTGTTGGAATTTCAATGAGAATCATATTGAATTTATAGATTGCTCTGGGGAGTATTGATACCCTAACTATATTAAGTCTTCCAATCCATGAACACGGAATGTTCTTTCATTTATTTAGGTCTTCTTTGGTCTTTTAGTAATGTTTTATAATTTTCTGTTGTTGTTAGGTGCCATCGAGTCAGTTCCAAGTCACAGCAAACCCATGTACAACAGAATGAAATACTGCCGGTCCTGCATCATCCTCACAATCATTGCTGTGTTTGAGCCCATTGTTGCAGCCACTGTGTCTATTCGTCTCATCAAGGGTCTTCCTCTTTTTCATTGACCTTACTACCTTACCAAGTATAGTGCCCTTCTCCAGGGACCGGTCCCTCCTGATACCATGTTCAAAGTATGTGAGACGAAGCCTCATCATCCTTGCTTCCAAGGAGCACTCCAGCTGTGCTTTTTCCGAGACAGACTTGTTCGTTCTTCTGGCAGTCCACGGTATATTCAACATTCTTCGCCAACATCATAATTCAAAGGCATCAATTATTCTTTGGTCTTCCTTATTCATTGCCCAGCTTTCACATGCATCTGAGGCAATTGAAAGTATCATGGCTTGGGTCAGGCACACTCTAGTTCTCAAAGTAAAACATCTTTGCTTTTTAGCACTTCAAGGAGGGCTTTTGCAGCAGAATTGCCCAATGTGCTACATCATTTTATTTCTTGACTGCTGCTTCCACCGCATGTCTGTCAGTTTGTCGTAGCGGTGGCTCGCGTGTTTCTGTGATACGGGAAGATATGTCACTGGTGTTTCAAATACCAGTAGGGTCACCCATGGTGAACAGGTTTCAGGGGAGCTTCCAGACTATGACATACTAGGAAGAAGGAACAGCTGGTTTACTTCTGGAAAAAAAAAAAAATAGCCAATGAAAATCATGTGGATAGTTTTTTATGTACAGATGTTGTTTATTTTCTAATACACAATTAGATCAAGATAGAAAGCAGTACAAAAACAGGTGTAATTTGGTACCCTTCTCACTAATTTTTAACCATTCTCAATCACATCAATCTAATCCTAATTTTTCTGTCCAATTATATGTATTTCACTTATTCTAAATTCCTGTAATTGTAGTCAAAATCCTTTGGATCCTATAAGTGGTTCTGACAGCAGTACTTTGGAACTTAAGCATAATCGAAATCAAAAGCCTTGGTTTTTTTCATCTGGATCAATACAGTCTCTTCATCACTACTGTTGTCGTCATCATAATATGAACTATTTACCCTGTTTGGGTGGTGTCAATAGTTGGGGAGATGGCCTCCCTCTATTCCCTGTGTCTAGCTTTTTCTTGGTTCATTGTACATAGGCAGCAGAAAGGAAAGAAAGAGAAAGAGGAAGAAAGAAATTCATAAATCTCTTATATCTCTTGCAAGATTGTCTCTTCCTATCAACAGGAGCAACAACAACAACAACAAGAATGCATTTCCACTCTCCTTCTTCTCCTTTTTATGAATATCTGCTAGCTTATCTACTATGTACTAGCAGCTACGTAGAATTGTTATACCCTGCCTCAGATATTAAGCTATTGTCTTGTAATGGTGACCATATTTCCTTTCTAGGAAAAAACCCGAGCTTATCAGAACATACTTTTAAATACCTCTTTCATATTTAACGAACATAACCTCAGATAGTGGCACAGAGTGGTGTCACACTCGAGGACAGGTATCTGATGTGAATGCTATACAGCGGAGCCCTCCACCACTGGTCCCATTTTCACCAGCCTGATGTTGAATTGCACCCTTCTTTCTTACTCGGGCTTTTCCAGAAATCAGATGTCCGTAAATATGTTGGATTCTTTATACTTTAATCTGTTTAACATTTTGAAGGTGCTGAAAGAGTAAAGTACATTATTCATTCAACTATAGTTACTTTCCAATTACCTGGGGCGAGTCAGCAGGATACCTGTTTGGAGCAGGTTTCCCAGAAGCCACCTCACTCTGTTCAGAATCCAGCTGGCACACAGCCTTCTGTGGGAAGGCTGATGGATGGTGTTCAGTAAAATTAAAAGCCTAGGAGAAGTACAGGCCCCCAGGCCAGAACAAAGCAACTGAGTGATGGTTCCTTCTAGAAGTAGGAGTGGGAGCTTTTTCTTACCCTCATCCTGGGGATAAAAGGGTGGCCTGACCGACTCTGTAACAATGACTAATTCCTCATTAGAGGGCCTCCTGCTTTTCCAAAGCCCCTTTCTGGAGTGGTAAATGAAGGGCCTCTCAGAGAGAGTGCTGGCGGAGGAAGAAAATAGAGAAAAATAAAACCAACTCCCTAAACTTTACCAGCGTTATAAAACAGGAAGAAATTTCCAGAAGCAATGGGAGAGACCAGCCCACCCCCGACCTCCCTCAGATGCTTTCTTCCTCCTGACTCATCGGGCTTCTTTAGGAAAGCCTGGTGAGAAGGGATTATAAGCAGGCAAGGGAGCCAGCCTTTTCTGGCAACACGGAGCATTTTGATTTCAGATTCTGCAAATCTTCAAGAACAGACTTGGTGTGCCCGTGTGCTCGGCTGGAGTCCAGCAGCAGTTCGATTGCAGATGAAACCGACCAGATGGTTGGCCCTGTCAGCCAGAGACTCAAGGACTTCCCTGAGGCTGCACTTCTCCGGAAGTTTGAAGAGCCGGACAGGTTTGCCTTCTGAAATGTGCAAATGTCACCAGCCGGGAATGGCAGATGCCAAAAGGCGTCTAAGAACAGCTCTCCATCTGGTAATGGGTTAGGCTTCCTGGGACACAGATGAGAATAGTTTGAAACAAAGCGACGGAAGCACCGGCTTGGCTTTTCACATATTGTTATGGTCTCAGGGTCGTTTCCTGCCTTTGGAATTTATTTCCTTCCCAGCTTCAACCAAACCCACTGAGTGACAAGAAGGAGGTTGGGATTTGTCTTTGCATCCTGCCAGCCCCGTGAAGGCAGGAATCTAAACCTGTGAGCGTGGACCTCTGCAGTGGCTGCATCCCTGGTACTCCTGTAGGCTCACTCTGAGCCAAGTGGGGGAAGCCTTAGGAATGGAACAATAAATTAGGGAAGGGAGCCATCTCCAGTTGAGTCAGATGAATCCTCTTTTCCTAGAAAACAGATAGAGAAAGAACAGATAGGGTGAAATGATGTTTAACCTAGAGGAACTACCAGGCCCCTATCTGGAGATTCAGGCCCCCTCAACACCAAGCCAAAAAACCAAACCCACTGCTGTCGAGTCCATTTGGACTCATAGTGATCCTATAGGTCAGAGTGGAACTGCCACATAGGGTTCCTAAGGCTGTAAATCTTCATGGAAGTGGACCATCACATCTTTCTCTCGCAGAGCTGCTGGTGGGTTCAAACTACTCACCTTTTGGTTAGCAGCAGAGTGGCTTACCCACTGTGCCACCAGGAACCCTAGCAAGAAGGAAGCTGAAAGCAGCTCCCCCCATCACGACATCTCACCCACTTCAGCATACCAGTTAAATACACAGGGCAGTGACATTTGCTACACAACAATGGCCTGCTTTGTTTTATCTTACTAGTATTTATTTCTCACTTTGTTCCCAAAAAAAGGATTTCGGGTAGCAACCACTGCCTTGCTGTCTGCATTTTTATGCTCATCTTGGCCACTTTGAAGCTGATGTGAACCCTTATTGCAAAGTCTCTGCAGCCCTGGGCACGTCCTGAGCACTCACAGTGGTTTTGCAGGGCAGAGATCCCCAGAGACCAAGGTGGACCCCCCTGGTCCAGAGCTGCAGGTACCTGTCAAAGCATGAAGCTGTGGCTGGCCCAGCCAGGTTACCTAAGTCTGAAATGGTTTGCGTTGTGATTGAATTGTGTCCCCCCAAAATGTATGTTGGAATCCTAACCCCTATAGATGTGAATGGAAACCCTGGTGGCACAGTGGTTAAGAGCTACAGCTGCTAACTAAAAGGTCAGCAGTTAAATCCACCAAGGACTCCTTGGAAATGCTTTCGGGCAGTTCTACTCTGTCCTATAGGGTTGCTGTGAGTCGGAATCTTCTCGACAGCAATAGGTTTTGGATTTTATAGATATGAATATAATCCTATTTGAAAATAGGATGTTTGTTATGTTAATGAGGCCGTATCAGTGTCGGGTGGGTCCCAAACCTGACAACCTCTGAGTTATAGGGAGCAGCGTAGACTCAGACAAGCAAGCACAAACGGAGGAAGGTAGATGCCACACTACGTAAAGCTTGCCCAGGAACCAAGGAAGCTGGAAGAGACAAGGATCCCTCCTTCTCCTCCCCCACAGGACCCCATAGAGAGAGAGGCCTCCCCTAGAGCTGGTGCCCTGAATTCAGACTTCTACCCTTGTGAACTATAAAAAAATAGATTTTTGTTTTTTAAAGCTATTCACTTGTGGTATTTCTGTTACAGCATAGTGATACACTTTCATGAATTCTGTCTGCAAAGGCAGCTCATACAATCCTTGCTGTCAGGAGAAACCTCAAGAGGGCCCTTCACTTGTCCAAGCCCATTTCTCTCTAGATTGAGACACCAGTGTTCACAGCTTCATAGGGAGGAGGCATTTTTGCCCTAACCCTTAGGCACAGTTCAACTAGCGTCAAGTGCTACAGCCAATACGCAGGAAGTTGCAACTGGTGATCAGCTTCTATCCTGGTGCCACCCCATCCCCAGGAGTTCAAGAACCAAAACTTCCCCTCGGTCAGTTTAAACACAGCTTTTGCTAGACCCTGCAGAATGTCACCACTGTTGAGGGCTGGCAGTGAGGGACTGCTGCCTTGTGAGGAGGTTAGGTTATCGCTGTGGCTCAGGAGGGAATCAGGCTGACCTTTCCCATTTGCACCAGCTCGCCAGGCTTTCGCAGAAATGATCTCCTGTGACCTTCACAGCAATCGTTCCTAACAACTTTCAGGAAGTTCTAAGGGAAATAAGTAGGTAGCTAGGGACAAGCTGGCCCTACAAATAAGCAGAGTCAAGGACACCTATAGAGTGCGACAACAAGAAGTTTGCCCAAGGGTCCCAAATTTCCCCCACAAAAGAGCACTCTGGCAGGTTAAGACATTATGTTTCCGAGTACAAATGTTGTCTGGGACCAGTAACTTTGTATATTATTAGTTTTCATCTGTGAGAGTCTGCTTCTACAGATCTGGCTGGGGGCCAGGAATCTGCATTTTTATCGAGCCCACCTGCTGATGCTGGTACAGGTGGTCTATGGCCCATACTTTAGAAAGTGCTATGAGGAATCATGAGTCATTGTCGCGTTAGCATGGATTAACTGGTAATAAAGGAGAGCATTGCACGTGGATTCCAGACCAGGCGTTGGTACTCTCTGGCTGTGACTTTGGACAAGACAACCTAATTCTCTCAGACTGAAGGCCTCAAGACTATGACCACCTCTAAACACTTAGCTGTCCTCTGGATTTTAAATCGTGGCCCAAAGGCCTACAAAATATGAGTTCTGGTCCAAGAGGCCTGAGGGGCCAGGGCTCCCCTGGCATGCCTTGAATACTCACCACAGTTCTGCAGTGCAGAGACCTCCAGAGGCCAAGGTGGGCCCTCTTGCCTCAGGGCTGCAGCCTTGGAACCCTGAGACCTTAGAGTGTAACAGCCACAGGAATAGGGACATCCTTCCTTTCTTTGCCCGCAGCCCTTTCCAAGTAGGAGAAGGGGAAAGGGAGAGGACTAGATTTATTTTGTGCTTTATATGCACTATTTTTTAACTTTTTAATTAATGTTAGCATCATTATTCCCATTTCAAAGGTGAGGGAATTGAGGCTTAAAGAAGTTGAATGAGTTGCCCAAGTCCCCAAGGTCACATGGCAATTGAATACTTGAGCTGAAACTTGAACTCATGTCTGTCAGGATCCAAATTCCATGTTCTTTCCACAAAACTAATCATAACTATATGTCTTGCTGTGGTCATTCTGAAAGCCTGGACATTCTGAGACCCTCAGAAAACTCTCACCTCTCCCTAACCTTCACCCCACACCTGTTACCCAGTCCGCTTCTGAATCTCACTTCATCCTTGATCTTTACTCTATCCCTAACCTCCAACCAATCACTTGGTCACACTCACTTCCAATCCCCACAACTTCTTCTCCCCCAGGGATAAAACATCATGTCGCACGTCTCCTGGGCCCGGTAGGACTTATCTGGCCCAGAGCTACTCCTGCCACTGACATCAAGACCAATTGGTCCTAGAGAACTCAGGGTACCCCCAAGGGTTCCAATGGTTCAAGAATCCTCAAATGTTTAAGAGGCATTTATATTCTTAACAATGTTAGAACCCCCCATCCCCCCAGGTCCCTTCTAAAAACCTGGAGTAGATACAGGAAGCCCAGGTCAGCCGGTGCGCTTTTATTACGAGATGTCCCATCAAACCTCAGCTTCCCCAAAATATTGTTCTGGGGTGGTGAACACCCCCTAGTGGGAGAAATGGAAGGAAGACAGATACTTCTGATGCTGTTCTCAGTAACCCGTCCACCCTCAACCTCCTGCCCCTCGGCCCCTTTTGCCTTCTAGCCCTTCTCACTGTTCTTTTTGGAATGATTCATTCTTCCCACGATGATTGGGCCTTTTGTCCCATAAAGCCCTCCCTGGTTTTATAGGCATAATGAACTAAAATTAAGCAAAAGGCAACTCAGGCAGAACAGCAGGAAAAAACGTCCTATGGTGAGAGCACTTGAAACCCTGAAGTATCCTTATAAGGCAAACTGGATAAGGCCAACTGCACTGGGCAGAACAATAGTGTCTTTGAAGATATTTTTGGAAATGAGGAAGATGAAGGAAAGGCCATTTCCCTGATTTCAAGATATATGTTAAGGTCCACATCTCACACCCTCAGGCTGATTAAAATAATTAATTCCCTGTGCTATGTCTTACCCTTTGGAGGGCCGGGGAACACTCAACAGTTACCCATTTTGGAAGACACAGATGAAACACTGTCCCAGCAGAGGGGCAGCCTGTCCATAGACTGGGCACTGCTTATCACTGCAGAACATTCTGAACATAGCATCTGGGCACTGTCACCCATCCCTTGGGGCCACTGCTAGAGCCCCCCATGGCAGGAGATGAGCCCATTATGTTGTAACCCATTTCCTGAATACCTACAATATACTGTGCTCAGGGAGGCCTGATCTTACGTATTTTTAAAATCTGCCCACATGTAGTTTAGTCAATTGTCCAAAGAAGGTCCTTAATAAAAGACAGGGAGAGCTAACATGTTTGAATGCCTATTGCACTAAGAATTCTCCTGGGCATATTCACAGTCCTATTTTTTTTATTATTATTATTATTATAGTTAAATATTTGATGATTTGTTCACTGCATAAAGACTCATTTTAGTATGGAGCAGGGTCAGCAAATCTTGACTTGTGGGCCTGATACTTGTTTTTGTAAATAAAGTTTTATTGGTGCACAGTCGTGCCCATTTGTTTACATATTACCTATGCCTGCTTTCGCATTTCCAACAGCAGAATTGAGTAGTTATGACAAACACTATATGGCTCACAAAGTCTAAAACATTTCCTATCTGGCCAACTCCAGAAATTTCTCTAAGAGCCTGGTCTGGCCTCACACCTAGCTGCAGAAATCAGTCTGTCCCCTAGGTTCCAACTTTTAGAATACTTGAAGAAAAAACAGCCTTGAAAACGACCAGGCCTCTTAAGGAAACTCCAGATCTGAACATTTTACAAGCAGCTCAGACCTCAGATATTCAGAATCTCATGTGACAATGGCAAACATATATATACATAAATGTACAAAAGGCATTGCTCTCTCTTCCCAGGCCCACTTCAGACATGGCTAATCAAGCTTGGTCCTCTTTCATGACGGATTTCAATAGGGCCTGTGTTAACTATTACTGGATAACAAACAACCCCAACATTTAGTGACTTAAAATAATTTACTATTTTTCACAGTCCTGTGGGTTGGCTGGTAGCTCCTCTGTTAGTTTCTCCCGGATTTCTCACGAGGGTGCATTTACCTGGAGTCTAGGTTGGACTGGTTTCCTTACATGGTGGCCTCAGGGCCTTGTTCTAAGAGGGCAAAGGAAGAAGTTCAAGGTCTCTCGAGGCCTAGGTTCTTTTTTTTTTTACTCATGCAATGTCATTTTCACCACATTAATTTAAGCAAAGCAAGTCTCAAGCCGGCCAGATTTAAGGAGTGGGAAAATAGACTCTACCTTTTGATGTAAGGAACTGTAAAATATTGTGGTTATATTTTTCAGTCCTTCCCGATAAAGCACTCTTTGATACAAATTTACATGTGAATTGGAATGCAATTATCTAATATGTTTCTGAACAAATGTACCTTTACATATATATATATATACACACACATACCTTACTTTGCATCATATATAGAGAGAGAGAGAGAGCCCTAGTGGCAAAATGGTTTAACGCTTGGCTGCTAACCAAAAGTTGAAGGTTCAAACCTTCCAGTGGCTCTGCAGGAGAAAAGACCTGGAAATCTTCTCCTGTAAAGATTATAGCCTAGGAAACTCTATGAGGCAGATCTATTTTGTCATATAGGGTGGCTATGAGCCAGAATCGACTTGACAGCCCATAACAATATAGATAGGTAGGTGGGCAGGCAGGTGAACGGATGGTTGGATGGATAGATAGATATGATGATAAAAAAAAAAAAAAGGATGGCATTATTTATACATATATGATGGTGGGATGGCATCTTTTACTCTGGTGGTTACCTCTAGGGAACATTATAATTACATAGCATAGCAGCCCCACCTGCATAGATGACTTTGGTTGCTATGATCGCAGTCATTCCTGGATTTGAGTCAACTCATTAGTACCCATTCAAGTAGGCCTTCTCTTATAAATTCACTGAAACATTGCTCATAACTCCATCAACCCCAGGACAGGATTTTCTATGCTATGGCTCCTGCCTCATCTTGAGCCTAACGGTTTGGACAGATTAATTTCATAACTGCTCGATCTCTCTATATTTCATTTGAACTCCTGAGATTCAGATTCTTCAATCTGCCCAGCCCCTAACCCTGAATAATAGTGGCCCCATACTGAAGACTTAGGTCAAAGAGCTAAATTAGGGTCCAGGTGGCTCAGACAGTCCAAATCATAGGAAACTTCACATCCCTTTCTTTATAAGGTGTTTCTTTTACAATGTTGATCCCTTTCATTTTTTTCTTTCAGAGTCATTTGATGGTGTTCATCTTTCTTACAACTAAGAATATTGGAAGACTCTCTTCCCTCAGGCACTTCCGCTTTTGTGTCCAAATTGGCAGCATTCCAAACTCACCAGAGGCATCACAGAATGAAACTCTCTGTGGAGGGTTAGAGGACAAATAGACACAAGTTCATTGGACAACATCTGGAAGAAGGAAGAAAGGTCAAAGCTGCTCCAGCTCCGTCAGGCTTTCGGGCCTCACAGCAGAAGCTAGAATTCCTTCCCGCATAACCTAGGCTTGAATTAGAGACATTTTTAGACCAGAAACCCTTGGCCTTTACTCTGAATAGAGCACTCAGAGGGCAGAGCAAGGTTCTCAGCTGGCAGGAAGGACACACTGACCTGTGCCTCACTCCCTTCACCAACCTGGGAAGATGCAAAGCTCTGCTGAACTGGCTGAGCTGCTAGAGTGGAGTATTCTAAATCCCATAAGCAGGCCACGACTTTGTAAGGAAACGGTGGTGGTGTGCTACAGGCTCAGAAGAGAAAGCATTATAGAGAGAAACTGCCAGTGAAAAGGAATTAACAAACAAGTACTTGGCTGCTAACTAAAACGTCAAGAGGATCCAGTCTACCTAGGGTTGCCGTGGAAGAAAGTCCTGGGGATCTACTTCCAAAAAATGAGCCATTGAAAACCCTGTGGAGCACAGTTCTACTCTGACCCACAAGAGGTCGCCATGAGTCAGAATCAACTTGACAGCAACGGTTTGATTTGGTTTTTCAACCTAATTAGCAGCTGCTATGGGGGACCTGGTGGCATAGTGGTTAAGAGCTACGGCTGCTAACGAAAGGGTCAGCAGTTCAAATCCACCAGGAATTTCCTTGGAAACCCTACAGGGCAGTTCTGCTCTATCCTATAGGGTCGCTATGAGTCAGAATTGACTCAAGAGCAATGGGTTTTGGGGGACTTTGAGGAAGAGAAGTAATTCCTAGGGGAGAGGCCCCTCCTCTGGCAGAAGTAAGAGAACTTCCACCACTTCTATGTCTATTTCTGAAGAAATAAAAACTAACTGATAAATCTTAAGGTGAATGTACTTTCATCTGGGGAAAGGACGAAAGAAGCTGTTACATTTCAAACAGATATTTGGACTGTAAAAATGAACGCTTAACCTGTTAATAGAAGTGTTTCTTTCCTGAAGTCACCATGGATCAGATTAGACACCAAAGAGAGGTTACAAAAAAAATCATTTTTCACGCAAGCTAAGAGGCATTAATTTGGCTGTCTATAGTGAGCTCGATTCTTAGCACTGCACGCTTTCCAAAAAAAAAGCATAAGGTGAGCAACCAGAGCAGTTATGAGAAATTCAGGTGTGTGCTTTGTTGGCAAGGGTGAGGAGAGGGTGTTTCTACTGGCCCAGAGCTGCACCAAATGGAAATCAATGCCTTGCATCTCCGGAGATGGCACTGGACCAGGCCCTTAGACAGCCAACAATGAGCCCCCAAGGCAGTGCTTATTCACAGGGGGACAGTTCTAAGCTGCCTGTCAGTGCCTGTGGCAAGTTTGAGATGCATTATCTGCTAATATCCCCAAGGGAAGGGAATTAGGTGCCCGCTGGAGATCTTCCACGAAAGGCAGGTATGTAGCTCTTAGATGATGTCTAAGGAAACCAGGTGAGGGTTTGAACTGTGGCCAGAGAAGCAGGGTGTGTAACACCTGAAGAAGCTGGGTGGGGGTCAGGAGGACTACACTCAGGCAGGAGAGAACGGGGTTTGGCTTGTCCATGAAAGGTGGGAGTGAGCATTCCAGAGCCTAGATAATGCCTACGGAAGCAACTTCAGTAAATATGCAACACTAGCCACACATGCCATCCTAAAACCTTTTTCCTAGCTGAGTTCTGGTTCTTTTACAGGCACAACATAAGGAAATTCTAACTCGAAGCTAAGAAGCTAAGATTGGGTGACATGGCCAAATTTGCAAAATACAGCTAAGGAGAAACGGCAAGCTCACTGAAGAGCCCCCGTTAACTTGAAGTGGTAGATGGCTATGTTTCTGAATCACAGAACTCAAGTTAAGGGAAGTACACCATAGCTTCTATTAACTTAATTTTCCTCCCCTTACTTCTGGGAAGGCTACAAACCACTCTACCGTGTCATTTCCACCCTTTTTTTTTTTCCTTCCTTCTATCTTCCCTCCTTCCCTTCCTTCCTTCCTTCCTTCTCTCGTCCTTTCCATCCTTCCTCCCTCCGTTCCTTCCTTCCACTGATTTCCAGTGGTGTGCTGGAGCCAGCTTCCTCCACCTCCCACTTCCTCCCAACTCTGTGTTCAATAACACCACATTGATAGCTTGAATTCAGCCATGGTGAGAGTATTTATACCATGGAAATTGGCAAATGCTACAAATCAAAAAACAAATGGTAAAAATTCCTTGCTTTTTTTCTTTTTTCCAGACTGCCAATTTGTTAAACATTTACCAGCACACTGTGCCTGTAACTGGAGGAGGTCGTGTAGTGCTAAAGGGGAACAATGTAAGAAGTTTGGGGGTGGAGCGGGGAAGCCCAGAAAGCACAGAGGGAAGTGGCGGGGTGCCAAGATTGGCTCTGCCTCCATCACAGACTCACATACCCAGGGTCAGATTACCTAGTAAGCCCCACACCAAAACGTGTAATTGTGCACTACAGATTACTCAGTAGCACAAGTAAGCCCATGCTTACCTTGTTTACTGGCTAATCTGTCCATGTCAGGGACTGTAATGTGAAAAGAGGCTTTGATCCTGTGCTGTGGTGCTGGGGGGTTGGGAGAGAGACAGGTATCAGCCATACCTAGAAGCAGAATCTTTGATGTGTTGAAAAAATGTGAAATTGTTCACTACAGATGATCTAGTAAGAAAGGTAAGCACAGTGCTTACTTTGCCTCCTGGATAATCTGCCCCTGCACGTACGCTACCCCCAACACAAACTTTAGATTCCACATTTAACAGTCATTTGATAAGAACTCGCTCTGTGTTTACAATGACATGTAGCACTGCTTCTGTTGGTTTTGGAGGCTGAAGGACCCAGCAGTCTGCTTCTGGAAAGAATTAGCTGGTGAAAACCTTAGGAATAGCAGTGAAACACTGTCTGATATAGTGCCAGAAGATGAGCCCCTCAGGTTGGAAGGCACTCAAAAGATGACTGGGGAAGTACTGCCTCCTCAAAATAAAGTCGACCTTAATGATGTGGATGGAGTCAAGCTTTCGGGACCTTCATTTGCTGATGTGGCACAAATCAAAATGTGAAGAAACAGCTGCAAACAGCCATTAATTATTGGAAAGTGCAGTGTATGAGGTATGAATCTAGGATAATTGGAAATTGTCAAAAATGAAATGGAAAGTCTAAAGATCGATATCCTAGGCATTAGTGAGCTGAAACGGACTGGTATTGGCCATTTTGAATTGGACAATCATATGATCTACTACGCTGGGAATGACAGCTTTAAGAGGAATGGCACTGCATCATCCATCCTCAGAAAGAACATTTCAAGATCCACCCTGAAGTACAACGCTGTCAGTGATAAGACAACATCCATATGCCTACAAGGAAGACCAGTTAATACAGCTGTTATTCAAATTTATGCACCAATCACTAAGGCCAAAAATGAAGAAATAGAAGATTTTACCAACTTTTGCAGGCTGAAATTGATTGAACATGCAATCAGAATGCACTAATTATTGGTGATTGGGATGCAAAAGTTGGAAACAAAGAAGAAGGATTGGTAGTTGGAAAATACAGCCTTGGTGATAGAAAAGGTGCTGGAGATCACATGATTGAATTTTGCAAGACCAATGACTTCTTCATTGCAAATACCTTTTTTCACCAACATAAACAGTGACTATATACATGGATATCACCAGATGGAATACACATGAATCAAATCGACTGCATCTGTGGAAAGAGATGATGGAAAAGTTCAATATCATCAGTCAGAACAAGGCCAGGGGCCAAATGCACATCAGACCATCAATTACTCATATGCAAGTTCAAGTTGAAACTGAAGAAAATTAGAACAAGTCCAGGAGTGCAAAAGTAGGGCCTTGGGTATATCCCACCTGAATTTAGAGACCATCTCAAGAATAGATTTGACAAGTTGAATGCTAATGACTGAAGACCAGATGAGTTGTGGAATGACATCGAAGACATCACACATGAAGAAAGCAAGAGGTCATTAGAAAGACAGGAGGCAAAGAAAAGACCTAAATGGACATCAGAAGAGACTCTGAAACTTGCTCTTGAATGTTGAGTAGCTAAAGCAAAAGGAAAAAATGATGAATTAATGAATTAACAAACAGATGATTTCAAAAGACAAAGTGAAGTATTATAATGACATGTGCAAAGACCTGGATACGGAAAACCAAAAGGGAAGAACACACTCGACATTTCTCAAACTGAAAGAACGAAGAAAAAGTTCAAGCAAGTTGCAATATTGAAGGATTCTATTGGAAACCCTGGCGGCATAGTGGTTAAGTGCTATGGCTGCGAACCAAAGGGTCGGCAGTTCGAATCTGCCAGGGGCTCCTTGGAAACTCTATGGGGCAGTTCTACTCTGTCCTATAGGGTCGCTATGAGTCGGACTCGATTCGATGGCACTGGGTATCTGGGTGTGGGGAAAATATTAAACAACTCAGGAAGCATCAAAAGAAGATGGAAGGAATACACAGAGTCACTATATCGAAAAGAATTGGTCGACGTTCAACCATTTCAGGAGGTACCATATGCTATATACGATATGAGCAGGAACCAATGGTGCTGAAGGAAGAAGTCCAAGCTGCTCTGAAGGCATTGGTGAAAAGAGGCTCCAGGAATTGACGGAATACCAATTGAGATGTTTCAATAAACCGGTGTAGTGTTGGAAGTACTCACCTGTCTGTACCACGAAATTTGGAAGACAGCTACCTGGCCAACCAACTGGAAGAGATCCATATTCCCAGGAAAGGTTAGCCAACTGAATGTGGAAATTATTGAACAATATCATCGATATCACATGCAAGCAAAATTTTGAAGATCATTCAAAACTGGCTGCAGCAATATATCAACAGGGAACTGCCAGAAATTCACATCAGATTTGGAAGAGGACATGGAACCAGGGATATCATTGCTGATGTCAGATGGATCCTGGCTGAAAGCAGAGAATACCAGAAAGATGTTTACCTGTGCTTTATTGACTCTGCAAGGGCATTCGACTGTGTGGATCACAGCAAATTATGGACAACATTGCAAAGAATGGGAATTCCAGAACACTTAATTGTGTTCATGAGGAATCCGTACGTGGATCGAGAGGCAGTTATTCGGACAGAACAAGTAGATACTACATTGTTTAAAGTCAGGAAAGGTGTGCATCAGGGTTGTATCCTTCCACCATACCTATCCAGTCTGTATGCTGAGCACATAATCTGAGAAGCTGGACTATATGAAGAAGAACGGAGCATCAGAATCGGAGGAAGACTCATTAACAACCTGCATTATGCAGATGACACAACCTTGCTTGCTGAAAGTGAAAAGGACTTAAAGCACTTACTGATGAAGATCAAAGACCACAGCCTTCAGTATGGATTACACCTCACCATAAAGAAAACAAAAATCCTCACAACGGGACTAATAAGCAACATCATGATAAACAGAGAAAAGATTGAAGTTGTCAAGGATTTCATTTTACTTGGATCCACAATCAGCACCCCTGGAAGCAACAATCAAGAAATAAAAAGACACATTGCATTAGGCAGATCACCTACAAGAGATCTCTTTAAAGTGCTAAAAAGCAAAGATGTCACCTTGAAAACTAAGGTGCACCTGACCCAAGCCATGGTGTTTTCAATTGCCTCCTACACTGGAGGATAAATAAGGAAGACCAAAGAACTGACACCTTTAAATTGTGGTGTTGGCGAAGAATATTGAATATACCATGGACTCCCAAAAGAATGAACAAATCTATTTTGGAAGAAGTACAACCCGAATGCTCCTTAGAAGCAAGAATGACAAGACTACGTCTCACATAGTGTGGACATGTTATCAGGAGGGATCAGTCCCTGGAGAAGGACATCATGCTTGGTAAAGTACCACCAAAAACCAAACCCGCTGCCATCGAGTCAATTCCGACTCATAGAGACCCTATAAGACAGAGTAGAACTTCCCCATCCAGTTTCCAAGGAGTGCCTGGTGGATTCGAGCTGCCGATCTTTTGGTTAACAGCCGTAGCTCTTAACCACTATGTCACAAGTGTTTCCTGGTGAAATACAGGGTCAGCGAAAAGTAGGAAGACCCTCAACAAGATGTGATTGACACCGTGGCTGCAAAAATGGGCTCATTGTGAGGATGGCGCAGGACTGGGCAGTGTTTCATTCTGTTGCAAATAGGGTTGCTATGAGTTGGAGCCAACTCGACAGCACCTAACGAAAACAATAAATGTTTTTTGAGGTTTATGATGCAGGGTAAAATAACCTAAGTATACAAAGTATTTGTCCTATTATGGGGTTAACGTGTCTTCACGTGTATTCAATCCCACCTCTACTTTTCCAAGTCCCCATAAACAGCATGTACCCCACTGGCCCAGAAATATGTCTCCCATTGACCTTTGGCATCAGTATCTTATCTCTTTTAAAAATCCCCCTGAATCAGATAATTATTATTCCCTCTAGAGTGGAGTTCTTTAACTTTAATGTACATGCAAATCACCGGAAGAATCTTGTTAAAATGCAGATTTATGTTCAGTAGGTCCGGTGGGGCCTGAGAGTTCCCATTTCTAACAAGCTCTGAGGTGATACTGATGATGCTGTTCAGCAGATCACTGTTTGAGTAGCAAAACTCTAGTTTGGACAGGTTAATCAATTTATTGGATAGTGCTGCCCTAGAATGTCTTTTCACACCAGAACGCAAGGAAGCTTTCTCCCACAGCCATCTCCCCCTACTACCTTAAGGAACAGCCCCATATATCATGGAACTCCCTGCTTCTCCTCCTAGGATCAGACCATCCAGATAGATCTGAACAAGCAACCAATCTATAGGCCAGCTGGGGTTAATCAGATTCTCTTCCAAGAATTTGAACTAGAATGCTGTCCTAGCCTGGGTTTCCCCCCAAATGCACCGCCTAAGATAGAGGTCTACATGCAGGAATTTATTTGAGGACTCCAGGGAATAAGAACACAGGATATAGGGAGTGAAAGAGGGAAGCAAGAAAAAACAATACAAGAATGTGTTATTGAGCTGGCCACTGCAAAGGCCAACAGGTGCTCGATCCTGTGGCACCTTGCAATGGGCCTTCTGATACACACCTCAGTACTGTCTCAAACATTTGCCCAGGCTTCCTTTTTGAACAGGTCTGATTAAATGCTTGATAACACTTTATTTTCCAATTTTCAAATAATGAGTTGGCTCCCGACTATCCTCCTAGTGTGACCAATAAATTTTATTTTAACATGATTATGAAGTCATGGCTTTAAATATACTTAAAGTATTATGATCCATTGCAGCTATTATTCTTACCAGTGCTCAAATTTTCCTATCTTTGGTCAATGGAAGCTTATTCTTAATGGTTCCTGAGGGGTTTTTTTGTTACAACTTGAGTTGTCTTTGATGGTGTCCTTGTTTTCTGCTATAAGATGTTCTGGGGCAGTACTATCTAATAGAATCTTCTACAGTGATGAAACTGTTCTGTATCTGTGCTGATTTTTTAGCCACTAGCCAATGTGGCTAACAAATATTTAAAATATGGCTAGTACTACTGAGGAATGGAATTTTACATTCTATCTAATTTTAATTAACTTTATTTTAAAAAGCCACTTGTGATTAGTTCCTACCATATCAGACTGCGCAATTCTAGAGCTTAACTATTTGAGTAAAAAATGAAGAAATGTAGGTACAGAGAAGCAGAGGCATTGTCTATGGTAGAGTTCATCCTGATCATTAGAACAGAACAGGGACTGACTGCATCTGAATAGCCTGATAAACCTTTGTAAAATACTGATTTTTGAGCTTCACCCTCAGATATTTGGATTCTTTACACATGAAGTAGTGCCCAGGAATCTGTTGTTTTCTTGTTGTTATTTTGAAATTACCATGTGATTCTGACCAGCAGCTAGGTTGGGAAACACTACATTAGATTTCGGGGATTGTAATACCTTACCTTACAGCTATGGCTCACTGAAAAGCATTCCAGTGATCCAGCTGTATGTTTTTAACTGCATGTGGCCGGTTTTAGAACTTTTTAGAAGATCGTAGCACTCTTTTCATTATGTAATCAAGAGCTACAGGTCCTTTCAGAGGCTTGTCTTTTTGGCTTCAGTACAGATCTTCTGGCCCTCATTCATTCACAGCAAATGAGGGCATAAAGCCACAGCCGAGAATGGGCAGCCTTCGTCCTCAGATCAGCCATCATGACCGTTGTACCTTCTGTGCGTGTCAAGAACTGTCAAAGTTCTGAGATATTACTCTGTTTACCTGATAACGAGTTAGCCTGCCACAGATTCATGGATGCTGGTCTTCATAGAAGACACAAGACACCTGGGTCAGAGATAAAGGATTTTATTACTGTGTTTTTATGCAAATAACATGTGTGATACATTTTTTTCCCAACTGCACAACCCCCCATGCTATTTTCCTAAGTGCACTATACTATGCATCATATGTGTGAGTACCTTATTTGTGAAAAAATATGATACACTCAGCACAGCAAGCAGCATGTGATTCATGTTCACACTAGTTCCCCTTGCCCCCCAAGTCCTAAGGGGTGACACAGAGTAGTCCAGGTGGATGCTGCACACACAGTGGTCTCGCATCACAGCCAAAAAAACCCAATCTATTATAATGGACTGCAAGCAAACTTACCCAACTTTGCCCCAAACCAAAAAAAAAAAAACCCAGTGCCGTCGAGTCAATTCTGACTCACAGCGACCTATAGGACGGGGTAGAACGGCCCCATAGAGTTTCCAAGGAGCGCCTGGCAGACTCGAACTGCCGACCCTTTGATTAGCAGCTGTAGCACTTAACCACTACGCCACCAGAGTTTCCAACTTTGCCGCAGAGAAGCATAATTATCTTTATTATACTGTACAGCAAACAAATCTGCTTCAGAGGGGGATAATATCTCTGTTTTCCAAGGCTGTTCAATATACAAACATCCTTCAAAATGTTGTCTTGAACAATAGGCTTGAAACCTCATAGGGTTTCAAGGAGCTCCTGGTGGATTTGAACTGCCAACCTTTTGGTTTGCAGCCGAACTCTTAACGACTACACCACCTCGATACCTTTTTATTCCCTCCCAGCTATGATGGCTTTGGACTTGGCTCTGTCTCCCAGGGAGATGTTGTTAGAAAATCAGCTCTAAAGTGAGACTATCTGGGTTCATATCTCAGCTATACCACTTACTACCTGTATGTCCTTGAGAAAGCTACTTAACTTCTCAATGCCTCAATTTCTTCCTGTATAAAATGGGAATATAATTGTCTTAGTTATCTAGCATGCTGTAACAGAAATACCACAAGTGGATGACTTTAATAAAGAGAAAATTATTCTCTCACAGTGTGGGAGTCTAGAAGTCCAAATTCAGGGTGCCAGCTACAGGGCAAGCCTTTCTCTCTCTGTCGAAGGAGCTTCTTAGCGCAGGGACCCCAAATCCAAAGGATGTGCTATTCTTCTGGCTCTTATTTCTTGGTGGTATGAGGTCCCCAGGTCTCTCTGCTCACTTCTCTCTTTCAAATCTGAAGAGATTGACTTAAACCACAAACCTAACCTTGTAGATTGAGTTCCACCTCATTCATGCAACTGCTACTAATCTCACCTCATTAACATCCTAGAGGTAGGATTTACAACACATAGGAAAATCACGTCAGATGACAAAATGGTGGATTCATTTACCCAGAACCTTGGCCAAGCCAAGTTGACACAAATTTTGAGGGGACACAATTCAATCCATGACAATAATAACACCTACATTAAGGTCATGAAGATTACATGATATACTACAGGTATTTAAACCAAGTTACATAGCAAGTCCTCAGTAGACATTGTTAGTTGCCATTGAGTCAGCTCTGACTCATGGTCACCTAATGTATAACAGAATGAAATTTTGCCCGGTCCTGCACTATCTTCACGATCTTTGCTATGTTTGAGTCCATTGCTGTGGCTATTGTGCCAATCCATCTCGTTGAGGGTTTCCCTTGTTTTTGTTTGTCCTCTACCAAACATGATGTCCTTTTCTAGTGAATGGTCTTCTCTGATGATGTGAACAAAATGAACCAAAACCTTGCCAACCTCACTTCAATTCTTCTTCAGTCTTCCTTTTCATTGTTTAACCTTTGGAAGCACGTGAAGCAACAGAAAAGACTACCTCTTTGGTCAAGTGCGCCTTAGTCATTAAAGTGACATCTTTGTTTTTTGCAGTACACATTAGCCACCTCTATTGCTACTCTTATTAATGTATTATTATGACTTTTCCTATCATAGTGGACCTTCTTGCTCATATAAAACCCCAACATTCTTTGGCTAATTTGGGTTTAGTCAAATTCTCAGTCCTGGCTTACACCCTTCCATTGCAATCTGAGAGCCTGTCAGGTTTGCTCTATTCCAGAAACACAGAAATTATCAAACCATATCACTAATATCACATGCAAGTAAAATTTTGCTGAAGATCATTCAAAAGTGGCTCCAACAGTATATGACATGAACAGGGAACTGTGAGAAACTCAGGCTGGATTCAGAAGAGGACGTGGAACAGGGATATCATTGCTGATGTCAGATGGATCCTGGCTGATAGCAGAGAATACCAGAAAGATATTTACCTGTGCTTTATTGACTATGCTAAGGCATTCAACTGTGTGGATCACAGCAAATTATGGATAACATTGCAAAGAATGGGAATTTCCGAACACTCAATTGTGTTCAGGAGGAACCTGCACATAGGTCAAGAAGTATTGTTCAGACAGAACAAGGGGATCCTGCATGGTTTAAAGTCAGAAAAGGTGTGCATCAGGGTTGTATCCTTTTACCATGCCTGTTCAATCTGTATGCTGAGCAAATAATCTGAGAAGCTGGACTATATGAAGAAGAACAGGGTATCAGGATTGGAGGAAGACTCACTAACAACCTGCCTCATGCAGATGACACAACCTTCCTTGCTGAAAGTGAAAAGGACTTAAAGCACTTACTAACGAAGATCAAAGACCACAGCCTTCAGTGTGAACTACGCCTCAACATAAAGAAAACAAAAATCTTCACAGGTGGACCAATGAGCAACATCATGATAAATGGAGAAAAGATTGAAGTTGTCAAGGATTTCATTTTACTTGTGTCCGCAATCAATACCCATGGAAGCAGCAGTCAAGAAATCAAAAGATGCATTGCATTGGGCAAATCTGCTGCAAAGGACCTCTTTAAAGTGTTCAAAAGTGTAGATGTTACCTTGAAGACTAAGGTGCTCCTGACCTAAGCCATGGTGTTTTTAATCACATCATATGCAAGTGAAAGCCGGACAATGAATAAGGAAGACCAAAGAAGAATTGACGCCTTTGAATTGTGGTGTTGGTGAAAAATATTGAATATACCATGGACTGCCAAAAGAATGAACAAATCTGTCTTGGAAGAAGTACAACTAGAATGCTCCTTAGAAGCAAGAATGGTGAGACTGCAAATCACATTCTTTGGGCATGTTATCAGGAGGGATCCATCCCTGGAGAAGGATATTATGCTTGGTAAAGTACAAGGTCAGCGGAAAAGAGGAAGACCCTCAACAAGATGGATTGACACAGTGGCTGCAGCAGTGGGCTCAAGCATAAGGATTGTGAGCATGGTGCAGGACCAGGCAGTGTTTCGTTCTGTGGTACACAGGGTCGCTATGAGTTGGAACTGATTCGACAGCACCTAACAACAGCAACAACAGGAAAGGGCAAACTATAGCCTGCAGGCCAAATCCAGTGGACATCTGTCTTTGTAAATAAAGTTTTATTGGAACACAGCCCCACCCATTTACTTACATATTATCTATGGCTGCTTTAGTGCAACTGCAGCTACAAAACCAGAACTGAGTAGCAAAGCCTAAAATATTTACTATTTGGCCCCTTACAGAAAAAGTTTGCCAATCCCTGAGCTATTGTGTCCCGAGATTGCATATGAATTCCATCCACCAATCTTTAGAATGGGCTATTGATCACCAAGGAGATCAGATAAGAGTGGCAATAAATCGATGCCAGCTCTTGCCATTAGAAAAACAACTCCAAAGTACTGTTAGTAAAGAAGGCATCAATTTAACGTTTTAAGAAAAGTGCTTTATTATTACCCTTCTCTGAAGTGGACTATTTACATAGTGTATCAACTGGCTGAAGTCCATTCGGCAAACAAAACAATAATACACTGTCTTTGTGTAAGATTGTTAGCTTGAAAATATAAGACTTTTTTTTTTTTTAGAAAACTTCCCTTTATTAAAGGCTTTATATAAGGGTACTCTAAAAATAACCTTTCAAATAAGAGTACATACAGATAGAATTTATCACTTTCGTTTTGCTACAAATATCTTTGACATGTTAATAACCCCCTAATGAAGACATTAGATGAATATTTATGATGGATATGGTTGATGAATATTATCCATGACCTACGCATTTAGCACTGGATTTCAGAACTGAGGCGTGAGATACGTTTAGTCATTATAATTTAATAAACATTGAATCACCGCTTTATAATAGGTCCTCATCAGTGAGAATGGCGATACCCACATAGAACTTTCAACTTCTTTCATGAAATACCCTTTCAGAGGAAAGAGACAGAACGTTATTTGAAAATCCAAGATCTGAACAAACAATGTAGATGCTTTTATCATGTTCAGAGGTCAAGCTCTAACAGCTTTCTGAAAAACGGCCCCAAACCTAAAAGTAAAAAAGGGGGGTGGTGTGGGAAGGAAGTGTTTGGTAACTAATGGCTTTTGTTACGAAAGCAATATAATACGTTAGAAATTTTAAAGAAAAATTCCCATAATTCCATATCCTAATACAGTTGTTTTCATTTTGCTTGCTCCCATCTAGACTTCATCTAAATACACACAAATGTTCACATACCATTGACTCTCAAAGTTTATCCTAATAGGAACAAGTTTTTTAATTTGCACAAAGATTTATCCCCAGAGATGTTCGCCACAGAGGTATCAACATCATGGTGTATTAGAGCTGGAAGTGGTCCTTCACCCTGGCTGAACACTGGCATCACTTAGGAAGGCTTTTTAAAATACCAATGCCCAGGGCCCACCTGCCAAAGATTCTGATTTGATTAGCCTGACGTGGGGTCCAATCTTAGGTATTATTTTAAAGCTTCCCAAAGCCAAAACTCATTGCTGTGGAATCGATTCTGACTCATAGCGACCCTATAGGACAGAGTAGAATTGCTCCGTAGGGTTTCCAAGGAGCAACTGGTAGATTTTAACTGCCAGACTTTTGGTTAACAGCCTGCACCACCAGGGCTCCAAAGTTCCCCAGGTGATCCTAAAATCCAGCCAAGTAGAAAACTATTGATCTAGCCAAGCCCCTTAATTTTACAGACCAAATGCTGCGGTCTAGGAGTCTACTTCAAGCCTGCTGCCTTTTCCACAGCCAAAAACTTCCCACACACCCACCAGGGTCAGATGACCCAGTAAGCACAGTAAGCATATGATGTGAAACACATGTGAAATGTGAACTACAGATTAGTGAGTAAGCACTAGTAAGCCTGTGCTTATCTTGCTTAGTGGGTCATTTGCCCCTGCCAGGGATTGTCAATTCCAAAAGAGGCTTTGATTCTGTAGGAAGGGGCTGTGAGGTTGGGAGAGAGACAGATGCTAGCCATACCTAGAAGCAGAATCTTTGATGTGGTGAAATAGACCACTACAGACGATCTGGTAAGCAAGGGTAATATGCTCCTACACACCACACACACCAAACACCACTTACCATCAAGTTGATTCTGACTCATGGCAACCCCATGTGAGTCAGAGTAGAACTGTGCCCTTCAGGGTTTTCAGTGGCTGATTTTTTGGAAGCAGATTGTTAGGCCTTTACTCCAAGGTACCTGTAAATGGACTCTAACCTCCAACCTCTCGGTTAGCAACCAAGCGTGTTAAATGTTTGCACTGTGCAGGAACTCCTCAAAAAAACCAAACCCAAACCCGTTGCCGTCAAGTCGATTCCAACTCATACAGACCCTATAGGACAGAGTAGAACTGCCCCATAGTTTCCAAGGAGCTCCTGGCAAATAAACAGCAAATAAACAGCCAGTGACAGCCATCTATGAATAAGAAAATATTTAGAGTTTTCCTTGGATGGAAGAAGAGGGCAGATTTCCAGGATTCTGAAAATAAGGATTTGGTCCTTCCAAAGGGTAGAATAAAGTTTTCTTGAATACTCAAGATCTACCTCTCCACAAATACGGGGTGTGGTATAATCCTTTAATTGGAGCTCTTACCTTTGGCCTAGTTCATACATATTGTCCAAATGTTTGTGATTATATTCCCTCAGCCATCCTGTCCTCAGTTTAATATTCAACAGAATGACGACTGTTGCTTAGAAATTCTCCTGAGCGAATAAGTCCCAAAACAGAAGATTTGACATACTCATTCTCCTCTTTTCCATGTTTTTACAGCCTCAAATTCTTCTGTGGTGTCTCTCCCTTTGGGAATTTCCTCTGGAGCTGGAGATTAATCATTATGCAAATACTAAATACTTTGAAAGTTCTAGAAAGGAAGGGAATTTGTTTAAGCAATCCTGTTACTGTAGTTTAGATGCGAGATAACAAATGGCTGCTGGGATTTGACCTGCACTCAACTTCTACCATGCAACTTCTGTGATATCGAATTATATTTCATTTTTTCTTTGAGATTTAGATGTACCTTTGCCAAACCTCTGAGTTCCCATAAATCCCCAAACATATCAACCATCACCAAGCCAGTTTGAACTCCCTCACCGACCTAAAGGCAGTTCTGGGAAAAGACAGATTAAAACATTTCTCTCGGAATGTTAGTTTGAAGGAGATGTTATTTAGATTTTCTAAATAGCCCAAATGCCTGGGGTGATCTGAAAGGAAATGCTGCAAAGACTAACATTGCCTAATAAATAGGGCAAGCCTGCTCAGTCAGGCCCAACCCTAAGGGAAAAACAAAGTCCTCACTCTCGTCCTGAAGGTCAAAGCTCCTTGGCGTCCCTTGTCGTAGTCTCTTTCTCTGTATCCTCATGAATTTGTAAACAATAAACCAACAGTTAATAATTCTTTATATTAAACTTTTCCTCTTCAAATTACTATGTGGTTTCTCTTTCCTAACTGGATGGACTGATACTGGCCTTGCTAGATCGTAAACTCCCCAAAAGCACTGCAGGGCTGGGCCAAGGGGGAGGCACGAGAGGCCCCAAGAAGCTGTAGGGCCCTGCTGTGCTGTTTGCATTTTAGTTTTCTTTTCAGAACTTGGTCTAGCACCTTCCACAGAATTCTAGTTAGTACTCAGTTAACATTTAGAGAAAGGTTGAATTGCATTTCTCTTTGTCAGAATCATTTCTATGACGCAGCTTAAGAAAACGTTTGAGTCTAGAAGATGTACAATACGGTGTTCAAAAGCCAGACTTTAATGTCTTGTAAGCCCTGGTGGCGCAGCAGTTACAGTGCTCAGCTGCTAACCAAAAGGTTGACGCTTGGAACCCACCAGTACCTCAGTGAGACGGAGGTGTGGCAGTCAACTTCTGTAAAGATTACAGCCTTGGGAACCATATGGGAATTTCTATTCTGTTCTATAGGGTCTCTATGAGTGGGTCTGGTTTTTGGTTTTACACCAAAATTCGGTCTTAGCCTTACCCCTGAAGTCTTCTTTAAGCCAAACAATAGTTTAGCTTAATTAGGAAAGAATGTCTGCCTTGAGCACTGTGCTATTTTAAAGAACTATCTATATGGGATCATATTGATAACAGCAACTCAAAAGGTTAGATAGGAAGCTTAGGGGTCAGCGAGTTTATGCTTAATGGGGGAAGCACAACTCAGAAAAGGAGGGTGGGAATGGTTGTACAACTTGAACGTACTCAGTGTCACTGAATTGTACATGTAGAAATTGTTGAATTGGTGTCTTTTTTGCTGAGTATATTTTCAACAACAATTAAAAATATATGTATACTAACCCTACCATGACCCTGGTCAAGTTACTCTTTGTGCCTCAGTTTCTTTAGCTATAAAATAGACGTAATAATAATATCCATTTCATAGGGTTGTAGAAAGGATTAAATAAGATTAGTCAGGTAAAGCATTTAGATCAATGCCCTCAAATGTTAGGTTTTAGTGTTGATAGTAGGCTAAAGTTGCTCCCCATTAAATTAACCCCAAGTTTCCCCTAGTCTGAGTCACAGAATGATGAAATAAAAAACAAAATTCATCAGGTCAGTTATTCGTCCTTCAGTTGTTGCTGTTGTAGTCGGCTCTGACTCATAGCGACCATAAGTACAACAACGTTGCCTGGTCCTACACCATCCCCACAGTTGTTCTATGCTTGAGCCCGGTGTTGTAGCAAATGTGTCAACCCATCTCATTGAGTGTCTTTCTCTCTTTCGCTAACCCTCTACTTTACCAAGCACAATGTCCTTCTCCAGGGATTAAAGTCACAAAAATTGAACACTGTCTATCTCCCAAAAGCCAAAGTAAACAAGGTTTAGGGAGAAATTTAAAAAAACATAGCAATGACATTGCTCTCCTTTCCCATGAGAGAAGGTCGGACTAGAATAAATATTCAATCTGTTCTTTTTTGTTTCCATTTCAAAAAGTTCTAACTTGATTCAAATTCAATTCGATAAGAATATTTTGTGCCCTTTCCATGATCCAGGAATTAGGTAGTAGAGATGCAAAAATAAATAAGATATTCCCTTGCTCTCAAGAAGCTGAGGGCCTTGAGGTATAGCAACAAGCATATAAGTAAAGCTAAGGCTATTCTGAGTGACAGTTACTCTAACCGAGGTACAGTTCCCTGCACAGAAGGGCTACACAGGAGGGAAGAGGCAAGGACCTGGCAAAGTCAGTGAATCCTTCCCACAGGAAATAAAGGCAATGCCCTCCTTGCTATTGCATCGTGCAAGTGGAGACAGAAGAATGGAAGGTATGACTTAAAAAAAAATGACTAGAGCAAGATGGTATTTTGTCTGAATTCACTGTGAGTGTATTTGTTCATTTTGAGCTTCTAGTAATGACAATGATTAAAAAAAAAAATTGTCCACGAGTTGATTCCAGCTCATAACAACCCCATGTATGTCAGAGTAGAGCTGCTCCGTAGGGTTTTCTTGGCTGTAATTTTTACAGAAGCAGATAGCTGCACCTTTCTCCTGCAGCACCACTGGGTGGGTTAGAACTGCTAATCATCAGGTTAGCAGTCAAGCACAAACCATTTGTGCCACCCAGGGAGCTTAGCTACCACTTCTTGGATACATACTATGTACTAGGCACTTCATATGCCTCAATTGTTTTTTGTTTCTTTAAACTGTATTTATTTTGTTGTTGTTAGCGAGAATATACACAGGAAAGCGTACACCAACAGTTTCTACAGTTACAATTTAGTGATATTGATTACATCCTTCGAGTTGTGCAACCATTCTTATCCTCCTTTTCTGAGTTGTTCCTCCCTCATTAACAAGGTTCCCATCTAATCTTTCAAGTTGCTGTTGTCAATTTGATCCCATATAAATAGTTCTTAAAAGAGCATAATGCTAAAGGAAGGTTTTTTTTTTTTTTTTTTTACTAGTTAAGCTAAACTTCTTAAGAAGACTTCAGGGGATATTTTTGGTTCAAAAGTTCAAAGGTGATCTCAGGGCAATAGTTTCAGGGGTTCATCTATCCTCCATGGCTCCAGAAAGTCTGCAGTCCATGAGAATTTGTCAATTCTTTTTTTAATCCTTATAAAAACCCTGGAAAGTAGGAATTATTACCACCATTTTACAGGTAAAAAAGCAGGGCTTCTGAGAAATGAGATAACATTCACTCAACCAGAGTGGTGGAGCCAGGACCACTGTCCCAATTCTGCTCTTGGCTTGCTACTGTTGACTTCATCCAGATTCTAGGAATCCATTTTCCGCTTGAACACAAAATCACCAAGGTCAATATAGTATTTCTAACTAAACAAATCTGACCAAAATTCCTTCATAAAACACTGTTGTTGTTGTTGATGATGATGATGATGATGTTAGATGCCATTGAGTCTGTTCCACCTCATAGCAACCCTGTGTACAACAGAACTAAACACTGCCCAGTCCTGCGCCATCTTCACAATCCTTGCTATGTTTGAGCCCATTGTTGCAGCCACTGTCTCCGTCCATCTCAGTAGGGGTCTTCCTGTTTTTTGCTCACCTCCTACCAAGCATGGTGTGCTAATCCAGGGACTGGTTCCTCCTGATAAAAGGTCCAAAGTACATGAGACAAAGTCTCAACATCCTGGCTTGTAAAGAACATTCTAACTGTACTTCGTCCAAGTCAGATTTGTTCGTTCTTCTGTTAGTCCAAGGTATGTTCAATGTTCTTTAACAGTACCATAATTCAAAGGCATCAATCTTTCTTTGGTCTTCCTTTTTCATTGTCCAGCTTTCACATGCATATGAGGCAGTTGAAAATATCACAGCTTAAGTCAGGCTCACCTTAGTACTCAAAGTGACATCATTGCTTTTTAACACTTTAAAAAGATCTGCAGCAGATTTGCCCAATGCAACACATTATTTGATTTCTTGATTGCTGCTTCCATGGGCATTGACTATAGACTCAAGTAAAGTGAAATCCTTGACAACTTCAAGCTTTTCTCTGTTTATAATGATGTTACTTGTTGGTCCAGTTGTGTAGATTTTTTTTTTCTTTATGTTGACATGTAATCTATACTGAAGGCTGTAGTCTTTGATCTTCATCAGTTAAATGCTTCAAGTCCTCCTCACTTTCAGCAAGCAAGGTTGTATCATCTGTATGTCGCAGGTTGTTATGAGTCTCCCTCCAATCCTGATGCAGCATTCTTCTTCATATAGTCCAGTTTCTTGGATTATTTGCTCAGTATACAGGCTGAGTAAGTATGGGGAAAGGACACAAGCCCAACTCACACCTTTTCTGATTTTAAACCACTCAGTATCCCTTTGTTCTGTTTGAACAACTACCTCCTGGCCTATGTACAGGTTCCTGATGAGCACAGTTAAGTGTTCTGAATTCCCATTCTTTACAAAGTTATCAATAATCTGTTATGACCCACACAGTCGAATGCCTTTGTGTAGTCAATAAAACACAGGTTAAAATCTTTTCTGGTATTCTCTGCTTTCGGCCAGGATCCATCTGACATCAGCAATGATATCCCTTGTTCCACGTCCTCTTCTGAATCCAGCTTGAATTTCTGGCAGTTCCCTGTTGATGTACTGCTGCAACTGCCTTATAGTGGTTGTCAGCAAAATTTTACTTGCATGTGACATTAATGATATTGATTGATAATTTCCCCATTCTATTGGATCATCTTTCTTTGGAATGGACACAAATATAGATCTCTTCCAGTAAGTTGGCCAGGTAGCTGTCTTCCAAATTACTTGGTGTAGACCAGTGAGCTCTTCCAGCATTGCATCCATTTGTTGAAATATCTCAACTGGTATTGTCAATTCCTGGAGCCTTGTTTTCCACTAATGCCTGCAGTATGGCTTGGACATCTTCCTTTAGTATCACTGGTTCTTGATCATACGCTACCTCCTGAAGTGGTTGAATGTCAACCAATTCTTTTTAATACAGTGACTGTGTGTATTCCTTCCATCTTCTTTTGATACTTTCTGCATCATCCAATATCTTGCCCATAAAACCAAAGAAACCAAACCCGCTGCCATCGAATTGATTCTGACTTATAGCCACCCTATAGGACAAAGTCGAACTGCACTATGGAGTTTCCAAGGAGTGACTAGTGGATTCGAACTACCAACCTTTTGGTTAGCAGCTGTAGCACTTAACCACTATGCCACCAGGGTTTTGCCCATAGAACCCCTCAATATTGCAACTCGAGGCTTAAAATTTTACTTTAAATCTTACAGCTTGAGAGATGCCAACTGGGTTCTTCCCTTTTGGTTTTCTAACTCCAGGTCTTTGCACATTCCCTTTGAAATCTTGTTAGTCTCTTTTACTTCATTGTTTCTTCCATTCACTTCATTTACTCTACATTCAAAAGCCAGCTTCAGAGTCTCTTCTGACATCCATTTTGGACTTTTCTTTCTTCCTGTCTGTTTAAGAACCTTTTGCTTTCTTCATGTTCAATGTCCTTGATGTCATCCCACAACTTGTCCGGTCTTTAGCCATTAGTGTTCAAAGTGTCAAATCCATTCTTGAGAAAGTCTCTAAATTTAGGTGGGATATAATGAAGGCTGTACTTTGGCTCTCAAGGACTTCTTTCAATTTTCTTCAGCTTCAACTTAAATTTGCATGTGAGCAATTGATTGTTCTGCAGTTGGCCCATGGCCTTTTTCTGACTGATGATATTGAGCTTCTCTATCATCTCTTTCCACAGATGTAGTCGATTTTATTCCTCTGGATTCCATCCAGGGAGATCCACTTCTATCACTGCCATTTATGTTGCTGAAAAAAGGTATTTGCAATGAATAAGTTATTGGTCTTGCAAAATTCAATCATGCAATCTCCAACATCGTTTTCTATCACCAAGACCATATTTTCCACTACTGGTCCTTCTTTGTTTCCAACTTTTGCATCCCAATCACCAGTAATTATCAGTGCATCTTGATTGCATATTTGATCAATTTCAGACTGCATAAGTTGATTAAAATCTTCAGTTTCTTTATCTTTGGTGTTAGTGGTTGGTGGGCTAATTTGAATAATAGTTGTATTAACCAGTATTCTTTGTAGGTGTATGGATATTATCCTATCACTGACAACATTGTCCCCCGAGACAGATCTTGAAATGCTCTGTTTAATAATGAATGTGATGCCATTCCTCTTTAATTTGTCATTCACAACAGAGTAGACCATGTGATTTTCTGATTCAAAATGGTCAATACCAGTCCATTTCAGAAGAGTATATCAACCTTTATGTGTTCCATTTTATTTTTGACAAATTTCCAATTTTCCTAGATTCATACTTCATACATGCCATGTTCTGATTATTAATGGATGTTTGCAGCTGTTTCTTCTCATTTTAAGTCATGCCACATCAGCAAATTAAGGTCCCATCATTAATGTTGAATCTACTTTGAGAAGGCAGCTCTTCCCCAGTCATATTTTGAGTGTCTTCCAAACTGAGGGGCTCCTCTGGTGGCACTATACCAGACAATGTTCCATTGCTACTCATAAGGTTTTCACTAGCCAAATTTTTTAGAAGTAGATCACCCAGTCCTTCTTCCTAGTCTGTCTAAGTCTGGAAGCTCCACTGAAACCTGTCCACTGTGGGTGACCCTGCTGGTATTTGAAATACAGGTGGCACAGCTTCCACAATCACAGCATCATGCAAGCCAGTACAGTATGACAAACTGACAGTCGAGTGGTGGCATAAAATACTAGCTACCATATAAGCCAGATACAACTGGCTTTATTCACAACTGAATATTGTATTTTAACAGAAAAATAGATGTACTACTGGAACCCATTTGACTTATTATATTACATCTCTACAAGAGTTTCACCAGATTATTCATTGTAGCTGCAAAGAATAACACAAGAAAATTTCTTGGATTTCATAGCATCCTTGGGCCAATAATTAAAGCTCCCAGCATAAAGCCTGACATATATAGGCAGACACCAAACATTAATTTCCTTCCCTTTCCTTTCCTATGCTTCAAGTTGTAGAAATGAAACAATAAGCTGTTCAGGCAGATCAGGAGAAAGCAGCTGGAAAGCGGGCTATTCAAAGACAGCAGGATAGAGAATTACAGGCTTATTAACAACAGGCATGGTTCATGGCCCTCTCCAAATCACCTCCTGAGACATACTATTGCCAATTACGGTTTTACCCCGGAACTGACCTTGGCCTCAAGCCTTCCATCCACTTGACCAAGGACTTTGCATACTGAAGAAGTCATCCTTGGCCAATAGATATACTCTCCATAATTCCCCAGTCAAGCCCTATATTGATGTTAGAGATCAGTTCTATAAAAGTAAGCAAAGGACAGGCTTGGAAAGTATGAAACTAGAGCAGGAAAAGTAGGCTACATAATGAGATCCCCTGGGAAAGCCAAAATGGGATACTAGCTTTATGAATGGCCCCAGGTAGAGGGGAGGAGAACATGTATACAGACATAGCAGTTTGGATCCTGATGCTCCAAAAAGAGCATTTATGACATTTCAATGCATATTTCCTGATTTAAGAAGGAATAATAATAAAACAAACAGGATGTGCTGAGTACTTTGCCTGGTTCATAGAATGTACTCAAAAAGAAGAGCTGCCACTATAATTATCACTAAGACCTTGCTCAGAAAGACTTTGTAGTTGATGAGGGACATTACACAAGTGTCTGTATGTGTAAGGGGCTGCTGAGATGGGTATTGTGGTAGGCCAAAAAATGATCACTCAAAGATACCAGGTCCTAATCCCTGGAACCTGTAAGTGTTCTCTTATTTAGAAAAAGGGTCTTTGCAGATGCAATTAAGTTAAAAATCTTGAGATGAGGATATTGTCCTGGATTATTTGGGTGGGCCCTACATCAATCACAAGTGTTCTTATAAGAGGAGAAGGCAATGTGAAGACGGAGCAGAGAGAGATTTGAAGACACTGGCCTTGATGACTGGAGCGATATGCCACAAGTCAGGGATTGCTGGCAGTCAAGAGAAGCTGAAAGAGTCTCCAAGAGGTAGCACAGCCCTACCAACACCTTGATTTGGCTCAGTGATACTGACTTTGGACTCCTGGCCTCCAGAACTGTGAGAGAATAAATTTTGGCTGTTTAAGCCACCAAGTTTATGCCAATTTGTTACTGTAGCCGTAAAAAACTAACATAGATATTAATTGGCTTTCCAACCTAGCAAGACGCACCAGTAAACCGTTGTTCAGCATGAGTGAGGTGTGCTGTTCCAGGTAATGGATATTAGCTGGATTATGTCATTACCAAGGTATACACATGATGCGGTGATAAACTGGTTCTGTGGAAAAGAAACTCTGATTTACAACAGACGTCAGTTTCTGTGGTATAAGTACTCCCACCATGGCCAATTTCAAAGGTTTAATGTCTGCATCACAAATTTCCTTCCTATTTAACATTTACTCTCAGAAGCCAGCAAGAGCCAGCTCTTGCACATCTCTGATAGAGGTGTTCTAAATTCCTGGTAAAATTGCTCTGAAACTATACTGAGCATAATTTAATTTCTCCTTGATAATTCTGAAGGGTCCTTCAGGGTATTGTAGTTCCTGAGAGCCAACACGGGGAACAGTAATTACTGTTGCACCGCGTACGTACAGAGTTGCTAATCAACAGCATTGTGGTAGGTAGTTTACAACACTGTGAAGGGATTAAAAATAAAAGCGGGGCCTTGAACCCCTGACGAGAGTTTGCATTTCTAACATTCCCAGGCGATGCTTAATGCTGCTGGTTAGGTACCACTTCTGAGAACCACTAAACCAAAAAACCAAACCCGTAGCTGTCAAGTTGATTCCAATTCATAGCGACCCTATAGGACAGAGTAGAACTGCCCCATACAGATTCCAAGGAGTGGCTGGCGGATTCCAACTGCCAACCTGTTGGTCAGCAGCCGAGCTCTTAACCATTGTGCCACCAGGGCCCCACTAGTAGAGCATGGTTCTCAGCATTGATCATACATAAGAATCACCCGGGGATCTTGTTAAAATGTAGATTCTGATTCAGTATATCTGGGGTGGAAATGCAAATTCTCAGCAGAGGTTTGAACCAGACCCAACCAGTTTCAAGCCCTGAGTGAAACAGCAACATATCCTATGAGTTTTCAGCTGTAGGTTTTATTCCTTGAAGAACCCTGAAGGGATCCTCTAGAGGCCATCACCTTACTTAGGTAAATTTATTATGGCATAAATAGTAATAGCAGTGGCAGAAATCATAATCATTTTCTTCCAATGAAATAAGGCTTTACAATTTCAAAGTGAATTGGACTTTCACCTTGAAAATAGAATGGGGGCTTTACCTCAACCAGAAACAGATGGCATGTGTAAAATTCAGTCTCTCTTCAGCCCTGTGCTAGTGACTTCTGAATAGCATTCCAGTTGTATTTATCTAGGGCTTGGGAAATCTTCCTGGTTCCTGGGAAGAAGTTAACTAAAACATATGACATCTCTGGCAGTAGTCACAATTTCACAGAAAAACTTTCTTGCAATAACTTCACATATTGCTTCCCCTGGTGGAATCACTGTCTCTAGGGAAAGCTTGGGTCTAAAGCAACAACTCTATTTAATGAAAGTAATAGCTGAATGCCAAATCCAGCAGCATTTATTTCTCAGGGAGAAGTCTTCATCTTAAAATCGCTTTTTATGTGTGATGCTGTGACAGTGGCCGTTCTTGCAGATTTTTTGCTTTTTCTGCTCTTAAACCGCGTATTAGTTTCCTAGAGCTGCTGTAACAAATTACTGCAAACTTGGTGGCTTAAAACAACAGAAATTTATTGTCTCACAGTTCTGGAGTCCAGGAGTCTGAATTCAAGGTGCAGACAGGGCCATGCTCTCTTCAAGGCTCTAGCAGAAGACACTTTCTTGTCTCTCCCAGCTTCTGGTAGCACGAGGCATTTCTTGGCTGGTGGCAGCAGAATTTCAGTCTCTGCTTCTGTCTTCATGTGGCCTTCCCTCTGTGTCTATTCCCCTCTTTTTATAAGGACACCAGTCATGTTAGATTAGGGCCCACCCTGCTCCAGTATGGTCTCATGTTAACTAATTACATCTGTGTCATGGATTCAATTATATCCCCCCCGCAAAATGTGTGTACTAACTTGGTTAGGCCGTGATTCCCAGTATTCTGTGGTTGTCCTCCATTTTGTGATTGTAGTTTTATGTTAAAGAGGATTAGAATGGAATTGTAACACCACCCTTAGTCAGATCCAATGTAAAGGGAGTTTTCCTGGGGTGTGGCCTGCACCGCCTTTTATCTCTCAAGAAATAAAAGCAAAGGGAAGGAAGCAGAGAATGGAGGGGACCTCATACCACCAAGAAAGCAGCACCAGGAGCAGAGTATAACCTTTGGACCCAGGGTCCCTGCACCTGAGAAGCTCCTCGACCAGGGGAAGATTGAAGACAAGGACCTTCCTCCAGACCTGACAAAGACAGAAAGCCTTTCCCTGGAGCTGACACCCTGAATTTGGGCTTGTAACCTACTAGACTGTGATAGAATAAATTTCTCTTTGTTAAAGCCATCCACTTGTGGTATTTCTGTTATAGCATTACTAGATGACCAAGACAATCTGCAAAGACTATTTCCAAATAAAATCACTTACAGGTATTGGGGGTTAGGGCTTGAACATAACTTTTTGGGGAGCACAAATCAACCCATAACAAGCATAAAAAAAAATTTTAAGCTTAAGCAAAAAAAATTTTAAAAAAGAGCAAATACAGTTTCCCCTCAGCAACTCAGCAACGTTCTCTGTAAATAAAATAGTACAGATTATTTCCTAATTACATGATATTGGAGGGATGGGGAGGTGACACTGGAAAGAAGATTGGCAGAGATTGATGATTATGTGATTTGTTCCTGAATTAGACTAGGTACGGGAATCAATGCTATCCAATTTCAAAACGTACCTAATCGAGATATATATATTTTTAACTCATAAGAAACAGGAGCAAGGCAGCTATAAGACATCGTGGCTACTAGAAGAAAGGAAAACTATTACAACAGTAAAGAATGAGGTTACCCTGTGTTCCAACATGGAAATGGTGAATACTCTTTACGTTACCTTATGTACAAAGGCCAGGACCTAAACCATAGGCTGTCCGATGCAGGACCTCGCAGTGTGCCCTACATATAAAAGATTTTCAGAACACATTTGTTGATCTTCACAGTGATGCGCCACCAACAACCACAAGTTGCCATGGAGTGGATTCTGACTCATGGCAACTCTATGCGTTTCAGAGTAGAACGCCATAGAGTTTTCACAGCTCTGGCCTTTGGGAAACAGAACACCAGGCCTTTCTTCCGGGGTATTTCTAGGCAAACTCAAGCCTGCAGTCTTTCAGTTAGTAGCCAAGTGCTTAACAGTTTGCACAGCCCAGGGACTCCTTTTTTGGTTTTTCACAGTGATGAGGTTGTATTAAAAGGATTGACAAACACCTACTGCAGGCAACATGTTCATTACATAAAGGAAGGTGAGGGCCAGAGCTAACAGAATGAAGGGTTAGATTTGATGCTTCGGGCCTTTCAACAACACTTGAGGCAGCTCATGTCCTTCAATTGCCCCACAGGCTTTGTAGTATAAAAATGGATAATTTACTTCTACGAGCTTGAAAGAGGAAAACCAGTGACAATTCTCTATCTTACCGGTATGTTGGCTAATTATTTTGCATGTCAAATCATCTGCACCTTGCAGAGAACTTTAAGAAAATCTTTGCAATGCACATATTCGAGAGCCCAGAAAGTTATTTCCTTTTCCTCTATCACAAGGCTGTATGTACACAAATGTCTGCCTGCAACAATTTTCACTAGAACTTTCCTACAAGTGAGCCTGTCCAAGGACCCCTAAAAAGATCGTAATAATCACATATCAAATATATGAGGTAGTAAGAGAAAGAAAGAGACAGTGTGGAAAAATAACTTGCACAGAAATCCAGCGATGCAACCTCTTAAATCTGAAAGTCTAATTCAGCTGCTATCCCAAGAATTCCATAGTGTGTTTTTGTTCTCGGATAAAATCTATAACAAGAAATGAGGTGGTCAAAAGATAGCAGCAGCCAAAGGAGATCAGGGGAAATAATGACTTTATGATATCCTCAAGCCAAGGGTGGTGGTGGTGGTGGTATTAATTGCCATCGAGTCCTTTCTGACTCATGGCGACCACCTGAGTGCAGAGTACATCTGCTCCCTAGGGTTTTCAAGGCTGTGACTTTCAGAAGCAGATCCCTAGGCCTGTCTTCTGAGGTGCCTCTGGGCGGGTTCGAATTGCCAACATTTTCGCTAGTATTTGGGTGACTAACCATTTGCACCAACCAGGCACTCCTAAGCCAAAGGTACACCACCAGAACAGTGAACGAAACTTGGGTTTCGGATTAAGATATAAACCAGTGTTTGAACTCTGGTTGTCCAGTTACAAGCTGTGTAATAAACTTGGATCATTTTCCTAATTCCTGTAAGCTTTTTTTTTTCTTTTATTGTGCTTTAGATGAAGGTTTACAGAGCAAATTAGTTTCTCATTAAACAATTCATACACATATTGTTTTGCAACATTGTTTGCCAATCCCATGACATGTCAACACTCTTCGCTTCTCAAGCTTGGGGTCCCCATTACCAGCTTTCCTGTCCCCTCCTGCCTTCTTGTCCTTGCCCCTGGGCTGGTGCACCCGTTTAGTCTCGTTTTGTTTTCTTTTTTTTTAATTGTGTTTTACATGAAAGTTCACAGCTCAAGTTAGTTTCTCATACAAAAATTTATGCACATGTTGTTATGTGGCCCTAGTTGCAATCCCTATAATGTAACAGCCTACTCCCCATTCCCACCCCAGTTTTTCCATGGCCATTTAACCAGCTCCTATCCCTTTCTGCCTTCGCATCTTGCCTCCAGACAGGAGCTGCCCATTTAGTCTCGTATATCTCCTTGGACTAAGAAGCACACTCTTCATGAGTATTATTTTATGTTTTATAGTCCAACCTAATCTTTGTCTGAAGAGTTGGCTTCGGGAATGGTTTTAGTTCTGGGTTAACAGAGAGTCCGAGGTCCATGTCTTCTGAAGTTCCTCTAGTCTCAGTCAGACCATTAAGTCTGGTCTTACATGAATTTGAGTTCTGCACCACAATTTTATCCTGCTCCACCAGGGACTCTCTGTTGTGTTCTCCGTTAGGGTGGTCATTCATGATAGCCAGGCACCGTCTAGTTCTTCTGATCTCAGGCTGATGGAGTTTCTGGTTTATGTGGCCCTTTTGTCTCTTGGGAAACCCTGGTGGCATAGTGGTTAAGTGCTACAGCTGAAAACCAAGAGGTTGCCAGTTCAAATCCGCCAGGCACTCCTTGGAAACTCTATGGAGCAGTTTTACTCTGTCCTACAGGGTCGCTATGAGTCGGAATCGACTCAACGGCAGCGGGCTTGGTTTTGTGGTTTGTCTCTTGGGCTAATATTTTCCTTGTGTCTTTAGCGTTCTTCATTGTCCCTTGGTCAAGGTGGATTGGGACAAATTAATGCATCTTAGACGGCTGCTCACTCTGATTTTTTTTAACTGTTGTTGTTGTAAGGTGCCACAGAGTCAGTTCCAACTCATAACAACCCTATGTACAACAGACCGAAACACTGCCCGGTACTGCTCCATCCTCACAATGCTTGAGCCCCTTGTTACAACCACTGTGTCAATTCATCTTGTTGAGGGTCTTCCTCTTTTTCTCATTAACTCTAATTATTGTCCAACAGATGGGAAGATCCATTGTGTGGTTTTCTTTGAGACTGTGGGAAATGGACAGGGATTTCTCTAGCTGGTTTGTACCACAGTGTATGACTGTTCTGAGAGGCAGGAAGGGTTGGAGATATGTGAAGTCTCCCCCTTCCTTTGCTTCACTTGTGCACTTTCGTCACCACAGAAGTCACCTGCCTGTGGTTAAGCCTTCAATGAAATGGTCTACATCACTCAGATTCCCAAATGGGTGGGGGAGCTCAGAAATTTCTCATCCTACTCCTCAGCCAGCTTGGTGCCAGATTTCCTTTTGTTTCACCCCCAGGAAGTCATCCAGGGGGCAGGCATCACAGTAGTAGCAAGAAGCCTTACAGATGACACCATAGGTTATTTTGCCCACTGTATATATTTTATAAGGAGCCCTGGTGGCCTAATGGTTAAGTGCTTGACTGCTAACCACAAGGTCAGTGCTCGAGCCTACACAGCAGTTCTGCTGGCCAAAGACCTGGCAGTCTGCTCCTGTAAACATTATAGCCTAGAAAATCCTTATGGGACAGTTCTACTCTGTCCAATGCGGTTGCTATGAGTCAGAATCGACTCAATGACACCTAACAACAACAATAACATACATCTTATACTATGAATGACAGTAATAGTACCAACCTCATAGCATCATTAGGAGAATAAATGGTCGGCATACATTGAGTTGTCTCTATGCCAAGTACTGTTCTAAGGCTTTTGTGTAAATTAACTCGTTTCTCAGCTCAACTCTAGGAAGCATGATTATCCACATTTTACAGACATAGACACTGAAACACAGAGAATTTTCATTGCTTGCCCAAGGACCTAGAGCCATGAGTCTACCTCCGGTGTCCAGGTGGTTAACCGCTATACAATACTGCCTCTTGAAGAGAAATTAAATAATGCTTGCATAGCATAGTGCCTGGCACTTAGAAACCAGTCCAGATATGATAGGTATTGTTATTAGGAGTCCTTGGGTGGTGCATACAGTTAAAGAGCTTAGTTACAACAGAAAAGTTGATGGTTCAAGTCTACCCAGAGGTGCTTAGAAGAAAGGCCTAGAGATCTACTTACAAAAAATCAGCATGTGAAAACCCTATGGAGCACAGTTCTACTCTGACACACATGGGGTCACCATGAGTCAGAACTGACTCAAAAGCAATTGGTCATTTTAGTATTACCATGCACCTGAGCCTTCTTTGTGAATTCCTATTTGGGTTGCCATATGAACCTCTGTTGTATCTGTTCACTGCCTTTGTGATTTGGCTCATCAACTGATAAGGTCACAATGCAGATCTTTTGGGGCCATTCTGACTGGATTCTTCCAAGTCATTAAATGTTTCAGTAAACAACTGGGCAAAATGGCCAATAGGACCTACAGTGTTTGTTTTTAATTCTCTGAGTAATTTGGCACTTAATTTCACCTAACCATTGGTAATCTATCTTATTGGCAATTGACTTCAAAAGTCATGAATCTTACTTCTGAGACTATATTTCCCAAACAGTTAACCCAGAACTGAAACCATTCCCAAAGCCCACTCTTTAGACAAGGGTTAGACAGGCCTATAAAACAAAAAATAATACACGCAAAGAGAGAGTGGAGGGAGGGAGCGGGCTGTCCATTAGGGGGAGAGTAATTGGGAGTATGTAGCAAGGTGTATATAAGTTTCTATGTGAGAGACTGACTTGATTTGTAAACTTTCACTTAAAGCTCAATAAAAATTATAAAATAATAATAATAATAATACACTTGAGGAATGTGCTTCTTAGTTCAAATATACAAGACTTAATGGGCAGTTCCTGTCCAAAAGCAGGATGAGAAGGCAGGAAGGGACAGGAACTGGTTAAATGGACACAGGGAACTCAGGATGGAAAGGAGGAACGTGCTGACACATTGTGGGGATTGCAACTAATATCACAAAACAATATGTGTATAAATTTTTGGATGAGAAATTAACTCGAGCTATAACCTTTCACCTAAAGCACAATAAAAAATAAACTAATAAAATTTCAAAAAAATGTGGTCAAGCTTAACTGGAACAGAAATAATGTGAAAGTTGACACACTATAAGATATAACCAACATCACTGAAGAACTGTGTAGAAATTGTTAAGGGGGAACCAATTTGCTGTGTAAAAACTTTCACCAAAAGCACAATAAAAAAGATTTTTTTTAAGTGGTAAATCTTGGCAAAAACATAATCATTAATTAGATTAGTAAGTTATCCACATAATAACGATCTATGTGAGTTAAAGCACTAAACCTTAGTTGCATAATTTGAAAGGAAATTCTTTTATGTTAACGGTAAGTGGGAGGAGGCGGAGGGTGAGGGCAGAGGAAAAGGTGGCAAATTAACAGTAAAATTCTACAAATATCCCAAGTGGGGAAAGAAAAACAGATGGTAGCAAAATGTACTATAATGGAAGACGCAATTGCATTTCTATGGAATGTATTTTATCACCGTTTCATTCGTGTCTTATAGCCTTTCTGAAAAATCAAGACTATCTAAAGGGATCCTAAAATTACTCCACTCTGCATCAGGTGTGTGTTGTAGAGCAAAGAAAGCACAGTGGTTCTGAACCATTACCACCAGAAAGACTGCGATTTTAATATTAGCCTTGATACTTACCAGCTGTGCAAACTTGGGCACGTTACTTAACCAATCTGAGCAGAAATTTCCTCATACCTAAATTTTGAATAAAGGGTCCTGGTAGCACAATGGTTAAATCACTCAACTGCTAACCCAAGGGAAGACGGTTCAAAACCGCCGCAGCTCTGAGGGAGAAAGATGTGGCAGTCTGCTTCAGTAGACATTTACAACCTTGGAAACCCTATGGGGTCGCTATGAGTCAGAATCGACTCAACGGCAGAGGGTTGGGTTTTTGGTTTTGGAAATTTTGAATAACATTACTCATTCAACAAATTTGCCATAAGGATTAAAATGTGTTTTGTCAGATAGGAGATGTTCAATAAATGCAGTTATGATTATAACAATTTAATCAGTTTTTCTTTGACTACATTTCTGTACCTAAATGAAGAAGCTTATTTAAGGCATATATACAGATATTTCTAAGAGTGGAGGGACTTTGTTTAAATCCAAATTATATGCACTGATATTGTTCACTTGAGTGGAAGAAATTCTGGAATGGAGAATTGACATTCTCATGACTAGACAAAATTAGTTGAGTAAATTATCTGATTAGTTTGGGGGACAAAGGGAAAAAGATTCAAAGGTTTTTTTTCTTTGTGAGTGCAGTTTGATGGTGAAACTGTCTAATTCGTTTTAGCTATGGAGACATGGCCATTCTATTCCCAGTTTTGCCCAAGAACTAGAACTATATTTTGAAATAGGAACAATTGGATTTGGAAAATCACTTTGTTACAAATAGAACTCATTCACAACTAGTTATTCAAATACCCAGTGACAGCATAATAAAAATGTAGGGACTTCATTTAATTAAAGGAGCCCTGGTGGCACAGTGGTTAAGCGCTCAGCTGCTAACCGAAAAGTTGACAGTTCGAGCCCACCAGCCGCCCCATGGGTGAAAGATGTGGCAGTCTGTTTCTGTAAAGATTACAGCCTTAGAAACCCCACAGGGCAGTTTTACTCTGTCCTATAGGGTTGCTACGAGTCGTAACTGACTCGACAGCAACGGATCATTTAATTAAATGCTCTAGTTTACTGTTGCATATAGTGACACACTTTGGAAGCTGCTCTCTTTTCTGTATCTAAAATAACGTCTAACATTAAGACAGTCATTTATTAGAAGTAACTTGGTGATCTGAAAGTGCTAATGTGATTTTAAAATGCATTTAGGATGATTAAGCTCGTTGAGGCTTATGTGCATAGATTTGGGAAGTAAGGAGCTTATCACAGGATTTTCTTAGCAATCTCAGCATGCCAATTGAAGATAAATTGCAGAAATCAAGACTGCATGTTATAGTCAAAAAGGAACCTTCCCACAGACTGAAATAAAATTGGAAGACAAATGAATGGAAGATTAAACAATGAACTCTGAGTAATATTACTTGTACCCTTGTGATTAAAGTCTGACGAGCACTGTGAGTCACAATGTAAGCACACACTAGCTATGGTGGACCTCACCGCTTCATGCTTGGTAAACCACAGCTGCCTCAAATTTGCCATTGACAAGGGGCTTTGGGAAATGAAATTAGCCACTGCCGCCCTTCATGCATGTGATATATTAATCAGAATAAGCAAGCCCTTTTTTATGAACAGGGAAGGCATTTTTAAAATATTCTAATGCCTTTTCTACATTCTGAAAACATACTTGTGATATATGATCCCCTTATACTTTTTATACCTAACTCAAAAAATATCCAAGAATTTCCCATTATATGCTTGATTTTAAGACCTGAATTCCTTTCTGAGCTAGAAGTTTTATTGATGCACTAGTCCAAACATATAGATGGGAGATCCCTCAAATATACACCAACAAGTACCTGATGTAATTAGAAGAAACTACTCTAAGTATAGAATTAGCTGGTAATAGTTTATTCAGTATTTAGTACCTGCCAATAAAAAAATAAATTTTTTTTTAAACATTGTGCTAAGCACTTTACAAGAATTATTTCATTTAATCAGCAACCCAGCAATACAACATCCCAGTATTCCAGATTAGAAGGATAGAGGGACTTGAAAACCCTAATGGCTGCTGAGGAATTAAATTCCTAAATGAGAATGGAAAGCATTTCACAGGTGATTTTGTGACAGTTTGTAAAATTAAAATTTTCCTAACTTTAACAGCTGACTGATATGTATTAATCATATATAACAAGTATCTGCAGTCAAATTCTAAGTTATTTCTCTGCTTTGTTAGCCACTTATATCAGCTTTTATATGAAACTTTTCTTTTTGTAAGTCCAGTTGAAGACAAAAAAATAAAACTGCCTTTTCCATAGTTTAAGCTTTCACTAAATTATCCTGTCATCAGAAACCCACAGCTAAGTCTAAAAGATCTTCCATGACTTGAATCATTCATTTATTCCTCAGGCTATATTAAGTACCTACTATGTACCATGCCCTGGGGATACAAATAAGACATGAACACCGCCCTCAAAAAGCATTCAGCCTATTGAGAAGCATGTAAACATACCATTGCAAATATAACATATAGGAGTGGCAGGTAGAACAGAAGCCCAAAGGAGGAAGTAGTTAATTTTCTCAGAAAGAAAGGGAAATTCTAGGAGAATTCCTGGAAGCAAAGACACAAAGGGTAGCATCTTAAATGTAAATGAATATCTGTGGCTTTTGGTGGTTATTCAATTACTTGGCATGTTCAAGGTACTTTTTTGTCAAAAGGTAAATTACCTTAAAAAAAAAAAAAGCATAGGATTCTGTATCTGATGTACTTACCATCCATATGATTTCACAGTATTTTACTTCTCATGCCTAGCATTCTGTTTCTTTCAGCACTTACCTTGGCTCAATTTTTAAAGTAATGAGTCAGATTATTTTACTATCATTGTAAAAATTATTTTCAAAAGAGTTATGATGCAAACAGGTAATGCCACACCTAGGCATATATTCTACAGAGAAACTCTTACAAGGAAACATGTACAAGAATGTTTATTCCTACATTGTTTGTAAGAGAAAAGTAATGGAAACAACTTAAAGATCTATCAACAAAAGAATGGATAGATTGTGGTCTTTTTATACAATGGAATACTACACAGCAGTTCAAATGAACTAGAGAATGTGTGTTGATACATGTTGAGTGAGAAGTTAGAGAACAAGCTTAGAATATATCATTTAACAAAGATGGAAAACAGGCAAATAAACCTTATATATTGTTTAAGGATACTTACAGTATAAGTATAAATTATGCACAGAAATTAAAACTAATACATAGCAAGGTACGTATAACTTTTCGTACGAGAGACTGACTTGATTTGTAAACTTTCACTTAAAGCACAATAAATTAAAAAAAAATAGAAATTCAGGATGGTTGTTACCTCTGTGAACAGTGAAAAGAATGGGATCAGGTTTGTTACAGGAGCTATAACATATCTATGTAAAAATGACTTAAGGGCAGTGTCTGATCACCTCTAACTTCACAAGAGGAAAGGAAAATCAAGATCAACAGCCCAAGGCTGATTCCCATGAGAGGGAGGTCAGGCACACCTTCTCTCTCCACCATCTTCACAAACTCTGACATGAACCATCCCCCCCCACAGCACTCTCTACTGAATCCGATAATTCATTGCAATGGCCACACAAACTCAGACTATACTCGTGATTATGGGGTTTATTAGGAAAATAACAGGTTACAATTTAGGCTCAGGAACACTCAAGGATGCACTTCTTCCATCAGGAGAGCCTCTTCCCAGCTGTGCTCACAGGCACACCACTCCCTGGCCCTCAGTCTCTGCCCAAAGGCACTCAGCTTTCTCACTTCATGGGCCAGGAGGCCCGCTGCGCCTCCCCGTCTCCTTCAGGTTTCTCTTTCCTTGGTGGCGGTGGGCTCTTCTCTTCTTTCCCACCTCTGGGGTGGCTCATTTCAAGCCCAGGGGGATGACAAAACTGATCAATCACCCTATCGCACAGTCCCGCCCAATCACATAAGTGGGAGTTACAAACCATGGTGAGAAAGGCCACACAAAAGCAATCTATTGCACTGCAATCTAGATCTGTGAACTTTTAAATTCAAAGCAAAGGAGAGAGAAGGAAAGGTGGGAGGGTGGAAGGGAGGAAGGGAAGGGGGAAGAAAGAGAGAAATCTGAAGCAAATATGGCAAGATATAATTACAGAACTGAGTTTTACATACATGATGTTTTGTTGTATTATTCTCCACACTTTTCTGTATGTTTGAAATAGTCTATAAAGATGAAAGATGTGCTAATCTTTATAGTATTAGTCTACTGTGATTTTAACCAACTCTAGTAAGTCAAAAAAAACTTGGGCATAAAAAATTAGGAGACTACACATATCATTTTCTGCTTCTGCTGGTAAAGAAAGTATTTGCTTCTGGGGAAGATTGCATTACAGTGTGAATTCCCCATTCCTCTTCTAGCACATACTTAAAGAAAACAAATTGAATGTCTTCATGTTTTAACGGTAAGTGATATTAACTACTCAGCTGCTGAACCGATTCCAATTTGTGAGAAGATGAAAGAGCTTCTGGGAGACCAAGCAACAAAAGATTATGCATTACTGTTTTCTTTTTTTTCCCCAGAACCCTCAAAAATTTTAAGAAAGAGGTTCACAGTTTAGCAAGCATTCGAATGAAAATCTAAATGTTAATTTATTTGCTAATAACTACATTATTAGCTTCCAGGCAAACCCAGAACCTCAGGTCTGTGAATAAAGCAACCAGAGCCAAATCCATATTTGGTCTCTGACATCAAAGTCAGAAGAAGATCTGATTTGGGTTGGGAGGATGAGACCCAGTTCCTAGCCCTAACTCTACCACCAACTAGTACTGTGATTTTAGGGTTTTTATTCAGCCTTTCTTAGAATTTTCATGTCCTCAACTGCAAAATGAAATATGAATCTGATCATTCTAAAGTTCTCTCTAGGTCTAAAAATCTAAACTTCGGTGGCCTAAATCATAGCAAGGTATGAGTGCTAAGATTAAGCCATGGGTAATAAAAAAGATCTGATTAGTAAATATACTTTCACAGGTCTGATAAACGAGGTAGAAGTATGTCTCTAGGCCTAAACTTAAGCAAATCATTTCCTCCTACTCCTTAAAAAAAGGAAGTGGAGGTGGAGAATATGTGTATATGATGAAGAGATTAACATATGCTCTGGGTAATCTACAAGAAACTATTCAATACCACAGTATAAACCAGAAAATGGGAAATACAAATGCAGCTGTCCCATAAACCTTTTTGAGACTGTTATATGCTGGACACTGTTAAGCACTAAAAGTTATAGCCCTAAAAAACTTGTGATTTCATGGAGAAGACAGAGAAAGAGTTACAGTTGTTTGCAAAAAGTATTATTTGGTCAGATAAAAACACATAATCCTGATTACAGAGGTCAAGGAAGTCTTTCTGGAGAAAATGAGGCTTAAACTAGATTCTAAAGGATTAATAGGAACTACTTGAGAGAAGAAGCAAGTAGGAACCCAACGTGCAAAGGCAGAGAAGTGATATGAGAAATTTGCTAAAGAGCAAGTAGCTTGGTACGGCTATAACTCAAAGTGGGAAGACAGAGCATTCAGACATCAACCCAGATAGGGAAGTCACAAAAATAAATCAAAGCTAAAACACTGAAAATAGGGAAGCAGAGATGTCAATATGTAAAAGATGACAATATGAAAACAAAAAAGAGGGACTAAAAAAAAAAAATGTACTCACTTTCTTACTCATAGATCTTTCATATGGAGAGGAAGTCAAGATGATAAAAAGAAATAAAAGTTTGGTTTAAACTTAGAAAAATTGAAGTAGACATAAGGTAACCACAACGGAAAGTAACAATCCTACACATCAAAATAAAAAACAAAAAAAAAAAACATAAAGACTCAGCAAATACGAAACCAACAACAATGAAGAAGACGAAAATACATAAAGAAAAATGACTCAGCCCAGAAAATTAAGTGGAACAAAGAAACTGTCAACAACACACACACAAAAAAAGACATCAAAATGACACACTAAACTCATACTTACCAATAATTACACTGAATGTAAATGGACTAAATGCACCAATAAAGAGACAGAGAATGGCAGAATGTATAACAAAAGCATGATCTGTCTATATGCTGCCTCCAAGAGACACAACTTAGACTTAAAGACACAAACTAAAACTCAAAGGATGGCATAACAAAGTTTACTAAGAAAATGTTCTGCATCCCGCTTTAGTGAGTGGCATCTGGGTCTTAAAAGTTAGCAAGTGGCTGTCTAAGATGCATCAGTTGGTTCCAACCCACTGGAGAATGAAGAACAACGAAGACACTAGGAAAATATGAGTCAAAGGCAAAGAGCCACGTAAACCTGAGGCTCCAACAGCCTGAAACAGAAGAAATAGATGGTGCCTGGCTACCACCAACGGCTGTCCTGACAGTTATGCCAGTTGACCTGCATGTCCCCTGAAACCATAGTCCCTAGACTCCCACCCCCTCTATTCTGTCCTTGGAAGTGTTTGGTTGTATTCCAGAAGCTTCTTAGCTTTTGGTTTATTCCAGTTGTGCTGACTTCCCCTGTATTGTGTGTTGTACTTCCCTTCACCTAAAATGATTCTTGTCTACTATCTAGTTAATGAATACCTTTTTCCCTCCCTCCTCACTCTCATGGAGCAGAAGAAAAGTGGGGTGCAGAACTCAAATTCTAGCAAAAAACAAAACAAAACAAAACAGACTTAATGGTCTGACTGAGACTGAAAGGACCCCAGAAGGCTGTTAGCCCAAAGCTAATTCTGCTGTGTATAGTGTCAACAGCAAAAATAAATTATTTATATATATATTTTTTTCCCCCATTTCAAAGGCTGTGGCAGCCGGATCACCCATGAAGTTTGATACTCTGATATAACATTTTTTTAGCTACCATCCAAAAGGCCTCCAATTCTTGGGGACCCCACACATCATCCCAATGATCAGTTGGGTATCAAACCATTGTGATTGTAGCATTTTCGTTGGCTAATTTTTGGAAGTAGATCACCAAATCTTTCTTAGTCTGCAGGCTCCACTAAAACTTGTCCAGCAACAAGTAAGCTTCCATCTACAGACCGTACTTTGGCCAGGGATCGAACCAGGTCTCCCAAACAAAAGAACAGAATTCTACCACTGAACCACCACCATCCTGCCGATAGATCATGAATTCATCATTGTTACCAGCATTCCAGGTCTCGCTGGCACAACACTGAAATATGAGTGGGGTGAAAGCAAAAGAAAAGACTTTATTTGGTTGGCCAAGCAAAGGTGCACACCAGGACCTGCGTTGCCGAGACGGCTCAAAATACTCCAGGTGAGCTTTTGTCGAAGTCTATTGATTTGATTTAGTGTCAATTATTCTGAGCTTTAATCCTCATGCAAATTTGCATGAGCTCCCAGTAGATAACTATGGATTCCCGAGTTCCCGTCCAGCCCTGTCTTCCACGCCAAGCTCTTTCCCACCCCAGGACTTGCACAGCTGGTTCTTGCCTGGAATGCCTGTTGGCTAACTTCTCTGATTTTAGGTCAGAGCTTGAGGCCTTCTGTAACTCCCATACCTAAACAGAGCCCCTTCTCGGGTTTCATCATCTCTGTCCCTCATTTTTTTCCTTCAAGACATTCATTACAGCTTACAACAGATTTATTTGTCTAATTTCTTGTTTGGTTTGGTGTAGTTTGGTGTGGGGTGGGGTGTGGTGTGGTGTGGTTAGTCTCCGCCACAAGAACTAGAATCCCCTCATGGCAAGGGCTGGGTCTGTCTGGTTCATCACTGTATAGCTGGCATGTAGCATAGTGCCTGGAACGGAGTTGTCAATTAATATTTATTGAATAGATGTGTCAATCTCTGGCTTCCTTGCATCCTAAATGGCTCATTTTTAAATACTTCGGCTTGCCTCAGCCTCTCCACCTTGCTCTCTGTCCTGACCAGTCCCCAGCCTTCTCACCCACACGGTACCCTATTTCACCCCTCAGTCTCCTGTCTGGCTCCACCCTTTCAGCCTCAATCTCTTGTCCCATTAAGCAATGCAATGAACAATCTCCATCTTAGAGTTGTTTCTCTTGCCACCTCAGTGATCAGCTAACGCTGTTAACGTCAGCTGCTATTTGTTGCTTCTATTTGTCAAAAAATAGTCAAAAAACCACAGCTGTATTGGAATTCTATACCTAATCCTTGAGAACTGGCTCTAATTGTCAAATTTCCGGAAGGCACAAAGCTACCAGTGTGGTTGATACAGTTGCAGAATCAATATTGCAGTGGTCTTCGCAGGCTGACCAGTCACATCTGAAACATTGTGTTCAAGTTGGGCTCCACACTTCAGGAAGAAATACTGAAAACTTAAAGCATCTCCAAAAGGAGTGGTGCATTGGCAAACTATTGAAATGGGTGGTATAGCATGGGACTAAACATGCAGACTATGGAGCCGGATTGAGTTTGGATCCTGGTTCTACCACTTACTATGTGATGTTTTGGTAAGTTACTTAACCTTGTGCCTTAGTTTCTTCATCTGTGAAGTGGGGCTAATAATAAAACCAAACCAAACCAAACCCTCTGCTATTAAATCAATTCTGACTCATGGCAACCCCATGTGTTACAGAGTAGAACTGTTCCATAGGGCTTTCTTGGCTGTAATCTTTATGGAAGCAGATCACCAGGCCTTTCTTCTGCAGAGCCATGGGAGGGGGGTGTTGAGCCACCAACTTTTAGGTCAGCAGTTGATCAATCGCAAACCACTTGTGAGCCACCCTGGGACTCTGGGGTTAATAATAACACCCACCAAGCAATGGGAATATCTGAGTTGTGCTAATGGCTAGCACTCAGCTGCTAACCAGAAAGTTGGCGGTTCGCATCCACTCAGAGGCACCTCAGAAGAAAGGCCTAGCATCTACTCCTGAAAAATCAGCCAGTGGAGCACAATTCTACCCAGACACACATTGGGTCACCATGAGCCAGAATCAACTCGACAGTAACTGGGGTTTTTTGTTTTTGTTTTTTTTTAATAGGCTATTTCAAGGATTAAATGAATTGAGATATGCAAAGCACTTTAAACTGTCAGGCACATATTATGTCAGTGTCAGATATTAGTACATGAAGCATGGCTAAGAAACTGGTACAGAACCGTATTCATTATTCCTCAAGACTGTTGTTCCTTGGAGCGTGGCTTGAGGACCAGCAGCATCAGCTTCGCCTGGGAACTTGTTAGAAATGCAGACTCTCAGGCCCCCGCCCAGACCTACTGACTCAGGATCTGCATTTTAACAGGACACCCTAGGCAACAGGTAATTACTGTGCACCTCAGATTTGAGAAGCACAGATCTAGAGGGCGCTACTGGAGCCACGCTGGGAGGAGGGAGAGACATAACAATAAGATGTCAATTTGGTATAAGGAAAAAATTAATTTTTTATTCTCCTTGGCCCTCTCTTCCTTCCTTCCTTTTTTTTTTTTTTTTCTTAAACGCATTTTAAAAAGGACAAGATCCCCAGCCAGAGAAGCAACAGCAAGTATGGGGGTGTGTTGTTCCCCCCACACACACTCCACACGCAGCACCTTCTGGGCTGCTACCCCAGATCTTCTCACTAGAGAAGCCCCAAACTGAAGCAGCCTTCGGGACCATCTTCCCTCCATGCCAGAGAGCAGAGTCACAGAGTGAAAAGTGGGCCAATAGAAAAAAACAAGTGGGTCACGTCACCTGCCAGGCAGGACCAACCCCACATCTTCTAACCTGTCTAGCCCCTGAAAGGAAGAGCCTCCCAAAAGCAGCATCCCATCCTGACCTGCTAGACTGTGCCCCCTGCACAGCAGTCCAAGGGAACATCCTCGCCCCCCACCTGTCCCATCCTTCAGGAGGAATAAGAGGTAGCGGAGGTGGAAGAAGAAAAGAAATTCCGGTGCCTGGAGGTCTTCACGTTGTAGCAGCCAGAGAAGCCGTGTGTTTGAACCCCCACCGAGCCACTCATCCATGGAGAAGATCCACTGGGAGCCCAGCAAACCATATAGTCAAGTCTGGCTCAAAATGTCTTGTAACATCAACCAATGAAAATCTAGTTTCAGGCTCAAGAAGGAATGTAACATGTAAGAGAAACACAAAGAAGCTGCTAAATGAACTGCAAACATGTGAAGGAAACCTGTAAGAAATGGATCCTTGCTTGGCCCCACTTTGTGAGCAAAATATAGCTTAATTTGAAGGGTCATGTTAAGAGAGGTTTTGGCTGTAATGGAAATGCTGTAGAAAAGGCAAAACCATTAAAAAGGAAAGCCCTACTGATGGAATGATGCAAATATGTTGTCATGTACAATTTTCTAAGATCACTTTTTATGCGTTTGGTTTCCTAACTAGAGTGTAAGATGCTCTGTCAGGGACCACGCCTTCTATTTCTTTCAATTTTCTTAAACAGAGCCTAATAACATAGCATTGCATGTAGTAGGTGCTCAATAAATGCATTAATGAATTTTGGGAGACACTGATCTCACCAGGACTTAAATCTATTTGATAGCAATTAGGCGATTTAAAGGAGTTATATGAAGAAAGTGCTGACACTAGAATTTGAGATTAGAATTTGAGAAGTGAAAAATTAACAAATCCTTTTCTTGTTCCTCCCCCCACCCCATCCCCCCCCCCCCCACCTTCAGGAAACTACACATGAAGCAGATTTGGGAATCGTTAGGAAAAACTGCAAACATACAAGGACCAAGAATCCTTGTTCTGCCTCTAATGTGCAAGGTAAGTCCTACTGTTAAGTTACTTATCATTTACTGGGGCTTCAGTTTCCTCATCTGTAAATGAAGGTGGAAGATATTAGTTATCAAAGGAAATAGGAATGTTGGGGTTGGTTGATGACTGGGCAGGGATTAATTTCTGCTGAATTCCCTGGCAGAGGGATCCCTGGTCAAATCCTATCAGTGTCACTGACTTCCCTTGTTGTCCCACCTAAGGATTTATCCTCAGTTACCTGCTTTGTTTTCTTCTTTTGAAAAATGAATAAATGAAAGTAGTTGGTGAAGCAATGGAGCCATCCAGGTGCAGGGTCAATTCATCCTCTCTTAGAGCTCCTAATCAACATTTTAATATAGATGGAATTACACAAATTCAGAGGACCGGGAAAGGGGGTTGGGGGTGGCCTTGGCCTTAAGGTGCGAAGGGAGTAGCGGGGAGGGATTTGGAATCACCTGGTGCATGGCATCCAAGCAGCAAAACTCTGCTGCGTGGTAAAGGAGTGGGATAGGCATTGGGCGAAATAAGGGCATCAGAATTGTGCTGATTCACTCTACACTAGAGATGTCAGACAAGGCCATCATATTTGAAGGAGTCAAAGAGGTTCGTTTTCTTTCAGGGCTCATTACCAAGCCAAGGGTCAAGAGGGTGGAACAAATAGATCACTTATTGTTTTAAGACTGCATTGTAGTCTGCTGTTGGTTCAAAGAGAATGGGACAGGGTAATGTTTCAATGTCAGAATGGTAAAAGAAAATCCGGTGTAAAATAGGAAACTTATTAGATTAAAAGAGAGGGTGAGAAGCGAAGACTTAACAGGAACATAAGTGACACACGTGCCCCCATAATCTTCAACTATCTCATCACAAGTATATTTGCTGGAAACAGCACTTTAGGAGGGATATACCATACGGCGGGGGGGGGGGGGGGCTATGTTAAATAACAGAGTGAAGAGGAAAAGAAAGGAAAATAGGGTTTTATCAAGAAGGAAATGAGCCAAGCAACAGCAAAAGAATCTCTCGGATACCACTGAAGTAAATCCATTTAGAAACCTCAGAGTTCATTGGCCCTTGGGAGAGAAAAACTATAAGCTCTTCTTGGTTTGTCATTTATAGTTCTGAAACTTGGTCAAAGTTCAGTCAGAATTACAGAATTGTGTGTTACATTTTTTTAATGTATTATTGAAGCATGACTTGTCATTTGAAAAAAATTCCGTGGGACAAGATAAAGATCTTATAAAATTGAATACAGCATTTAGAAATGGATTGATTTCTAAAGCAAATATTTCCAGCCCAAAATGGAGATTATTCCCTGCCTCAGAAACATTATTCAAATAATGAAATTTGACCCCAAAGTTGTGATTCAATTTACTGGCAAGAGTTCTTGAAATAAAATCAAACTGAAATTTTCTACCTACGAGAGTCATTTATATACACTTGGATACTGTTAACCAGGTAGTTGTTATTGTTCTAATTTACTGCTTGATTCTCAACTCTTCATTTCAAAAACAATAGCAGCTTCTCTACCAAAACTCTGTTTGTGCTTTCATGCTATAATTGTAGAAATTTCTTCACTCTTGAATTCTACTAATTTTCATTAAATTAGCAGATCAGACTTTGTTGACCAAATCTGTTGCCATCAAATCAATTGTGACATCTAGCAACCCTGTAGGATAGAGTAGAACCGCCCCATAGGGTTTCCGAGGCTGTAAATCTTCACAGAAGTAGATTGCCACATCTTTTTTCTGTGCAGCAGCTGGTGGGTTGGAATTGCCAACCTTTCAGCTAGCAGCCAACCACTTAACCACTGTACCACCAGGGCCCCTTAAACTTTATTAAGACCTCCTTTATTCAACCTAATTCAGTCACCCTCATTAGAAAAAAAAAAAGAAAGAAAAACACTGCCGTTGAGTCAATTCCAACTCATAGCGACCCTATAGGACAGAGTAGTACTGCTCCATAGAGTTTCCAAGAAATGCCTGGTGGGTTTGAACTGCCAACCTTTTGGTTAACAGCCATAGCTCTTAACCACTACGCCACCAGGGTTTCCAATCACCCTCATTAGGGGGCTGTTATCTCAAAGATACTTGCTCTTTTGTGTTTGTATTTCTTTTTACTTATTGGAGCCCTCATGGCACAATGGTTAAGCATTTGGCTGCTAACCAAAAAGTCGGCAGTTTGAATTCACCAGCCGCTCCTTGGAAACCCTATAGGGTAGTTCTACTCTGTCCTATAGGGCCATTATGAGTCGGAATCGACTCAACGGCAATGTTTTTTTTTTTTTTTTTCCTCCCTAAAGTTAATCACTGTGGGTTTTATTGGTTTTCCCAATAGCTAAAATGAGTATACACAGTTATTTTTTAAAAACATTGTTTTTTTTTTTTTAACTTGAATATTCTAGAATTTCTGTTTTAGGAACCCCTCCATAACCCATACCAAGAAAAGAGTTAACATCATTAATAAAGTTAACATGACCATCGAGATTGTTCTGTGCTCTACATCAGGTGTTCCAGAATCTCAAATCGCTTAATAGATTGTGGTCTCTGGGTGGCACTGGGCACTTGGAGTAAAACATTGACCCTTTCAGTCAATGAGCTGCCACCTACTAAAACTGACTAGTGTTTTTAATTTCAGTCTTGTAACTAAAAATGACTGATTCGCATTCTGAAAAATTCCTACCCCAATTTGGCTTGCTTACTTTGGACACACGGTCAGGAAAGACCAATTACTAGAAAAGGACATCATGTTTGGTAGAGAGTCAGCAAAAACGGTGAAAATCCTCAATGAGATAGATGGACGCAATAGCTATACAATGGGCTCCGGCACACTAACAGTCATGAAGATGGTGCAGGACTGGATAACATTTCGTTGTTATACATAAATTTGCCGTGAGTCAGAACCTACTCAATGGCCACTAACCAAAAAAGATGACCAACACCATCATTTCACAGCTCCCTCCAAAATCTGAGAGGTTAGTGGGAGCCAAAAATATCCCACTTCCTTTGATTATTTAGCAAAATGTGGTTAATCTTTAAGCACTATGAGATATTCTCTTTAAGACTTATCTTAAATACTAGAAAAGATGGAAGAAAGTGATACAACATAGAAAACTTGAAAATAGCCACTTACCTGCTACCTACAGGGAAAGAGAGAGATAGAGAGAAAGAGAACAGAGACGCTAATCAAGGACAAAAAATATAAAGTGTTGATTTGATTCATTTTTACATCCTTAGTTATCTAGTGCTGCTGTAACAGAAATACCACAAATGGGTGGCTTTAACAGACAGAAATTTATTTTCTCACAGTTTAGGATGCTAGAAGTCTGAATTCAGGGCACCAGCTATAGGGGAATGCTTTCTGTCTCTGTCAGCTCAGGGTAAAGTCCTTGTCTCTTTGAGCCTCTGCTACTGAGTGATCTCTTTGTGGCTTCGCATTTCTCTTCTCCCATCTCTGCTCACTTGTTTAATCCCTTTTATATCTGTAAAGAGATTGACTCAAAATACACCCTACAGGAGTCCAGGCTCATTAACACAACAAAGACAACTCATTCCCAAATGGGATTATAACCACAGTCAAAAAGGTTAGGATTTACAACACATATTTTTGGGGGACACAATCCAATTCATATCAGTAGTATAGCTATAAAACGAGCAAGTTTTTTAAAGCATGAGTAGCTGACTAGATTTTTGATAGACGCAGGGTATTCCCCATAAGTGGTAGGTAATTTTGATGAAAACAAACGTTAAAATCTGCTACATATGGGATGAGATGGCTCATGTTGGAATTTAAAATACTTCTAAGTACCTATATAAAGTAAGCCTAATATTAAGAAAATATATCTCAGTATATATAAAGGAAAGATGGATCTGCAGAAAGAGACAATGAGCTGGTAAAAAAAAAAAAAAATTATTTTTTACATATGAGTTATAAAATAATTACTAAAAAGTAAAATTCAAATACATTTCTTCACTGAAGAAGATAAATTCTATGGTTATATTAGTATTATTGAAATCAAAGCATTTACTATTTAGTGATACCAAATCAACAGGCTTCTGTTGAAGTTTTACAGTGGTTCATATTATATATTCATTTAAGTTTGCCATGTGATACAGGAAACCACATGCCTTATATTACAATGAATCATTGCCACTAGGCCAACAGGAAGTAACATAAAAGCTAAGAAACAACGTGATTTTTTTTTTCAGTTAACTGAATGCTATTTTTAAAGAACATTTTGTTTATATAGGAGAGACAAAAATTCTAACATATATAGATGTATGTGTACTCTATATGCATAATACATATGCCATACAATTATATACACCCAAGCATATGAGTGTAGATGAGCATATATGGATATATACATAACTTTTAAATTCTATAACAAATACTTAGTTCTTGTTTCTTCCACTTACAAAAAAAAAAAACTAAAAACTTGGAATTAAAAAAATCATAAAAAATAGCCTTATGACATTACATATAATTTGCATCTGATATATAATTCTGTACTTCTTTATTTCTTTCTGAATCTAGTTTAATTTTTTAGCTAAATTCTTTTTTTTTTTTTTTTCAATTTTAACACATCACAAACGTTACCACACGTATTTCCTACATAAATCTCTAAGAGAAAGCTTCTCAGAACAACAGACAAACTAAGAAACAATGGTGTTTCTATTGCTGTTAGGTGCTGTTGAGTTGGTTCCAACACATAGCGACCCTATGCACAACAGAACAAAACACTGCCCAGTCCTGCGCCATCCTCACAATCTTTGCTATGTTTGAGCTCATTGTTGCAGCCACTGTGTCAGTCCATCTCCTTGAGGATCTTCCTCTTTTTCACTGACCCTCTACTTTACCAAACATGATGTCCTTCTCCATGGAATGGTCCCTCCTGATAACATGTCCAAAGTACGTGAGATGAAGTCTCGCCATCCTCGCTTCTAAGGAGCATTCTGGCTGTACTTCTTCTAAGACAGATTTGTTCATTTTTCTGGAGTCCATGTTATATTCAATATTCTTCCCCCAAACCACAATTCAAAGGCATCAATTCTTCTTTGGTCTTCCCTAGTCATTGTCCAGTTTTCGCATGATATGAGGCAATTAAAGATATCATGGCTTGGGTCAGGCACAACTTAGTCCTCAGAGTGACATCTTTGCTTAAGAAACAATAAGCAAATTGATTTACAAATCTACAGCCAGTGAAACGAACTCCTAAAAATGAGACTCTTTTTAAAGATTAATCAAGGTAAATTACCATGTTGTAGCAGATCCTTTTGCACAATGCTTATTAATGTAGAAATGTGTGACTGTAATCATTTTCAGTGCTGCAAGTTATTTGCAATAAAATTCGAAACTCATTTCTGCTTTTTTTTTTCCCCAAATTAACAAAATTCCATTAGCCATATCTTATCTCTTCTAATTCTGGTGGCATCTACAGCCCCTTACACTCAGTATATTCTCCCTCGGGCAGGCAGAGCCCATGTAAAATACAATGAATGGCTCTCCCCACCTTCTCCCCTTCTGACATTATTTCAAAACCAAGAGTCAGAGCTCAGTGGTACACATTTATTATGACCACAAGTTTTCTATTTCTGTTGTTGTTTTTTTAATTTTCAGAGAGAGCATCAAACACTCAGGTTGTTTATACTTAAATTACAGAATCATATGAGGCATTGGTAGCTCAGTGGTAGAATTCTTGCCTTCCATGCAGGAAACCAGGGTTTAATTCCTGGCCAATGGTCCTCATGCACAGCCACCACCTGTCCATCCCCAGAAGCTTGACTGTTGCTATCATGCTGAACAGGCTTCAGCGGAGCTTCCACACTACGACAAAGAAGAAAGGCTAGGTGATCTAATTCTGGAAATCAGCCAATGAAAACCCTATGGGTCACAATGGTCTGATCTGCAGCCAATCATGGGGATGATGCAAGATTAGACCAGGACTGGGCAGAGTTTAGTTCTGTTGTGGATGGGGTCACCATGAGTTGGGGGCTGACTGGATGGCTCCAAACCATAACAGAGTTCTAGCCGAGAAGGCACCTGAGAGCTTTTTTGCACCAGTACCCTCCTTTTACCTCAGAGGGTTAATTGACTTGTTCAACACTATGCAACTCAGCAAATGGAAAGCCGAGGCCAGAGCTCGGGTCCCGTTTCCAGCTGAGTAACCCTTCCTGAGCGTGTGCACTTTCAGATAAATACAAATAACAATGTTGTGCTCTTTATTGAATAGAAAATGAGAATCAGCATTCTAGAATACCATTTGGCTTCACAGGGTTCCAGGCTATTCTAATCCTATTCTAAGTGAATAGGAATTCATAGATTATATTAACAAAGCCAAATTTTCAAATAAGGAAAGAGACAAATGCAGCAGCCTAGGAGGTATGTGTGCTTTAAAAAAAAAAAAAAAAAGAATGTGCCTCTTCTTATCTCAAAAATACTTCATACACATTTTCTTAACTTGAGAAGTCAAGCTAAATTTGATTAAGCACATTTCTGACATACCACATGAGCCTAACACTAGTAAAGAAGAGAGTGGAAACTGAAAGAAATGCCACATATTTCATGGTGTGATTCAGTTTTTTTCCAAATGACATTTCCTTTGAAAAGGCATAAATTTGGAATTTGTCTTTCAGATAATGCCTCTTTTAAATTTTCAGATATAATTGTGATGTAATTAATATAATCTGCATTTCAAGGCTTCTGAAGCTGAGCTTACCACCAAAACTAAGCACAAGATCCCCTTTTATAGTCCAAAATAAAGAACAGTGTATTGAATTATTAGTTAAGCTTTTGTTCTTTTCTTCAAATATTTGCATGACTTATTCAGGCTTTATATGGATGAAGCTTTGAAATATTCACGTTCCATGAAATAGTTCATTATTTAAGGTTCATATTTATTAAAGCCTGTAGGATATCCTTTTCCTGTGAAAGTGCAGATTCAGTGTAATTATTATTTCTTGAGTTGAGAGTGTATACAGAGCACAGGCCCAGGTGGCGGAAGAGATAGATAAAATAATCTTCAGATTATAAGACTTGTAAACCACAAGTCATAGAGTTTCTAAAGAGAAAGAGAGCTCTTCCAGCAAAGGGCTAAAGAAAAACTTTAGAGGGATACTGGCATTTCAGATGGGCCCTTAAGGACCAACTGGAATTTCACAAGTAGAGGAACTGTGAAATGAGGGGGCTAAGATCTCCACTTGACTCATGCTCCCATATTTGTCTTCGAAATCCCTCTTAGACATGACAATCTATGCAGTCATCTTCCCAGCTATGATGCCAGTTCCTCTAGTCTAAATCATAATTCTGCCTTCCCACCTGGCAAACACATTCAGACTATCCCAGGAACCCCCTTTTTGAGGGCTACTTCTCCTCCACCAGTTCAGTTCTTCTGAGTGTCAAAAGCAACCCCTAAAGAAGCAGCACAGAGCAGCAGTCACGATCTCATCAGAACCCCCATCTCATGCACACTCCTCATTCCTCTTGAGCCCTGCCTGGTGGAAGATGCCACCTGAAGCTCAAAACCTGGCCACTTACAATGCTTCAGTGACAACCCAAATGATATTCCTTAACTTGGCAGATAAAGCTTTTCTGTCTGGCCTCATCGCTGTCAAAGAAGAAAATCTCATGCTCTATTAAGAATGAAAGTAAAGAAGTTTTATTGAGGAATAATACCACTCAAGCTGGGCAACACTAGATAAAAATACAAAGCCCTCCATTGTTCAAGAGGAAAGAGGGGTCTATGTACATAGAGAACAAAGGAAAGGTAGAGGATTAATGATTGATTGTAGATAAGATCAGCTTCAGCTTGAAGTCCTTTGAAATGTAAAGGTTGCCACTTGGCTAGGAAGGAGTGAGTTACCACCTACGTGAGTGGTGCCAGCTGGTTTGGCTATACATGACTGTAGTCCATCATATATGATTGTTGTCATGGACAAATTTTTTTTCTGGGAACAAATTGTTTACATCTTGACCTTTTATTTCCTGGGACTGCATGTTGGCCATCATTTTCTTTTTTTTTGGTATAATATTTAAATCTTATTCCACTAATTCCTCTTATAGGCACCTATCCTACAAAAATAATCAGAAATCTGCACAAAGGTTTACATTTATAGATGAAAATACATTAAAATGGTAACAGTGACTATTCCTAGGTAATGATATTGAGGTTAATATCATTTTCTTTCTCATATTTTTATATTTTGTTTAAAAAATACAAGATATTTATATTCAGAAGGAAACAAAACAGTAAAAACAGATTCCAGTGCAAGCAAAAGTCTGGCCCCATCATTCTTACAGCTGACACAAGTGCCTCCAATTTGAAACTTTTCCATTTACATTGCTCATCTCTCCCAATTTTTTTTTTTTTAATCTCTCCCAGGCACTCACAGCAACTCTTTGTAAACCCCAAGACACACACACCACATTGTATTTTATTTCTGCTTTTTCTTGTGTTTCCTCTTCTATCTGGAATACAATCCCCTCCTTCCTTGTGTTGGACAAACTGTTCCTATTCATCTTTTAAGTCTCAGCTCTACTAAATTCCTAAATTCTTTTCTTTTGAATAGCTTCTTGCTCTTTCTAATGTAAATCAGTTTAGCTTTCCAGGACTGCACCCATTATGCAGAACAGCATAACACAACAGTTCTGATGTTTTGCCCATACAACAAAGGATTCTTCCTCCTAAGCAGGCAGGGATGGTGGGGTAGGAAGAAAGCTTTGAATATTTGTAAATTTTCTGGGAGTGGGGAAATCTAATCACAAATTTTTACACAAGCACATCAAACATATTGCATTGGGCAAAATTGATGCCAAATACTCCTTTAAACTGTTAAAAAGCAAAGATGTCACTTTGAGGACTAAGGTGCACCTGATCCAAGTCATGGTATTTTCAGTCACCTCATATGCACGTGGAAGCTGTACAATGAATAAGGAAGAAGACTGAAGAAGAATTGATGTATTTGAATTACGGTGTTGGCAAAGAATATTGAATATACCATGAACTGCCAGAAGAATGAACAAATCTGCCTTGGAAGAAGTACAGTCAGAATGGCACTTAGAAGTGAGGATGGCAAGATTGTCTCATGTACTTTGGACAGGTTGTCAGGAGGGACCAGTCCCCGAAGAAGGACGTCTGCTTGGTAGAGGGTCAGTGAAAAAGAGGAGGACCCTCAAGGATGCATTGACACAGTGGCTGCAACAACGGACTCAAGCATAGCAATGATTGTGAGAATGGCACAGGACCAGGCAGTGGTCTGTTGTACACAGTGTAGCTATGAGTCAGAACCAACTTGACAGCACCTAACAACAACATCAAAATATCACCTGGGTCAAATTTGCCATATTTAACTATGCTGCTTTGTTGGGAGAATATTACAATGGCCCAAATGAGGAATGACAGCAAGTGTGTAGGCAATGAAACGATGAGGAAGAGGAAGTTTAAGAAAAGAGGATCAATACCAAAAAAACCAAACCCATTGCTATTGAGTTGATTATGACTCATAGTGACCCTATAGGACAAAGTAGAACTGCCACATAGAGTTTCCAAAGAGCACCTGGTAGATTCAAACTGCCGACCTTTGAGTTCTTAGCCATAGTACTTAACTACTACACCACCAGGGTTCTGAGAAAGCTGGAGAAGTCAAGGATGGATACAGTTTTGAGCCCGAGAGACAGATAGCTATCTGTGGTGGAATTGGGATGAACAAAAGGGGAGGAAATCTAATGGAATCACAGGACATCAAGTGGAATGTACCACACACAGATCTTTAGATACAGAGCTCAGAGAAGAAAGTCCTGGGATACTCATCTTGGTGATTATGTACTAAAGACACAAGAGTACATAAGATTACGAGAGACTAAAACTTGAGTACAAAGAATGTGGTCTTGTGGGACATCCACAGTTACAAAACGGGAGGAGAAAGTGAAAGCGGTTTTTTAAAAAATGTGAAGAGAAAGTTGAACCAGTGCAGTGAAGCATATTACCTAAAGGGAGAGGGAGTAAAGGGAAGAGCTGTTGACATTATTGGACGCTGCAGAGGAGTGAAGGAGAACGAGGACTGAAGGGAAAAGCTGCTCATTTGGGTGATGAGGAAGTGTCAGTAGTGACTTTGGAGAGAGTAGTTTCCAAGAGAAAGGTGGTGAGGGGGTTAGATTATAAGCATTAGAGAAGTAAACAGGAATGGACTTCCAGGCAAGATGGTGCGTTAAGGATGACAGTAATCCAAAATGGTAGAAATAACAGACAAAAGATAAAATTAGAGAAATGCCAGCCATGTTCACACTTTTGAGTGTTTTTGAACATCCAGAAATGGAACAGAAACAATATGGTAAGTGGCCTGAAGGTGTAGACCTGATGGATTTTTCAGAAGTAAATAGTGGCAGTCAGGAGCTTGACTCCTACAGGGTTTTAGTAGCTAAACATCCTCCATGTGAGGTATGAGACTCACCTGAAATCAAGCGCTGGGCTGGATTGCTCTCTTGAAAGAAGCTAGCTGTCTATGACTACAGGCTTGTACAAATCTGCATACCATGGGAGGGTGGAAGAAGCAGACACACCTGCATACTTCAGATTCTGGCTGAGAAGGGATCGAACCTGCAACATTACAGGACAAAACCTGAGTGTGGCCTGAGAGTCCCAGAGACTAGATGGAGATAACCACAAAACTATTAGACAGGGAAGGCCAAGTTCAGAGGGAATAGGAAGGAAGGCAGGCAGGCAGACAGGAAGGAAGGGAACTAATGCTAAGATAAACAAAAAACCGAAAGATAGACAGCCAAAAATACAAGCAACAGCATGGAGAAGAATTCACACCAGACAAAAAGAAAATAATAGAATATCTAAAAATTACTTTCTTTAAAATGAGTCTGTTTAGATTCTCAAAGGAATTAAGAGGAATTGTATCCGTAAAAATTATGAAACAAACAGGCAAAAATGAAACAAGTATGGATGATTATGAAAAAGAACGAACTAGAATCCTGGGAATTAAAATATAGTCATTGAAATAAAAGAAGAACAATTGGTGTAATAAACTCTGAAGTAGACATACATAGAATCAGAAAATTGGAAGACAGCGCTATTCTGAGAAATTCACCCAGGACAAGACATTTAAACACATACGCACGCACACACACACACACACACACACACACATACTCTCTCTCTCTCACAGAGTTACCCAAAAAACTGAACCAAGCCCATTGTCTTAGAGTCAGTTCCGATTCATAGTGACCCTATAGGACAGAGTAAAACTGCCCCATATGGTTTCCAAAGCTGAAATCTTCACAAAATCACACTGTCACAACTTTTTTCCATGCAGTGGCTGGTGGGTTCGAACCACAGCCAAGTGCTTTAACCACTTTGCCGCCAGAGCCCTCCTCTCACACAGTTAAGGGACATGCTGGTGGCGTAGTGGTTAGTGCTACGACTGCTAACCAAGAGTTCAGCAGTTCTAATCCGTCAGGTGCTCCTTGGAAACTCTACGGGGCAGTTCTACTCTGTTCTGTAGGGTCGCTTTGAGCCGGAATTGACTTGATGGCAGTGGGTTCGGTTTTTTTTTGTTTTTTTTTTTGTACTAGGTGGAGAGGCTTTCACACACCACTAGTAGGCATTCCTGATGAAGGATGTTTGGTAAAGAATAAAATGCATTTATTTTTTAAAAAGGAAAAAAAAAAGATTGACAATAATTAACTCTTCAACTCAAGAAGCTGAAAAAGAGTGATAATATAAATCCAAGCAAAGAGATAGGAACTAATAAAGACAGGAAAAGAGATTAATAAAACAGAAACACACACACACTCATTAGAGATAAATAGGAAAACCAAAAAAGCTAGTACTTTGAAAAACTAATAAAACTGGCAAGCTTCTATCAAGGCTGATTAAGAAAAGCACAAAAGATTAGGAAAGAAAAAGGAATTAAGGATTTAAGAACAATTATGTGTTCAAGAAAAATTTATAAATTTTTTTAATCCTTAAGAAAATATTATGAAAATCTCATACTAATAAATTTGAATACATAGACTCAATAGAAATGCTGAGAAAATATAAATTATCAAAAGTTGAGAAGAAAAAACCAGATATAGTTCAAACGAAAATATTCCCCATTAACAAGCATCACACATGAATGGTTTTATCAAACTTTCAATTAAGGAGTTATAGCTATTATGTAAAAACTATTTGAGAAACTTGGAAGAAAGGAAATGCTATCCAATTCACTCTACAATTGTAGCGTAGCCTTAAACTCAAACCAGACAAGTGCAATAAAAAAAATTATAGATCAAACTTGCTTATGAACAAAGCTGAAGAGATTCTTAGTAAAATACTAGTAAATCTAATTCAGGAATGCATTAGAAAGACAAAAATACATTTTAACCAAAAAAGGGTTTACCCCAAGAATACAAGAATGGCTTGACATCAGGAAAGATGTATCTGTTCATAATATTGACCACATATAGCAAAAAACAATGAAAACAAAAAGTCAATAGAAGCAGAAAAGCCATCCTACAGAAGTAAAGTCATTCACAGTTAATAAATGGTATGTATATTTATTAGGATGCTTTGTCCTGTGACCACTAACCATTTCTTCATTCATTCATTTATTCTTTGCTTTCCTTTTTTTTTTTTTTTTTTTCCTTTTATAAGCAAGGCTGACATGACGGTCGTTGGTGACTTCTGACTGGGCAAGAAGACAGAAGAAATGATCAAAGAGGTTGAGTATATAACAGAGTTTGATGATAATAGACCATGCATTCTACTGGGGAGTAGGAGAAGTGGCGTCAGGTGGTGAATGCACAGAATAGTATGGGAATGAGGGTCTGAATGTTGTTGAGTGACTTCTAGTAATGAATGAGGTAAACTATGATGAAAGGCATCTCATTTTTTCTGAACTGTTTGTTCATTGCTTTGCCTATTTTCCTATTTGTATTACTCGTTAAGAAAATTCAAAGACAGTGGTAGTTCGGTGGTAGAATTCTCACCTTCCATGCAGGAGACCTGGGTTTGACTCTCGGCCACTGCTCTTCAAGTGTAACCATCACTGTCTGTCAGTGTTGCTGTGTTGCTGTGATGTTCAACAGGTTTTGGCAGAACTTACAAACTAAGAAAAACTAGGAAGAAAGGCCTGGCAATCCACTTCCAAAAATCAGCCAATGAAAACCCTACGGATATTCCCAACCCTCTTTCCCCAGCACACCTGGACAGGCCTGCCGGGAGCTTACCGCATATCCTCGGTGCGGCTGCGAGCAACTTCCCCAGAAGCTTCTGCACTCCTGTCATGAGCCTGGCATTGTGATGACAAACTTCACAGCCTTTGTCTGAGTAAATCCTTCCAACAACCCCAGGAGGTGATGATCATGATTGAACTGAACAATTAGGGTTCTGAAGTCAAAGATCTGGTGATTAACAATGGCAGGAAAATCAGCTTTTTTTAAAGTGATTCTCCTTGGAGATGGTGGAGTTGGGAAGAGTTCTCTTACGAACAGATATGTAATGAATAAATTTGAAACCCAGCTGTTCCATATAATAGGCATGGAATTTTTAAATAAAAATCTGGAGGTGGATGGACTTTTTGTTGCCATGCAGATTTGGGATCCAGCCTGAGGGTGCTGTTTGACAGAGGTTATGGCTGTCGCCTGCTTATGGCTGTCGCCTGCTTTCTTTTAGTGTTGATGATTCTTAAAGCTTCCAGGACTTGAGTAATTAGAAGAAAGAATTCACCTATTATCAGATGTGAAGAGAACCAGAAAGCTTTCCTTTTGTGATTTTGAGTTACAAGATAGACATAAGTGATTGACAAGCATCTGCAGAAGAAGCCCAAGACTGGTGCAGGGACAACAGCGACTATCCTTACATTGAAACAATTGCAAAAAATGCCACTAGTGTCCAAGCAGCATTTGAAGAGGCAGTTCAAAGAATTCTCACTACCAAGGATAAGTTGAATCACTGGATTCAGACAGACACAGTAAATACGCACCGGGAGCCCAAGCCTAGCTCGTCTTGCTGTTGATTGTTAAAGATATTGCTGGGGCCTTCTAACCAACTCACACCTACGAACAACGTAAGTATGAGTGTGGTTAAATTAGTGTTTGCAGCAAGGTATCATTTACTAATAAAGTTAAACTAATGGATATTGCACCATACCTATTCGCTCTGTATGCTGAGCAAATAATCTGAGAAGCTGGACTATATGAAGAACAGGTCATCAGAATTGGAGGAAGACTCATTAACAACCTGTGTTACGCAGACGACACAACCTTGCTTGCTGAAAGTGAAGAGGGCTTGAAGCACTTACTAATGAATATCAAAGACCACAGCCTTCAGTATGGATTACACCTCAACATAAAGAAAACAAAAATCCTCACAACTGGACCAATGAGCAACGTCATGATAAACAGAGAAAAGACTGAGGTTGTCAAGGATTTCATTTTACCTGGATCCACAATCAACACTCATGGAAGGAGCAGTCAAGAAATCAAAAGATGCATTGCATTGGGCAAATCTGCTGCAAAGGACCTCTTTAAAGTGTTGAAAAGCAAAGATGTCACCTTGAAGACTAAGATGCTCCTGACCCAAGCCATGCTATTTTCAATTGCATCATATGCATGTGAAAGCTGGACAATGAATAAGGAAGACTGAAGAAGAATTGATGCCTTTGAATTGTGGTGCTGGCGAAGAACACTGAATATACATACTATGGACTGCCGGAAGAACGAACAAATCTGTCTTGGAAGAAGTACAACCAGAATGCTCCTTAGAAGCAAGGCTAGCAAGACTGTGTCTTATATACTTTGGGCATGTTGTCAGGAGGGACCGGTTCCTGAGAAGGACATAACGCTTGGTAAAGTACAGGGGCAGCGGAAAAGAAGACCCTCAACAAGTTCGATTGACACAGTGGCTGCAATAATGGGCTCAAGCATAACAACGATTGTAAGGATGGCGCAGGATCAGACAGTGTTTCATTCTGTGGTACATAGGGTTCCTATGAGTTGGAACCGACTCGGCAGCACCTAACAACAACAACAACGGTGGATATTGCTGCTTCATTAATGGGTGGGAGAAGGGGCACGTTCACTCATGAGGTATCTATTTACTGAATAATGGCACCTTACATTTCTAAATTGTAATGGCTGTCTAAGAAAATTAGATGACCCAGATTTTAATTATAATTCAAATGGAAAGCTTGAATATTCTAGAAGTTATCCTTGGACTATTTTTTCCGGGAAAATGGAGAACTACTTTTTATATGTATATATTTTTATGTAATTAGTGTCCCATTCTTGATTGGAGGGGAAACTTTCCAAAAGCAATAATGTTAGGTATTTAAGATTAAAATCTAATGCAGTACCAGAAAAAAAAACCCTATGGCTCACAACAGTCTGATCCTCTTGTGCATGAGGTCTCTTGGGAACCACTGGACATAGCTAATCATAACAAGAAGCTAGACTACAATGAACATTCTCTTAAAGCCTTTCCTTGTGCGCATGTGAAAGCTTCTCCACGGTATACACTTACTTAGAAGAGGAATTGTCTGGAGGAAGGATGTGCTCATCTTTATTTATGAATTGCTTTCCAAAGCTTTGTACAAATTTAGACTCCCACCAGTAGCGTATGAGAGTTTCTGTGTCTCCATATATTGACATTTATCAGACTTTTTTCCCCCCAAACAATTGGGGATAAAATTTATTCATACATTTTACAAATATTTATAGGGAACTTACTTTGTATAAAGCGCAGGGAAAGAGTAGTAGTATATGAAGCCAGAAAGGTAATGGAGGAAGAGGATGTATATGGTGCCATTGTGGCAACTTTGGCTTTTCCTTGAAGTGACATATAAGGCCATTTGAGGATTTGGACCAGAGGAATGATTAGATTTATGTTTTAAAAAGATCACTCTGGTTGCTGTGTTGGGAACAGGCTGTAAGGAGGCAATGAAAGAAACAGGGAGATGTGTTAGAAAGCTATTGCAATGATCCAGACAAAAGAGGATTGTGGTTTGGACCACCATAAAAATATCTCATTTAAAATTTTTTGCATTTCCCCGAACTACGGTGAGGCTAAGCATAATTTCTTATACGTATTTGTTATTCTGAGTTTCTTTTTTATGAATTACCTATGCCTATCCCATTTTTCTACCTTTGCTTCTCCTATTCAGTATCTTTTAACATTCATCTCAATATCTTTACAACTCAGTATTTTTTACTTTTGTTTATACTCTAAATGAAATTGAAGTTTTACATTTAAATGTAGTCAAATGTATTAAATCTTTCCCTTGTGATTTGTGCTATTATGCCTTATTGAAATTTCCTAATCTTACATTAAAAATACCCACCTGTTTTTTGTAATCTTTCATATATTTATTTTTTGGTTTTGTTGTTGAGAATATACACTGCAGAACATACACCAATTCTACAGTTTCTGCATGTACAATTTAGTGACGTTAATGACATTCTTTAAATTGTGCAACTATTTTCACCTGCCGTTTCCAAATTGTTCCTCCTACATTAACATAAACTCACAGCCCCATAAGTTTCCTATCTAACCTTTTGAGCTGCTGTTGTCAATTTGATCCCATATAAAAAACATAACAGTGCTCAAGGTGGACATTCTTTACTAACTAAGCTAAATTATTGTTTGGTTTAAAGAAGACTTCAGGGGATATTTTGGGTTTAAGGTTTAAAGATTATCTCGGCATGAGTTTCAGGGAGTCATCTCACCTATTTTTTTAAATAAAAGTTGTGCTTCGCTCATTTGGCCTTTGAATTTTATTTTTCTGGATGGTTGAGGTAGGGTCTCATTTCATTTTATTCCCTACAAACAATTCATTGTCCAAGCACCATTTTCTGAAGAGTCAATCTTTTCCCCACTGATTTGCAATGCTACTCCGTCATATGCCAAATTTCCATTTTTGTATAAACCCTGGTGAAACAGTAGCTAAAGTGCTCAGCTTTTAACTGAAAACTTGGTGGTTCGAACTCACCAGAAGCTCCAGGGAAGAAGGATGTGGCAGTCTGCTTACATAAAGATTTATAGCCTTGGAAACCCTATGGGCAGTTATATTCTGTCCTATAGGGTTGCAATGAGTCGAAATAAACACAGTGGCAATGGATTTATAGGTCTGTTCCTGAATTCTTTATTCTATTTTCATTGTTTTAATTATTTCTCCCTATACTCATGCCATACGGAGCCCTGATGGTGTAGTGGTTAACAGCTGCTAACCAAAAGGTCAGCAGTTCAAATCCACCAGAAACCCTATAAGGGAAGTTCGGTTGCATCCTTTAGGGTCACTGAGTCAGAATCAACTCTACAGCAATGGGCTTGGTTTTTTGGTATACTCATACCATTTGATTTAAATTATTGTAATTTTTTAATAAATATCAGTATCTGGTAAGTCAAATGCCTCTTTCTCTCTGTTCATATTTTGTCATTATCTTTACCAATCTTGGCTTCTGACTCACTTGGCTCTCCCTGCTTGTCAAGTTTTTTCTTCTTTTAATTATTATAGTGTTTATTGGAAATGCATTAAATTTATAGACTCACCTTCTTAGGGGAGAATTGACATCTTCATGATTCTTAGACTAAATACCCTTGAAGACAGTATATCTCATTATTTATTCGGGGCTTCTCTTATGTCCTTATTCAGGCCCTTAATGTCTTTCAGTAATTCTTCTACTGAACATAATTTGAATACCTAATTTTCTCTACAAAAGTCTTAGATATTTTTCTTTAGATTTATTCCTAGGTAGTCTATTCAAATGTGGAAAATAATTAGAAAAGTATAAGGGAGTAAAACTTTTTACTGGTGAAATTTAAAATCTAGATGAAGTAGATGATTTCTCAGGGAAACATAAATTGCCCAGATTGGCCCAAGAAGTAGAAAATCGGAAAAGTCAATAACTACAGAAAATTTTAATGTATTAGAAGATCCTCCACCAAAAAGGCATTAGAGAACACGGTTTTCCAGGCAGGTTTCCCAAACCTTCAAGGAACAGGCAAGTCACATGCTACATAAACTCTTCCAGAGTGTAGTAAAAGATGGGAAGATATTCAAATCAGTATAAGAGACTAGTAATAGTACCCGTAACCTATTGCCATCAAGCCAATTCTGACTCATAGTGACCCCATAGGACAGAGTAGAACTGCCCCATAGAGTTTCCAGGGAGCACGTGGTGGATTCCAACCGCTGACCTTTTGGTTAGCAGCCATAGCACTTAACCACTACGCCAGCAGGGTTTCCCTATTAATAGTATTCCCATCAAAACAGAAAAATGATGGAACAAGAAAAGACAAGTAGAGGCCAATCTCATTTATAAATGATAAAATTCTAAATAAAACATCAGAAGATTTAATCTAGAAGCTCATTAAAAGGGTGAATCATGAATACTAATGGTTCAGTAATTTTAAAATCTATTAATGTAATTCACCTTTTAACAGATTAAAGGAGAAAAACCATGTGACCATCTCATTAAAGTTCCCAATAAGCATCTGGTAAAAACAAAAATTCAATCTAAAAAACTCTCTTTTTTCCCTAAACAAACTTGAGAGAGTTTTTCTACTATATAATACATAATGGTAAAATACTAAAACCATTTCTATTAAAGTCAGAAACAAGGTAAGTTTGCCTGCCATCATTATTATTATTCAGTATTATACTAGAGGTCCTTGTCAATGTTAAAATACCACAGAAAAGAAATTGGGTGTTTAAATATTGAAAATATTTAAAATACTTTTAGCTATGGTGGAGTGGACAACTCTTGTTTTTGTCTACCCAGCATCCATCTCCCTTATTCTGATAACTGCCCTCCAATTTTCCTTAGAGAACCAGTCTCATTTTTTCTGTCAATATGCATATTCTAACCCCCTTAACTAAAATTATCAGTTCAGAGGTTAGTGTGTGACCAAATCAGAAAATTTAAATCAATCTCAGAACTTTTGCTATAACAACTTTTGCTATAGCAGTACTAAAAAAGAGGTTCTCATTCTATAATTATTGCTTGTCAGCATAAAGGGAGATCCTGCCTGGAAGTGGGGCTGAGAGAGAGGGAAGCAGAGTGGATAGATGGGAAAAGTAAAATCAAGGTTTGATAATATTGTTTGATACCCAGCTTCTTATCAGGTAAGTGAGCCCATATGTTTCTTTTGTTGTTGTTTTGTTTGTTTTAATGGTACATAATAGAATTTATTTATTTATTTTTGTGATTCAGTATATACATATATACGTATATACTATATACGTATATACATATACGGAAACTGTGGTCATGTAGTGGTTAAGTGCTACAGCTGCTAACCAAAAGGTTAGCAGTTCAAATTCACTAGGTGCTCCTTGGAAACCCTGTGGGCTAGTTCAACTCTGTTCTGTAGGGTCAGTATGGTGGATTCGAACTGCTGACCTTTTGGTTAGCAGCTGAGCTCTTAACCACTGAGCCACCAGGGCTCCTAAAAAAAGAACAGGAGGACTTAATATTGTCAAGATCACAATTGCCCCCAAATATCCATAAATTCCATATCATTTGAGTGAGCCAACAATTGATCTACAGATCAAAGGAAAAGAATACAGAGCCCAGAAACAAGTCCATGCATATGGGAATTTAGCATATGATAAAGGCAACATTTCAAAACCATGAAGAAAAGAATGGACTCTTCAATAAATGGTGTTGAGGCAACTGGCTATCAGAAAAAAATTAAAGTTAGTATTTTTACCTCACACCATTTATTCAAATGAATTCCTGATTAATTCGGTGAAAAACAAAAGTATTAAACTATTAAAACAAAATATCTAGGAGACCACGTTTATGACCTTGGGGTTAGGAAAGACCTCCTGAAACAATACAAAAAAAAACTGCAAAAGACATAAAGGAAAGGGCTAACAAGTTTTACTCTATCAAAACTTTAAACCTGTCCAACAAAAGAAACTCTTGTAAAGATAAACTTGCTGGAGCCTAGCAACTAAAAGATAAAAACTACCCCAAATGCTTAAGGAAATAACCTGCTCACAAGTAACCAATAGACCTTGGGTTTGTTGTCCCCTGTGGCCCACATAGTGTTCTGTGCCTAAAGTAAAAGTTCCTCAGGTTGTCCTCGTGATTGTCAATAAGATATTGTGTGATCACCAACTGACCAAATTCATGACTACATGTTAAATGACCATCCTTTACCCTATTTTGACAAATGTTAAACCTTAATTAAGTCTAACTTCCTTGCTCTTGGTACGTAAAACCCTTGACTTTTTGCTGTTGATGGAGCCATTTCCATTTTTGGTTTGGATGCTGCCCAATTCATAAATTGTTTGGTCCCACTCAGATAAACTCATTATAAATTTAATATTTGCCCTAATCTCTGAAATTTTCTTTGACAATAGAAACAAAATTAAAGTTAAGTAACAGACTGAGTGAAAACATTGCAATGTTGTTGTTGTTACATGCTGTTGAGTTGGTTCCAACTCATAGTGGCCCTACAGGACAGAGTACAACTGCCCCAGAGAGTTTCCAAGGAGCAGCTGGTAAATTCAAACTGCCGACATTTTCGTTAGCAGCCAAGCTCTTAACCACTGTGCCACCAGGATTTACTATTATAAATCTTCAAGAAAAAGACAAATAAAATAGAAAAATGGGCAACAAATATGAACAGGCAATTCACAAAAAAGAAAACATGAATGACAAATAAACATCTGAAAAGATGCCCAGTCCCACCAGCTTTTGGGAAAATGCAAATAAAAGCAAGAGATATTATCTTTCATACATTGAACTGGCAATACATAAGAAAAATTGATGTTAAGCATTGGTAAGCGTGTGGGGAAACAGGTGTTTTCTTACACCATTGATAGGAATATAAACTGGTCCAGCCCTTTTGGAAAACAAATTGGGCAGTATCCCTTAAAAATTTAGATCCACCTGTCTTTTGACCTAGCAGTTCCAAATCTTGGTATCTACCCTAGAGAAATACTTGGATTTGTGCAGAAAGGAAGCAGGTACAAGGTTGTTCACTGAATGCCATTCGTTGTAGTAAAAATGTATAACACCTTAAGTGATCATCAAAAGAGGGGCAGTTAAAGAAACAGTGATGTGTCTAAGTTATGTAAGAATACGCAGCAGTTGGAAAGAATTAGGACACACTAAGAAAAATCTCCAAGAGACACTGCTAAATGAAAAAAAAGCAAGTTGAAGACAAATCCACACTGCATGATACCACTTAGGTCAAAGCAAAAAAAGCAAAATTTTGTCTAGCTACATACCTACCTACTTACCTGCTGTGAAATAAAATTAGAAATAAACCTTTCGCTTTTATTTCAAGGGGGTTCTCTTATCCACCAGGCTAAAAAAAGAAAAAAAAAAAAAAGCCTGACCCAAAATCGCTAAACTATTTTGCAGCATTGTTAACTTGTTTTTTCCCATTTTAAAGATTGTTAGTAATAAGGGAATCAAGACCCAGTTTGACACAGTGATGAAGTCTTTGCAAACCCCCTTTGTGACAAAGACATTTGTTAACCATAAACTAGCTGAAAGTTTATTTCATGCAAAGAATGTAATTTTAAGTAATTTTCTCTGTGTCCTGAGAGATAACCATCAGAATTCTCTGAATAATTGAGATACCTTTTATCATTTTTAAAACCTCCAGACTACCTAAAGATTTGGGCAAATGAATGCCGCCCCCACCCCCACCAGAGACCACCTAGTAACCTGATGCCAGATGACCACAGTAAAGAAGAGAAGGGAGGATGCTTCAATCAGTTAGATTAAGATTAGCCAATGGTTGATTTTCTATTCTACTCCCTCCTGTTTTCTTTAAAAGCTTCCTTGTAACTAGCCTACGTTGAGCCATTTGTTTTGGAAATAAAATGGCCACCCTACGTGCATGCAGAGTAAGTGTTCAAATTAGCCCTGTTTTGATTTCTTTGTGTTTTGATTTTTTTTTAACATTACCTAAAAAAAATACCTGCAAAGATAAGCTCCAAATTGAAATTGGTGTTTGATCTAAGGAGGAATGGGGGTAAGAGAGGGGTAGAAGAAAGAAACTTTGATTTTTTGTATTACGGAATTTTTTTTTTTTTTAAGATCCCTTGTAGCTTTTACGAATGTAGGTCTTTACTATGTTTAGGAAAAGACCTTCCCTTTCAAAGGCCCGGCTCTGCCCTGTGTCAAGCATTCCAGGCCCCTGCTTTGCATTCCAGACGAGCTGCATTCCTGGGTGAAGCAACGAATCAGCCAACTGTGCCCAGGGCCAGGCCCAGGCGCCGCATTTCGGTGCCTAGTCCTGGCTGAACATTTCACCCAGACTGATAAGTGACCACAGGCAAATAATTTTAAGTTCCTTTCTCATATCCAGCTGAGTCGTGGAGCAGTTAGTTCACAATGGGGTGAGAATGAGGAGGCAAGCAAAGCACCACTCTCTGGCTGCCTCCTCCCCGTCCTCTCAGTGGCTCTGGTAGCCAGCCAAGCCAGTCTTGGCCATGGGGAGGTGGAGATTTAAGGAGAAATACTTGTCGACTCTGTGCACTGCTCACAGCAAAAGGGCAAGCTGGGATAGCATGACTGGAAAATTTTTAGCGCAGCGATGTGTTCCCTGCCCATCTGGCAGACTAGCTACCACTTTCCTTGCACTCTTTTCAGGGTAATTGTAAGGCAGACAAAATGGCCCTTCACCCTATAGATGAAGCCATGGAGAGATGATCCATAGGCCGCAGACAGAGATTGCATCTGGCCAGGGGAGGACCCAATGGGGTGAACAAGCTCCTAAAGAGAATTCCATGTATAAAAACCTTACCTGCTACTGATCAGTGGCATCCCCGTGGAAGAGGGAGTTAGCTTGTATAAAGCAGCTGTGTAAAGTACAAACCTGGAATGTACAACTAACCACATCATCCTGCTTCCAAAACAATGGGTTCCCTCCTCCTTTCTCCATCCCACCCCAAAATCATCTGAAACGATCCTACTACGATTGCCAAACCAGGGGAAGGGCAAACCATTCAGGGAAAGAAAAAAAACAGCAGCTGCTCTGCAAATTTTTTTTTTAGAGTTTGCCTAGGATTATTTAAGCCATTTTTCATTTTCTTTTCTTCTTGGCCAGCTTGACACCCCTTCAGGATTTCAGCTGGTTTTGACACGGCTCAATAAAGATCATTCCAGAGAAGGTTCATATTCCTCGGATTCCTTAAATTTCTCTTTCTTTAATTTAGGAAATGAGGTTGAAGGAGGATGAAAAACAGCCCAGATTGCACCATTTCTTATGCAAGTTTCTTGCAAAGCAAGCTGTGCCCCTTTTCCAGCAAGAACAGAGAGATGCGGTTCTAACTGGGAGGTGGGCGGTGGGTCTTTAGAACAGCAGGAGGACAATTTGTCTTTTGAAAAGTCCCCAGAAGTCTCAAACACTATCTGAAATTTCTTTGTAAAAGAGGAGAGGGTTGGGGGGGGGCGGGGAGGAGACTCTTGAGGGCTCAGCCAACTAAAAAAACTGAGTGACTGCACTGAGGACTTCATTCATTCGCGAAATGTTTGTTGTTGTTATTAGTTGCTGTCAAGTGGATTCCGACTCATGGCGACCCCATGTGTGCAGAGCAGAACTGCTGCATAGCATTTTCAAGGCTGTGAGCTTTTCGGAAGCTGCCCACCAGGCCTTTCTTCCTAGGTGCCCTGGGTGGGTTCATACCACCAACCTTCCGGCTAGTAGCCCATTTGCGCCACCCAGGGACTCCTCACCCAATGATTATTTTGCATCTGTTTTGTACCAGGCTTTTTGTGGATACTGAGGATACAGCTCTGAAGAAAAGCAAGGGTCTGACCTTTCAGGAAGTTTGCCAAGGGGGCTGAATGTTTAAGAAGGAAAGGAAGGCCTTTCCCGTTTCCTCTGGGCTGAGTTCTGCTGTTCCCTCCCTTGTTCAGGTTTGAGCCTCGTCCTTCTGTCTGTCCTCCTCCTGCACCTCTAGTTTATTACACTTTCCACCTTTCCCCTTGTAATCACATCTCCCTTTGTAAATATCACGGGACGCTCACCAAGGCCAGCGAGCTGATGAAAATGAGGGCTATGACTCATGGGGAGGATGTTTTTCTATTTTTTATTTATACAACCCTCTTTTCAGAGGAATCTACATACCTTTTCATTATGAGACTAGCTTGTCTCCTCTTTTTCAGTGATTCCTCACTTCAGCTCCAATCATCCAGATCTACTCTCAGCCCTCCAGTAGTGTTGGCCTACCACTAACCTGGGCCCTCAGAGCAGCCTAACGATCACTTATTTTTTCCCTAAGCAGCTTTTTTTTTTTCCCTATCCTCCATTTAGGCTATTTCAAAAAATCTTGATACTCCTCAAAGTTCCCTACCCATGTCCCACTCCAACACCCACTAAACATCAGCAGAAGACAGTGCTCATACTTCACAGAGAAAATAGAAACCATTGGAAAAGAACTCCCTCAATTTCCAGCCTTCCCTCCTACGAAGTTATCTGGAGGCGCGTGCATTTTTTCCTCCTTGCACAAAGGAAGGGTGTCCTCCCAGGTAAGATGAGTCCCTCCACAGAGCTTGGATCCATTCCTTCAGTCTTCTCAGGGACAACCTTTCCTTCTTCATCTTCCCTCTATCTGTTTCTCTCTGCAGGATCCTTTTCTTCAGCCTAATACAAAGGCCCTGGCTTCTCCTCACATGAACTTTCTGCTAAAAGTTGGCCCAAGAACTCATTCAAAGATAAATCATAATTAAAAAAAAAAAAAGAAACCAGAACAAAAGCAAACAATAAGCCCATTACTGTCGAGGCCAACTGATGGCATCCCCCTGTGTTACAGAGTAGAACTGCTCCATACAATTTTCTTGGCTGTAATCTTTTTTTCTTCCGAGATACCACTCAGTGGGTTCTAACCATCAACCTTTAGGTTAGTAGTCAAGCACAAACCATTGAGCAACCCAGGGGCCTTGGAACCAAGACAGGATCTACATAAAGATGCCATTTGTTGACTGTTGGATCTTCTGGAATTATCTTCACCTTTTCTCTCATATTCTACTCTATCTTCTAACCCTTCCAGTGAATTTTTTATTCACAATTTTCATTCCCAAGACTTCCTCATATTTTAAATCATTTTTACAGCATCGTTGCTCTTATGTTTGGTATGTAGTATCTTCTCAAATCTCTGAAAATACTAACTAAAGGTGGTTGTTTTCTTTTTCAGATAAGTTTATTTCTATTCCCTGAATTACTTCTCTGTCAGCTTTGTGGAACCCTCGTCATTACCAAATGTCTGTTGACAAGCATACAAACACATTTATATTACTACTCAAGGTCACTCTCCTGAATTCCGGATTTGTATCTTTAATTGCCTAATTCTACTTTGATATTCTAAAGGCCCCTCAAATTGAACTGATGTTTTTCTCCAAATTTGTTTTTCTTTTATCTCAGTAAATGGCACTAACATTCATTCAATTACCCAAGTCAGAAAGCTAGGAGTAATTTTTGATTGGGCCTATTTTTCCTCACCTGTATCTAATACATTAATTCTTAATGATTCTATCTCCTTAATATCACTCAATGTTCCCTACTTTATTGAAGAAACATAATTGGCGTAAATGCTGGCATCTTTCCTATGCATTCAACCACTCCATCTCAGGGAAGATGGAGTGGTCCGTGATTTGTAAATATGAGAAGGACAAACTGGGCATGCCCAGTTCAGAATCACTCTTCACCCTGTTGGGTGCTAGCTTCCTACAGTGGGCACACATTCTGATCCTCCAGGTATAGTCTTCTCCAAAAGGTGTCACAGGTTGAGTTCCCCAGCTGGAGATTACAGTGCAGGATGGTTATTAGGGACAGCTTTTGGAATCCACACCTGTGGGAGGGAAAGAAAGAAAAGAAAAATAAAGAGATGTGGAGGGGAAAGATATGGGAAGGGATGAGAAGAAAACGAAAGGAAACAGGAGGGAAGGAAAGGAGAAGAATAAGCAAAAGTAGGGGTTGAGCTGAGATTCAGTCTCGATAAGAGCCTCAGCTGACATTTGGGTAGCGCCAAAGCTGGGATAACCTTGTCTCAAATTCAGGTTTGAGGGTGAAGTTTTTACGCTCCCCACTATGATGCAGGCCCCCCAGGAAGGGTGTGTGTCTTTGAGGGTAGTGGTTGTTTAGCCAAGACCATCACTAAAGGGGACAGCTAGCTAAGAGTATCAGCCAGCAGCATTACCAGCAGAGGGGGAATCAGACCTCTGTGAGGGTGGCACACCCCAGTGTTCACCTCAGAGAGATTTGCCTTAGTCTAGGGGTCTGGTTAACATCTCTTTTGGCTTTCACACTTAGCTTTTATCAGCAATAAAGGGCATATTTTGGACTCCATCTGCCAATCCTTTGTTTTATTGCTTAATTTCCTCAGAGCCTAGGCTTCTCAGTATCCTGTTGTTGTTAGATGCCATTAAGTCCATTGTGACTCATAGCAACCCTAGGTACAATAGAATGAAACATTGCAAGGTCCTGCACCATCCTCACAATCGTTATTATGCTTGAGCCCATTGTTGCAGCCACTTTGTCGACTCATTTCATTGAGGGTCTTCCTCTTTTTCACTGACCCTCTGCATTACCAACTATGATATCCTTCTCCAGGGACTGGTCCCTCCTGATAGCATGTCCAAAGTAGGTGACATGAAGTCACACCATCTTTGCTCCTAAGGAGCACCCTGGCTGTACTTCTTCTAAGACAGACTTGTCACCTTCCTATATCAGGCCATCTTTGTCTCTTTCCTGGACTACATCTGCAGTCTACTATCTGGCTGTCTACCTCCATTGTTATCCTGCTCCATTTTTTTCCCATATTTTAGCCAAAGGAAGATTTCAAAAGCACAAATCTGATCATTTCACTCCATGTTTGCGACTCTTCCCTGCTTCCCCATTGCTGTCAGGGATTATTTCTAATCTCCTTAGCAGGGCTGAGAAGCCAGTGTGATTTGGTTTCAGCTTACCTGTCTAGCCCAATTCTCTAAACTTTCTTTAACCCTTCACCTCTATACTTGATACTTCAGCAAGTGAGAAGTACCTGCAGTCTCCATCGACAACAAAATGAATTTTTTTTTTAATTTTGTTGTGCTTTAAATGAAAGTTCACAGCTCAAATTAATCTTTCATTTAAAAATTTATACACGCATTGCCCTGTGACACCAGCTGCAATCCCCACAACATGACAGCACATTCCCCCTTTCCATCCCAGCATACCCATGTCCCCTAGTCCAGTTCCCGTCCCTTACTCTATGATTTTTAAATACTTTCTCAGACTAGAATGTATCAAACGATTTCCTTGTCTGTCTTCCTCACTTGACTATAAGCATCTTAAAAAAAAAATAAATGAAATAAATAAATAGGAACAGGAATACTGCCCTGTTCTTATAGTAGGCATTCAATGAATGTTAGATGAACGCATGACTATATCCGGAAATAATTTATGGCCTGTTGCTTATATTAACACTGGACACTAAACATAAAGAGAAATATTCAATCTTACTATTAAAATTACAATTGAGGCTAGCAAGGATATGGCAGAATAGGTACTCTGATACACTGCAGGTATCAGAAAAGCATTTCAGCAATACATAACAAGAAACAAGATGCTTAAACCGTGAGCCCTAATGATTGCACATCCAGGGATCTATCTAATCAGAGATACAGGTAAAATTTATGTATAAAGATATTCATCATAACATGTTTTTCTATAATAGTTGCACTCTTGAATTGTCTATATATTCTATAATGAGCATATTTTAATTTAAAAACCAGCAAAAATTAGTAAAATTTTGACAGAGTTAGAGTCAGAATTTGTGGGAACAGTCTCCAGGATAGCCCAGTGACTCCTATTTCCTGGCATCCACAACCTTGTACATCTCCCTCCTACACTGTACCAGAGTTGCTATGTGTAACCAATAGAATACAGTAGAAGTAATGGAATGTGACTTCCAAGATTAGGTTATAAAAGACACTGCAGATTCCCCCTTGGTCTCTCTCTTTCTCTTAGGTCACTTGCTCTTGGGGGAAGCCAGCTGCTATGTCTGTGGTGGGGGCACTCTATGGAGAGATACACATGGTAAGAAACTAAGGCTTCTCACCAAAACCACATGAGTGAGCTTGGATGCAGGTCCTCCAACCCCAGTCAGACCTTCAGATGACTGCAGCCCCAGCCAACATGTGGATGTTGAAGCCTGTTGAAAGACCCTGAATTAGAAATGCCCAGTTAAGCTTTTCCTGGATTCCTGATCCACAGAAACTGAGATAACAATTGTTTGTTGTTTTAGGCACTCATTTTTTTTTTATTGTTGTAAAATATATATAATACATTTGCCAATTTAATGTTTTCTCACATTTACAATTTGCTAACATCAATTACTTTAATCATATTGTGCATCATCACCAATGTCCATTTTAAGCTACCGAGTTATGACTACAGAGACCAACTTCCCAGTTTGCCATGACTGAGGGTTTTCCTGGCATGTGGGACTGACTTTCAGTGTTAAAACTAGAGAAGTCCCAGGCAAACTGGGAATAACTGGTAGCCTTAGTTTTTTCTTAAACATCTTTATTTAGATATAATTCACATACCATAAAATTTACCCATTAAAAGTGTTCATCATCACAATAAATTTTTTTAAGTGTATAATCTAATGGTTTTTGTATACTTACGTAGTTCCTGGGTGGCACAAATGATAAAGTGTTCAACTACTAGCCAAAAGATTGGCAGTGGAAACATACCTAGAGGTACTTCAGAAGACAGGCCTAGGGATCTGCTTCTGAAAGGTCACGGTCTTGAAAACTCTGTGGCACAGTTCTACTCTGCACACACAGGGTGGCCATGAGTTGGAATCGACTCGATGATCACTAACAATACCAGTATATTCACAGACTTATGCAACCATCACCACAATTTCAGAATATTTTTATCACCCTAAAAAGAAACCTCATACCCTGCAATCTTTATATCCTCCCCATCTCTAGTCAACCACTAATCTACTTTCTGTCTCTCCTCACCGTAGTTTGAGGGTAATTTATTATGCAGCAATATCTAATTAATACATGGTTACGGATGAAGGATAATTTCTTTTCCATTATTCTTTTTCTTTATACTTTTCTGAGCTTTGTAAATTTTCTACAATAAGCTTATTTTCATTTAATATAAGAAAAAGGGAGGCAAGATGGCAGAGGAGTCAAACACTTCCTGTGGTCCTCTTATAACAAAGACCTGAAAAATCAAGTGAATCAATTATATATGACAATCCAGGAGCCCTGGACATCAGAGGCAAAGCTGAGGAATTGGACTGAGTGGCAGGGGGAGGGAGGGACAGTTCAAAAGCAGTGAGTGAGGAACTGACAGACCTGACCTGGCAGGAACTGGCACCCTGAAGGCCAGATCAGCTGGTGCCAGCAGTCAGGCAAGAATGGCACTTGGGACACATTTTCCACATCAGAAGAGACCAAGTGGCAGAGAGTCTACTTGAGGCTCCAGAACCAGTGAAAAGTGGAGCTCAATTGGCAAAAGATAGGTGTATGTGTCTAACCTACCACACAGATTAAAAAACACCCCTTTGGGAAAAACCTCTCTCCCATTTACCTGCTCCTTCCCCACTCTGCACCAGTCCTGGCTGGTTTCATTGAATGCCATCCCCTGGGCCAGAAGAAGCACCAGTCAAGTGCCCTGACCCATTCTTCCAGCCTTGGAGAGGGAACAAATTAACAAACAGGAAAAAATAATCTGCCAGCTCCCCTAAACCAGGAACTCAGGGCAGGCACAGTTCCTTTGCGTAGGCACAGGCATTAGAGATCCACAGACTTTGAATGCCTTTCACCCCTGCATAGACCTGTGTGGCCCCATTTCAGCAGCATAGGCCTTCATTAGCACAGTACAATAGGGTATATACCTGAAGCCTAACTTCACTGTATCAGCTATATGGTGGAGTGGTAGGTTTGTGACATTTGACACCACTCTGCCTATTATGCAGGCTCCTCACCTACCCACATCAGGGACCTGAGGACCAGTGGCTTCACCCATGCCACCCAGCCACCTGTGACAGGGGTCCAAGAATAAGTGGGTCCTCCCCTTCCTTACAGCCAACAGCATTGGGGGTCCATTCGGGCTGCATAGCTCACCCTCCTACATGCTCTAGGAAACAGGGACACACTTTCCTCCCAGACACACACTGGCAGCTGTCAGCCCCCTGCCTTGCTCAGCACATGACCCCCTTACTGCAGCCAGATCCCTGTGCCTACACCAATCACCCCTGCCCCTCTAGAACTGTAGGCAAGAGCCTGTACTACACACTTGGTGACTGACTACATGGATACCTGAGCTGAATCCATACAAGAAAAGTAAAGAGACTCCTGGCCTCACATACCTAATAATAGATTTAACCACCTGGTTACAGGATGTTAGAGCTTCAAAGGCACCAATAATCAAACTAGCTCACATGAGCATCCATTTGGGCATATCAAAATAAAACAAGAAGCTAGAACACAGTAAGAAAACATCAAATAAATAAACATAATACCTTATTGATGGCTCAGAGACAACAGTCAATATCAAATCACATAAAGAGGCAGACCATGATGGCTTCAGCAAGCTCCCAAAACGAAGACTCAAAAATCTTCTTGAGGAAGAGAAATTCCTGGAATTACCAGAGGTAGAATACAAAAGATTAACATACAGAACTCTTCAAGAGATCAGGAAGATGAGGCAAAATGCAGAACAAGCCAAGGAACACACAGTTAAGGAATGGAGGAATTTAAGAAGATTATATAAGAGCATAATGACAAATTTAACATGCTGCAAGAATCCATAGAGAGACAGGAAACAGAAATCCAGAAGATTAACAAAATTTCAAAATTAGACCACTCAATACAAAGTCATAGGAGCAGAATTGAGGCAATAGAAGTCAGAATTAGTGAAACTGAAGACAAAGCGCTTGACACCAACTTATTTGAGAAATAATCAGATAAAAGAATTTTTAAAAATGAAGAAAACTTAAGAATTATGTGGAACTCTATCAAGAGGAATAACATACAAGTGATTGGAGTACCAAAACAGGTAGGGATAACAGAAAATACCGAGAGAATTGCTGACGATTTCTTGGCAGAAAACTCCCCTGATATCATGAAAGATAAGAAATTATCTATCCAAGATGCTCATCAAACTCCACATAAGATAGATCCCAAAAGAAAGTCACCAAGACATATTATAATCAAACTTGCCAAAACAAGAGATAAAGAGAGAATTTTGAGTGGCTAAGGATAAACAAAAAGTCATTTACAAAGGAGAATCAGTAAGACTAAACTTTGACTACTCAGCAGAAACCATGAAGGCAAGAAGGCAATGGGATGACATATATAAAACCTTGAAGGAAAAAAATTGCCAGCCAAGAAATATACATCCAGCAAAACTGTCTCTGAAAAATGACAATGAAATTAGGGCATTTCCAGATAAACAGAAGTTTATGGAATTTGGAAAAACCAAACGAAAATTACAAGATATGCTAAAGGGAGTCTTCCAGTTAGAAAATCAATAACATCACGTAACAACCCAAGACTAGAACACAGGACAGAGAAGCCAAATATCAACTCAGATAGGGAAGTCACAAAATAAATCAAAGCTAAAACACTGAAAATAGAGAAACAGATGTAAAATATTATACCATTAAAACAAAAAAGAGGAGCTAAAAAGAAATGTAGTCATAGATCTTCCATGTGGAGAGAAAGTCAAGGCAATATAAAGAAATAATAGATCTGTTTAAACTTAGAAAAAATAGGGGTAAATATTAAGGTAACCACAAAGGAAATTAACAATTCTACACATCAAAATAAAAAACAAGAAAAACATAAAGACTCAGCAAATACAAAATTAACTACAATGAAAAAGATGAAAAGAAAAGAAAATATATAAAGAAAAACCACTCAGCACAGAAAATTAAGTGGAACAAAGGAACTGTCAACAACACACAAAAAAGACATCAAAATGACAGCACAAAACTCATACCTATCAATGATTACACTGAATGTAAATGGACTAAAGGCACCAATAAAGAGACAGAGTGTGGCAGAATGAATTTAAAAAACATGATCCATCTATATGCGGCCTACAGGAGACAAACCTTAGACTTAGAGACACAAACAAACTGAAACTCAAAAGATGGGAAAAAAAAATCAAGCAAACAACAATCAAAAAAGAGTGGGAGTGGCAATATTAATTTCTGACAAAATAGCCTATAAAGTAAAATCCACCACAAAGAGTAAGGGAGGACACTATATAATGATTAAAGGGTCAATACACCAGGAGGACATAACCATGATAAATATATATGCACCCAGTGACAGGGCTCCAAAATACAGAAAACAAACTCTAACAGCATAGCTCCACAGTAATAGTAGGAGACTTCAACACACCACTTTCAGTGAAAAACAGAACATTCGGAAAGAAGCTCAATAAAGGCACAGAAGGTCTAAATGCCACAATCAACCAACGTGACCTAATAGACATATACACAACAGTCCACCCGACAGTAGACAAGTATACATTCTTTTCCAACGCACTTGGGACATTCTCCAGAATAGACCACATACTAGGCCATGAAACAAGCCCTAACAGAATCCAAAGCACCAAAATATTATAAAGCATCTTTTCTGACCATAAAGCCAGAACAGTAGAAATCAATAAGAGAAAAAGCAAGGAAAAAAAAATCAAAACATGTGGTAACTGAACAACACCTTGCTCAAAAGCTACTGGGTTATACAAGAAATTAAGGATGAAACAAAATTATTCACAGAATCAAATGAGAATGAAAACACATCCTACCAGAACCTTTGGGACACAGCAAAAGCAGTGTTCAGAGGTCAATTTATAGTAATAAATGCACATATCCAAAAGGAAGAAAGGGCCAAAATCAGAACACTAACCCTACAACTCAAACAAATAAAGAGCAGCAGAAGAAGTCCTCAGGCACCAGAAGAAAGTAAACAATAGAAATTAGGGCATAATTAAATGAAATAGGGAAGAGAAAAACAATTGAAAGAGTTAACAAGACCAAAAGCTGGTTCTTAGAAAAGATAAACATATTTGATAAACCATTGACCAAACTAACAAAAGAAAAACTCAAGAGGAAACAAATAACCCAAACACGAAATAAGATGGGAAATATCACAACAGACCCAACTGCAATTAAAAGAATCATAACAGAATACTATTAAAAATTGTACTCTAACAAATTTGAAAACCTAGAAGAAATGGACGAATTTCTAGAAACTCGCTACCTACCTAAACTAACACAGAGGTAGAACAAATAAATAAACCTATAACAAAAGAGGTTGAAAAAGTCATTTAAAAATTCCCTCTTACAAAAAGCCTTGGCCCTGACGGTTTCACTGGAGAATTCTACCAAACTTTCAGAGAAGAGTTAACACCACTACTACTAAAGATTTCTGAGCATAGAAAAGGATGAAATACTCCCAAACTCATTCTATGAAGCCAGCATAACCCTGATTCCAAAACCAGGTAAAGAAAACCAAAAACCAAACCCAGTGCCATCAATTCGATTCTGACTCATAGTGACCCTATAGGTAAAGAAAAAAAAAAAAAATTTTTTTTCCACCACAAAAAAAGAAAATTACAGACCAACATTCATCATGAACTTAGGCGCAAAAATCCTCAACAAAATTCTAGCCAATAGAATTCAACAACATATCAAAAAAATAATTCACCACAATCAAGTGGGATACATAACAGGTATGCAGGGATGGTTCAACATTCAAAAAACAATTGATGTAATCCATCACACAAATAAAACAAAAGACAAGAACCACAGGATCTTATCTATTGATGCAGAAAAGGCATTTGACAAAGTACAACACCCATTTATGATAAAAACTGATAAAATAGGAATAGAAGGAAAATTCCTCAGCATGATAAAGGACATTTATACAAAGCCAACAGCCAACATCATCCTAAATGGAGAGAGTCTGAAAGCACTCCCCTTGAGAACGGGAACCAGACAAGGATGCCCTTTATCGTCACTCTTATTTAACATTGTGCTGGAGGTCCTAGACAGTGCACTTAGAAAAAGAAATAAAGAGTATCCAAATTGGTAAGGAAGAAGTAAAAATTTCTCTATTTGCAGATGATATGATCTTATACACAGAAAACACCAAAGAATCCAGAAGAAAACAACTGGAACTAATAGAAGATTTCAGCAAAGTATCAGGATAAAAGATAAATATACAAAAATCAGTTGGATTCCCACACCAACAAAGAGAACTTCAAAGAGGAAATCACCAAATCAATACCATTTTCAATAGCCCCCAAGAAGATAAATATAACCAGAGACGTAAAAGACCTATACAAAGAAAACTACAAGACACTACTGCAAGAAACCAAAAGAGACCTACATAACAGGAAAAACATAACTTGCTCATGGATAGGAAGACTGAACATTGTGAAAGTGCCTATTCTACCCAAAGCAATCTACAGATACAATGCAATCCCAATCCAAATTCCAATGGCATTTTTTAATGAGTTGTAGAAACAAATCACCAACTTCATATGGAAAGGCAAAAGGCTCCAGATAAGTAAAGTGTTACTGAAGAAGAAGAACAAAGTGGGAAGCCTCACGCTACCTGATTTTAGGATCTATTATACCACCATGGTACTCAAAACAGCCTGGTATTGGTACGACAACAGATACATAGACCAATGGAATAGGATTTAGAATCCGGATGTAAATTCATCCACCTATGAGCAGCTGATATTTGACAAAGGCCTGAAGTCCATTAATTGGGGAAAAGACAGTCTCTTTAACAAATGGTGCTGGTATAACTGGATATCCATCTTCAAAAAAATGAAACAAGACCCATACCTCACACCATGCACAAAAACTAACTCAAAATGGATCAAAGACCTAAATATAAATCTGAAACTATAAAGATCATGGAAGAAAAAATAGAGACAATGCTAGGAGCCCTAATACATGGCATAAACAGAATACAAAACATTACTAACAATGCACAAACACCTGAAGAGAAACTATAAAACTGGGAGCTCCTAAAAATCAAACGCTATGCTCATCCATAGACTTTACCAAAAGAGTAAAAAGACAACTTGCAGACTGGGAAAAAATTTTTGGTTACTACAAATCCGATCAGCATCTAATTTCTAAAATCTACAAGATACTGCAAAACCTCAAAAACAAAAAGACAAATAACCCAATTAAAAAATGGGCAAAGACTATGAACAGCCACTTCACCAAAGAAGACATTCAGGCAGCTAACAGATACATGAGGAAATGCTCACGATCATTAGCCATTAGGGAAATGCAAATCAAAACTGCAATGAGATAACATTTCACCCCAATAAAGCTGGCATAAATCCAAAGAACACAAAATAATAAATGTTGGAGAGGTTGTGGAGAGGCTGGAACACTTATACACTGCTGGTGGGAATGTAAAATGGGACAACCACTTTGGAAATCAATTTGGTACTTCCTTAAAAAGCCAGAAATAGAAGTACCATATGATCCAGCAATCCTACTCCTTTGAATATATCCTACTGATATAAGAGCCCTCACACGAATAGAATTATGCACACCTATTTTTTCTAATGTTCACTGCAGCACTATTCACAATAGCAAAAAGATGGAAACAACCTAGGCGTCCATTTACAGATGAATGGGTAAAGAAACGATGGTATATTCACACAATGGAATACTACGCAACGATGAATTCTCGAAACATCTGACTGATGAATCTTGAAGGCAGTATGCTGAGTGAAATTAGTCAGTCACAAAAGCACAAATATTATATGAGACCACTATTACAAGTACCCAAGAAAAGGTTTAAAGGCAGAAGAAAACATTCTCTGATGGTTACATGTGTGGGAAGGGAGGAAGAGGGGTGTTTACTAATTAGATAGTAGACAAGAATTATCTTAGGTGAAGGAAAGGATGAACACACAATACAGGCGAAGTCAGCACAACTGGAATAAGCCAAAAGCTAAGAAGTTTCCTGAATACAACCAAACACTTTGAGGGACAGAGCAGCAGGGGTGGGAGTCTGGGGACCACGGTTTCAGGGGACATCTAGGTCAATTGGCATAACAAAGTTTATTAAGAAAATGTTCTGCATCCCCCTTTGGTGAGTCTGGTCTGGGGTCTTAAAAGGTAGCAAGCAGCCAGATAAAATGCATCAATTGGTCCCAACCCACCTGGAGCAAAGGAGGATGAAGAACACCAAAGACACAATGAAAATATGATCCCAAGAGACAGAAAGGGCCACATAAACCACAGACTCCATCAGCCTGAGATCTGAAGAACTAGATGGTGCCCAGCTACCACCAATGGCTGCCCTGACAGGGAATACAACAGAGAGTCCCTGACCAAGCGGGAGAAAACTAGAGTGCAGAACTCAAATTCTAATAGAAAGACCGGACTTAATGGTCTGACTGGGACTGGAGACACCCCAGAAGACAGGACCCCCGGACTCTCTGTTAGCCCAAGACTAAAACTGTTCCTGAAGCCAACTCTTTAGACAAACATTAGACTGGACTATAAGACATAAGATAATACTTTTGAAGAGTGTGCTTCTTAGCTCAAGTAGATAAAAACTAAATGGGCAGTTTCTCTCCAGAGATGAGATGAGAAGGCAGAGAGGGACAGGAGCTGGTTGAATAGAAATGTGAAATACAATGTGGAAATGAGGAGTGTGCTGTCACACTAAAGGGAGAACAACTAGGGTCACATAACAATGTGCGTATAAATTTTTGTATGAGAAACTAACTTGAAGTATAAACTTACATTTAAAGCACAATAAAAAAATAAAATAAGGTTGTCAGCAAGTTGACTTGGACTCATGATGACACCAGATGTGGAGCACATGCTCCAAAAGGTTTTCGGTGGCTGAGTTTTGGGCCTTTCTTCAGATGCACCTCTGGGTGGACTCAAACCTCCAGCCTTTCAGTGAGCAGCTAAGTGTGTCAACTGTTTACACCACCCACGGACTCTCGGAAGGATCTAATAGGACATCATTTTTTCAGGCATGACTCTCCACATGTTACGGCTTGAACTGTGTCCCCCCAAAAGTAATGTTCAGGTCCTAACTTCTAGTACCTGTGAACATGAGCTTCTTTGGAAATAGGGTCTTTGAAGATGTTATTAGTTAACATCAGGTCATATTGGAGTAGGGCAATCCTAATCTAATATGAATGATATCCTTATAAAAAGAGAAGAAGAGACATGGAGAGACAGAGAGGGAAGACAGCTGTGTGATGATTGAGGCAGAGACTGGGATGATGAAACCACAAGCCAAGGAACATCTGGGGCTACCAGAAGCTGGAAGAAACAAGAAAGGATCCTCCCCTAGAGACTTCAGAGGGAGCATGGCCCTGCTGACGGTCTGAATTTGAACTTCTGACCTCCAGAACTGTAAGACAATAAATGTCTATTGCTTTAAGCCAAAAAAAAGAAACAAGTAGTAATGTTCTGGCTTATTGAAAAGATGATGTAAGATTTCATGGGAATCTGTTGTTTTGTTCTGCCCAGCATTCTTCTACCTCCTGTTTTTCTAGTTAACAGCACTATCCCCACCTTTGGGGAAGTGCCCTTCACCAACTCTTGGTAGTTCTGGTGTGGTTGCCAGACAAAGGACAAGCTAGAATGATCCAATTTTCTCTTCTAATAATTTGAATCCTGAGTAGAGGCACAGAGTATTTAAAGCTAGTCATCAGGAGACAGAATTCCCAAAAAATGGTTAAAGAATTTTTGCTTCTAAGTCCTTTATAACCTTGCTGGTCCCTGTTCTTTCCTGTAGGTCGTTCAGCAACTCCTTCACTTCTGTAAGCTACTCCTACGTGACTCCATAGATCTCTTTTTAACTTAAATTAGTTTCTGTTGCTTCCAACAAAAGAATAATAATGATAAGGAACATTCACTGGGGGGTGGGAGGTGGGGGTATCGTTAACCCTCTGAAAAAAAATCTGTAAATCTAACACTCTAACACAAGACTTTCTAATTTTTTCATATTACCTGTTGGTCCATTTTTACATAGTTAGAAACGTGGTGTACATATTCTTTTACATTTAGATTGTTCTATCTAACACTATACCTGCAAAATTTTTTAGCATTTACAAGGTCTTCCATTCATCATTTTTAATGTATATTATTACCTTGTGTTGATATATTATAATTTAATAAATCTTGATACAGTAGCTGGACATCTGGGTTCATTTTATTATTTTTTTTCCTAATAGATATAATGATTAAAAGGCACATATTCACAGCAAGCTTTGTGCTTCTGGTGGGTTATTTCTTTCCTTAGGATAAATTTACAAAATTGAAAAAATGGGTCTGCTATGGTATTATCCTTGTTCCTTTCATGTATTTGATGTGTTGCTTTGTAAAGTGAAAGATGCCTTTTGTGTACAAGTAATTTTCTGTTTTGTATGTTTGGATTTCCATTTATAAGACAGTCTTAGATCAGGCAAATCCAGATGAACGGATGTACTAGGTTATAAATTATGCTCTGTGTTATGACTGTTATACAGGCATTCGTGTGATTACAACTCTTTAACTTTTTCTTGAGCATAGAATACATAAAGAACATGGCATGGATCATAAGCATAGAGTCTCAGTAAATTTTCACAACTGAACACTCCCATGTAACCACTATGAAGATCAAGGCATAGAACGTTGATTTCACTTCAAAACCAAAAAACCAAACCTGTTGCCATTGACTTGATTTTGACTCACAGCGACCACATGTGTTACAGGGCAGAACTGCTCCATAGGGTTTTCTTGCCCATAATCTTTATGGAAGCAGATCTCCAGGACTTTTTTCTGCAGCCCTGCCAGTTGGGTTTGAACCACCAACCTTAAGTTTAGTAGTCAAGCACAAATCATTTGCACCACCCAGGAAACTTACTGGCAGTCTAGAAGCCTCTTGATCCCCCCAAAAAACCAAACCCACTGCCCGCAAGTCAATTCCAACTCATAGCCACCCTAGAGGACAGAGTAGAACTGCCCCATAGAGTTTCCAAGGAGCACCTGGTGGATTCGAACTGCTGACCTTTTGGTTAGCAGCCCAAGCACTTAACTACTATGCCACCAAGGTTTCCCCGCTTGATACTCCCATCCAGTTATTACCTTTTGTCAGGTAACCACACCTGACTTCTCTCACCATAGCTTAGTCTCTTCTGTTTTTGAACTTTAAATAAATGTACTCTTTTTATGGCTTCTTTCATTCAACATTATGTTTATACGCTTCTTCCGTGTCACTATGTATAGCAGTAGTTAATTCATTTTTATTGCTGTGTACCGTATTTTTATGCAAATAATGCACACTTCAATGTTTGCCAACTGCTCCCTCCCCTTTCTAGATATTTTTGTAAATGTGCTATGCTAATATTTTTTTTTTACAAAAACATGTAAAAAAAAATTGGCATAGCAGCGCTAATAAAAATAACCTCTCAGGAGAGGGAGCAGTTGGCAAAGGTAGAAAAAAAAAAAAAAAGGTAGAAGGTGCACGTTATTTGCGTAAAAAGGTAGGTAGTATTGCATTGTACAGATATACCATAATTTATTTACCCATTCTACTGTTGATAGACACTCGGGTTGTTTCTCAATTTGGGCTACTACAAATAAGACTGGAATTACTAGGTCATAGGTTATGTGCACGTTGAGCTTCCTTAGATACTGCTAAACAGCTTTCCAAAGAGACATACCAATTTACAATCTCACCAGCAGTGTATGAACGTTCCAGTTGCTTCACATTCTCGTCAATGCTGGATATTTTTAATCTTTTCCATTTTAGACTTCTGATAGTTGTGTAGCGGTACCTCACTGTGATTTTAATTTGTGCCTTCTCATATATTTATTGGCCATTTGGATATTTTCTCTTATGAAATACATGTTCAAGTCTTTGGCCCATATTTTTAATTAACTTTATTGAGATATAATTTCATACAATAAAAATTCACCAATTTTAAAAACACTACTCTATAATCTTATAAATGTATATTATAATGTAACTACCATCACGTTCATAATATTTCCATTACCCCAAAAAGTTCCCTTGTGTCCTTTAAAAGTCAATTCCCTTCTCCCAACCCCTGGCCCCTGGCAACACTGATATGCTTTCTATTACTACAAGTTTGTCTTTTCTAGAATTTTATGTAAGTGGAATCATTCAGCAAGTAGTCTTTTGTATCTGGCTTCTTTTACTGAGCTTGAATGAATGCTTTTTTCAATGTTTTTGAGATTTCATCCATGTCACTTCATGTATCAGTAGTTCAGTCCTATTTGTTACTAATACTTCTCCGTTGTATGAATATACCACTATTGCTTATCCATTTACCTGTTGGTGGACATTTGTTGTTTCCAGTTTTTGGCTATTATAAATAAAGCTGTAATGAACATTCAAGTACAATCTTTATATACACATATGTTTTCATTTCTCTTAGGTAGATATATAAGAGTGGGGTTACTGGGTCTTAGGGTAAGTGTATGTTTAATTTATTTCAAAAAACTATCAAGCTGTTTATAAATGATACACCATTTATATTTCTACCAGCAATATGTGAGACTTACAGTTGCTCTATATCCTTGCCAACACTCAGTAGCCATTTTGGTGGTTGTGTTATGATGTGTGTGGCATTATGGTTCTAATTTGCATTTCCTTAATAACTAATGATGTTCAGCATCTTGTCAATTGCTTATTGCCATTTCTAAAGTGTCTATTCAAATCTTTCGCCCATTTTTAAAATTGAGTTCATTTGTTTTCATTTGAAGTCTTACTGAGTTTATGTATTCTTGATACAGGCGTATGTTTATCAATCATATGTCTTACAGATATTTTCTTCCAGTCTGTGGTTTGTATTTTTATTTTTGTAACACTATTTGTGAAGAGCAAAAAAATTTTTTTTACTTTCATGAAATCCAGTTTATTAGTTTTTCCTTTTATTTGTTATTCTCTTTGTGTCCTATTTAAGAAATTTTTGCCGAATACAAAGTCACAAATCTTTTTCTCTCTGTCTAATGTTAACAACTTGTCTATAGATGAATGTTGTGTCATATAATAATAGTTGTAATCATTCTTTTAATGTCTTTAAACGTTCTTCTTGTCTTATTTTACTGCCTAGAATCTCTAGTATAATGTTGAACAGAGACAATGATACTACGTATCCTTGTCAGTACACCAGTCCTGTCTTCTGCTGCATTCTTTTTGCTGTTATATCCAAAAACTGCCTTCTTAATTTCAGTTAATGTGCTTTTCAGGTCTAGAATTTATTTTTATGAATTCAGTTTCTCTGTTGAAAGTTTCCACTTTGTTATTTACTTTCTTGAAAATATTAATCGTGCTTATTTTTAAATGGAAAGCTTTTATTTTAATTTTTTATTGTTGTTGAAAATATACCACTCCTGAAAATATACAGACCAAAACATACACCAATTCAACAATTTCTACATGTACAAGTCAATGACAATAATGACATCCTTCAAGTTGTACAACCATTCTGATCCTCATTTCAAAATTGTTCCTCCCCAGCTAATATAAACTCCCTGCCCCTAAGCTTCCTATCTGACCTTTTGAGTTACTGTTGTCAGTTTGATCCCACATAGCTAATTCTTCAAAAGAGCACAATGCTCAAGAATCATGCTTATTTTTAAGTTTACGTCTGATAACTTCATTATCTAGATTACTGTATTTTTACTCAAATAACTCACACTTTTTACGTTTGTCTGCCAACTGCTCCCTCCCCAAGCAAGGTGTTTTGGTAAGCACACTATGTTAATTTTTTACAGCAATATGTAAAAAAAGAAAAAATTGGCATAGCAGCACTAATGAAAATACTTTGTCGGGGGAGGGAGTGGTTTGCAAACAAACATAGAAGGCACACTAGGGATTGGTTAGTCTGCTATACAAATAGTATACATAAAGCCACCCAATAGGACTAAATGACCTTGTGGGAATTGGTCGATTACTATGCAAATTAAGTGACTGTGATCTACTGAAGGGATTGGTCAGTTCTGGTCTTCGTATGAGGACCATCTCTTGAAATGACAAGGGGTAGGCTTACATAAGGGCCAATCCCACAGAGATTGAGGGGGGCCTCACTACCATCAAGAGGAGCCTGAAGAGTAGTACGTCTTTGGGACCCAGGGTTCCTGTGCTGAGAACCTCCTAGACTCAGGAGAAATGGAGCTGTAACACTGGAGACAGCACAAAACAGTGAGAAATGGCAGCAACCACAGCACACCCCAACGGCAGAGAAACAGCAGCAGCAGTACAAGCAGTGGGAGCTAGGAGACTGGCACGAGGCAGCTGTAGAGGGTTTGCCAACCCACAGAGTAAGAGAGAGCTGATCGCCTTCAGTCAAGAGGCTTGCTGGTGGAGTAGAGTGTCTCCGGGTACTTACCTGCAGAGCTCAAGAGCTGTTACACTTGCCTGAGCAGGGCATGGTCAAGAGAAGTCCAAGTGGGCACAGCCAAGAAGAAGCTGAGAGCTGTCCTGGTTGGAAACTGTCCTGATTGAAAAACCATATCCTGTCTCCTGAGTTATATCGTTACTTCCAAGTTGATCCTGACCCTGAGTTGTAGCCTGTTACTTCTCTAATAAACCATGCAATTGTGGGTATGGCCTGTGTGTTCTGTGTGGCCATCGCAACAGCTGAGAAGTGGAGAGTGCTTTGGGGGTGGGAGGGCAGGGGCTGGCGTCAGAAATGGTTAAAAAGTTGGAGAGTGGAAGTATGTCTGACCTCCACATCATAGGAATCAGCTTTGTGCTGACCTTGATCCTCACCCCTCCTTGTGGATGGGTGCAGATGAGGTCTGATGCCACTGGATTACAATATGAAACTTTGTAGAGACTCTAGGCCATATGTCTTCCTTCAGAGAGTATTTATTTTAGTTTTTACCAGGCAGGTTTAGGGACATATCACCTCAATTCAGTCAGGGGTTGAGTTGTTCTAAAGCTTTGTTTCAGTCTATATAATGTTATTTTGAGTTTTTCTTTACTTTGAGGGTATGATTCTTCAGCAGTCCCAAATGACAGCCTGAAGTTACCAAGTCCCTTCTTTCTGGAGGACCTTTAAGTCCACATTTTGTCTCCCTATCACCCTGAGACTGTTGAAAGCTTTCCTGAGCTTCTCAGCCTCTTAGCTGCTGCTATTAGGCTTGCACAGTTAGGATGTAGTACATGCCTGGAGGGAGGAGGGGGAGACTTACAGTGTCAGGTACTCCTCTCCAGGTTTCTTATCTCTCTAGGACCTTTGCCCAAGTCCTGTTTATCTTGGTTACCTTGCACTCTAATTTTTGTCTCCCCTGTCCTGTTTACCTTCAGCTTTCTTCTGTGCTTTCTGCTAGGCTTTTCAGTCCCTCATTTTCTCCTACTACTTAAAGCCTAACCTAACCTGCTGTGGTCAAGTCGATTCTGGCTCATAGTGACCCTATAGGACAGAGTAGAACTGCCCCATAGAGTTTCCAAGGAGCAGCTGGTGGATTCGAACTGCTAACCTTTTGGTTAGCAACCATAGCACTTAACCACTACACCACCAGGGTTTCCTCGGAACTGTCAAATGTCCCAAAGTAAAAAGTAATGTAGAATGTCGAGCTCTCCTCTTACTTTTTCTCTAGCATCTTGATCTCTCAAGTTCTGGCTTCTTAGGTAGTTTTTAAATGTTTTCAAACGAATGTTTTCTTACATTTTTCTACCTTTTCAAGTTGTCCCTGGGAAGGTTTGATTTACTCTCAGCTAGTCTTTTACAAATGAAAGTGTAACTCCCTTTCTCAAGTGATTTAAAGCGCAAACATTTATTTTCTAACCTTAGAACAATGAAACGTAGCATCAATTAAGCTACATGCTTGGGCAAATGCCCTTTAGTGGGTGTAATATGAGAATTAGCCATAGAGATTTTAATTTTTGAAGAATATTGGTCTTCAGTCATAGACTGAAGCAACAGATTAGAGCAACAGTTGGAGGAAACAAATTCTATAACAAATGATTAAAAGTTTTAGATTGTAATCAATTATTTGATCACAGCCAACTTTAATTTGCCATCTTTCAAAGACTATTCTGTGACAATTTAATGTATTGAACTGCAAATATATACTGAAACCATTCTTGGATAAAATAATAAGAGAAAAACACACATAAACATATTCATTCTTAAAAATGGTCATTTTTTTCTCTTATGAAAGCAGTCTATGTCTAAGTCCATGCAGGTTTCAGAAACTATCCCAGCTGCTTTGGTTATCTATTGCTGAATAATAAACCACCCCAAAATTGAGTTTCATGATTCCGTGGCTTGACTGGGGGTTCTTCTGACTTACGTGATGTCAGCAGAGACACCGGAACTCTCTGGAAGATCCAAAATGTCCTCACTCACATGGCTGGCAGTTAGTGCTGGAAGCTCAGCTGTGCTGTCAGCTGGGGGCTGTGGTTGTCCTCTACATGGCCTCTCCGTATGGCTGCTTGAGTTTCTTCAAACTATAGTAGTCTCAGGATAGTAGGACTTCTTATAGGATATCTAAGTTCCAGAATACAAAATTGGAAGCTGCCAGCTTTCCTAAGGTTTTGGCTTAGAACTAGCCAAGCATCAATTTCACCACATTCTGTTGACTAAAGCAGGTTACAGGGCCACACACTAATATTCCAGACAAAACTAACCCCTTCCTGATGACATCCCCCCCCCCACAACACTCCCAGGGAACCAACAGGTTCAAGAATTATTATATTTCTTCATTTTCTAAACGAAATCAATTTTTTTTTGCTCAGTGTCCACCTACCTCAGTTATCAGGAAAAACACAAACTAGAAGACTGAGGAAAAGCCTCTTGTCATCATTTATGGTCTCCACTAAAACACCCATTATCTGAACTGACATGACTTAACACGTGGTAGTTGCCTCCACTACTCACAGAATCTGTCCACGCCATGACATCTGTTATGCAAAACAGAGACACTGGCGCTTTCGTCAAGGACTCCATGATCATTGTGTTTACTTCTTGTCTCCAGCTGTCCTTGTGGGCATCCTCATCAGAGGTCTATACCATTATAGTCTGTTATTTTGGAGTGGGCATAGACTCTCGCCATTTATGGAAACTACCTCCTGCCTGGTCCTCTTTTCCTTGTGGGTTCAGAAGATCCAAATTCTCCTGGAGTCAGGCCATTCTTCTTTTCTTGGAGCCCTTCTCCTCCAAGGTGACTGAGTCTTCTGCCTCCCTGGTCCTACCAAAAAAAAAAAACAAATCCACTGCTGTCGAGTCGATTTTGACTCAGAGTGACCCTATAGGAGACAGTAGAACAGCCCCACAGGGTTTCCAAAGCTGTACATCTTTTTTTTTTTTAATTTTACTTTACATGAAGGTTTACAGAACTAGCTTCTCATTAAACAGTTAGTACACATATTGTTTTGTATGACATTTGTTACCAACCCTTGGCATGTCAACATTCTCCCTTCTCTACCTTGGGCTCCTTATTATCAGCTTTCCTCTCCCCTCCTGCCTGCTAGTCCTTGCCCCTGGGCTGGTGTGCCCCTTTAGTCTCCTTTTGTTTTATGGGACTGTCTAATCTTTGGCTGAAGGGTGAACCTAAGGAGTGATGTTATTACTGAGCAAAAAACGTGTCCAGGGTCATACTATCAGGGTTTCTCCAGTCTCTGTCAGGCCAGTAATTGTTATTATACTTTAAGTAAAAGGTTACAAACCAAGTCAGTCTCTCGTACAAAAATTTATATACACCTTGCTATACACTCCTAGTTGCTCTCCCCCTAAAGAGACAGCACACTCCTTCTCTCCACCCTGTATTTCCATGTCCATTCAGCCAGCTTCTGTCCTTTTCTGCCTTCTCATCTTCCCCTTCCAGACAGGAGCTGCCCACGTAGTCTCACGTATTTACTTGATCCAAGAAGCTCACTCCTCACCAGTTTCATTTTCTATCCCATAGTCCAGTCCAATCCCTGTCTGAAGAGTTGGCTTTTGGAATGGTTCCTGTCTTGGGCTAACAGAAGGTCTGGGGATCATGACCTCCGGGGTCCTTCTAGTCTCGGTCAGACCATTAAGTCTGGTCTTTTTACGAGAATTTGAGGTCTGCATTCCACTGCTCTCCTGCTCCATCAGGGATTCTCTACTGTGTTCCCTGTCAGGGCAGTCATCGATTGTAGCTAGGCACCATCTAGTTCTTCTGGCCTCAGGCTGACGTAGTCTCTGATTTACGTGGCCCTTTCTGTCTCCTGGGCTCATAATTACCTTGCGTCTTTGGTGTTCTTCATTCTCCTTTGCTCCAGGTAGAAGTCTGGTCTTTTTTTGTGAGTTAGAATTTTGTTCTACGTTTTTCTCCAGCTCTGTCCGGGACTATCTATTGTGATCCCTGTCAGAGCAGTCAATGATGGTAGCCAGGCACCATCTAATTGTACTGAACTCAGTCTGGTGGTTGTGGTTCATTAGTCGTTTGGACTAATCTTTCCCTTGGGTCCTTAGTTTTCCTCATTCTCCCTTGCTCCTGATGGGGTGAGACCAGTGGAGTATCCTAGATGGCCACTCATAAGTTTTTAAGGCCCCAGATGCTACTCACCAAAGTAGAATGTAGAACGTTTTCTTTTTAAACTATGTTATGCCAATTGAGCTAGATGCCCCCTGAGACCATGGTCCCCATAGCCCTTAGCAAGGCCGTAAATTTTTATGGAAGCAGATGGCCACATCTTTCTCCTGAGGAAAAGCTGATGGGCCGGCTTTAGAAAATTACCACATCTCAACCCCCGCCCTCCCCCCAGGGTAAGGCAGACCCTGGCCACTCTTTAGAGAAGAGACAGAAAAATACCTCTTGTTCTTCTATGATGAGCCCATGGACAAGAAAAGAAGACACAGTTTCTCAATCAACTTATCCTGCAGGATAAGTAGATTTTATGACCTTGTCTTGGGATCTAATTATAATTAATCACACTATTTCCATGGGAAATTAATTCCAAGTTACAAACACTTAACCTTTTAGAAAATTTAAGAATCCAGTATTCGTAACATATATTCTCCGTATACCCCCATCTTTCTTGTTTCTCTTTATTTGGATAAAGAAAAAAAATCGCAGAGAGCAATGGTAAGGGCCTACAACTACATCGGAATACACTGGTCACTTTGCTTTAAGATTTTGTTTCAACATTAGCACCTATAAATGAGGTGAACATAAGGAAACATATGATCTTTCACCAAATTGCAAGATATTTTTGTGACTTTGGTTTTCTTTGCTAGAATACAAATGAAACAGAGATGGAGGAAGGGCACTAATATTCAGAAGTATACCCTCTCTGAGGTTCACTGTGGAGTTAAAAATAATGCAGTCATATAAATACAGATGCTACCCACCCAGTGGGTTTTAATTTAGGGAATGTTTAATTTAGGGAACTGTATTTTGGGTGTTGTAGCACTTTTTTTTTTTTTACTTAGGCCAAAGAACCACAAGATGGTGGTTCTTTAAAACACTACAAAGGTCTCTTGGGAAAATCTCGAGGGACTAAATGGTGGTGGTTTTGACGTAGACCACAGTAGTTGCAGCTTTGGATAAAGTAGCAATACTGATTCCTAAATTTATCTTGTTCTTCAATTGTTGTTGTTGTCAAGTTGATTCCAACTCATAGTAACCCTATAGGACAGAGTAGGACCACCCCATGGGGTTTCCTAAACTGTATGTAATCTTTACAGGAGCAGATTGCCAGGTCTTTTTTCCCGTGGAGACACTGGGTGGGTTAGAACCAACAACATTTAGTTTAGCAGCGGAGTGCCCAACTGTTAATTCCCAGGAGAGACAATATAGTCTAGACCTCTTGCCATTTCTTCTGTTTTTTAGCCTTCATACTGGACTAGCATGGACTAACCTTTCACTCTACGGTTTTAGGTAAACCCTAATTTCGGGTGGTTGCCTCAAGCACCAAGTATTTTTTTAAGATGTGTTAAGAGTGAACTGAACTCACAGTAATTTTTTTTTTTTCTCCAAAACCCCTTTCCTGGTTCCACAGGTGGACAATTTTATTTATTTTTTATTTTATTTCCCTGGACCACCATTTCCATGTCTAGTTAAATAATCCCTGGGATGAAGGAAAAATGAAAACAAGGTGTATTTGCTGTGTGCAGTTATATATATATAAAAAAGTTATATAGCATACTATAAAAGCAAATGATTTTTCAAAATAATTTTTAAGTTTGGCCAAAAACCATCTGAAAACTGGAAATGATCTATAAAACAATTTCATAATCATAAAATGGGTTTTTTAAATCTGCTTTTCCGCATAAGAGATCTTCCACACTTAATCGTTCAAGAGCTGATTATCCAGAACGTGTAATATACAAACCATTATTTCTTCTTTTCCCTTCTGCTGCTTGATTTTTGGTCACTTCACAGCTTATTAGCATTGTCTCTCTGGGCAAATAAAAGCAAGCGTAGCTCAAACTTGTATTTTAAGCTCAAACTTGTATTTCAGTGGGCACTATGGAAAAATCAAAGAAGTTAAAGACATTATCCCTACTTTTAAGATTCTTAGAATATAATTGGAAAAACAAGGTTTGTGTATAAAAAAAAAAGTAAAGTCAAATTCTAATGCAAAGCAATGCAGATTTATACAACATGAAAGAAGTCTGTTCATATAAACATACTATCCAACAGAACTTTATAGACCTATAGTGGTTTAGCAAAGGGAGAGGCGAGCGTGGACGGAAAAAATTATCCTGGAAATTCTCAATAAGATAGTGACACTTGAGATAGATATCAAAGCATGGATGAAATTTCAACATGGGAAAGAAAATTCTGCACAAAGAAAAAAAAGAAAAGCCTAGAATCCCAGGGACCATATATGCTTTAAAAAAAAAATTGCCGTTTTAAGTATATATGTAACAAAATATTTGCATTTCAACATTCTTCACATTATACACTTAAAAAAAATTATTTCAGGTCCCATTTATTTATTATGTCTTTTGCTGTCTGTGCTTTTGTTATTATACTAGATAATCTATGTTGAAAGCTAGGCCTGATAGCGTTGTCCCTGAATTTTCTTCTAAGAATTTTATGGTGTTAGTTTTCATGTTAGATTGTTACTCTATTTTGAATTTGTTTTTGTGTATGGTGTGAAGTATGGATCCTGTTTCATTTTTCTGCATGTGGAAATCCAATTTTCCCAGCACTATTTATTGAAGAGAATCTTCTTTCCCCATCAAATGGACTTTAGCATCCTTATCAAAAATCATTTGACCATAGGTGTGTGGGTTTATTTCTGGACTCTTAATTCTATTCCATTGGTCTATGTGTTTATTGTTATACCAATAGCAGGCTGTTTTGATTAATGTAGATATATGTTTTAAAATGAGAAAGTGTGAGTCCTCCTACTTTGTTCTTTTCCTTCAACACTGCTTCAGCTGTTCGGGGCCTCTTGCCATTTCATATAAAGTTGAAGATTGGTGTTTCTATTTCTGTAAAGAAAGCTATAGGAATTTTGATTGAGATTACGTTGAATCTGTACATCACTTTGGGTAATACTAACATCTTAACAACATTAAGTCTTCCAATCCATTAACACAGAACATCTTTCCATTTATTTAAGTCTTCTTTAATCTTTTTCAGCAGTGTTTTATAATTTTCATTGTATAAGTCCTTCACATCCCAGGTTAAATTTATTAGTAGGTATTGTATTCTTTTCAGTGCTGTTATAAATGGAATGGTTTTCCTAATTTCCTTTTCAGATTTCTCATTGCTGGTTGTCTTATTTACCTAGTGCTGCTATAACAGAAATGACCACAAGCGGATGGCTTTAACAAAGAGAAATTTATTCTCTCACGATCTAGTTGGCTAGAAGTCCGAATTCAAGGAGCCAGCTCCAGGGGAAGGCGTTCTCTCTTTGTAGGCTCTAGGGGAAGGTCCTTGTCATCAATCTTCCCCGGTCTAGGAGCTTCTCCGCACAGAAGCCCCAGGTTCAAAGGATGCGCTCTGCTCCTGGAGCTGCTTTCTTGGTGGTATGAGGGTCCCCATGTCTCTCTGCTCACTTCTTTCTTTTATATCTCAAAAGAGATTGTGTCAAGACACAATCCAATCTTGTAGATTGAGTCCTACCTCATTAACATAACTGCCCCTAATTCCATCTCATCAATATCATAGAGATAGGATTTACAACACATAGGAAAATCACATCAGATGACAAAATGGTAAACGATCACGTGATACTGGCAGTCATGGCCCAGACAAGTCGGCAGATAGTTTGGGAGGACACAATTCAATCCATGACACTGATATATAGAAACCCAGCTGATTTTTGTTTGCTGACCTTGTAACTGCTAAATTCCTCCATTAGCTCTAGAAGTTTTCTTGCAGGCTCTTTGGGATTATCTATATATACATTATATACTTTTAAACAAAATATTTCAACCATACAGAGTATAGAAAATAACAGAACTCTCTTGCTCTCCCCACTAAGCTTTGTCAAATCTTAATATTTTGCCGTATTTTTTTCTTATTCCACTTTTTTTTCCTCTCTCTTCCTTTTCTTTTTTTTTTTTAGCAAAGAAGCAATACAGATTCAGCTAAAGCCTTCTGTGTATTCTATCAACCTCCTCCTCAGCAGAGGTAACAACTGTCCTGAATTTGGAGTTTATCATTACCAAAACAAACAGCTAAAAAAAAAGAAAAAAACCATTGAAATCATATATTCACTACACATAGAAATATCCAGTATTTTTCATGTATTTAAACTTAATGTAAATGGTAGCATATTTTACGTATTTTAAGCCACTTCGTTTTTCACTCAATATATTTTTTGAGATTTATGCATATTCTATTTATATTCTAGCTCATTTATTTTAACTAATAGTATTCCATTATATGATCATATACCAATTTACTTAAGCATTCTTAAGTTGACGGACATTTAGCTTGTTCCCATTTTTCTCTGTTATAAACCCACTGTCAAGTTGATTCTGATTCATAGCAACACTATTGGACAGACTAGAATGCCCCATATAGCTTCCAAGCCTGTAAGTCTTTCCTGAAGCCAACTATCACATCTTTCTCCTGTGGCATGGCTGGTGGGTTCGAACCACCAACCTTTCAGTTAGTAGCCAAACACTTAAACACGGTACCACCAAGGCTCCTTATTTCTGTTATAGACAGTGCTTTAATGAAAATCATTTTACATATCTCCTTGTATATTTAAGGGAGAGCATCTTGAGTATAGGATTTTCTGGGTGGTTCAAGCGTTAATGTGTGCTCAGCTGCTGACTGAAAGGTTAGAAGTTCAAGTCCACCCAGAGGCACCTCAGAAGAAATGCCTGGTGATCTATTTCAAAAGAAAAATCAGCCGTTGAAAGCTTTATGGAGCACAGTTCTACTCTGACACACATGCAGTCACCATGAGTCAGAGTTGACTTGATGGCAACCAGTTTGGTTTTTATCTTGGGTATATATGGAAAAGTAGAATTGTTAGATTGTAATATAAGGGCATCTTCAGCTTTAATAGATATCGCCAAATTGCCTTCCAGTGTGGTTGTACAAATTTATTCTTCTCCGAGTGGGGTGTAAGAGTTCCCGTGTCTTCCGTATCTTTGCATCTCTGATGATTACATCATGAGCATGGAACTGCCAGAGTACCCTGGAGAAGATTCTTCCTCTAAACTGGCTGTCTGTGGAGGCAATATTTTCCCCATAAAATCATTCACTATTGCAACTTGAGGCTTGACTTTTTTCTTCAGTTCTTCAGCTTAAGAAATGCCGAGGGTGTTCTTCCCTTTTCGTTTTCTATCTCCAGCTCTTTGCACATTATCGTTATTATACTTTACTTTGTCTTCTCAAGCTGCCCTTTGAAATCTTCTGTTCAGCTCTTTTACTTCATCATTTCTTCCTTTTGCTTTAGCTGCTCGACGTTCAAGAGCAAGTTTCAGAGTCTCCTCTGATATCTATCTTGGTCTTTTCTTTCTTTCTTTTCTTTTCAGTGACCTCTTGCTTTCTTCTTGTGTGATGTCCTTGATGTCATTCCACAAGTCGTCTGGTCTTAGGTCATTAGTGTTCAACTCATCAAATCTATTCTTGAGATGGTCTTTAAATTCAGGTAGGATATACTCGAGGCCATATTTTGGCTCTCATGGAGTTGCTCTGATTTTCTTCAGTTTCAACTTGAACTTGCATATGAGCAATTGATGGTCTGTTCCACAGTCAGCCCCTGGCCTTGTTCTGACCGATGATATTGAGCTTTTCCATCGTCTCTTTCCACAGAGGTAGTTAATTTGATTTTTGTGTGTTTCATCTGGCGAGGTCCCATTTATGTTGGTGAAAAAAGGTATTTGCAATGCAGAAGTCGTTGGACTTGCAAAATTCTATCATCCAATCTCCAACCAGCATTGTTTCTTTCACCAAGGCCATATTTTCCAACTACCAATCCTTCTTCTTTGTTTTCAACTTTCGCATTCCAATCACCCGTAATTATCAATGCATCTTGATTGCATGTTTGATCCATTTCAGACTGCAGAAGCTGATAAAAATCTTCAATTTCATCTTTGGCCTTAGTGGTTGGTGCGTAAATTTGAGTAATAGTCATACTAACTGGTATTCCTTGTAGGCAAATGTATATTATCCTATCACTGACAGCGTTGTACTTTAGGATAGATCTTAAAATGTTCTTTTTGACAATGAACGCAACACCATTCCTCTTCAACTTCTCATTCCTGGCAGAGTAGAATATATGATTGTCTGATTCGAAATGGCCAATGCCAATCCATTTCAGCTCACTAAAGCCTAGGTTATCGATGTTTATGCGTTCCATTTCATTTTTGATGATTTCCAATTTTCCTAGATTCATACTTCGTACATTCCAGATTCCAATTATTAATGGATGTTTGCAGCTGTTTCTCCTCATTTTGAGTCGTGCCACATCAGCAAATGAAGGTCTTGAAAGCTTTACTCCATCCACGTCATTAAGGTCGACTCTACTTTGAGGTGGCATCTCTTTCCCAGTTGTCTTTTGAGTGCCCTCCAACCTGGGGGGCTCATCTTCTGGCACTATTTCAGACAACTTTCAGCTGCTATTCATAAGGTTTTCACTGGCTAATTCTTTTCAGAAGTAGACTGCCGGGTCCTTGTTCCTAGTCTGTCTTAGTCTGGAAGCTCAGCTGAAACCTGCCCTCTATGGGTGACCCTGCTGCTCTGAGAGGCAGAACTATATGAAGAAGAACGGGGCATCAGAATTGGAGGAAGGCTCATTAACAATCTGCATTATGCAGATGGCACAACCTTGCTTGCTAAAAGTGAAGAGGACTAGAAGCACTTACTGATGAAGACCAAAGACCACAGCCTTCAGTATGGATTACACCTCAACATAAAGAAAAGAAAAATCCTCACAACTGGAGCAATGAGCAACACCATGAAACAGAGAAAAGATTGCAGTTGTCAAGGATTTAATTTTACTTGGATCCACAATCAACACCTACGGAAGCAGCAGTCAAGAAATCAAAAGACACATTGCATTGGGCAAATCTGCTGCAAGGACCTCTTTAAAGTATTTAAAAGCAAAGATGTCACCTTGAAGACTAAGGTGCGCCTGACTCAAGCCATGGTATTTTCAACCGCGTCATATGCATGTGAAAGCTGGGCAATGAATACGGAAGACTGAAGAAGGACTGATGCCTTTGAATTGTGGTGTTGGCAAAGAATATTGAATATACCATGGACTGCAAAAAGAACGAACAAATCTGTCTTGGAAGAAGTTCGATTAGAATGCTCTTTAGAAGCAAGGATGGCAAGACTGTGTCTTACTTTGGACATGCTGTCAGGAGGGATCAGTCCCTAGAGAAGGACATCATGCTTGGTAAAGTACAGGGTCAGTGGAAAAAAGGAAGACCCTCAACAAGGTAGACTGACACAGTGGCTACAACAATGGGCTCAAGCATAACGACGACTGTGAGGATGGTGCAGGATGGGGCAGTGTTTCTTCTCTTGTGCATAGGGTTGCTATGAGCTGGAACCAACTTGACGGCACCGAACAACAACAATAACAACATGTAGGTGATGCTCAGCGTTGGACCTCTCACCATAACCCATCCCAGTCCTATGGGAGAGAACTGTGGGAAAGTAAGGAAAGGAAATGTGTTGTGGCTGAGGATTGGGGCATATTTTATTCATTGTTGCATCCCCAATATCTAGTACAGTACCCAAAACTCAGTAATCAAGGCTCAGTAAGTGTTAAATTGACTGGAACTAGTTATAAACTCTGATCTATTTCTGGCTTTCACTTCTCTAAGCTTCATTTTCCCTCTCTGCAAATTAGGGATGATAATAATTCAAGAAGTCATTCCACAGATAAAATGAGATATAAATGTGAAAACATTTATAAACTCTAAAGAGCAATGCAGATTGAATTATAAAAGATTAGAAAGCTGCCTCTGTTTTGTGACTTCTGAGATATGACTAGGTAATATTTTAGTGGTTCAAAAGCACTGCCAATTAGTTAGTTGGCATTATTCTTCTAATCCTGATAAATCCTGGAGCCCCAAATGCTTCAGACTCTGATTGGGGTCATATATAAAGACACACAGTAATTGAAAAAAGATATTCAAAGAGCATCTCTCAAAGAGTATCAAAGAGCAACCCATTCATGGTATAGAGCCATACTTCTTGAATTCCATTCTACTCTGTCCTCAGAGACCCCTAAGCTCTTCCTCTTGTCCCCATTTATTGGGCTTTTGCTTTCTCCCTTCTCCCTTTTTTCCAAGACTTTAAAGATTAAACACTCTGTCTAAATCCTTCTTCTCACTTTTCCACTTAGGTCTTCACTATCCGGTCCCTATATTCCACATCACAATATATTGAAGATAAGCTGGAAAACATTTGCCTGAGGGAAGAATGAACACTCATACCTTAGTAAATCATCCCACAGAGTAAATTTTTGCCTGGGAATTCAGTGACATTATTTTCATTTTGAATGTTTAAAAAACACTGTGCATAAACTTTTTCTGTTCCTTTTAAGTGACACTTCTTGTTAAAAAAAAAAGTCACTTGCCATTGCTCTACACCCTCAGACTCTCAGTCAGAGATGTGGTGACTCCAACTATCATCTTTATTTGTATAACAGAAACTTACACGTCATGATCTAATCTCCTCTTGTACTTTGTATTTAAATCTGTCTTGGAATATCTCCTCCCCCAATGCCCTCTCAGCTCCTCAAACTCAACGTGTCTAAATGTTAACTCACTTCTCTTCCATATCTAGCTTCCCCTCAGGACTTCCGTATATCCATTGTTGGCATTTTAGAAATATGTTTATTGGCCAGGTGTGTATGCATCAGAAGAGGAAGAGAATTAGGCCAGAGGGACCAATTAAGAGGCTTGTGCCACACAGCAGAAAATACACTGCACTCAGATTTGCATGTATGGTGTTTTAGGCTTATTTGGGATGACCAGGAAATGCTTTCCTTAGGTGAGATACGAAAACCCTCTATGCTAAATATTGGCATCCGTAATGTAAAAGCGTTATACTTTTAGACATTAAAAGTTAATAGGAACGTTCCCAGAATCAGTGCCCAACATACAGTTTTGACAGAGATAGACGGCACAAAGCTCCAAGCTTATCTTTGAAAAGGGCTATTCACAAATTTCATATAGGAGTTTATCCACTGGTAAATAAAAAACAAAGCAGTGGGGTACATTTTCATGAGTTTCCTTCCTTTTGTTCCTTTCATGATGAGAACATTTATTCTATCAACACATGTTAAAGCTATTCTGATAGCATCAGATGCTCAGCTGGGAAAGCCCATACTACCAGGTAAGTCCCAATTTGAATATATCATAAGCAGTATTTCTAAGTGATCCAGACGGACTTTGCCATGAACTCAGACCCAATGAATGGATCAGTTGCCTGGGGCAGAGATCTGGGTCAATTTGAGAAATGGGTTACCTTCCTGTCCACCTTGATCCGTGAGCTGAGGGTAGGGAATAATGGAAAACTCCTGGCGTGTTAATGATTTAATTCGGATTATTCATTAAACGGAGGCTTTATTTCTAGTTTTTGTCTGTTTTGATCAAGAGGAACTCCAATCCAGGTTTAAACTCAATTACTAGATTTTTTTCCCCCAAAGACTTTAACTTTCTAGTAGTTTGCTTGTGTGTGTGTATCTAGGGAAGTTATGGTAACACACAATAAAGTTTCTAATGAAAAGGCCAGCAGGATAGTACTCTGGGAAGTACTCTACTCTGAAAATACAATGTATGTAACCATATTTATTCTGGACCAACTCCATCTGGGCCAACAGTGGTCTCATTCCGTATTTGGGAACCGGAGCTGTTTGTAGTTCAGGGAAGAGCCCCTTAACTGGGGGCACCTAAGGGGAATTCTAGTCTAGATGTCATGTAAAAGGGAACCAGGTAAACACTATGCTCTAACCTATCATGAGATAACAGAGAAGTATAATCAGGTGTTTGATCAATAAGATTAACTCAGCCATCTCTCAGTATATCTCTTACCCAGCGTGTATTCAGCCTGCACTTCCATGCAGTCTTTCAATATTTTGTTGTCTACTTTCTACACAGCCTGCATTCTCAAGAATTAGTTGAATCTGAAGAGATATCAGTTATCTACAGCACATGCCAAACAGCACCCCCTTGAAATCCAGCTTCCCAAGAAGATACAAGGTTCTTGTCTAGTTAATCTTACCTGGTAGCAATATTGGTGCTCTGTTTTGTTTCAGTGAAGGAGATCCTGGTGGCGTAGTGGTTAAGTGCTATGGCTGCTAACCAAAGGGTCAGCAGTTCGGATCTGCCAGGCGCTTTTTGGAAACTCTATGGGGCAGTTCTACTCTGTTGCTATGAGTCGAAATCGACTCGATGGACTGGGTTTGGTTTTTTTGGTTTATCTGCTTGGTGATAAGAAGATGGTGTCTGGTCTGATAAGTTGTTGACAGTGTAGGAACTTTAAAGTTAGGATGTACGAGCCTAGGTTTCTTGGCAGGGTAGGTTCAAGAACATTTGCTATGATCTGAGTTAGGTGGAGCAAATGAGTTTTTTCTTGATTATGACCCAGGGGCAGATTAAAGTTGAAGATTATGTCATTATAGATTATAATCTGACTGGCACTCTCTGGAGTTGGGGAATATAACGGCCCCGAGTTTGTTGGCTATTAAAAAAACCGAATCCAAGTTTAGGCTACATTATAGTGTGTGGATAAAAGGTAGTTATAATCCTCCCATAGTCAACATTGATGAGACTGCATTTGGAACACTGAGCTCAATTCTTTAACAAATGAAGTGTACCCATATGAAGGGATGCAGATGAGACGTCTGGAGATCATGATGTATGAGGAAGGTTGATGGGAATCTGGGAGAAGCTGTAACTAAGAGGAGACACAATAGCAGAAGAAGGAATATGAACTACAATAGTTATGGCCAGTACTGACCTCTATAATGACAAATCCAAGGGATATTTTCCTGTCCGCCTCTTTCTCAGTCTGTCTTTGGCTTTTGACACTGTTGATCACTCCTTTCTTAAAATTCCATCCGTCTTTGTTTCTTTGATACTATTTGTGCCAGTTTGGGCCCTCTGAGAAGCAGATGGCAAGATGAAATTAGATGTGCAAGATACTATCTGTGGAAGCACCTGTGAAGGATAAAAGGGGGAAAGGGAGCAAGAGTAAGAGGGAAGAGTCTCAGATTGCAGTGCAGATCTTGATTGATACCTGTGAAGAGAGTGAGGGAAGGAAGAAGGATTGAATAGGAAGAGCCTCAGTCTGCAGGGCAGTTCTGAGAAAGTCTCAGTCAAGCCAGTGGGGAGTTCCATAGCAAAGATTCCCCATTAGAGGAATCTCCATTGGGTAGGAATGGCTGGCCGCGTTCAGTCATTGCCTGGGAGCACCTGGGAAGAGCAGACCTCTGCATGAAAGCTGTGATGGACACCAAAGAAATGGTCGCTGGAGGCTGTTAGCTAATCTCACTCCTCACTGCGCTTGCTTCCTTGAAAGGAGGCCCAATTTGTGCACGCCTAGAGCTGCCACAATGCCATTCGTATCATTCACGTAACACACTGGGCCCCACCTTCTTACCCTCTTTTGCTGTACTCGCTTCCTTTTGATAACACCCTAAATATCAGGGTTCTAAATATCATGGGGGTGGGAGTGGAGGCGTGATTTAGGAAGCAATTGCGACAACATATATATCACATCTCCACCCCCATCCTCATGATTGCGACCCTTTAAAGCAGTCTATAATATACTCAAAACAATAGTCAACTAATACTTTGAGGACTTATTTGGGTACCAGGCACTTCTGATTTTTACATATATTATCTTACTGATTTCTCATAACAGCCCCAGGTTAAAATAACTTCCCAAGGTCCTTCAATAAGGAGACAGAGACAGGATTTAAACCCAGGTAGCCTGGCTCAGTAGAACTCCCTGGGTGGCGCAAATGGTGAAGTGCTGGGCTGCTAACCAAAAGGTTGGTGGTTTAGACCTACCCAGAAGTGCCTTGGGAGGCATGCCTGGGAATCTGTGTCTGAGTGGTTACGGCCTTGAAAATCCTATGGAGCACAGTTCTACTCTGCAACACATGGGGCTTCCATGAGTTGGAAATGACTAGATGGCAACATTTTTTTTTTTTTTAAGCTTGGCTCAGAGTTGAGTAAGCAAGGCTATATCATCTCCTGGATCTCTCTGTAGCTTAAACTTAAATGTTTTCTAACTAACTGACAAATGAGCCTCTTCTCGAGTCAGTTCCTGATGAGCTTGTTAGCCTCATTGTCACTGTCTCCCTGTATCTTCACCATCTAGACATATGCAGTTACCTGTTGCATGTGCCATCTTGTTTCACATACATGTCTGTGTCTGATTCTCTCCCCTGGCAGATGGCCTGGCTATAAAAAAATCCAAACCCGTTGCAGTTGAGTCGATTCTGACTCATAGTGACCCTATGGGCCTGACTGTAGGGAGCCCTTTTTTGAGCCAGGATTTGCTCAATATTCCTTTCCTAGAGCTACTGGTGTATTGAAAATGTGAGTGATGGATACATGCGGTAGACTGCGGTAAGCAAAAGAAGCTGATTCAATGGGTTGTCAGACAAGAAGTCCTGAGGGTGAAGCTGGGAGCCAGTGCAGATCAAGGAATCCCTAAACTGGAGATCACAAGGGATGGTCAGTAAGCCAAAGAAGCAGATCCAATGGGTTGTCAGACAAGAAGTCCTGAGGGTGAAGCTGGGAGCCAGTGCAGATCAAGGAATCCCTAAACCGGAGATCACCGGGGATGGGCTAATAGAAGGGTGATTTGGATTTGCTGAAAACGGGACAGCCGTCCATCTTATACTTTCTATGCTCCTCGGTAAGTGATGCTTACACAGGTGGGTGGTTTACGAGGCTGGGGCTGAGTGGCCAGCCTGGAAGGCACCACCTCTCCCCTTGTTTATCTGGCTAACTTCAGTAAGTTCTTCGAGACTCAGCTTTGGCATCGCTCCTAAATCTTCCTCCTGTCTTCATTAGTGCCTCTTCTTTGTAGTTCTCACACTTTCGTGAGACTGCAAACTGCTTGAGGGCAGGCGCCTCAGCTTTTCTCCTCTACATTGGATACTACCAGAATCTAATAATCATTGGCTCTCCATTCATTACAGGGAGGCAGATTTTGGCTTAGCAGAAGAGAAACTTTAAAAAATAGATAGTATATAAGCAGAGTACGATACCTTTGGTTGTCATCCCGCCTTGGTTCAATACCTAGCTTTCTGTGTGACCTTGAGCACCTTAACCTACCTGTTTCTCATTTTCTTCATTTATAAAATGGAGATAATAGTACCTATACCATGAGGTTATTGTGAGAAATAAATGAGATAAAATATGTACAGTATTTGCCTCAGTTCCTGGCACCTAGTAAATACTTGCTGATGTTAGCTATTACTATTTTTTCCATTATTATTATGATCTTTCGCCAGCATTAGCTCACGATGAAGTACATGGCTGAAGGTATCCAAGCAGCAGTAAATCCAGGAGAGATGTTGTAGAAGCGGTTCCTGAACTGGAAAGATTAGGTTACCTCTAAGGATCCTTCCAATCATAGAAGAGGGAAACTCTTCCTCTGATTCAAAGAAAGTGTGATCATTAGTGTTACCTCTAGAAAAGTTGAAGAGTGTTAAGACTGAGAAAAAAAAAAGACAACAGATGTGGCTCTATGTATATCTTAAAGAGAGCAAAATATTTTACTCTTGGCAAGTGGTTAACTGCAAAAGCTCTTTTATTTGTGGTGTAATGCATATGGCAAATCAGGCCCTTACATGAAAACCATCTCTTTTCAAAAGGACTAGTTTGGCCCAGACAAAATGAAAAAAACAAAACTTTAAAGTCTGTTCCAACCCTACTGAGATGTCTTTTTCCTTTGAAAGAAGTCTATTAGTGATGCATATGTAAAGTTATCAGCACAGATGATAATCCAAGCAAACAGAACAGTGAAACCATTAGAACTTCCTTGTGCAGCATTCGGTCCTGAGAATTTGGCTTTCAGGCATTCAAAAGGCACAGAAAGAGAGCAGAACTGGTTCCTACTTGGGGTAGTTCGTTAGGTTGGTTTATCTGAATCCTGGGGTAATCAGCCTAATGTTTGGCCTACAAAGCCAAACATTCTTCCAAATGTAGAAAAGCTAAAGAAAGGCCTGCACTCCGGGCTCAGCCAAGTACCTTAAACAGGTAAAAGCAGAATCCTTAGTCATGGAGTAATATGTATAGTCAGGAGTTTAATTCTCAAGATACCAGGCCCTTAAGGTATATATACTTAGAAAAAAATTCAATGACAAGTACTCCTAAGGCAGTAATTTAAATGACAGTCTTAAATTACTGATTCATTAAAATAATTAAATTAGATAATTCAAAAGCTACTTCTAATAGGTAAAGAGTTGGCCTTTTTCTTTTCTTTTTTTATAATTTGTATCATGCTTTAAGTGAAAGTTTACAAATCAAGTCAGTCTCTCACACAAAAACCCATATACACCTTGCTACACACTCCCAATTACTCTCCCCCTGATAAGATAACCCACTCTCTCCCTCCACTCTCTCTTTTTGTGTCCATTTTACCAGCTTCTAACCCCCTCCACCCTCTCATCTCCCCTCCAGGGAGGAGATGCCAACATAGTCTCAAGGGTCCACCTGATCCAAGAAGCTCACTCCTCACCAGCATCCCTCTCCAACCCACTGTCCAGTCCAATCCATGTCCGAAGAGTTGGCTTTGGGAATGGTTCCTATCCCGGGCCAACAGAAGGTCTGGGGGCCATGACTACCGGGGTCCTTCCAGTCTCAGTCAGACCATTAAGCCTGGTCTTTTTATGAGAATTTGGGGTCTGCATCCCACTGCTCTCCTGCTCCCTCAGGGGTTCTCTATTGCATTCCCTGTCAGGGCAGTCATCGGTTGTAGCCGGGCACCATCTTATTCTTCTGGTCTCAGGATGATGTAGTCTCTGGTTCATGTGCCCTTTCTGTCTCTTGGGCTTGTAATCACCTTGTGTCCTTGGTGTTCTTCATTCTTCTTTGATCCAGGTGGGTTGAGACCAATTGATACATCTTAGATGGCTGCTTGCTGGCATCTAAGACCCCAGATGCCACTCTTCAAAGTGGGATGCAGAATGTATTCTTAATAGATTTTATTCTGCCAATTGACTTAGATGTCCCCTGAAACCATGGTCCCCAGACCCCGGGCCCTTCTACACTGGCCTTTGAAGCATTCAGTTTATTCAGGAAACTTCTTTGCTTTTGGTTTAGTCCAATTGAGCTGATCTCCCCTGATTTGTGTGCTGTCTTTCCCTTCACCTAAAGTAGTTCTTATCTGCTATCTAATTAGTGAATGCACCTCTCCCATCCTCCCTCCCTCCCCCCTCATGTAACCACAAAAGAATGTTTTCTTCTCAGTTTCAACTATTTCACAAGTTTTTATAACAGTGATCTTATACAATATTTGTCCTTTTGCAACTGACTAATTTCACTCAGCATAATGCCTTCCAGGTTGCTCCATGTCATGGAATGTTTCACAGGTTCCTCGCTGTTCGTTATCGATGCGTAGTATTCCATTGTGTGAAAATACCATAAATTATTTATCCATTCATCTGTTGACGAGCACCTTGGTTGCTTCCATCTTTTTGCTATTGTAAACAGTGCTGCAATAAACATGGGTGTGCATATATCTGTTCGTGTAAAGGCTCTTCTTTCTCTAGGATATATTCCAAGGAGTGGGATTGCTGGATCATATGGTAGTTCTATTTCTAGCTTTCGATTTCCAAAGTGGTTGTACCATTTGACATTCCCACCAGCAGTGTAGAAGTGTTCCAATCTCTCCACAGCCTCTCCAACATTTATTCTTTTGTGTTTTTTGGATTAATGCCAGCCTTGTTGGAGTGAGATGAAATCTCATTGTAGTTTTGATCTGCATTTCTCTAATGGCTAATGATTGTGAACATTTCCTCGTATATCTGTTAGCTCCTAAATGTCTTCTTTAGTGAAGTGTCTATTTATATCTGTGGCCCATTTTTTATTTGGGTTGTCTTTCTGCAGTTGAGTTTTTGCAGTATCATGTAGATTTTAGAGATCAGGTGCTGATCAGAAATGTCATAGCTAAAAACTTTTTCCCAGTCTGTAGGTAGTATTTTTATTCTTTTGGTGAAGTCTTTGGATGAGCATAGGTATTTGATTTTTAGGAGCTCTCAGTTATCTGGTTTCTCTTCTGCATTATTAGTAATGTTTTGTACACTGTTTATGCCATGTATTAGGGCTCCTAGCGTTGTCCCTATTTTTGCTCCCATGATCTTTATCGTTTCAAATTTTATATTTAGGTCTTTGATCCATTTTGAGTTAGTTTTTGTGCATGGAGTGAGGTATGGGTCTGGTTTCATTTTTTTTGCAGATGGATATCCGGTTATGCCAGCACCATTTGTTAAAAAGACTGTCTTTTCCCCATTTAACTGTTTTGGGGCCTTTGTCAAATATCACCTGTTCATATGTGGATGGATTTATGCCTGTATTCTCACTTCTGTTCCATTGGTCCACGTGTCTGTTGTTGTACTAGTACCAGGCTGTTTTGACTACTGTGGCGGTATAATAGTTTCTAAAATCAGGTAAAGTAAGGCGTCCCACTTTGTTCTTCTTTGTCCGTAATGCCTTACTTATCCGAGGCCTCTTTCCCTTCCATATGAAGTTGGTGATTTGTTTCTCCATCTCATTAAAGAATGTCGTTGGGATTTGGATTGGAATTGCATTAAATGTATAGATCGCTTTTGGTAGAATAGACGTTTTTATAATGTTAAGTCTTCCTATCCACAAGCAATGTATGTTCTTCCACTTATGTAAGTCTCTTTTGATTTCTTGCAGAAGAGTACTGTAGTTTTCTTTGTATAAGTCTTTTACATCTCTGGTAGTGTTTATTCCTAAGTATTTTATCTTCTTGGGGGCTACTGTAAATGGCATTGATTTGGTGATTTCCTCTTCGATGTTCTTTTTGTTGGTATAGAGGAATTCAACTGATTTTTGTATGTTTATCTTGTATCCTAATACTCTGCTGAACTCTTCTATTAGTTTCAGTAGTTTTCTGAAGGATTCCTTAGGGTTTTCTGTGTATAAGTTCATGCCATCTGCAAATGGAGACACTTTGACTTCTTCCTTGCCAATCTGGATGCCCTTTATTTCTTTATCTAGCCTAATTGCTCTGGCTAAGACTTCCAGCACAATGTTGAATAAGAGTCGTGATAAAGGGCATACTTTTCTGGTTCCCGATCTCAATGGGAATATTTTCAGGCTCTCTCCATTTAGGGTGATGTTGGCTATTGCCTTTGTATAAATGCCCTTTATTATCTTGAGGAATTTTCCTTCTATTCCTATTTTGCTGAGAGTTTTTATCATGAATGGGCGTTGAACTTTGTCAAATGCCACTTCTGCATCAATTGATAAAATCATGTGATTCTTGTCTTTTGCTTTATTTATGTGGTGGATTACATTGTTTTTCTAATGTTGAACCATCCCTACATACCTGGTATGAATCCCACTTGGTCATGGTGAACTATTTTTTTGATATGTTGTTGAATTCTATTGGCTAGAATTTTGTTGAGGATTTTTGCATCTGCATTCATGGGGGATATAGGTCTATAATTTTCTTTTCTTGTGGTGTCTTTATGTGGTTTTGGTATCAGGGATATGGTGGCTTCATGGAATGAGTTTGATAGGATGCCGTCCTTTTCTATGCTGTGAAATAACTTTAGTAGTAGTGGTGTTAACTCTTCTCTGAAAGTTTGGTAGAACTCTGCAGTGAAGCCATCCGGACCGGGGATTTTTTTTTGCTGGGAGTTTTTTGATTACCTTTTCAATCTCTTCTTTTGTTATGGGTCTATTTAGTTGTTCTACCTCTGTTTGTGTTAGTTTGGGTAGGTAGTGTGTTTCTAGGAATTCATCCATTTCTTCTAGGTTTTCAAATTTGTTTGAGTATAGTTTTTCATAGTAATCTGATATGATTCTTTTAATTTCAGTTGGGTCTGCTGTGATATCGCCCAACTCATTTCTTATTCGGGTTATTTGCTTCCTCTCCTGTTTTTCTTTTGCCAGTTTGGCGAGTGGTTTCTCAATTTTGTTGATTTTTTCAAAAAACCAGCTTTTGGTCTTATTAATTCTTTAAATTGTTTTTCTGTTTTCTATTTCATTTAGTTCAGCTCTAATTTTTATTATTTGTTTTCTCCTGGTGCCTGTGGGTTTCTTTTGTTGCCCTCTTTCTATTTGTTCAAGTTGTAGGGATAATTCTTTGATTTTGGCCCTTTCTTCTTTTTGGATGTGTGCATTTATTGATATAAATTGGCCTCTGAGCACCGCTTTTGCTGTGTCCCAAAGGCTCTGATAGGAAGTGTTTTCACTTTCATGGGATTCTCTGAATTTCTTTATTCCATCCTTAATGTCTTCTATAATCCAGTCTTTTTTAAGCAGGGTATTGTTCAGTTTCCAAGTGTTTGATTTCTTTTCCCTGTTATTGATTTCCACTTTTATGGCCTTATGGCCAGAGAAGATGCTTTGCGATATTTTGATGTTTTGGATTCTGCTAAGGCTTGTTTTATGACCTAATATGTGGTCTATTCTAGAGAATGTTCCACGTGCACTAGAAAAGAAAGTACACTTGGTTGCTGTTGGGTGGAGTGTTCTGTATATGTCTACGAGGTCAAGTTGTTTGATTGTGGCATTTAGATCTTCCGTGTCTTTATCGAGCTTCTTTCTGGATGTCCTGTCCTTCACTGGAAGTGGTGTGTTGAAGTCTCCTACTATGATTGTGGAGCTGTCTATCTCACTTTTCAATGCTGACAGAGTTTGTTTTATGTATCTTGCAGCCCTATCATTGGGTGCATAAATATTTAATATGGTTAAAAAAAATTTTTTTTTGTTTTATATTCTTGATGTATTGTCCCTTTAATCATTATATAGTGTCCTTCCTTATCGTTTCTGATGGATTGAACTTTAAAGTCCATTTTGTCAGAAATTAATATTGCCACTCCTGCTCTTTTTTTGATTGTTGTTTGCTTGATATATTTTTTTCCATCCTTTGAGTTTTAGTTTGTGTTTCTAAGTCTAAGGTGTGTCTCTTGTAGGCAGCATATAGACGGATCTTGTTTTTTAATTCATTCTGCCACTCTGTGTCTCTTTTATGGTGCATTTAGTCCATTTACATTCAGGGTAATTACGGATAGGTATGAATTTAGTACTATCATTTTGATGTCTTTTTTTGTGTGTTGACAGTTTCTTTTCCCACTTGATTTTATGTGCGGAGTAGATTTTTTTTATATATTGTCCTTTCCTCATATTTGTTGTTATTTTGTTTCTGCTGAGTCTGTATTTTTCCCTTGTATTTTATTTTGATGAGTAGGATAGTTTGTCTCCTTTGTGGTTACCTTATTATTTACCCCTATTTTCTAAATTTAAAACTAACTTTTATGTGTTTGTATCACCGTATCTTCCTCTCCATATGGAAGGTGTATGATTACATTTCTTAGTCCCTCTTTATTATTTTAATGTTGTCTTCTTTTATATAATAATAAAAAAAAATAACATCACTGTTATTCTATTTTGGGCTTTTATATATATATATATATAATCTTGTTTTTTTTTTTTTTTTTTGGATTTCTCTGTCTGGGTTGACTTCTCATTGCTCTGCCCACTGTTCTAGTCTTGGGTTGATACCTGATAGTATTGATTTTCTAATGAAAGAGCTCTCTTCAGTATTTCTTGTAGTTTTGGTTTGGTTTTTACAAATTCCCTCAACTTGTGTTTACCTGGAAATGTCTTAATTTCACCTTCATATTTAAGAGTCAGTTTTGATGGATATATGATTCTTGGCAGGCAATTTTTTTCCTTCAATTTTTAAAATATGTTATCCCATTGCCTTCTTGCCTGCATGGTTTCTGCCAAGTAGTCCAAGCTTATTCTTATTGGCTCTTCTTTGTAGGTGACTTTTCATTTATCCCTCGCTGCTCTTATGATTCTCTCTATATCTTTGGTTTTGGCAAGTTTGATTATGTCTTGGTGACTTTCTTTTAACATCTACCTTACGTGGAGTTCAATGAGCATCTTGGATATCTTCTCATCTTTCACAATATCAGGGAATTTTTCTGCCAACAAATCTTCAACAATTTTCTCTGTATTTTCTGTTATCCCTCCCTGTTCTGGTACTTCAATGACTCATAGGTTATTTCTCTTGATAGAGTCCCACATGATTCTTAAGGTTTCTTCATTTAAAAAAAAAATCTTTTATCTGATTTTTCTTCAAATATATTAGTGCTAAGTGATTTACCTCCGAGTTCAGAAATTCTAGCTTCTACTTGCTCAATTCTGCTCCTCTGACTTTCTATCGAGTTATCTCATTCTGTAATTTTATTGTTAATCTGAATTTTTGATTGCTGTCTGTCTATAGATTTTTCCAGCTTATTAAACTTTTCATTATGTTCCTGAATAATCTAATTTCTTCATTTGCTTTGTCTGTGTGTTCCTTTGCTTGTTCTGTGTATTGCCTCATTTCCTTCCTGATGTCTTGAAGGGTTCTTTATGTTAAACTTTTGTATTCTGCATCTGGTAATTCCAGGAATACACTTTCATCTAGAAGATCCCTGGATTCTTTGTTTTGAGAGCCTGTTGCAGTGATCACGGTCTGTTTCTTTATGTGACTTGATATTGACTGTTGTCTCCGAGCCATCTATAAGTTACTGTATTAGTTTATGCTTGCTTACTGTGTCATAGCTGCTTGGTTTGTTTTGTTTTGGTATACACATATGGATTGCTTGAGTGAGCTAGCTTGAAATTATTTTCACCTTTGGAGCTCTGGTGTCCTATCCCCAGTTGGCTAGAGCTATTATCAGGTATATCAGTCTAGGACTCCATTCAGTTTTCCTGTACGAATTCAGCTCAGGTGTCCAGGTAGCTGATCATCAAGTGTGTGGTACAGGCTCTGTCCTACAGTCTTAGGGGGATGGGGGTGATTGGCGTATATACTGGTGCCTGATTGCAGCAGGGGGTCACGCTCTGAACAAGGCAGGGGGTTGAGAACCAACCCCTCAGTGTCTCTGAGGAAAACGTGTCTCTGTTCCCTAAAGTGTGCTGGTGGGTGGATTCTGCAGAGGGACCATGGGCACCCAAAGTTTTTGACTGTAAGGACTGGGAGGTACCAGTTATCTTTGGACCCCTGTCATGGGTGGCTGGGTGACCTGAGTGGAGCTATCAGTTCTTAGGTCTCTGATGTGGGTAGGTGAGGACCTTTTGTAATAGGCAAAGCAATGTCAAATGTCAAACACCCACCTCTCCACCGCACAGCTGAAATGGCTGGAGCCTGCCAACAAGGGCCTATTCTCCTGAAATAAGCCCACACAGGTCCATGCAGAAGGGAAAGGTGCTCAAGGTCCACGGATGGTTTATGCCTGGATAGGAGCTGCTTCTGTCCTGAGCTCCCCTGGTTAATGGAGCTAGTAAATTATCTTTTCCCCCCAGTTGCAAGTTTTTTCCTTCCCCAAGGCCAGGAGTATGACTGTAGGTGCTCACCAGGGTCTATCTCAGGCCCAGGGATTCAGCTGCTGAAGCTGGCTTGCAGTGGCGGGGGGGGGGCGGGGGTGCGGAATATACACAAGTACTTAGCTTTTGGCGAGAGTGCCGTTCTCCTCAGGTTCTGGAGGTGTGAGTGGGCCGCGTGACTGGCTGCTTCTCCCTGAGGAAACTGCGCCCAAGCGCTAGTACTGGCTCTGCCGACGCCACCGACCCCCCTCTGGGAATGGTGCCTGAGGGCTCCCCGCGATTCAGGTCCGGTAACTCCTCTCCACTTTTGAACGGTCTCTTCCTCCCCCTGCCCCTCAGTTCATTTTCTAAGCTTGCCTTTGAAGCTCAGGGCTCCCAGCTTGTCACAAATATACTGGTTTCACTTGTTTTTTCAGGTCTTTGTTGTAAAGAGGGGTCACCAGAAGGGTCTGTGTATTCCACTATCTTGGCTCCCCCTCTGAGTTGGCCCTTTTCAAGCATCTTTTAGTCAGTTAACATTCAGAGTAATGAACTTTGAGAATTTAGTATACATGCAATCCTATTGTAAGCAAAAAGATTGAGAAAGATAAAAACGGATAAGGCAACTGGACTAGTTAACTGAAGTAGTTTGCTTGACTCTTACTTGATTATGTTGATCCTTAGCAGGTTTGATGAGACCTAATTTCTCAGGTGTCACCAGGCAGTAGGGAATAGAAGTCTTTAGAGGGTGTGGTGCCTAAGGGTATTAGGAAAGTATTTCTGAAGCAAATCCAACGTGGTATTGTCCAAGTGGCCATCACCTAGTTCATTAGAAGTTTGGAAAATGCTTCGTGGACAGTTTATTAAAAACATAAAATTAACCCTCCATTACGCACATGCTTTCTTGGACAGATACTAACAGTTGGAGATGCTGTCTGCATAGTCTGGATGTAACGCCTGCAATCTGGGTCTTAAGCAGGGTTGGGCTTTAGGTAGGTAAGGTCACAGAGAAAGAGCTTCCGGATCATCACGTGTTTCCATTTCATGTGCGACACTCCACCCTCCATTCTCTGCCACCTCTCCTTTGCAGGGCAGTTTGACAGCCTGCACTGTCCCCACCCCGGGCTTTGATAATCCAGACTTCTCTGCTGAGGGAAGTCTATCATTGCTTTAGTTCTGAGCTCTGCCTGCTTCCCACGCTGTCCACGGGGGACGACAGGCGGTTCAGCATGTTTTCCCTCCAGAGCTTCCCCCACACCCAACCCACTTCATAAGCCTTCCTGGCTGCCCTGGCCTGCCCTCTTTTGCACCCTGGCAGGCCAACTTCAAGGGCAAGAGCAGCTCATTTCTCGGGAGCAGAGGGGCGTGCGGGTTTGGGAGGGAGTGAGGGCCAGTACCAACGGCTTCCTTCCAAATTGTGTTGGGCGACCCCTTCCCTGCAATCCCAGAAATTTTATGGCACTTGCTGTATCCTACAGATCGCTAACCTGAAAAAAAAAAAAAAGTTTGAGACATTAGCTGTCTTGCAAATTAAAGCTATACTACCTGACTAGGACAGGGACCAGGTGCAGCAATGTCAAACTTGGTCGTTAGGGGCTCAGATGCCTATAGGAGCTACTTTCTGCTTGTTTCTCCCGTGGTCCCTCGGGTCAAGCAAACCGTTTCTTGTCCCGCACCCCTGTGGTGCGAGTCGAATCCGCGGCGGGCGGAAAGCGTAGGTGGTTTGGGGTCTGGCATCAGTCGGGCAGGCGCGTGGACGCGGAGCCGGCGCGTGCGCGGGGCCGAGTGCGCGCGGGGCCGGGAAGCTTTCCCTCCGGGATCGCGGCTGCGCAGTCGGGCCTAGGCCGGGAAAAGGGGGAGGAGGGTGGAAGAGCCGGAGTAAGGGGGAGGGGGAGGAGCGGCGAAAGCGGAAGCCATGTTGGAGTTTCACCCGGAGCGAGGGGCTGCGAGCGTTCTCCTCTCCCTGTGGGTGTGACCCGGGTTCCGTGCGGCTGCAGGCTGCGGGGGGCGGGGACGGTTAGGCCATCGGCTGCGGCGGCGTGAGGGGAGCGGCGGCGGCCGCAGCGTGGAGCCAGGCGATTGTGACCGCCGGGGGAGGAGGGGACCGGCAGCGGCTCCCGCTCTCCGTGTGGCCCCCTGCACGCCCCCCCTCCCCTGCCCGGGAGGGAGGCGGGGGGCACCGGGGCCCGCCATGAACCCCGGCTTCGATCTGTCCCGCCGGAACCCGCAGGAGGACTTCGAGCTGATTCAGCGCATCGGCAGCGGCACCTACGGCGATGTCTACAAGGTAAAGGCGAGGGGCCGCGCGCCGCCGAGGCCGCAGACTCCGACCCGCCGCGGGAGGCCGACGGCGCCGCGGAGCCGGGCGGCGGAGCCGGCGCTGCTCGGCGGAGACGCTGGCGCCCGGGAGAAGCGGGGGAAGCGGGAGGAGGAGGAGCGGCGCTGAGGGCTCCGCCGCCTCGTACGGAACAAAGAGCCAGTGTTTGACCCCGGGACCTCCAAGTCCTTACCTGAGCCCTTCCCTGGACGCGATCCCGGGCGTCTGCCCCCTTCCGCGCGTTTCCAGGGAGAGACTGAAGGGCCGCGGCCAGCCGCTCGCCCCCTGGAGAGGGGCGAGGCGTGGGTCGCGTTGGCACGGTCCGCGCGACGAGCCAGACGGCAGGCGTCTGGCGTGTGTCAAACCTGCGTGTTTCCGACGGACCCGGGGGTCCGCTGTAGGTTGGGGTCTTCTGCTCACCAGGCCTGGAGAGAATTATCGCACTGCCTCCATCGCCAGCCCTTCAGCTCTTAGCATGAGCGTATCAGTTTCATTTAATTTTCCAACTAACGACTTTCTTGTGTAAAACAGACCTAGTGTGTGTGTGTTTTGTTTTTGTTACGGAGGAAAGAGCAACTTGTTTTCCTCAAGTCGAATTGGGCTATGATGCCATATTAAACTTGTTTTTTTTTCACATAAGATTGAGGGTTTTTTGTTTTGTTTTGTTTTTGTTTTTTAAGCGAATTAAATACTCCGGAAACGTACTGGTTTGACAGGGTTGGAATTCCAAGTCCCTTAGCCGTACAGCATTGCTCTTATGAAGAGACCACTTCTAAATGTGGTAGTAGAAATCACTTTTCCCTGGCCAGCTCAACTCTTGGCCTCACAGGGACTGCCAAGAAGAGAGGAGGAGAGTGCCAGAGGTGCCAGCAGTCTTGATTTAGTCGTGGATCTTCTTACTGGTAACTGAAGTTGAACTCCTCCTGTTTCACTTAACACCTGAGGGTGCATAAAGAAACTTAATTTTGCATTTGAAAGTTCAGTCATAACTTTAAGCAATAGCTTTTTACTTTTACCTTCAATGTAAAGAGTATGATAACTTAGATATTCAGTACATTGCGGCCACTACTCTGCATTAATCTTGTTTTGTGATGATGTGCTTTTTACCTTCGTCAGTCTCATCACTCTTTCCCATAGACCATGTGGGTGTATAGACACTCTTCTAACAAATACTGGTGGCACAGTGGTTAAGCTCTTGACTGCCAATGGAGAGGTTGGTGGTTCAAGCCCACGAGCCACTCCACAGGAAAAAGGAAACTTGGAAACTCTATGGGGCAGGTCTCTGTGTGATAGGGCCTGTATGAGTGGAGATGGAATCAATGGCAGTGGGTTTGGGCAGCTGAGCACTTGGATTGTAGCAGTAAAAGATAGGCATGGTCCCAAGTCTTACTTGGAGTTTTATTTTTTGGGGTAAGAACAACATTAGACAACCATTTTTATTAGAGTTTTATTTTGTGTTGCAAAGAAGAGAGGATTAGGGTTGGGGTTATTAGAGCATGTAACAGAAAGACCTGATCTAGTTTGGGGAGTGAGAGGTAGGGGATCTGAAAGATAACTATGCAGTGCTTAGGGCCATAGAAAGGGGGGAGTATACCAGATAGAGGGAACACTATGAGAAGCAATAGGAAGCCTTTAAGGATTTGAAAGAAGACCTGTATGGCCCCAGCAGCCAGGGAGGGAGAATGGCCTTCGAACATATAGATAGGCCTCTTAGGTCTTGTGAGGACTTCTCAAGATAGTAAGGAGCTGGGGAGTGAAATTAGATTTGAATTTTTAAAAGATTTCCCTACTGCAGTGTGGAGAGTGGATTGGAGAGGGAAGAGCAGTTAGGAGGACATCACAGTAATCCAGGTAAGAGTGATGGGGTTTTGGAATACCGCGAAAGTGGAGTCCAAGTAGTTTAGGAGTAGTCCGGGGAGTCTGGTTATGCTCAGATGAAAAGTTAACTAAAACTATATAGTTTTAGTGGCAGTGCGTATGGTGGTAAGTTCTTTCAGGATTCTTTATAGGAATAATTGGTCACATATTTACTGTATTTAAAAAAAACAGCTGTTTGGTAAGCTACATGATTAAAAGGTTAAAAAAAAAATTAGGGCCTATAATTTCCTAGGACACCTAAGTGCAAGACAGGTATCAGTTGATTAATCTTGTCATCCACTTAGAACGATAAGAGCTAATGTTATGTTTATGGAGCGCTAATTACTTGCTAGTACCAGTTCTAAACTTTTTCCATGTATTAATTTACTTAATTCTCACAACAACACTCTGAGATAGATGCTGTTACTAGTTCCATTTTGCAGTTGAAGAAATTGAGGCACAGAGGTTAAAGTAACTTGCTAAAGTTGGTAGGTGGCAAAGCCCAAATTAGAACCAGTTAGAGACTGCATTCTTAACCAGTCTCTTAACCAATCTGGCCTCTCTAGAGGTAGGATTAAGACAGATAATTTACCAAATTTCCAGTAGAGAAACTGAGGCAGACATCGAGTTCAGCTTTTGAGTTGCAGCCACATTCTGAGTTACTGAGATCTTTACGTAATAGTCGAAATTCCTAACTTCTGTAGTGCAGCCAGGCCACTCTGTTTTTGTAGAGTCAGCCAAGTGGACATCAGATAATACGTGCTTGATCCCTGCCTGCCAGGCTCTGCTAATACCAGGGACCCAGAGCAGAGAAACCCCACATGGTTTTTGGCAGCGTTCCCCTGTCTACTTAATAACTCCCAGCTTAAACTATTTGTATTCTTTATCTGTAATGTTCATGCTACAAAGATAATATATCTTTCCCATTTGTTCTGCTGTTTTAGATGTTTCTTATTTATATGAATTCCGTTGATTAGAGGAGAGCACATTAAAAAGTTTGGTTTCAAAAGCCAATATATATAATTTGCTCCTTGATATGTCAGTATGTAGGTGCTAAAAATGCAAAGATTGTATTAAGTAAATACAAAACCTAGTTATTTATAGTCATTCTTAGAAAAAAAATTCTAGAAAAATGGTATAAATCACTGTAAGGGATTTTTATTTTGGAAACTGTATCCTGCCCAATGCTATGTGTTCTGCGTTATATTTAAGGTGGCGTGCCTTAGTTAAAAAGCACTGAGTTAGGATGTGGAAAATCTGGGATTTATTAGCTATGTGACCTTGTAAAGTCGCCCAGCGTCTCAGAGCTGTTTCATTGTGAAGGTATTAATACCATTGTATGCCCTTTTGCTTTGGGTGTTAAATAAACGACTTGTGTTTTACCCAGCAAATGAGTTAACTTTTTTTTTTTAAAGGAAGTCTTTAGAATAATCGCATTTTTCCAAGCCAGTCTACTTAAGTATGTTATAATGTATGCAAAGATAGAGCTAAAAAAAATTTTTTTTTTTCTTCATACCTTACTTTAAAGATCTATAACTCTGTGGGCTCTATCTGTCAGATGAAGTATCGAGCGGAGGTTACCTAGGGGCCTCGGGGTTGACACCTAGAGCTCTATGACTTGGGCCTCAGGAGGCCCATAATCCTCTGAAAATGAAACGCTTAGTGTTGTGTGTATTTATGTTTTCTGGAGAGATGGCTTATAACATTCAAAGAGGTCCATGACTCAAAAACAAAACAAAACAAAACTATTGAGCTATAGATTTGTCATTTGAAAGAGTTTTTTTTTTTTTTTTTTTTTAAAGAAAGTAGGTGGCTCTGAATTAGATTATATTATCAGCATTTAATTTCTCAGGCAGTTTTCAAGTTTAATTTATATTCCTACCCTTAAAGTCTTCCTATTCTGACTTTTTCCTAGATTTATTACTAGAGAAAAGATTTATACACTAGAGCTGGAGCTAGGATAAGGCAAAGCAAGTTTGAAAGGACATGGTCTTCATGTGTTTCTGAGGAAGTGTCTAGTGTCATGGCTTCACCTTCGTTTCTATGAAATGGCTCCTAGACCTACGTCTGCACTCTGGTGACAGTGGAACAGATTGTGGGATAATTTCTCTAGAAAGCTTACACAAAATGAAACAGGTTATCTGACTTTGATATGGATCTGATTCCCTGAAAGAGGTACCTCTTTCCAAGATTTGGTTTGTGTATGTATTTATTTGTGAAAGCAAATCTAAAGCATTATTTTGTATTGAGAATAAATGGTTAGTAAGTTCTCTCATGAGAGTACATTGAACAACCATCATACGCTGAGCAGCTAAAATATGAAAGGAAGTGTGTTAGGGACCGTGAGTGGCGTAGCAAAAATGAGAAGGCCTGGTGGTTGGCCTTCACATATTTACAGGGATGTAAAATATATACCTACTTGTAGCTTTCATAGTTTGAAATCAAGACTATGTCGGCTTCCTCAGTTCTGTTACATTAAATCTCTTACTGGCTGAGAGGTTCTCTAGACACTCCATAATCTGGACAACCTACCTCTCTGTAGCGTGACATAGTAATTAGGAATTGGGTCCTGGAGCCAGACTGCCTGTTTCATCACCCACTAGCTGTTTGACCTTGGGCCAGTTACTTAATTCCTCTCCCTGTGCCTCAGTTTGGAAACCCTGGTTAAGTGCTGTGGCTACTAACCAGAAGATTGGCAGTTTGAACCCACCAGGTGCTCCTTGGAAACTATAGAGTAGTTCTTCTCTGTCCTGTAGGCTCGCTGTGAGTTGGAATCGACTTGACAGCAGTGGGTTTTTTGGGTGCCTCAGTTTCCGCAGTTGTAAAATGGAGAGACTTAGAAAAGTGCTTAGGACAATGCCTGACACATAATAAGCACTCAGTAATTGTTAATTGCAATTAGTGGCTGATATTATTTATTATTGTATATTTCTCCTGCTACTGTCCTTCTAACCTACCCTGCCCTGCATGCTGCTGGCTCAGGGTTTGTACTTGCTGTCTCTGCCTAGAATATCTGCTCCCCTCCCCCCATGTCAGTATAGTTTACTTCCTCATTTCCCTCAGGTCTGAGCTCAAATGTCACCTTTTAATGAGTCCATTCCTTACCACCCTGTAAAAAAACAGCACACCCCCTCACTTTTTGTCTTTACCAGGGGTGGGTCCAGATTTTGTGGACCTGAAGTTTATGCAATTTGGGCGGCCCTCATTGAGAAAGAGACTTTAGAATGAAAAATTAGGTATGAAGGTGAATATTCATTTAGAATGAGAAACGATGTACCAACAGAGTACTGTAACCTTAGAGTCAGGTCTCTTCTGAGGACTCTCAATCAGAAATGCGGTCACATAAAATAATTCCTGATAGCAGCCTGGTTTCTGCTTTCTACCTGGGTACACTTTATCTCCCAGCAACTCTCAACACTTACAGGGACCCATGCAAGTGGAGGTGGGGGGAGCTGAACTTTTTAACGTTTGTTAGCTTCATAGAAAATCTACATCTACTTCTTATTCTACTAATTTCTTATCATGACACATATCACCATATATTCATTTGTTTACTATCTGTCTGTCCTTATTAAAGTATAAATGCAGGAAGCTGGGGATTTTGCTTTGTTCACGGCTGTATCTTGAGAGTCTAGGACAGTGCCTGGGTTTAGCAGAGGGAGAACTCACAGCAGACTGTAAAGAGGAGATGGCATTGAGCTTAGGTCCAGAGCTCTGGTAGTAATGGGTACAGCATACACTAAACATTATGGATTGTTATTAGACCTAAACAAAATCCGTAGACTTAATATGAGTATCTTCTGTATATTAAGCAATGTACATAACTTTTCAAGCATATGAAGATAATCTGTCATTTTAAACTAAAGACCTTTAGTGGCTAACTAGTGAATATTAGTAGTTGTTACACATTTTATTTTTTGACAATATGATTACATTGGAATTTTAGGAAGAGGACTTTGTTCATCAATACAAAAAGGCCATAGTTTCAAAAGAGGAATCATGTTTGTTTTCTGTTCTAGTTTTGCTTTTTACAGTCTTTTTTTGTGTACCGGAAGATGCCACGTTTCAGTCAGAGTGCCAGCTCCCTTGACCTGAGATTATAGGTTTGGATTCCTAATGTGACAATGTACTGACTACCTTAGTCCTTAAACTTTGTGGAAGAATTTTAGATTTGACTGTAAATTTAGGTGTTTTCAAAGAAGACTTCATTTATTTTGTATCAAAGAAGACATCAAACCCTTCTTAGAAATTCAAGATTGTAAGAAAACTCTTTCCATATAAATTGTTCACCTTTCCCTGCTCAGAGACCCTTATCTTCACTGCCTTTAGACTAAAGTACAAACTTCTAACTTTAAAGGCATTGTCTCCTTTGACCTCTGGTCCCTGAAGGGTGAGTACAGGTTTAGATAGTTGTGGTGGGGGTAGGGGGAGACAGAGAGGAAAGTGACTTGGGGGGGTCGTTCCAGGTGAAAGGTGAATGTAACTACAAAGGTAAAGTCTTGGAGACTAAAATAGAGGATGGATTGAAAAGGAAGGCTTGTGTTGGGGAGTATGTAAAAATAAGATCTACTAGAAAGGTAGTGCCAATTTATAAAACTTCTTGAAAGCCGGGCACAGTAGTTTAGATGATGTGAAGTGTACAAGGAATAATAGTGTTGAAAGGGCTTCAGGGTTTTTTTGGTCATCATAATGAGAACAGATCAGAGACAATGAAGGACAAAAATATTTGCTAAGACAGTGATTCCTAAATTTCTCTGGTTTCAGAACCCTTTTATTCTCCTAAAAATTGTTGAGCACCCTAAAGTTGTTTATGTGTTATTTCTATTGCTATTTACCATATTAGTAATTAAAACTGAGAAACTATCAGTTTGTAAAAAACAATGATAAAAAACCCACGACATGTTAGTATAAATAACATTTTTGTGAAAAGTGACTATTTTCAGTCAGAAAAATCTAGTGAAAAGAGTGGCATTATTGTACATTTTTGCAAATCTCTATCTGGTTAAATAGAAGACAGCTGGATTCTCAGTTCTACTTCTGCATTCAATCTGTTGTTTTGCTGACATGTATGAAGAAAATCTAGTGTCTCACATGTATGTAGTTGGCGGAGGAGGATATTTTAAAAGCCATTTCAGATAATTGTGGATATTTTTCTCTGATAACTCTCCACAACTTGACCAGTGGTCGTTTCTTAAAAGTTAGCTGTAGTGTGGAGTCCAGGATCATATCAGTGAACCTTTCCTATTTTGTTAAATCTTAAATTTAAATCAGTGGTCTACACGTTACAAAGACAGTAGAGAAGAGAGAGATGTGATGAATTTTAGACGTTTTATTAGAAAATAAAGAGCTATCTTTGAGGTTTCTTTTTGTTATTCTTTTACTGTAGTTGTTCTAAAGAAATCCTAATAATGAGTTTCTCTGTTTTCTGTGGAGAATAATAATTCTTTAGCAATGACTTTAGAACTAACAGAAACTTGATAAGGGAAGGGTCAGTACCTTTCTCTCAGCTCTTATTAAGGGATTGGTAAAGGACTCACAAAGACATGTAGAAAAATGCTACAGATTTGGGGAATAATTGATACATGAAATAATGAGAACAGTAAGATATTCTTCCGGCATAACTTTAAAAAGTGCCCCTTATTTTATTCTGAATATAAAACACTGTAAAAAAAAAAAAAAAAAAAAGACATTATTAAGGAAATGATAAGCAAACAATTAAAATGATTAGTAACCTTACTCCTAAGAGATGATGCTTTTAATGTTTTGATTCTAGTTATTCTGCTTCTGGTTATTCATACATAAATATTTCATACACAAAAGTTGGGTTTATTGTATATTTTTAAAATCAAGTTATAGTTTATTTACTGTGAAATACATGGGTCTTAAATGTTTTAATTAAGGAGCCCTGGTGGTGCAGTGGCTAAAGCGCTTGCCGGCTAACCAAAAGGTGGGTGGTTCGAACTCACCAGCCACTCCTCCAAAGAAGAATGTAGCAGTTTGCTTCCTTAAGGATTTAAACAGCCTTGGAAACCCTGTGGGGCAGTTCTTCTCTGCCCTGTAGGGTTGCTGTGAGTTGGAATCACCTTGACGGCAGTGGGTTTGTATGTGTTTTAATTAGACAAGGTTCGACAAATACATACCTGTGTAACCTTATTTAAATACAGAACATTTCCGTAACCTCAGGAAGTTCTCTTGTCTCCCCAGTAAATCACAGCTGCAGTCCACCTCCCCCACTCCTGGACTTCACGTAAAATCATAAATGAACTGCCTTGGCACTTCTGACGAAAATCGGTTAACAGTACATGTGTGGGTATATTCTGGACTCTGTGGTTCTAATGAGCTCTTTGTACTTTCCCCAGTCCCTCACTGTCTTGTTCACTGTATAAGTCTTGAAGTTAGGTTGTGTGAGTCTTCCAACTTTGTTCTACTTTATCAGAATTGTTTTATCTTTTCTAGGTCCTTTGCTTTTGCATGTAAATTTAGAATCAGCTTTTCAATTTATACAAAAAAGTGTATTGGGATTTTTTTTAAAAAGCTTTTTTATTTTGAAATAATTATAAATGCATAGAAAGTTGCAGTAATAATACAAGTAGGTCCCATGTAGCCAACACCCAGTTTCCACCAAAGGTGAGACCTTAGACTATAGTGTATTATCAAAACCAGGAAACTGATTGTCACGACACAACTAACTAGACCTTAGTTAGTTTTCACCAGTTTTTGCATATACATGTGTAAAAAAAAAAAACCCCAGTGCATGTATATATGTATGTATATGTTTGTAGCTAATCCTATGGCATTTTAGCACATATAGCCAGCTGGGATTCTGATTTTGATTGCATGAGATCTGCAGCTCAATTTGTGGAGAATTGAGACCTTAGGAGTATTGAGTTGTGCTGTATGAATATGGTATATCTCTCCATTTATTTAGATTTTAGTTTATCTCATCAGTGTTTTGCCGTTTTTTTCTTTTTAATTTGCATCCCCCTCCCCCAACTTTTTCTACTAATAAGTAGTAAAAGAGAACTACTATTCTGGGATATTTTTTCAAGGTGGTACAGTAATGAGTCACATTTTTAGTTTTTATCAAAATTTTCACTGTCTTAGCGGTCTGACTTCCTTTGACTTAACCTTGTTCATTTTTAGCCTTAAGCATATGGACTCCTTTTAAAATTGGCAAATGTGAAAAGGAAAGAAGACAGGGGAAATGCTGTTGTCTGAGATTGAAACAGAGTCCTTAGAAGCCTGGTTTATTTTTATGTATGAGATATATATATTTATGCATGCTTATTTTACACGATTAGTGTTTTTTTGAGCTTGTTAAAGGCTTGAAAATGCACTTAAAGGCTTAAAAAGTTTTATTCATCCTTAAGTGAAAAATAAACAACACTGTGCTAGGTTGTTCAGGGTATCTTAAAAAATTTCTTTCTGATCTTGGTCTGGTTGAGCAAACAAAATATGCATAAATGGAACATCTAAAGAATGTCTAAAGTAGTATTTTAACAATTAAAAGTAATAATAAAACTTTATAAATGCTCTAGGAACTCAATTTAGGGGAAGGATGAGTTGGGATTAGTCTAGAAGACTTACTGAAGGGTGAATCTTGACCCCCTGGAGCTTGAAGAAATACTGGGTTTGCGTTTGTAGAGGATTGTGAGGGAGGTCATTCCAAAGGAGGAAATATGGATAAAAGTACTGCTTTGGGACCAATATGAGATAATAGACAGCCATTCCACCTTAAAGTAAGGGATTGTATTGGGAAACGTGATGTTTCAGATACCTAAGATACAGACAAATCAATGCCAGCCTGAAGATTTTGAAACTCATTTGATTTACAGTATAATGTTTTCCCAAATTCATTAGGGTTAGTCTTTTCTTTCCAACTTGTTTGGGTAGCCATCTGGATGGTATTTAGTGAGTTTCTTTTATTTCCCACCCTTCCCCTTCTGTTTATTTAAAAGTTACGCATTTTATTTTTATACTTTTAGTGGTTACCCTTAAAATTGCCACATGCATTCTTGGATTATAAAGGTAATCGGTATCTCCCTTTTCTCTATGCAAGATTGCTTGTTTTTAGTTACCGCTTTCCTACTTTGTGTTGTTGCTGTCTCTTAATTTGGTTCTACACTGTTCTTATATCTCCTATATTAGTTAAAGTGTTTTCAATTTTTTTACTTACCATTGCTTCTTGACATCTCACTGCTTCATTCTGGGTTCTGTTTTCTTCTGTCTGGTGAGCATCATTTGGCAGTTTCTTTTCTTTTTTAGATGAGGGACTGTGTAGGGTAAACTCAGTCCTTTTTTTTTTTAACCAGAAATATTTTTATATTATCTTTACCTTTAAATGATAGTTGAGTGGGGTATAGAGCTCTAGGATGACAGTTACTTTTTCTCAGCACTTTGAAGATGATATTCTGTTGTCTTCTTTGATTTCGGTGTCCTGTGGTCTCGCAATGATGTGTCTGGGTGTGGATTTAACTAAAAATATTTGTTTTTCTTTAATTGGAAGAATAGCATATTTCATCCGTTCTGGAAAATTCTGAGCTGACGTGTCTTTGACAGTCATTTCTTCTCCATCTCTGTTGTCTCCCTTTAGAGCTCTTGTTGTGTGCTTGATCTTTCTTCTCTTTCTCCATGTCTTGAATATTGTATTTTTTCCAATTCTTTATTCTGTGTGCTGCATTATGGTTCATATCCTTGCACCTTCCTTTGTGTTTGTGTATAAGCTGCTGTTCAAAAACTTCTGTTGCTTTAAAAAAAGAGAAACCAAACTCATAGGAGAATTTCAAGAATAATACAGAGAAGCCTCACATGCCCTTCACCTGGATTCATCAGTGGTTAACACTTTGCCACATTTGCTTTATCACTTTTTCTTTGTATATACATTGTTGTTGTTAACTGCTGTTGAGTCGGTCCTGACTCAGAGACCTTACATATAACAGAATGAAACATTTGCCTGGTCCTGTGCCACCCTCACGATAGTGGGTATGTTCAAGCCCATTGTTACAGCCTCTGTGTCAATCCATCTCTTTGAGGGTCTTCCTCTTTTCGCTGACCCTCTAACTTTACCAAGCATGATGTCCTTCTCCAGTGATTGGTCCTTTTCGACATGTGCAAAGTAGGCGAGACCTCTTGGTAAAAAGAAGCTCCTTCTAAGGAGTGTTCTGGTTGCACTTCCTCCAAGACTGATTTGTTTGTTCTTCAGTATTCTTTGCCAGCACCACAATTCGAATTTGTCGATTCTTCTTTGATCTTCCTTTTTCATTGTCCAGCTTTTGCATGCATATGAAGGGACTGAAAATACCATGGCTTGGGTCAGGCACACCTTAGTCATCAAAGTGACATCTTTACTTTTTAGTATTTTAAAGTTTTTGCCACACATTTGTCCAATGTAATAACGTTGTTTGATTTCTTGACTGCTGCTTTCATGTACGTTAATTGTTGATCGGAGTAGAATGAAATTTTGACATCTTCAGTTTCTTCATCATTTATCGTGATGTTGTTTATGGGCCTAGTTGTAAGAATTTTTGTTTTCTTCATGTTTGGGTGTAATCCATACTTCATCTATAAGTGCTTCAAGTCATCTTCATTTTTTGGCAAGCAAAGTTGTGTCCTCTGCCTATTGCAGATGGTTAATGTGTCTTCCTCCAGTCCTGATGCTGTGTTCTTCATATAGTCCAGTTTCTCAGATTATTTGTTCAGTGTATAGATTGAATAAGTAAAGTGAAAGTATACATCCTGCTGCACAACTTTACCAATTTTGAAACAGGCCATATTCCCTTGTTCTCTTTGAACAAATGGCGCTTGATCTATATACTGGTTCTGCATGAGCACAATTAAATATTCTAGAACTCCCATCTTCGCAGTGTTATCTGTAACTTGTTATGATCCACGCAGTTGATTGCTTTTGCATAGTCAGTAGAACACTGGTAAACATCTTTCTGGTATTCTCTGCTTTAGGCCAAGATCCATCTGACATCAGCAGTCATAACCCTTGTTCCATGTGTGTTTTGTGAATCCAGTTCCTGTTGCTGTTTAGCTGCAACCAATTTTTAATTATCTTGAGCAAAATTTTGCTAACATACAATAGTAAGGCTATTGGTCGGTAATTTTCACGTTCCGTTTAATCGCCTTTCTTTGGAATAGACATGAGTGTAACCCTGTTGTTGCTGGTGGGCCAGGTAGCGTCTTCCAGATTTCTTGACATAAAGGAGTAAGCGCTTTCAGTGTTGCATCCATTCGTTAAAGTATCTGAATTGGTATTCTGTCAGTTCCTGGAAGAATCTATATATTCATATTATTTTTTTTCTGAACTCTGAGAATTTTATGTATAATGCTCCTTTACCCATAAACACTTCAATGTGTATTTCTCAAAATAAGGGACATTCACTTAAGTTAAACCATAGGACAAAACCGAAACCAAACCCACTGCCCTCGAATAGATTCTGGCTCCTAGCGACCGTGTAGGGCAGAGTAGAACTGCCCCACAGAGCTTCCAAGGATCGCCTGGTGGGTGTGAACTGTGGCCCTCTTGGTTAGCAGCCATAGTACTTAACCACTACACCACCAGGGTTTCCAAACCATAGGACACTTACCAAAATTGGGAAATACTGATACTATAACTGATCTAAGACCTTATTAAAATTTCCACCAGTGGTCCTACTAATGTCCATAATGGCATTTTTTTCCCTAGTCCAAAGACCAATCTAGGATCACATGCTGCTTGTAGTTTCCGAGACTCCTAATTTAGAGTCATTCCTCAGCTTTTCTTTGTTTTTTTAGCACCGACATTTTTGAAGAGTATGCATCATTTATTTTGTAGAATGCCCCTCATTCTGGGCATGTGGTATTTCTTCTTATTGAAACCCTTTCATTTCCATAGGCACAAACAGTATGCCAGCCACTTTTATGCCTCTGGACTTGAGGGGTAAGGTTTATTCCAGTTCTAGTACGAACAGAGTCATGGTGGGTCCCTTTTGAAATGCATGAAGCTCTGCAGACCAGAGTTGGAGCCTCCTTGTTGTGTAGGTTCACACTTCCTGCATGTGTTAGTTTTGTAAACTTTTGCCTGTTCTCTCTTTATTTCTGTGAGATAAGGTTTGCAATTATGGCTTTCCTGTGTGACAGCTAGGGAGCCCTCTTGGGTTTTTGTTTTTCTGTGTCTTATTTGGAAAACCAGAGGTTCCTCATGTAACCTAATGGAAAAGTGCCAGCAATAAATTACTTATCTAGGTCTCGTTAGTATATTGTAGTAGCACAGATTGGTGGTGCCACAGTGCACTGGCCTCATTGGTGGCTATTACCAGATCATATTTTCTCAAAATCCATGTTAAAAAAACCCCAAACGTGTTGCCGTCAAGTCGATTCCAACTCATAGCGACCGTATAGGACAGAGTAGAACTGTCGCGTAGAGTTTCCAAGGACCAGCTGGTGAATTCAAACTGCTGAACTTCTGGTTAGCAGCTGAGCTCTTTAACCACCGTGCCACTAGGGCTCCAAGATTCATATTAACAACCGAAAGTTTAAACACACAATCAGTAAGCATGTATTCCAATACTGAAAAAACATGGCATTAAAAAAAAAAATATATATATATATATAGTAACGAAAGGGATAAATTCTGGTTACACATTTTTGGCAGAAATACGTCGTGTCCTCAGTGCATCACATCAGGAGGCACATGGTGTTGATTTGTTCCATTATTAACGTTAACTTTCATCATTTGGTTAACGTTCCGTCTACTAGGTTTTTTCACTATAAGGTTATTATTTTTCCTTTTATAATTAAGTAATTTATGGGGAGATATGTTGAGACTGTGTAATATCTTGTTCTTCATCAGACTTACATCAGCTAGTTTTAGCATCTGTTGATGATTCTTACTTGAATTATTACTCTGATGGTGCAAAATAGAGATTTTCTAACTCCATTAATTTTTTCTGTATTTATTAGTTGGCATTCTACTGTGAGGAGGAGCTTTCTCTTCTGTTTTGTTTGTACTTGGGCTTGTGGATTCTTTCCTCTTCTTCCTTCTCCCTAAATTCTCCCTGTTTACCTTTCAGCTTCAGCTCATTTTTTATTTATTAGGCTATAATTTACTGGAGCCCTGGTGGTGCAGTGGTTAAGAGCTCAGCTGCTAACCAAAAGGTCAGCAGTTTGATTCCACCAGCCCCTCCTTGGAAACCCTATGGGGCAGTTCTAGTCTGTCCTATAGGGTCGCTATGAGTCGGAATTGACTCAATGGCAACAGGTTTGGTTTTATAATTCACTGCTGTCATTTATTTTGATGCTCCAACTGTTATCAGTTTGGTCAGTTAGATTCCATTGCTTTTTAAATTTTAATAATTGTGTTATTTCTAGAAGCTCTGTTTTCTTTATCAAGTCTTTGCATAGTTTCTTGTTCTTTTAGTTTTGACTTCTTTCTAACTTTGATTATTTTAACATTTTTTAATTGTCTTTTTCAAATTATCCTATATTTTCAAATTCTTGGGATTTTAGTCTTGCTGTCTATTGGTTTGTTGTGTCTGCTGACTCTCACTCATGGTGGATTATGACTTTGTTTGCAAACTCATCTTTTTTTTAGTTTTTCCTGTAAGACTCTTTTATGGCTCAGATTGAGGGTTGTCTTGCTAAAAACAGTTTTGCCTTTGCTTCTGCAGGAGCCTCATAGGTTGTAATCAGTCTGGGACTAATTTTTATGTTAATTTCTCGTGCAGAATTACCCACACCTTATGGATAATGCAAATTTGAACCCCAAACCTAAGTGAACATTGGGTTCTTGTTTTTGAATTCTTTTTTTTCCCTTCTTTTTTTTTTTTTTTTTTGTTGTGCTTTAAGTGAAAGTTTACGGTTCAAATTAGTTTCCTGTACAAAAGCTGATACAGACATGGTTATGTGACACTAGTTGCTCTCCCTATAATGTGACAGCAGATTTCTCCTCTCCTGTATTTCCTGTGTCCATTCAACCAGCTCATGTCCCCCTCTGCCTTCTCATCTTGCCTCCAGACAGGAGCTGCCCACTTAGTCTCATGTGTCTACTTGAGCTAAGAAGCACATTCCTCACCAGTATCATTTTATGTCTTATAGTCCAGTCTAATCTTTGTCTAATCTTTCCCTCAGGAATGGTTTTAGTTTTGGGCTAACAGAGAGTCCAGGGCCCGTGTCCTCTGGGATCCCTCCAGTCTCAGTCAGACCGTTAAGTCTGGTCCTTTTACGTGAATTTGAGTTCTGCATCCCACTTTTCTCATGTTCCATCAGGGACTCTCTGTTGTGTTCCCTGTCAGGGTAGTCATTGATGGTAGACGGGGACCATCTAGTTCTTTTGGCCTCAAGCTGATGGAGTCTCTGGTTTATGTGTCCCTTTCTGTCCCTTGGCTTCATAGTTTCCATGTGTCTTTAGTGTTCTTCATTCTCCTTTGCTCCAGGTGGGTTGGGACCAATTAATGCATCTTAGATGGCCACTTGCTGGCTGTTAAGACCACAGATGCCACTCACCAAAGTGGGTTGCAGAACGTTTTCTTAATAAACTTTGTTATGCCGGTTGACCATGGTCTGAAACCATGGTCCTCAGTCCCCTGCCCCTGCTAATACTGTATTTCGAAGTGTTTGGTTGTACTCGCAAGCTTCTTAGCTTTTGGTTTATTTCAGTTGTGCTGACTTCCCCTGTATTGTGTGTTGTCCTTCCCTTCACCTAAAATAATTCTTGTCTACTATCTTTTTTTTTTACTGTCTAGTTGGTGAATTCCCCTCTCCCTTCCTCCCTACCCTCATAACCATCATAGAATGTTTTCTTCTGTGTTTAAACCTTTTCTTGAGTTCTTGTAATAGTGGTCTCATAAGATATTTGTCCTTTTGCACCTAATTTCACTCAGCGTAATGCCTTCCAGATCCATCTGTGTTATGAGCTGTTTCGCAGATTCATTGTTGTTCTTTACGGTTGGGTAGAATTCCATTGTGTGAATATACCGTAATTTGTTTATCCAGTGATCCGTTGATGGGCACCTAGGTTTTCATCTTTTTGCTATTATAAACAGTGCTGCAGTGAACATGGGTGTGCATATATCTGTTCATGTAAAGGGTCTTATTTCTCTAGGCTATATCCCAAGGAGTGGGATTGCTGGATCATATGGTGCTTCTATTTCTAGCTTTTTAAGGAAGTGCCAAATAATTTCCAAAGTGATAGTATGATTTTACATTCCCACCAGCAGTGTGTAAGTGTTCTAGTCTCTCCACAGCCTCTCCAAAATTTATTATTTGGGGTTTTTTGGATTAATGCCAGCTTTGTTAGGGTGAGATGGTATCTCATTGTAGTTTTAATTTGTATTTCTCTCATGGCTAATGATTGTGACCATTTCCTTATGTACTGGTTAGCCACCTGACTATCTTCTTTGATGAAGAGCTTGTTCATGTTTTTTGCCCATTTTTTAATTGGATTATTTGTCTTTTTGTTGTTGAGGTTTTGCTGTATCTTTTAGAATTTAGAGATTAGACACTGATTGGACTTCTCCCACGTAAGATTTTTTTCCCAGTCTGTAGGTTGTCTTTATATTCTTTTGGTGAAGTCTTGGATGAGCACAAGTGTTTGATTTTTAGGAGCACCCAATCATCTAATTTTTCTTCTGATGTTTGTGCATTGTTAGTAATGTTTTGTATACTGTTTATGCCATGTATTAGGGCTCCTAGCATTGTCCCTATTTTTTCTTCCATGATCTTTATTGTTTGAGATTTTATATTTAGGTCTTTGATCCATTTTGTGTTCGTTCTTGTGCATGGTGTGAGGTTTAGGTCTTGTTTCATTGCCTTGCAGATGGATATCCAGTTATGTCAGTACTGTTTGTTAAAGAAACTGTCTTTTCCCCAATTAACAGACTTTGGGCCTTTGTCAAATATCAGCTGCTCATAAGTGGATGAATTTATGTCTGGATTCTCAATTCTGTTTCATTGGTCTGTGTATCTGTTGTACCAGCACCAGGCTGTTTTGGCTACCATGGCGGAACAATAGCTTCTAAAATCAGGTCATGTGAAGGCTCCCACTTTGTTGTTCTTTTTCAGTAATGCTTTACTTATCTGTGGCCTCTTGCCTTTCCGCATGAAGTTGGTGATTTGTTTCTCCATCTCATTAAAAAATGCCGTTGGAATTTAGATGAGGATTACATTGTATCTGCAGAGTGCAATGTTGAGTTTTACTGTCCATGAGCAAGGTATATTTTTCCACTTATGGTCTTTTATAGTTCCTTGCAGTAGTGTCTTGCAGTTTTCTTTGTGTAGGTCTTTTATGTCTCTGGGTAGATTTATTCCTAAGTATTTTATCTTCTTAGGGGCTGTTTTAAATGGTATTGATTTGGTGATTTTTTTCTTCATTGTTCTATTTGTTGGTGTAGAGGAATCCAGCTGATTTTTGTATGTTTGTCATGTATCCTGAGACTTTGCTGAAATCTTCTATTACTTTCACAATAGTTTTCCTGTGGACCCTTCAGGGTTTTCTGTGTATAAGATCATATCATCTGCCAGTAGAGATAGTTTTACTTCTTTCTTACCAGTTTGGATGCCATCTGTTTCTTTTTCTAGCCTAATTGATCTGGCTAGGACCTCCCGCACCATGTTGAATAAGAGTGGTAATAAAGGGCATCCTTGTCTGGTTCCTGTTCTCAAGTCCTCCATTTAGGATGATTTTGGCTGTTGGTTTTGTCTAAATGCCCTTTATTTTGTTGAGGAATTTCCCTTCTGTTCCTATTTTGCTGAGATTTTTTATCAGGAATGGGTGTTAGACTTTGTTAAATGCCTTTTCTACATCAATTGGTAAGATCATGTGATTCTTGTCTTTTGTTTTATTTATGTGTTAGATTACATTGATTGTTTTTCTAATTTTGAACCATTCCTGCATACCTGGTGTGAATTCCACTTGGTCATGGTGAATTATTTTTTTGATATATTGTTGAATTCTGTTGGCCAGAGTTGTGTTGGAAACCCTGGTGGTGTAGTGGTTAAGTGCTATGGCTGCTAATGAAGAGGTCAGCAGTTCAAATCTGCCAGGCGCTTCTTGGAAATACTATGGGGCAGTTCTGCTCTGTCCTATAGGGTCGCTATGAGTTGGAATCGACTCAACGGCAGCAGGGTAGAGTTTTGTTGACGATTTTTGCGACTATGTTCATGAGGGATACTGGTCTGTAATTTTCTTTTTTTGTGGTGTTTTTACCTGATTTTAGTATCAGTGTTATGCTGGCTTCATAGAATGAGTTTGGGAGTATTCCATCCTTTTCTATGCTCTGAAATACTTTCAGTAGTAGTGGTGTTAACTCTTTTCTGAAAGTTTGTTAGAATTCTCCAGTGAAGCCATCAGGGCCATGGCTTTTTTTTTTTTGGGAGTTTTTTAATGACCTTTTCGATCTTTTTTTTTTTGTTACAGGTTTATTTAGTTGTTCTGCCTCTGTGTTAGTTTAGGTAGGTAGTGTGTTTCTAGAAATTTGTCCATTTCCTCTAGGTTTTCATATTTGTTAGAGTACAGTTTTTCATAGTATTCTGTTATCATTTTTTTAATTTCAGTTGGGTCTGTTGTGATATCACCCATCTCGTTTTTTTGTCCTCTTTTTTTTTTATTGTGCTTTAAGTAAAAGTTTACAAATTAAGTCAGTTTCTCATAGAGAAACTTACGCATACCTTGCTATGTACTCCTAGTTGCTCTCCGCCTAATGAGACAGCACACTCCTCCTCTCCACCCTGTATTGTCTGTGTCCATTCAGCCAGCTTCTGTCCCCCTCTGCCTTCTCATTTCACCTCCAGACAGGAGCTGCCCACATGGTCTCGTGTCTTCTTGAGCCAAGAAGCTCACTTCTCAATAGTATCATTTTCTGTCTTATAGTCTAGTCCAATCCTTATCTGAAGAGTTGGCTTTGGGAATGGTTCCTGTCTTAGACTCACATAAGGTCTGGGAACCGTGACCTCTGGGGTCTTTCTTGTCTCAGTCAGAGCATTAAGCCTGGTCTTCTTACGAGAATTTGAGTTCTGCATCCAGCTGTTCTGCTCCATCAGGGATTCTTTGTTGTGTTCCCTGTCAGGGTAGTAATCGCTTGTAGCCAGGCACCATCTAGTTCTTCTGGTCTCAGTCTGATGTAGTCTTTGGTTTATGTGGCCCTTTTGTCTCTTGGGCTCATAATTACCTTGTGTCTTTGGTGTTCCTCATTCTTCTTTGCTCCAGCCCGCCTCATTTCTGTTTCAAGTTATTTGCTTCCTCTCCTATTTTTCTTTTGTCAGTTTGGTCAGTGGCTTATCGATTTTGTTGATCTTTTCAAAGAACTATCTTTTGGTCTTCTTAACTCTTTCAGTTGTTTTTTGTTCTCTATTTCATTTAATTCTGCTCTAATTTCTATTATTTGCTTTCTACTGGTGCCCGAGGACTTCTTTTGCTGCTCTCTATTTGTTTAAGTTGTAGGGTTAATGTTTTGATTTTGGCACTTCTTTTTGGATGTGTGCATTTATGCTATAAATTGACCTCTGAGAACTGCTTTTGCTGTGCCCCAAAGGTTCTGGTAGGATGTGTTTTCATTCTCCTTTGATTCTATGAATTTTTTTCTCCTGTCCTTAATTCCTTCTAAAGCTCAGTAGTTTTTGAGCAGTGTTTTGTTCAGTTTCCATGTGTTTGATTTTTTTCCTTGCTTTTTTCATTCAGTGGTAGTTTTATGGCTTTATGGTCAGAAAAGATGATTTGTAATATTTTGATGCTTTGGATTCTGTTAAGGCTTGCTTTGTGGCCTGATATGGGGTCTGTTTTGGAAAGTGTTCCATGTACCTTGGAAAAGGAAGTATACTTGGCTGTTGTTGGTGGAGTGTTCTGTATATGTCTGTGAAGTCAAGTTGCTTGATTGTGGCATTTGGATCTTCTGTGTCTTTATTAGCTTCTCTCTGGATGTTCTGTTTTTCACCGAAAGTGGTGTTTTGAGGTCTCCTACTATTATTGTAGAGCTATCTCTCTTTTCAATGCTATTAGAGTTTGTTTTCTGTATTTTGGAACCCTGTCGTTGGGTGTGTAAATATTTATTATGGTTATGTCCTCCTGGTGTACTGACCCTTTAATCATTACATGGTGTCCTTCCTTATCCTTTGTGGTGGATTTTACTTTAAAGTCTATTTGTCAGAAATTGATATTGCCACTTCTGCTCTTTTTTGATTGTTGTTTGCTTGATATATTTTTTTCCATTCTTTTGAGTTTTAGTTTGTTTGGGTCTTTAAGTCTAAGGCATGTCTCTTGTAAGCAGCATATAGACAGACTGTTTTCTTATCCCTTCTGCCATTCTCTGTCTCTGTTGGTTTATTTAGTCCATTTACATTCAGCATAATTATTGATAGGTATGAGTTTAGCGTTGTGATCTTGATGTATTTTTTGTGTGTGTTGTTGACGATTTCTTTGTTCCAGTTGATTTTCTGTAGCGAGTGGCTTTTCTTTATATATTTTCTTTTCCTCTTTTTCATTGTTGTTGATTTTGTATTTGCTGAGTCTTTACATTTTTCTTGTTTTTTATTTTGATGAGTAGAATTGTTAGTTTCCTTTGTGGTTTCCTTAATATTTGCCCCTATTTTTCTAAGTTTAAATCAATCTTTTATTTCTTTATATTGCCCTGATTTCCTCTCCATATGAAAGATCTATGATGACATTTTTTAGTCCCTCTTTTTAGTTTTAAAGTTGTCATCTTTTACATAATGATGTCTCTGTTTCCCTATTTAGAGCATTTTAGCTTTGATATATTTTTGTGATTTCCCTGTCTGGGTTGATATCTGGTTGCTGTGCCTTGTGTTCTAGTCTTGGGTTGTTATCTGATATTACTGATTTTCTAACCAGAGGACTCCCTTTAGTATTTCTTGTAATTTTCATTTGTTGTTTTGCAAATTCCCTAAAATTTTGTTTATCTGGAAATATCCTAATTTTGCCATCATATGTGAGAGACAGTTTTGCTGGATGTATAATTCTTGGCTGGCAATTTTTTTCTCTCAAGACTTTATGTATGTCGTCCCATTGCCTTCTTGCCAGCATGGTTTTTGCTGAGTAGTCAGAGCTTAGTCTTATTGACTCTCCTTTATAGGATGACTTCGTTTATCCCTAGCCGCTCTTAAAATTTTCTGTTTATCTTTGGTTTTGGCAAGTTTGATTATAATGTGTTTGGTGACTTTCTTTTGGGATCTTCCTTTTGTGGGGTTTGATAAGCATCGTGGATAGATATTTTCTCATCTTTTATGATATCAGGGAAGTTTTCTGCCAACAAATCTTCAAGAATTCTCTCTATATTTTCTGTTATCCCCCCTGTTCTGGTACTCCAGTCACTTGTAGATTATTCCTCATCCTTCATCCAGAAGATTTCTTGTTTCTTTGTTTCGGGAGCTTGCTGAAGCCGTCTTGGGCTGCCTCTTTATATGATTTGATGTTGACCATTGTCTCTGAGACATCAATAAGTTATTATATTTATTTATTTTATGTTTGCTTACTGTGTCCTAGCTTCTTGTTTTGTTTTGTTTTGATATGCCCAAATAGGCTGCTTGAGTGAGCTGTTTTGATTATTGGTGCCTTTGAAGCTCTAACATCTTGTCACCAGGTGGTTAGAGCTGTTACTAGGCATGTGAGCCCAGAAGTCTGCTAACTTTTCTTGTATGGATTTAGCTCGTGTGTTCAGGTAGTCAGTCACCAAGTGTGTGGTGCAGGCTCTTACCTTCAGTCCTAGACTAGGAGGGGTGATTGGTGTAGGCACAGGTATCTGGCTACCATAGGGGGTCATGCTCTTAGCAAGGCAGGGGGCTGACAGCCGCCCCTGAGTGTCTGTGAGGAAAGTGTGTCCCTGTTCCCTAGAGTCCGTAGGTGGGTGAGTTTTGAAGCTGGACCACGGGCATCCAGTGCTGTTGGCTGTAAGGACTGGGAGACACCACTTTTTTTGGACCCTATGGCTAGGTGACATGGGTGGAGCCACCAGTCCTCAGGCCCCTGATGTGGGTAGGTGATGACCCTGCTTAATAAGCAGAGAGTGGTGTCAAATGTCATGAACCTGCCTCTCCACTATGTAGCTGAAACAGTTGAAGTTAGACTTCAGGTATATACCCAGTTGTACTGTGCTAACGAAGGCCTACACTGTTGAAACGGGCCCACACAGGTCTAGGCAGGGTCGAAAGGCATTGAAGTCTGTGGACCCCTTATGCTTGTGCCTAGGCAAAGGAGCTGTTTCTGCCCTGAGTTTCCAGCTTAGGGGAGCTAGCAGAGTATTTTTTCCTTGTTTGTTAATTTGTTCCGTTTCCAAGTCCAGGAGAATGGCTCAGGGCGAGTGTCAGGTCCTACTTCTGGCCCAGGGGATGCAGTTGACTGGGATGCAGTGCACAGCACAAAGGGAGCAGGTAAATGGAAGGCAGGTTTTTCCCAAAGGGGTATTTTTTGATCTGCGTGGTAGGGTAAACGCAGGTACTTATCTTTTGCCATTTTATTGCTTAGCTGATTCTGGAGACGTGAGTAGACTCTCCGCTACGCTGTCTCTCCTGATGTGGAAAACGCGTCCCGGATGCCAGTGCTTTTGTAACCACGCTCGTGCAAGTGAAATCGTCCTGCGAGGTGCCGGTTCCCTCCAGGTCAGGTCTGGCAACTCCTCACTGCTTTTGAACTGTTTTTCCCTCTGCCTGCCACTCAGCTCAGTTGCTCAGCTTTGCCTTTGATGTTCAGGGTTCCTAGATTGTCATATATAATCGATTCACTTGTTGTTTTGGGTCTTTGTTGTAAGAGGGGTCACAGGAAGCATCTGACTGCTCTGCCATCTTGGCCCCGCCTCCTGGTTTTGAATTTTAAAGGACTTTTTTTCTTCCTCCCTATCCAAGGCTATGTCAAAGGCAGACTCCTGGGCTTGTGGGTAGACTCTCCTCCCTTCCGCCCTCCCCCTCGCCTGCCCTTTTCCTGAGACTGTAGTCCCTTCCAAGGTCCCAGCTTTATTTAGGGATCTCAGTCCCAGTGTACTGCTTTGAGTGGGCCCTAGGCCAGTTCACATGTCCTCCACAAGGCTTAAAAGCCTCAACCACCTGGGTTGCAGAGACCAACTTTCCCAGCTTCCCCTCTTCCCCATCCTCATACTTAGCTCTCCTGCTGGTGGAAGCCTCAACTTTGGTTTTCCATTTCCTTTTATTTCTGGTCCTCAAGGGTTTGCTTTTCTTTCTTGTGGACTCAGGTATGCATTCAAAAAAACAACAAAAAAAATTTTTTTTTTTTTAAATTTAACATAGTATTTTTTTTGTGTTTGTTGAGGGAAGATTTGCAGGTTATTATTCTCCATATTGCCAGAACCTGAAGTCACCACTGTGTTTAAAAACACTACAGTGACATTTCCATCATGCTTGCTGTGCTAGTGCCCCACCATTAGTGGGAAAAAACAAAAAACCCATAGTTATCGTATCGATTTCAACTCATAGCAACCCTATAGGGCAGAGTAGAACTGCCCCATAGGGTTTCCAGGGGTCATCTGGGAGATTCGAACTGCTGACCTTTTCATTAATGGCCTGAGCTCTTAACCACAGCACCACCAGGGCTCCATTAGTTGGGAAAAAAAAGCCAACCAAACTTGTTGCTATTGAGTCAATTCTGACTCATAATGACCCTGTAGGACAGAGTGGACATGCGCCATAGAGTTTCCATGGAGCACCTGGTGGATTCCAGCTGCCAGCCTTTTGGTTAGCAGCTGTAGCACTTAACCATTATCCCACCAGGGTTTCCCCATTAGTTGGAAGGCATACCTATTTTCTCTGATCCCAAGTACAAGAACCTTATGGAGAAAAATATGTAACTGTTGACCGGATTTATCTTTAACCAGCTGTTATTGGTACTTACTAGTTCACTGATTTGCTGCTGTTAACTACTGATAAAGCTCCCACAGTAACTGTCTTCTCTAGTCTTTCCAAATTCAGTTCCCTTAACCCAACTCCCCCTTTTCTATATTGTCTGAATTTTTTTTTTTTTTGGTTGATTATTTTTTGTTGGATGCTTTCGTCTTTTTTCTTCTTCCTAAGTTCTTCCTGTTATCTTTTGACCTCAGCTCAATGTCCATACTTCTTGTACCTTTATTATGGCTCTTTTCCTGTGTTAATGAGTAAGCATAGTACAAAGTGGAAGGAATGTATTTTCAGTATGGACCTGGGTGTGAATCTTTGGTCGTTCACTTATAGCTGGGTGGCCTTTGGCAAGTCACACAACTTCTTTGTTTCTTTATCTGGTAGTAATATGACAGTAAATGCGAGTAATACTAACCTTGCAAAGTTGTTTGAAAAATTAGAAATTATGTGAAGTGACATAAGTTAGGAACTCTGATAACTATCTTATGATTTAGTTATTTGTGTACATCTTACTCCTTGAATTTGTATGTATTCACTCTGGAGGTGGAGACCACATCTTATTCATCTGTTGGTCTGTCTAAATTTCTAAAGCATCTCGTATATAGTTGGTGCTCCATAAATGGTTGTTGAATGAGTTTTTTTTTTAATAATATTTTATTGTGTTTTCGGTGAAAATTTACACAGCAAATTAGGTTTCCATTTGACAATTTCTGCCCAGGTTGTTCAGTGACATTAGTTATATTTTTCACAATGTGTCAACATTGTCTTCATTGTGTTCTGGTTGTTCTGTTTCCAGTACTCTAGTTTCCCTGCCCCCTTAGCTTCTTATTTTTGCTTTAGAGTAGTTGCTAACCTTTTGTTCTCATATAGATAGTTTTTTAATGGAGCACCATACTCATAGATAATATCCTTTATTTTGTGTGCCAATCTGTTGTTTCACTAAAAGGTGACCCTGAGATAGTTTTGGATGATAATTTAAAGAATATCTCAGGGCAGTAGTAGTCTCAGGGAGTTCTCTAGCCTCAACTGGTCCAGTAAACCTGGCCTTTTTTTTTTTTTTAATAATTTTTATTGTGTTTTCGGTGAAAATTTACACAGCAAATTAGGTTTCCATTTGACAATTTCTGCCCAGGTTGTTCAGTGACATTAGTTATATTTTTCACAATGTGTCAACATTGTCTTCATTGTGTTCTGGTTGTTCTGTTTCCAGTACTCTAGTTTCCCTGCCCCCTTAGCTTCTTATTTTTGCTTTAGAGTAGTTGCTAACCTTTTGTTCTCATATAGATAGTTTTTTAATGGAGCACCATACTCATAGATAATATCCTTTATTTTGTGTGCCAATCTGTTGTTTCACTAAAAGGTGACCCTGAGATAGTTTTGGATGATAATTTAAAGAATATCTCAGGGCAGTAGTAGTCTCAGGGAGTTCTCTAGCCTCAACTGGTCCAGTAAACCTGGCCTTTTTTTTTTTTAATAATTTTTATTGTGCTTTAAGTGAAACTTTACAAATCAAGTCAGTCTGTCACATATAAGCTTATATACACCTTACTACACACTCCCATTCACTCTCCCCCTAATGAGTCAGCCTGCTCCCTTCCTCCAGTCTCTGCTTTCGTGACCGTTTTGTCAGTTTCTAACCCTCTCTACCCTCCCATCTCCCCTCCAGACAGGAGATGCCAGTACAGTCTCAAGTGTCCAGCTGATACAAGTAGCTCAGTCTTCATCAGCATCTCTCTCCAGCCCATTGTCCAGTCCTTTCCATGTCTGATGAGTAGTCTTCGGGAATGGTTCCTGTCCTGGGCCAACAGAAGGTTTGGGGACCATGACCGCCGGGATTCTTCTAGTCTCAGTCAGACCATTAAGTATGGTCTTTTTATGAGAATTTGGGGTCTGCATCCCACTCCTGCTCCCTCAGGAGTTCTCTGTTGTGTTCCCTGTCAGGGCAGTCATCGGTTGTGGCTGGGCACCATCTAGTTCTTCTGGTCTCAGGATGATGTAAGTCTCTAGTTCATGTGGCCCTTTCTGTCTCTTGGGCTCATAGTTATCGTGTGACCTTGGTGTTCTTCATTCTCCTTTGCTCCAGGTGGGTTGAGAACAATTGATGCATCTTAGATGGCCGCTTGTTAGCATTTAAGACCCCAGACGCCACATTTCAAAGTGGGATGCAGAATGTTTTCTTAATAGATTTTATTATGCCAGTTGACTTAGATGTCCCCTGAAACCATGGTCCCCAGGCCGCTGCCCCTGCTACACTGGCCTTCGAAGCATTCAGTTTATTCAGGAAACTTCCTTGCTTTTAGTTTAGTCCAGTTGTGCTGACCTCCCCTGTATTGTGTGTTGTCTTTCCCTTCACCTAAAGTAGTTCTTATCTGCTATCTAATTAGTGAATGCCCCTTTCCCACCTTCCTTCCCTCCCCCCTCTGGTAACCACAAAAGTGTTTCCTTCTCAGTTTAAACTATTTCTCAAGTTCTTATAATAGTGGTCTTATACAATATTTGTCCTTTTGCAACTAATTTCACTCAGCATAATGCCTTCCAGGTTCCTCCATGTTATGAAATGTTTCACAGATTCCTCACTGTTCTATATCGATGCGTAGTATTCCATTGTGTGAATATACCATAAATTATCCATTCATCCGTTGATGGGCACCTTGGTTGCTTCCATCTTTTTGCTATTGTAAACAGTGCTGCAATAAACATGGGTGTGCATATATCTGTTCGTGTAAAGGCACTTCTTTCTCTAGGATATATTTCGAGGAGTGGGATTGCTGGATCATATGGTAGTTCTAGTTCTAGCTTTTTAAAGAAGCGCCAAATTGATTTCCGAAGTGGCTGTACCATTTGACATTCCCACCAGCAGTGTAGAAGTGTTCCAATCTCTCCACAGCCTCTCCGTCATTTATTCTTTTGTGTTTTTTGGATTAATGCCAGCCTTGTTGGAGTGAGATGAAATCTCATTGTAGTTTTGATTTGCATTTCTCTAATGGCTAATGATCGTGAACATTTCCTTGTATATCTGTTAGCTCCTGAATTTCTTCTTTAGTGAAGTGTCTATTCATATCTTTGGCCCATTTTTTAATTGGGTTATTTGTCTTTCTGCAGTTGAGTTTTTGCAGTATCATGTAGATTTTAGAGATCAGGTGCTGATCAGAAATGTCATAGCTAAAAACTTTTTCCCAGTCTGTAGGTAGTCTTTTTACTCTTTTGGTGAAGTCTTTGGATGAGCATAGGTGTTTGATTTTTAGGAGCGCCCAGTTATCTAGTTTTTCTTCTACATTCTTTATAATGTTTTGTATACTGTTTATGCCATGTATTAGGGCTCCTAACGTTGTCCCTATTTTTTCTTCCATGATCTTTATCATTTTCGATTTTATATTTAGGTCTTTGATCCATTTTGAGTTAGTTTTTGTGCATGGAGTGAGGTACTGGTCTTGTTTCCTTTTTTTGCAGATGAATATTCAGTTATGCCAGCACCATTTTTTAAAAAGACCGTCTTGTCCCCATTTAACTGTTTCGGGGCCTTTGTCAAATATCAGCTGCTCATATGTGGATGGATTTATGTCTGAATTCTCAAGTCTGTTCCGTTGGTCCATGTATCTGTTGTTGTACCAGTACCGGGCTGTTTTGACTACTGTGGTGGTATAATAGGTTCTAAAATCAGGTAAAGTAAGGTTTCCTGCCTTGTTCTCCTTTTTCAGTAATGCCTTACTTACCTGGGGCCTCTTTCCCTTCCGTATGAAGTTGGTGATTTGTTTCTCCATCTCATTAAAGAATGTCGTTGGCATTTGGATCGGAATTGCATTAAATGTGTGGATTGCTTTTGGTAGAATAGACATTTTTATAGTGTTGTCTTCCTATCCATGAGCAAGGTATGTTTTTCCACTTACGTAAGTCTCTTTTGGTTTCTTGCAGACGTGTATTATAGTTTTGTTTGTGTAAGTCTTTTACATTCTGGTAAGATTTATTCCTAAGTATTTTATCTTCTTGGGGGCTACTGTAAATGGCATTGATTTGGCGATTTCCTCTTCGATATTCTTTTTGTTGGTGTAGAGGAATCCAACTGATTTTTGTATGTTTATCTTGTATCCTGATACTCTGCTGAACTCCTCTTTTAGTTTCAGTAGTTCTCTGGAGGATTCCTTCGGGTTTTCTGTGTATAAGATCGTGTCATCTGCAAATAGAGGTACTTTTACTTCTTCCGTGCCAATCTAAAAAAAACCAAAACACTCATAGCGACCCTATAGGACAGAGTAGAACTGTTCCATAGAGTTTCCAAGGAGTGCCTGGTGGATTTGAACTGCCAGCTTCTTGGTTAGCAGGCGTAGCACTTAACCACTATGCCACCAGGGTTTCCTTGCCAATCTGGATGCCCTTTATTTCTTTATCTAGCCTAATTGCTCTGGCTAGGACTTCCAGTACAATGTTGAATAAGAGTGGTGATAAAGGGCATCCTTGTCTGGTTCCCGATCTCAACGGGAATGTTTTTGGCTCTCTCCATTTAGGGTGATATTGGCTGGTGGCTTTGAATAAATGCCCTTTATTATGTTGGGGAATTTTCCGTCTATTCCTATTTTGCTGAGAGTTTTTATCATGAATGTGTGTTGAACTTTGTCAAGTGCCTTTTCTGCATCAATTGATAAAATCATGTGATTCTTGTCTTCTGTTTTATTTATGTGGCGGATTACATTAATTATTTTTCTAATGTTTAAACATCCCTGCATACCTGGTATGAATCCCACTTGGTCACGGTGAACTATTTTTTTGATAAGTTGTTGAATTCTTTTGGCTAGAATTTTGTTGAAAATTTTTGCATCTACGTTTATGAGGGATATAGGTTTATATATTTTTTTTCTTGTGGTGTCTTTACGTGGTTTTGGTATCAGGGATATGGTGGTTTCATAGAATGAGTTTGGTAGTATTCCGTCCTTTTCTAGCCTCTGAAATACCTTTAGTAGCAGTGATGTTAACTCTTCTCTGAAAGTTTGGTAGAACTCTGCAGTGAAGCCATCCGGATCGGGGCTTTTTTTTGTTGGGAGTATTTTGATTACCTTTTCAATCTCTTCTTTTGTTATCGGTCTATTTAGTTGTTCTGCCTCTGTTTGTGTTAGTTTAGGTAGGTAGTGTGTTTCTAGGAATTCATCCATTTCTTCTAAGTTTTCGAATTTGTTAGAGTACAATTTTTTATAGTAACCTCATGATTCTTTTAATTTCAGTTGGGTGTGTTGTAATATTGCCCATCTCATTCCTTATCCAGGTTATTTACTTCCTTTCATATTTTTCTTTTGTCAGTTTGGCCAGTGGTTTATGAATTTTTTTGATTTTTTTCAAAGAACCAGCTTTTGGTCTTGTTAATGCTTTGAATTGTTTTTCTGTTTTCTATTTCATTTAGTTCTGCTCTAATTTTTATTATTTGTTTTCTTCTGGTATCTGTGGGTTTCTTTTGTTGCTCTCTTTCTATCTGGTCAAGTTGTAGGGATAATTCTTTGATTTTGGCCTGTTCTTCCTTTTTTATGTGTGCATTTATTGATATAAATTGACCTCTAAGCACCGCTTTTGCTGTGTCCCAAAGGTTTTGATAGGAAGTGTTTTCATTCTCATTGGATTCTATAAATTTTTTTATTCCATCCTTAATGTCTTGTATAATCCAGTCTTTTTTAAGTAGGACATTGTTCAGTTTCCAAGTGTTTGATTTCTTTTCCCTGCTTTTTCTGTTATTGCTTTCCACTTTTATGGCCTTATGGTCAGAGAAGATGCTTTGTAATATTTCAGTGTTTTGGATTCTGCTAAGGCTTGCTTTATGACCTAATATGTGGTCTATTCTAGAGAATGTTCCATGTGCACTAGAAAAGAAAGTATACTTGGCTGCCGTTGGATGGAGTGTTCTGTATATGTCTATGAGGTCAAGTTGGTTGATTGTGGCATTTAGATCTTCTGTGTCTTTATTGAGCTTCTTTCTGGATGTCCTGTTCTTCAGTGAAAGTGGTGTGTTGAAGTCTCCTAGTATGATTGTGGAGCTGTCTATCTCACTTTTCAATGCTGTTAAAAAAACAACCCACTGCTGTCGATAGATAGAGTTTGTTTTTATGTATCTTGCAGCCCTGTCATTGGGTGCATAAATATTTAATATGGTTATATCTTCTTGGTGTATTGTCCCTTTAATCATTATATAGTGTCCTTCCTTATCCTTTCTGATAGATTTAACTTTAAAGTCTATTTTGTCAGAAATTAATATTGCCAGTCGTGGTGTTTTTTGATTGTTGTTTGCTTGAGGAATTTTTTTCCGTCCTTTGAGTTTTAGTTTGTAAGTGTCTCTGAGTCTAAGGTGTATCTCTTGTAGGCAGCATATAGATGCATCTTGTTTTTTAATCTGTTCTGCCACTCTCTGTCTCTTTACTGGTGCATTGAGTCCATTTGCATTCAGCATAATTATGGGTAGGTATGAATTTAGTGCTATCATTTTGATGTCTTTTTTTGTGTGTTGTTGACAGTTTCTGTTTCCCACTTGACTTTATGTGCTGAGTAGATTTTCTTTATATATTGTCCTTTTCTCATATTTGTTGTTGTTGATTTTGTTTCTGCTGAGTCTCTATTTTTTCTTGTATTTTATTTTGATGAGTAGGATAGTTTGTCTCCTTTGTGGTTACCTTATTATTTACCCCTATTTTTCTAAATTTAAGCCTAAATTTTATTTCTTTGTGTCACCATGTCTTCCTCTCCATATGGAAGGTGTATGATTACATTTCTTAGTCCCTCTGTATTATTTTAATGTTGTCTTATATAATAACATCGCTGTTACCCTGCTTTGAGCTTTTTTTTTTTGTAATCTTGCTTTGTTGTTTTCGATTTCCCTGTCTGGGTTGACTTCTCGTTGCTCTGCCCAGTGTTCTAGACTTGGGTTGATACCTGATATTATTGATTCTCTAACCAAAGAACTTGGTTTAGTATTTATTGTAGTTTTGGTTTGGTTTTTATGAATTACCTAAAGTTGTGTTTATCCGGAAATGTCTTAATTTCACCTTCATAAATAAGAGACAGTTTTGCTGGATATGTGATTCTTGGCAGACAATTTTTTTCCTTCAGTTTTTTAAATATGTTATCCCCTTGCCTTCTTACCTGCATGGTTTCTGCCAAGTAGTCCGAGGTTATTTTTATTTGAATGCTCTCCTTTGTAGGTGACTTTTCGTTTATCCCTCCGTGCTCTTATAATTCTCTATCTTTGGTTTTGGCAAGTTTGATTATAATATGTCTTGATGACTTTCTTTTAACATCTTCCTTATGTGGAGTTTGATGAGCTTCTTGGATAGATATCTTCTCATCTTTCACAATATCAGGGAAGTTTTCTGCCAACAAATCTTCAACAATTCTCTCTGTATTTTTTGTTATCCCTCCCTGTTCTGTTACTCCAGTCACTCGTAGGTTATTTTCTCTTGATAGAGTCCCACTTGCTTCTTAAGGTTTCTTCATTTTTGAAATTCTTTTATCTGAGTTTTCTTCTAATACATTAGTGCCAAGTGATTTATCTTTGAGTTCAGAAATTCTGCCTTTTAGTTGCTCAATTCTGCTCCCCTTTCTATTGAGTTGTCTACTTCTGTAATTTTGTTAATCTTCTGAATTTCTGCTTGCTGTGTGTCTATGGATTTTTCTAGCTTATTAAACTTTTCATTGTGTTCCTGAATAATCTTTCTAATTTTTTCAGTTGCTTTATCTGTGTGTTCCTTGGCTTGTTCTGCGTATTGCCTCATTTCCTTCCTAATGCCTCGACGGGTTCTGTATATTAAACTTTTGTATTCTGCATCTGGTAATTCCAGGAATGCACTTTCATCTAGAAGATCCCTGGATTCTTTGTTTTGAGAGGCTGTTGAGCTGAACATGGTTTGTTTCTTTATGTGACTTGATATTAACTGTTGTCTCCAAGCCTTCTATAAGTTATTGTGTTAGTTTATTCTTGATTACTGTGTCATAGCTTCTTTCTTTGATTTGGTTTGATAGACCCGAATGGGTTGTTTGTGTGAGCTAGCTGGATTATTTTTGCCTTTGGAGCTCTTACATTCTGTCTCCAGATGGCTAGAGGTATCTTTAGGCATATCAGCCTAGGAGTCCATTCATTTTCTTGTATGAATTCAGCTCAGGTTTCCAGGTAGCTGATCATCGAGTGTGTGATAAAGGCTCTGTCCTACAGCCTTAGAGAGGCAGGGGTGATTGGTGTATATACCGGTATCTGATTGTAGCAGGGGATCACACTCTGAACAGGGGAGCGGGCTGAGAACCGACCCCCGAGTGTCTCTGAGGAAAGCGCATCCCTGTTCCCTAGAGCTTGCAGGTGGGTGGGTTCTGCAGCAGACCATGAGCACCCAGTATTTTTGGTTGTAAAGACTGGGAGGTACCAGTTATCCTTAGTCCCGTGTCGTGGGTGGCTGAGTGACCTGAGTGGAGCTAGCAGTCCTTAGGTCCCTGAGGTGGGTAGGTGAGGGCCTTGTGTAATAGGCAAAGCAATGTCAAACGCCAAACACCCACCTCTCCACTGTACAGCTAAAATGGTTGGAGTTTGCCAACAAGTGCCTATTCTCCTGAAATAGGCCCACACAGGTCCATGCAGAAGGGAAAGGTGCTCAAGGTCCACGGACAGTTTATGCCTGGACAGGAGCTGCTTCTGTCCTGAGCTCCCCCCGTTAATGGAGCTAGCAAATTATCTTTTTCCCCCAAGTGCAAATTTTTTCCTTCCCCAAGGCCAGGAGGATGGCTCTAGGTGCTCAACAGGGCCTACTTCAGGCCCAGAGAATTTAGCCACTGAAGCCTGCTTGGGGGTGGGTGTGCACGGTAAAAAATACTCAGGTACTTAGCTTTTGCCGTGCACGCTGTTCTCCTCAGGTTCTGGAGGTGTGAGTAGGCTGTGTGGCTGGCTGGTTCTTCCTGAGGAAACTGTGGCCAAAAGCTAGTACCAGGCCGCGGCTCTGGGAATGGTGCCTGAGGGCTCCTCTCAATTCAGGTCTGTAACTCCTGTCCACTTTTGAATGGTGTCTTCCTCCCCCGCCCCTCAGTTCATTTTCTAAACTTGCCTTTGAAGCTCAGGGCTACCAGCTTGTCATAAATATACTCGTTTCACTTGTTTTTTCCTGTCTTTTTGTAAAGAGGGTTCCCCGGAAGCGCCTGTCTATTCCATCATCTTGGCTCCCCAGACAAAGTATTTTTTAAGTGTAACATCTTGTTTTGTTGACTTTAGAAGAAAAATCTGGAAAGTAACCTTATTTTATGTGGTAGTAATGTAATCTAGCTTTTTTTTTTTTTTTCCAGCAACACTGTGCAGAAATATCTTTTACCTGTGTTATGATAGCTGTTTTGGAAGAGAAAAACCTTTTTTGCTTGTCTGGCCGAGATTTAAACTCAACTTTCTAAACTTTATGATATTTGTAAAATTATTTAATTATTAAAATTTCTTTTGTTACTCTTTTAAGATTTTTTAAACTGAACTTTGTTTTAGAATAGTTTCAGATTTACAGAAAGCTGGATAGATAATAGAGAGTTTCTGTATACTTCTCACCCAGTTTCTCCTTAAGTTAACATCTTATATTACCATGGTACAGTTTTCACAACTAAGGAACCAATCTTGGTACATTAGTATTAACAGAAATCTACGGTCTGTATGGATTTCACTAGTTTTTCCCTAATGGCTATCTTCTGTCTCAGGATCCGTATTACATGACCTTATTACATTTAGAAATGATCTGTATTATATGACCATATTAACGTTTTGCCATGTCTCCTTAGGCTTCTCTGGTCTATGACAGTTTCACAGACTTTGTTTCTGATGACATTGAGAGTTTTGAGGTGTGCTTATCTGGTATTTTGTACAGTGTTCCACAATTTGGGTTTGCGTGTTGTTTTTCTTATGATTAGACCGGGGTTTTGGGTTTTGGGAAGGAAGACCACAAATGTAGAGCGTCCATGCTATTAACATGACTCATCACTATTGATGCTGACTTCGATCACCTGGCTGAGTTAGTATTACCAGGTTTCTCCACTGCAAAAATACTTTCCCCACCTTTCCATGTTATACTCTTTGGAAGCAAGTCACTAAACAGTCTATACTCAAAGAGAGATTTGTATCTTTGCCCCCATTTATTTACTCAGTTATTTTATGTTGGTATGGAGTCATAGATATTTACTTTATACTTTGGATTATAAGCTAGTACTATATTATTTCTTTTTTTGCTTAAATTGTTCCAGCTTTGGCCATTGAGAGCTCTTTCAGGTTGTCTCCTGTGTCTTTTTGATAGTCTCCATTGTTTTGTTTTTTAACACTCCCTTCCTTAACTCTGGCATTAAAAGGTGCACCAGGCTTATCTTGCATATTCTCTACCCCAACCAAATAGTCACTCATTTCTCCTAGGAGTGCTGGTCCTTTTTATGGAAGAATGGTATTAGAAATCAAGATCGGCACCTTGGGTGTGCTTGTTGCTACTGAGATGTCATTGCTTCTAGGTCCTCTAAGCAGATAAAGCTAAAGGAGAAAGTGTGTATATTACTAACCCATATATATATTGCCATCCAGTCCAATTCTGACTCACAGCCACCCTATAGGACAGCGTAGAACTGCCCCACAGGGTTTCCAAGGCTGTAAATCTTTATCGAAGCAGACTGCCATATCTTTTCTCCTGTGAAGCTGTTGAATTCAAACTGTCGACCTTTTGGTTTAGCAGTTGACCACTTAACCACTGTGTCACCACACACACATACACACACACGTATTGTCTTAGTCATCTAGTGCTGCTATAACAGTAATACAACACATGGATGGCTTTAACAAAGAGAAATTTATTTCTTCACAGTAAAGTAGGCTAAAAGTCCAAATTCAGGGCATTAGCTCCAGGAGAAGGCTTTCTCTCTCTGTAGGATCTGGAGGAAGGTGCTTGTCAATCTTCCCATGGTCCAGGAGCTTCTCAGGCTCAGGGACCCCAGGTCCAAAGGACACGCTCAGCTCCTAGTGCCGCTTTCTTGGTGGTATAAGGTCTCCAACTCTACTTGCTTCCCTTTCCTTTTATCTCTTGAGAGATAAAAGGTCATGCAGGCCACACCCCCAGGAAACTCCCTTTACCTTGGATCAGGGAGGTGACCTGAGTAAGGGCGGTATTACAATCACGCCCTAATCCTCTCAACATTAGGTTACAATCACAAAATGGAGGACAACCACACAGTAGTGGGAATCATGGCCTAACCAAGTTGATAACACAATCTTGGGGGGACATAATTCAATCCATAACATATATGTGTGTGTGTGTGTGTGTATATAATTTCTGTATCTGTACGTATCGATAATTAGGCTCAGCATGAGTTCATGCTGATGTCTCTGAATCTAATCCAGTACTGCATGGTTCATTCTAGCCTTCCCTCATTGCCTCCTTCTGCAGTAGTCAGAAACCTGGCTTCTCCTGTCTTTCATTTATTTACGTATTTGTTCAGTCTCTGTATACCTGTACAGCTTTCTAGGATTTGCCATAACTCTGTTTTACAAGTTATAAACCAGACTTTTCTCATACATTTGTAAAAGTTGCTTATTTACTCTTTGAAGTAATTGTAATTAAACAGCACTTGCTATTTGCTAAACATTGTTCCGTGAACCTTACATGTATTAACCCCTTCTAGTCTCGCATTAGTGCTATGATGTTGGAACTTAACCCATGTTACAGATGAGAGTAGAGGAACACAGAAAGCTTAAGTGATTTGCCCGAGGTTCCACTGCTAGTCAGTGGCAGCGCCAGCATAGGAACCCACACAGTCTGGCTCTAAAGAGTCCATACTGTTAACCATTAAGCTGCACTGCCAAAGTCATTTTCTAATTTTTAAAAGTATTATTATTATTATTGTTTTTTGCTAAGGAAGGAGGGCTGGACTCGGTGGTATCAGAAAAATACCTCCCTGGGTATGAGAGGGGATAGTGATTAGGAAAAAGTAAATCATAAAAGGGCAAGCATGCAGAAATGGCACTATATATTCACTAAAGGAGAAGATTTGTTTTCTTCTAGTGAATTGAGATTGTACTTGTGAGGAAAGTAGCTTATGCTTTTGAAAATGTCCTGGAATAAAACATGGGCAGCCTCCTGCCTCCCTCAAACCATCCCATGACAACTGCCAGGAGACTATTTTTTTCCTTGGGGCGGGAGCATGTGGTTCTCACCCTCCACGTGTGTGTCTCGGGCAGAGGAAAGGAGTCGGCCAGAGCTGGAGTTAACAGAGGCGTTTAGCTGGCTGCTGGTCAAGTCCACAGCCATATCAGTTGGAGAGTTTTCTTTATTAACATGCCGGAAACATCTTATCCATCTGCTTCACCAGAGTCTGTTTTGCATTTGGTTTCACTGGCCAGTTTATATAGAAAAGTTTATTCTGGAGCTTTGTTTTCAAACGTGGCAAACTGTTTCCACCCCCTTCCCAGCATCTGATTAAAATTTTTTTTTTAACAGCTGCATTGAACTATAATCATATACCATACAACTCACCCATTTAAATTGTACAAGTCAGTGGTTTTTAGTGTATTCAGAGTTGTACAACCAGTCTGAATTAGAGTCATAAAATTAGAGACAAGATAAAGGGATTTATTTCTTCCAAATATTGATTTATAGTTCTGCTTCTATATTAACTGCTATCAGTGAACACCAAAGGTGACTATTATTACCTAACATTATTTAACTTATAGGATTGGAGAGACATAAAAACCATAGAAACTATCAGATTTGGTTTAATTTGTTTGGTCCCCATTGAAATAATGCAGGCAATTGCCTTGTTTTCACCATAATTCCATTTTTCTTTCTCTTCTTTACTTATCTCTTTTTCTGACACTCAGCTTTTAGGGCATTTAATCCCATAGACCTGTTTCAACTAAGTCGCAGTTAGGTTGAAATTAGGTTGTACTTATTACTAGTCTACCAATATATGTAGAGGGAAGAGATTTTTTGTGCAGTAAACATTTCTATTTCTTTAGTGTGGAACATGGTGAATTTCTCCAGTGGCTTAAACTGTCAGATCAGTTGGCATAGAGAATCTGAAGGAAACTTTAATCACTCGTTCTTATGCTTATCTCCTTGTCCTTTATGCTTAAATGGTGCTCATACATTTGGAACTGTTTGAGGACCATAACTTTTAAGTAGCACTTCATTTCCGAGGAGGAGTTTGGACTTTGCAAGTACAGGCTGTCATTTCCCAGAAATGAAGATTAACTAGTAAAACCTGGTTATGAACCCTACTCAAGTTATGGGCCAAGGTACCTGGCTCACAGAATTGCTTTTCTAACCTCTTGAACTTCTTAGCTCTCCAAAAAATTGTTGGTGACAATATTTATGATTCTCTGTGGAGTACTTGGGTGGTGCACACCGTTAAATGCTTTATTAGCTGAAAGGTTGGTAGTTCAAACCCACCCAGAAACGCCTCTGAAGACAAGCCTGGCAATCTCCTTACACAGAGTCCTTTGGAGCAGTTCTACTCTGCACACATGGGGTTGCCATGCATCAGAATTGACTTGATGCCAACCAACAACAACATTGAAATTGTTTGGTCATTTAATTTTGGATAAATGAGTTACCATTTATATAATAAATTACTATTTACATAATACTTGGTTTTCATAAAAGGCCCGTAGTGTTAGATTGGTACACACTCATAAGAGAGATGAGGCACAATAGGCAGGGTAGGAAAGAGATCTGCAGGCAGGCAACAGTGAAAGTGGGAGGTGGGGACAGTTTCTCAAAAACATTGCTGAAACATTTTCTTAAGAAAACGTATTCTAAAAAACTTGCCTAACGTTATTCTTGTAACCTGAGGTAGTTTTAAAGTTGTACTAGCCTTTTATTTCCCCCAGAATGGTTTCTAAGAACTATTTAATAAAAGATTTTAATGTAATACTATACAATTCCTTCATACTGGGACTTGGCAGTAAGGTAGAACTTTAAGGTTTAAGCAGCATGTTTTTTCCCCCTGAATCTGGGGACCACTGATGTTGAGAAAAGATCAGTGCCTCTCTTTGCAACCCAATTTCAGCTGTTGATGAAAGGCTGGTGAATATGTTTCTGTTTTCCAGACTTGGCTATTTCTGTAAAGATTAGAACATGTTGCTTGTTGTAAAGTGTCAAGACAAAGAGGAATAAAATCAGTTTAATTATGGTGGAATGTTTTAAAGCTTATTATGATAATCGCATTTTTCATCTAGCATGTATTCTTTGAGCCACTCTTGTTGGGGTGACCTTGGGAGTGTGTGGTGGGAATCTGTGAATAACTGTGTTGTAAGATGTAGAGACTGATATAAGGGGGAAAAGAATAGTGTACTTTGGGAATGTATCAGAATCTTGTACATTCCATATAGGAAGCAGAAGGTTGAAAGCCCCTCATGAGTGGCAAAGTGATCTGAAACTGTGCGTATCCAAGCCTCTTTGTACATGTGGTGGAGTCTGGGCATCTTGTACTCTAAGAACTCCCCAGGTATCTCTGAGAAGAACAGTTGCAAGTGGCTATCTTGTCCTTGGAATCTGCGTATCTACCATGTCGCTGTTCCACATACAACAAATAGAATCTCACAGTTAGTCCTAGTCTGTGTAGTGATTGACAGTGACTTGTGTTTTGACTGCCAGTCTTCTTCAGGTATTTTGTAATTATACTTGCTTTTCTTACCAAAACCAGCATCTGACCACTGGCTCCGTACCCAGTCCAGCCTCTGGGCTGCACAGGACTGTCCAAACTGTTTTCGGAGTGATTGTACATTTTACATTCCCATCTTAAGGGTTCTGTGATCCAGTGAGTTTGGGAAATGTTTCCCCTCTTTGAGATTTACATAATACATTAGCATATTAAAGACTGAGAAATCATGCAGTAGATATACTTTTTAACTTTGACTTGTTATTTCCCTAAATTAATTGACCATGAACCTAAACAAATTTATTTTTATTTTCCTAATGACTGTAATCTCAATTCCACAGAACACACTTTGGGAAATGTAGGGCTAGCGAACTGCTAAAAGCTTGATTTTGTCCTTACTCAGTTTCTTCCCTTGTTGTAAAATAGTAAGGTCTGGAAAATTAAAATGAAATAATGTATATGACAAGTACTTCGCGAACTCCAGAGTACCTGCCATACGGCATTTGTTGTTGTCAAGTATTTAAGCCTCCCCTTCTTAGCCGCCATGTAAATGTGGTAGCTGGCCTCTTTGGAATCTGAAGGCATTACGTTTAGTCACTGTTCCCATCTGTACACTTTCAGATTTTTTCAGTGCTAACGATGCCAGATGTTCTTTCCCTTAGAATTGTTTTTCCGACTCTGATAGACTTCTGTGCTTCTCACCTCATTTGTAGAGCATAGTTGACATGCCAAGAACTCAGTGAATGATGAAGCCCTTGCCAGACAAGCTTACTAGTTCCGCCCACTTTCTCACCAATCCCAAGTGGTTATTCAGGGTAATGGACTTTCAGGATTCTAACAGTATATAGTTTTACCATGTAACAAAGTCATTAAACATAAGCTAACAGTAGCTTTTTGTCCCTGTACCTAGCACCATACGTGGCATGTAGTTGGCTCCCAGTAAATGTTTAATAACTAAATGAGATATTGAAACCATATACCATTGTCTTTCCTGAAAGAGTCAAATGGAGTCACTGTTTAGAGAAAGAATGTAGGTTGGTATGTACACTCAATCTGGAATATGCACCACAAGATCACAGTATAATTTAAGTAGGAAACTATAGTTAAAACATCTGGATTTTTGTCAGAAGTGAGGGAGTCATATTTACTGGCTATCTCTCTGTACTTTCAATCTGGATTCAAAATAACAGCTTTAACTAAAAATAGAGGCCAAGAAGACATTCTTCTCTCATGTAGATGTCCATTTCCTTGTCTTTTTGGGAAATCCACTCTTAATTTAAATTGAAAAAATTATATGCTGCATATCTTACTAAAAAAGTTACTGTTTAACAGGACTTTGAATTCTGTCCATTTTCTCCAAATTTAAGTATTTTTAAGTATTGAAAAAAATTTTTTTAAAGCACACTCTATTATTTCTAAAAGATATACTTAATGCCAGTGTAAATTGTATGGTGTGGGCATGCTTCATTTGAGTAAAAAAAAATACAAAAAACAATGCCAGAACATTGATAGCAATAACTGTGATATGTGCGCCTTTAATGTCGTTAGACCACGTAGCCTTTTGGGGGTCATATGTATTTAGAATGGCTGTTCTGTACATTTTGGTTTAATTGCTGGAGTGAGATTGTTTCATTTTTGAGAAGCTAGAAAGCTTTTGAAAAGTTAACTAAGTGTTTTTATATACTTCGTAGTATTAAAAGTACTGCTTATGGTATTAACTCAAAGGCCTTTTTAAAAATACTTTTAAGTATCACTTTTATTATAATGAAATTAATGTTTGTCTCTGCTTTTCTTCTCACACTTGTATATTTGGTTCAGAATTATGTCGCAAAGAGTCTTGACTGTTACAGTAAAATGACTATAATGGTTTAATGGTTTTCAGTAGAGTTTGTTATTGTAATGTGGGAACACAGAATCAAAATTTAGATAGATGTAGAGCTTTACAAAAAATTCTAATGTTTTCAGCGTTGCCAGTTGCTTTTTTATATTACAGTGGGTTTTAATTTTCCGAAACTGAAATTCTGCCTAAATTATTGAAATTGGTACAGGTTGTTACATGAGTGCAGAGGACTCAGAATTCTTGGTCCTGGCTATTTGTGTGGTATATCCTGGCAACCCACCACAGGTTCAGCTGCCACATTTACTTAGATAATTCAGTGGCCTGTTCTGAGCTGAGGCTCAGCCTTCTTGTTAAAGGACAGATTAGCAACTCCCTCCCTCACCATTCCAGGCTCCCATCCTCCCACCCAAACTAAGTTTAAAAATAATCAGAAACTAAAAAGCACTTAAAAGAGATTAACCTTGATGTAATCAGAAGAACTGAAAGAATATTGGAAAACCAAACATTGAACATAAGCATACCCAGCATTCTGTGTTTCAGGTTTGTGACAAGTTGTTTTTCAAAGTACCTTTGGCAGTAAAAGTACCTTTCTGCTATTCCAGTCCATTGTTGGAATTAGCACTTAGACACTATCCAAGCAAGTATTATAGACCTCTTGAAGTTTTTTCTTTCCTTAGCCGCACTGTCCTTATCTTAATGCCTGTGAATTAGAGGTCTGTCTTACATTTATTATATTGTTGTATGCCGTCGAGTTTCTTCCGACTCCTAGTGACACTGTGTGATAGAGTAGAACTGCTCCATCTTTACAGGGGCAGATCGCCAAGAGTCGTTGGTGGGTTCTAACCACTGACCTTTCGGTTAGCAGCCGAGCACTTAACCGCTGTTCCACCATTTGTTATAGTAAACCTATTATTGAATCGTTTCCAACTCATAGCGACCCTATGGGACAGAGTAGAACTGCCTCATGGAGTTTCAGAACTGTACAGCCACACCTTTCTCCCTCGGAGTGGCTTCTGTTTATTATAGTACTAGGAGGTAAATAGGAAGGAGCCCTGGTGGCACAATGATTAAGCAGTCAACTGCTAACCAAAAGATTGGTGGTTCATATTCACCCAGCTTCTCTGCAGGAGAAAGACCTGATGGATTGCTTCCGTAAAGATTACAGCCGGGAAAAACCCTATAGGATCACTAGGCGTCGGAATGAACTCATGGCACTCATCAACAACAAAGGTAAATTGGCATTTATACACAATGCAGTAACATATGCAGGAATTGCACATAAAATCTGGATAACTCTTTATAGTCAGTTTCTGTCCACAGTGTTATCTTGTGTTTTGACTTTGGTTTTGAGCTCTTTGGTGTATTTACCTACTATTTTTTTTTTTTCCCTCTCTAGATTTCTATTCTCTAAGTAACTAATTTTTTCTAGAGAAATTCACAAACCGGGTAAGTCTTTATGCCAGAACATATTAGCCAGCTTCAAGTGGACCTTTATTGAGCTTCAGCAGTATTGCTTATCTTTGACTTTCATGTACCCATCCAGTTTTCAAGCCTTTAATTCTGTTTACTCAAGACTTTTCATTTGGTTTTAAAAAAGTAAACATAAATTCCCTTAATTGTACATTACCAGTACCAATTGCTGTCACATTGATTCTGATTCACAGTGACCCCATGTGTTACAGAGTAGAACTATGCTCCCTCCTTAGGGTTTTCATGGCAGTGACCTTCAGAATCAGATTACTGAGCCTTTCTTCTGCAGTGCCCTGGTGGGTTCAAACTGCCAGCGTTTGGTTAGTAGTCAAGCACTTAAACACTCGTGCGGTCCAGGGGCTCTAATTGTACATTATCGAGCACTTATTGTGTATAAGGCTACTTTAGTAGATCCTGGGTAAAATTACATAAGATAGTCTGAGAACTCATAGCCTTCATAGAGAAGACAAACATACAAATAAGCATTATACAGTGTGTGGTTTTATTTTAGAAATGTTTAAGTTTTTTGATGTGGTATGATACAGATTTGGAGGATGCCAAGAGAACTTAAAGTGTAGAAATGACCTTTGAGGTTTTTTTCTTTAAAAAAAAAAAAAAAAACTTTATTGAGGTGTATTTAACATAGAATAAACTGTATGTATTTAAATTGTATGATTTGATAAGTTTTTGGCATATGTATATACCTGTGAAACCACCACTGCAATCAAGATAATGAACATACCCATGATCCTCAAAATTTTTCCGTGCCCGTATTTAATCCCCTTTCCTGCTCCTTCCTGTTCTCCAGGCAACCGCTGATCTGCTGTCAGTTTAGATTAGTTTGCATTTTCTAGAGTTTTGTATAAATGGAATCATGTAGTATGTACTCTTTTGAAAGTCTGGCTTCTTTTACTGACATTAATTATTGTAAAATTCATCTATGCTTTTGTGTGCATCAACAGTATATTCCATTTTTATTGCTGAGCAGTATTCCACTGTATCAGTATATCACAATTTGTTTATATATTCATGATCCTTACTCATGCTTTTTGTGGTATTTAAGATACATTTGCCAAACTCAGGTTCACTGTTTTCTCTTATAATTTCTTTGAAGTATTTTTTTATTTACTGTGCTTTAAGTGAAAGTTTACAAATAAGTCAGTCCCTCATACAAAAACTTACACACCTTGCTATGTTCTCCTTGCTGCTCTCCCCAATAAGACAGCATGCTCCTTCCGTCTACCCTGTATTCCCCGTGTTGATTCAGCCAGCTCCTACCCTCCTCTGGCTTCTCATCTTGCTGACATAGTCTCATGTGCCTTCCTGGGCCAAGAAACTCACTCCTCACCAGTGTCATTTTCTGTCTTATAGTCCAGTCCACTCCCTGTCTGAAGAGTTGGCTTCGGGAATGGTTCCAGTCTTAGGCTAACAGAGGGTCCAGAGACCATGACCTCCAGCATCCTTCCAGTCTCAGTCAGACCATTAAGTCCAGTCTTTTTAGAGATTTGAGAGCCGCATCCCACTGTTCTCCTGCTCCATCAGGGATTCACTGTTGTGTTCTCTTTCAGGGCCGTCATTGGTGGTAGCCTGGCACCATTTAGTTCTTCTGGTCTCAGTCTGATGTAGTGTCTGGTTTATGTGGCCCTTTCTGTCTCCCGGGGTCATCTTTACTTTTTGTCTTTGGTGTTCTTCATTCTCCTTTGCTCCAGGTGAGTTGAGGCCAATTGATGCATCTTCGATGGCTGCTTGCTAGCGTTGAAGATCCCAGGTGCCACGCACCAAAGTGGGATGCAGAACATTTTCTTAATACATTTTGTTAGGCCAGTTGATCTAGATGTCCCCTAAAACCATGTTCCCCAGACCCGCATCTCTGCTACTCTGGCCTTCGAAGTGTTCGGTTGTATTCAGGAGACATTTTTGCTTTTGGTTTAGTCCAGTTGTGCTGACCTCTCCTGTATCTTGTGTTGTCTTTCAGTTCACCTAAAATAGTTTTTGTCTGCTATCTAATTAGTGAATATCCCTCTCCCTCCTTGCCCACCCTTGTAGTCATCAAAGAATATTTTCTTCTGTGTTCAGACTTTTTCTTGAGTTCTTATAATAGTGGTCTCATAAAATATTTGCCCTTTTGCAACTAATTTCACTCAGCATAATGCCTTCCAGATTCCTCCATGTTATGAGATGTTTCATGGATTCATCGTTGTTCTTAATCATGGCGTAGTATTCCATTTTGTGAATATACTATAATTTATCCATTAATCCATTGATGGCACTTGGTTGCTTCCATCTTTTTGCAGTTGTAAACAGTGCTGCAGTGAACATGAGTGTGTCTGTATCTGTTCTTGTGAAGGCTCTTGTTTATCTAGGATACGTTCCAAGGAGTGGGATTACTAGATCATATGGTAGTTCTATTTCTAGCTTTCTAAGGAAGAGCCAAATCGATTTCCAAAGTGGCTATACCATTTTACATCTCCACCAGTAGTAAGTGTTGCGGTCTCTCTACAACCTCTGTAGCATTTATTATTTTGTGTTTTTGGATTAATGCCAGCCTTGTTGGGGGTGAGATTGTATCTCATTGTAGTTTTATTTGCATTTCTCTGCTGGCTAATGATTGTGAGCTTTTCCTCATGTATTTGTTAGCTGCCTGAATGTCTTCTTTGGTGGAGTGCCTGTTCATATCCTTTGCCCATTTTTTATTTGGGTTGTCTTTTTGTAGTATCCTGTGGATTTTAGAGATCAGATGCTGATTGGAATTATTATAGTCAAAAACTTTTTCCCAGTCTGTAGATAATCTTTTCACTCTTCTGGTGAAGTCTTTGGATGAGCGTAAGTGATTTTTAGGAGCTCCCAGTTATCTACTTTCTCTTCTGGTGTTTGTACATTGTTAGTAATGTTTTGTATACTGTATATGCTATGTATTAGGGCTCCTAGCATTGTCTCCATTTTTTCTTCCATGATCTTCATTGTTTTAGATTTTATATTTAGGTCTTTGATCCATTTTGAGTTAGTTTTCGTGCATGGTGTCAGGTTTGATTTTTTTGCAGCTGGATATCCAGTTATGCCAGCACCGTTTGTTAAAGAGACTGTCTTTTCTGCATTTAACAGACTTTAGGCCTTTGTCAAATATCAGCTGCTCATATGTGGTTGGAATTATGTCTGGATTCTCAATTCTGTTCCATTGGTCAATGTATCTGTTGTTGTACCAGTACCAGGCTGTTTTGACTACTGTGACAGTATATGTTCTAAAATCAAGTAGTGTGTGAGGCCTCCCACTTTGTTCTTCTTTTTCAGTAATGCCTTACTTCTCTGGGGCCACTTCCCTTTCCATGTGAAATTGGTGATTTGTTTCTCCATCTCATTAAAAAATGTCATTGGTATTTGGATTGGGATTGCATCATACCTATAGATCGCTTTGGGTAGGATAAACATTTTACGTTGTTGAGTCTTCCTATTCATGAGCAAGATATGTTTTTCCACTTCTGTAGGTCTCTTTTTGTTTCTTGTAGTAGTGACTTGTAGTTTTCTTTGTATAGGTCTTTTACATTTCTTGTTAGATTTTTCCTATTTTATCTTCTTGGGGGCTACTGTAAATGGCATTGATTTAGTGATTTCCTGTTTGACGTTCTCTATGTTGCTGTAGAGGAATCCAACTGATTTTTGTATGTTTATCTTGTTTTCTGCTACTTTGCTTAACTCTTCTATTAGTTTCAGTAGCTTTCTTGAGGACTCTTTAGGGTTTTCTGTGTATAAGATCATGTCATCTGCAAATAGAGATACTTTTACTACTTCCTTACCAATTTGGATGCTCTTTATTCATTTATTTATTTCTATCCTAATTGTTCTGGCTAGGATCTCCACAACAATATTAGATAAGACCGGTGATAAAGGACATCTTTGTCTGGTACCCGTTCTCAAGGGGAATGCTTTCAGACTCTCTCCGTTTAGGATGATGTTGGCTATTGGCTTTCTGTAAATGCCCTTTATTTTGTTGAGGAATTTCCCTTCTGTTCCTATTTTGCTGAGAATTTTTGTAATGAATGGGGGGTGTACTTTGTCAAATGCCTTTTCTGCATCAGTTGATACAATCATGTAGTTCTTGTCTTTTGTTTATGTGATGGATTACATTGATTGTTTTTCTAATGTTGAACCAACTCTTCATGAGATGTATAAATTCCACTTGGTCATGTTGAATTATTTTTCTGATATGTTGTTGAATTCTATCAGCTGGAATTTTGTTGAGGATTTTGGCATCTCAGTTCATGAGGGATATAGGTCTATAATTTTCTTTTTTTCTGGTGTCTTTACCTGGTTTTGGTATCAGGGAAATGGTGGCTTCATAGGATGAGTTTGGGAGTTTTCCATCATTTTCTGTGCTCTGAAATACCTTTAGTAGTGGTGGTGTTAACTCTTCTCTGAAGGTTTGGTAGAATTCTCCAGTGAAGCCATCAGAGCCAGGACTTTTTTTTTGTTGGGAGTTTTTAAATTACCTTTTCAGCCTTTTCTTTTGTTATGGGTTATTCAGTTGTTCTATCTCTGTTTGTGTTAGTTTAGATAGGTAGCGTGTTTCTAGAAATTTGTCCATTTTTTCTAGGTTTTCACATTTGTTAAGATTACAGTTTTTCATAGTAATCTGATATTCTTTTAATTTCAGTTGAGTCTGTTGTGGTATTGTCCATCTCATTTCTTATGTGGGTTATTTACTTCCTTTCCTGTTTTTCTCTTGTCAGTTTGGCTACTGGCTTACTGATTTTGTTAATCTTTTGAAAGAACCAGCTTTTGGTCTTAACTCCTTCACTTGTTTTTGTATTCTCTATTTCATTTAATTCTGCTCTAATTTTTATTATTTGCTTTCTGCAGATGCCTGAGGGTTTCTTTTGTTGCTCTCTATTTGTTCAAGTTGTAGGGGTAATTCTTTGATTTTGGCCCTTCTTTTTGGATGTGTGCATTTCTTGCTATAAATTTTCCTCTAAGAACTGCTTTAGCTGTGTCCCAAAGTTTCTGATAGGAAATGTTTTAGTTTTCATTGGTTTCTATGAATTTCATTATTCCATCCTTATTTCTTCTATAACACAGTAGTTTTTGAGCAAGGTGTTGTTCAGTTTCTAGGTGTTTGATTTCTTTTCCCTGCTTTTTCTGTTATTGATTTCTACTTTCATGGCCTTATGGTCAGAGAAGATGCTTTGTAATATTTTGATGTTTTGAATTCTATTAAGGCTTGCTTTATGACCTAATATATGGTCTATTCTAGAGAATGTTCCACCTGCATTGGAAAAGAAAGCATACTGGCCTGCTCTTGGGTGGAGTGTTCTGTATATGTCTGTGAGGTCAGGTTGGTTGATTGTGACATTTAGATCTTCCATGTCTTTATTTTGCTTCTTTCTGGATGTTCTGTCCCCCATAAGTGGTGTGTTGAAGTCCCCCAGTATTATTGTGGAGCTGTCTGTCTTGCTTTTCAGTGCTGTTAAGAGTTTGAAGTATCTTGAAGTCCTGTCCCTGGGTGTATAAATAGTTAATATGGTTATGTCTTCCTAGTATATTGTCCCTTTAATCATTACGTAGTGTCCTTCCATATCCTTTGTGGTGGATTTAACTTTAAAGTCTATTTTGTCAGAAATTAATATTGCTATTCCTGCTCTTTTTTGACTGTTGTTTGCTTGATATGTATTTTTCCATCCTTTGAGTGTTAGTTTGTGTCTCTAAGGTGTGTCTCTTCTAGGCAGCATATAGATGGATTGTGCATTTTTTCATGCATTCTGTCTCTTTATTGGTGCATTTAGTCCCTTTACATTCAGTGTAATTATGGATAGGTATGAATTTAGTGCTGTCATTTTGATGTCTTTTTTTGTATGTTGTTGACAGTTTCTTTTTTCCACTTAATTTTTTGGGTTTAGTAGTTTTTCTTTATATATAGTCTTTTTCTCTTTTTCATTGTTGTTGATTTTGTATTTGCTGAGTCTTCATGTTTTTCTTGTATTTTATTTTGATGTGTAGGATGGTTAATCTCCTTTGTGGTTGGTTACCTTATTATTTACGCCAGTTTTCCTAAGTTTGAACCAAATATTTATCTCTTTATATCACCTAGAATTTCTCTCCATATGAAAGATCTATGACTACATTTTTTAGACCCTCTTCATTGCGTTAATGTTGTCATCTTTTACATAATGACATTGCTGTTTCCCTGATTTGAGCATTTTTTTTTTTTATTGTGATTTATTTTTGTGATTTCCCTATTTAGGTTGATATTGGTTGCTCTGTCCTGTATTCAAGTCTTGGATTGTTACTTGATGTTATCGATTTTCTAACCAGAGGACTGCCTTTAGTATTTCTTGTAGTTTTGGTTTGGTTTTTGCAAATTCCCTAAACTTCTGTTTGTCTGGAAATGTCCTTATTTCACCTTCATATCTGAGATTCAGTTTTATTGGATATATGATTCTTGGTGGCAGTTTTTTTCCTTCAAGGCTTTATATATATCATCTCATTGTCTTCTTGCACTTATGGTTTCTGCTGAGTAGTCCGAGCTTATTCTTATTTTCTCTACTTTGTAGATGACTTTTCATTTATCCCTAGCGTCTCTTAAAATTCTCTTTATCTCTCATTTTGGCAAGTTTGATTATATGTGTTGGTGACTTTTGTGATCTGTCTTGTGTGGGGTTCAGTGAGCATCTTGGATAAATATTTTCTCGTCTTTCACAATATCAGGAAATTTTCTGCCAACAGATCTTCAACAATTCTCTCTGTGTTTTCTGTTCTCCCTCCCAGTTCTAGTACTTGTAGGTTATTTCTTGATAGAGTCCCACATGATTCTTAGGGTTTTTTCATTTTTAAAATTTTCTTATCTGATTTTTCTTCAGCTGTATTTGTGCCAGGTGTTTTATCTTCAGTCTCACTCATCCTAACTTTATTGCCTCAATTCTGCTCCTCTATTGAGTTGTCTAATTCTGAAATTTTATTGTTAATCTTCTGAGTTTCTGATTTCTGTCTCTCTGTGGATTCTTGCCTCCTATTAAATTTTTCATTATGCTCTTGAATAACCTTCTTAATTTCCTCGGCTGCTTTATCTGTGTGTTCCTTGGCGTGCTCTGTGTTTTGCCTTATCTCCTGAGGAGTTTTGTATATTAATCTTTCGTTTTCTGATTGGTAATTCCAGGAATATCTCTTCATCTGGAAGATTTCTTAATTCTTTGTTTTGGAAGCTTGTTGAAGTGATCATGGTCTGCTGCTTTATGTGATTTGATACTGACTCTTTTCTCTGAGTCGTGTATAAGTTATTGAATTTATTTTATGCTTGCTTACTGTTTCCTAGCTTCTTGCTTTGTTTTGTTTTGATATACCCAAATAGGCTGCTGGAGTGAGCCAGCTTGATTTTTGGTACCTTTGAAGCTCTAATGCCCTGTCGCCAGATGGCTATTGCTGTTACCAGGTGTGAAAGCCTAGGAGTCCATTCCCTTTTCTTGTATGGATTCAGCTCAGGTGTCCAGGTAGTCAGTCACCACATGTGAGGAGCAGGGGTGATTGGTGTAGGCACAGGTATCTGGTTGTAGCAGGGGTCACACTCTGAGCAAGGCAAGAGGCTGACAACCGTCCCCCTCACATCTCTGAGGAAAGCGTGTCCTTGTTCCCGAGAGTGCACAGGTGGGTGGGCTCTGCAGCTGGACCATGGGCACCCAATGCTTTTGGCTGTAAGGACTGGAGGGCACCACTTATCCTTGGACCCCTGTCGCAGGTGGCTAGGTGGCGTGGGTGAAGCCACCAGTCCTCAGGCCCCTGATATGGGTAGGTGAGGACCATGCTTAATAGGCAGAGTGGTGTCAAATGTGAAAAGCGTGCCTCTCCACCGCACAGCTGAAACAGTTGAAGACAGTCCTCAGGCTCATACACCATTGCGTAGTGCCATCTCAAGGGCCTAAGTTGCTGAAATGGTCCCACCCAGGTCCTTGCAGAGGTGAAAGGCATTCAGAGACTGTGGACCACTTGTGCTTGGACAGGAGCTGCTTCTGCCCTGAGTTTCCTGCTTAGGGGAGCTGGCAGATTATTTTTTCCCCATTTGTTAATTTGTTCCTTTTCTAAGGCTGGGAGAATGGCTCAGGGCGCCCAGCAGGACTTATCTCAGGCCTAGGGGAATCCACCGCCACCGAAGCCGGGTTGGGGCCTGGGGCAGAATGAGGAAAAAAAAAAAAGAAAAATGAGGAGGGATCTTATAAATGGGAGAGAGTTCTTTCGAAAGGTGTGCTTTTTGAGCCACACGGTAAATTAGATGCAAGCATTTACCTTTTGCCAAGAACACTGTTCTTCACTGATTCCAGAGATGTAAGTAAACTGTGCCGCTCGGTCTGTCTGGCTATGGGAAACACATCCTGAACACTACTGCCATCCTCACTGTGGTCGTGCCAGGGGGTTGAACTTGTGCCCCTCGCTCTTTCTCACCGAGAAAACCGTGTCCCAAATGCTACTGCCATCCCCGCTATGGCCTTGTCGGGGATTGGGGCTGAGGGGTGCCGGTTCCTGCTGAGTCAGGTCCGGCACCTCCTCGCTGCTTCTGAACCGTCTCTCCATCCCTCTGCTGTTCAGTCAGATTTCTTAATTTTGCCTTCGATGTTCAAGGTTCCTAGATTGTCATATATATAATCGATTTACTTGTTTTTTCCAGTTTTTGTTGTAAGAGGGACCACTGGAAGCATCTGACTGCTCCACCATCTTGGCCCTGCCCTCCTTTTAATCTCCTTTTCTTGCCTTTTTGCGTTAGCTAGGGTTTCTAGTACCACGTTGAATAGGAGTGGAGAAAGAAGACATCTTTGCCTTGTTCCCAACCTTAGGGAGAAACCATCTTGTTTCTCATTTAGTATAATGTTAGGTATAATTTTTTAGTAGATTTTTTTTATCAAGCTGAGAAAGTTCCCCTCTGTTCTTAGTTTGGTGAGCGTTTTTATGATGAGTATTGTCAAGTGTGTTTTCTGCATCTATTGATGTGATGTATAATTTTTCTTTTTTAGCCTGTTGATTGGTTGGATTACATTGTTTGATTTTCAAAAATGGAACTAGCCTTGCATATCAGAATAAACCCCCCTTGGTAATAGTGCATAATTCTTTTTATACATTGGTGGATTCAATTTGCTAATAATTTGTTGTGGATTTTTGTGTCTATGCGTGAGAGATAATTGGTCTGTAGTTTTCTTGTAATGCCTTTGTCTTATGTTGGTGTTAGGGTAATGCTGGTCTCATTAAATGAGTTAGGAAGTGTCCCTCTGCTTCTGTTTTTAGGAGCAGATTATAAAGAATAGGTATCATTTTTTCTGTAAATGTTTGGAATTCACCAGTGAAACCATCTGGGCCTGGAGGTTTCTTCATGGAATATTTTAAGCTACTAGATTGAGTTTCTTTTATAGATCAAGGGCTGTTCACATTATCTGTTTCTTCTGATCAGTCCGGCTAGAGGTTTTATCCTCAGAAATAAACCGATTCACTTTTATTCATCTCAAGGAAGCAACTTTTGGTTTCATGGATTTTCTTTGTTCTTCTGTTCTATTTCATTGATTGCTTCTGTGATCTTTCCTATTTTCTCCTGCTTACTTGAGGTCCGTGTGCCTTTTTTTTTTTTTTAAGTTTCTTAATGTGGAAGCTGAAGTCATTGATTTGAAACCTTTTTTTTTCCTCTAACATAGGCATTTGTTTCCCGGTGGCCCAGTTGTTAGGAGCTTTGCTGCTAACAAAATGTCAGCAG